>NW_027666563.1:0-604297 GCF_963455335.1 Martes martes
CTTCGGCTCCCCGCTGGGGTCGGCCTGGTCGGGCCACCAGCACGGCTCTTGCAGGCAGCGGGCACACCTGTCCCTCACTCATCTGCCTTTCTCTTTCGCTCCCCAGGACACACAAGACCAGCCACTGCTACCGCATCACGTACCGCCACATGGAGCGGACCCTGTCCCAGAGAGAGGTCCGGCATGTGCACCAGGCGGTGCAGGAGGCCACGGTGCAACTGCTGGGTGTGGAGGGCAGGTTTTGAGGCCACTGCCTGGACCAGGCCATCGCCGCTCGGGGCTCCAGGGATTTGCGGAGAGAAAAGGCTACTGTTTGTGGACGGGGGCATCCGTCATGTTTTGATAAGTGGGTCACTGTTGGGACTTTCAGAAAATAAAGGATCGCTCCTGAGAAGCTGTTGACATGGCATTTGTCTTTTATTTGAGGAAAGAGGGAAAAAAGAAGCAATAATATAAGAGATCCCTCCTCTTCCTTGAAGAAATGCTTAGCCCATTGGCACTCAGTGTGGTTAATTGGTCCCTAGGTTCCATTAAAGTATAAAGACCAGGCGCGATTTCTTGCCTGTCAGGCTCTTCCACCCTTGTAATGAGTGAAGACACAAAGAGACATCAGAAGCTCCGGACACCGGAAGATTGTTTGAGTCTGCTTCCATGCTTGCTTTCTTCTCTTCATTTTCTGCTTTGCAAAGGGCAGGCTTCACACAGGGCACTAATGAAATGCCAGGGCCCCCCTCAAAAGTGAAGGCAGTCACGTGTCTGAGTGGGGCAGGATAGTTCTTGTTTTTCATAAACCCGTGGCTTGGAGCCAGGCCTCTTGCCCCAGGGCTTGGGCTCAGCTCCCTTCTGGCCCAGCAGCGAGGAAGGAGAGGAGCAAGAGCCACCCCAGAGGCTGGGAGGCCCACAGGAACCCCGTCCTTGAACCCCTGCGAGTTTCATTGCCTCACAGAAGGCCCGTGCTTCCGGAGACGACCTTTAAGGAAGAATATGGGGCTTTGATGCCCCCCCCACTTTCCATCCCAGGCACTTTGTAGTCTGCCGGCCTCACTCCTGACCATTTTTAATAATCAAATTCCATCCCTGGCACGATGCTGGAGGCTGATGGAGGACTGCAAGGGCTGGGATAAATATTTGATGAGGGGTGGCCATTATCTGCTAGTGGCGTGGGGCGTGGGCAGCTGCTCTCAAAGGGAAGGAATGGGCTTTCATGTCATTCTACCTTGTTATTCATTTGTACTTTTCCTTTGGATTTTCGAGGAATTAAGGAGGCAGAACCCCAACTCCTGCACCCAGGCTTGGGATGAAACTGCTATCCAAGGTCCTGGGGCCCCCTGGATGCAGTTCCTTAAGTGGCTCCATCCGAGTGGGAAGGCACAATATGATTCGTAATGTCTTCTTCGGTAGCGTTTGCTAGCTGACCATTTCTGCTCCAGCCTTGGGCTGCATTTCCAGAGGTCCTTTTCATCCCCAAGACCAGTTAGGCATTGATTAATATTCTCCAATAAAACAAGTTAGGTGAGTAATACCCAGACAATCAGGGTGCCGCCCCCTGGCCTTGAGCCAGAGCAGAGATTTGTCAGATCCTGTGCTTGGTCCAAACCCTCTGCCCGGGCCTGGAGAAGTGACATTCAGAAGGCTTCATAGAGGGCTGTTCTGAACGTCCCTCTCAATATACTATGAGGTATATCAGTTATCTAAATTGTGCAAAGGAGACACTGAGACCTAAAGAAGTCACAGGACTTGACCAGCAATGACGTCCAGGAGGTGGCTGGCCTCACGCTCAAGCCTGCTGCGTCCAGATTTGTAACCTCCATCTAAACAGACATTGGTTGGTGGTAGGGTCTGTGCCTCCCTCCCTCCGGCTCCTTGGGCCTCGGTTCCATTTGGAGAACTCCAGCTGTGTGGGCTCCACTCCAGCGGTCTGGCACTCATGCCTAACTGCCCCACCAGAGCCCAGGGAGCAGCCGGCTCTTGACTTTCCGTGTGGCTCCCACTGGAGAACACGTAACAAGAAAGGAAACAATAAGAAAAGCCATTTAAGCCGTAAGATGAATAGCACTTTGCAGCTCAAGAACAGAGAGCTCTGTACAAAGTCGAGTATGGTGACTAACACCAGCACCAGCACCAGTACCATGAGCCTCTGGGGTGCTCGGGTCCCTCCTTTGTATAATAGGAGTAATAATAGCCCGTACCCCAGAGAGTGCTCGCGAGGGCCTGATGAGACGTCTCATGTGTTCTACTTCGCATAGAACCTGGAGCCTAACAAGCCAGCAGTAAATGATACCTGCTCTGATCATTATTCAGGTGGGAAGAGGTAGAACTGTGCAGTGTTCGAATGGGAACAGATCTTGGAGGGGGCGCCTGGGTGGCTCAGTCGCTTGGGCGTCCGACTCTTGGTTTCAGCTCAGGTCATGATCTCGGGGTCATGGGATTGAGCCCAAGGCCGTGGGATCAAGCCCTGCTTTGGGCTCCACGCTCAGTGGGGAGTCTGCTTGGGATTCTTTCCTTCTCCCTGTAGCCCACCCCACTTTTCCTCTCAAATAAATAAATCTTAAAAAAAAAAAAAAAAAACCTGGAGAGCAGCCATATCTCTCCCTAGATGAGTGTATATGTGAGGACACTGGATGGTCAAGAGGACGTACCCAAGGGCATAGCTAATTACCGTAGAGCTAGGCCTAGGCTTTCCAGAGCCATTTTCACGACACCACACCGAATCCGACATCTTAGCACGTCTTTAGGTATAAGGCCCATGAAAAGCCTTGACACTCATAAGGGTCGGGAAGGCTCAGGCTAAGGTCGCAACCGTGTCCTGGAGCTGAGGACCCAGTACCTTTGCAGCCCACACGCCACAGATGCCAGCCGGACAGAGGTCAGCAGTCTCTGGCTGCTCCGAAGTTCATGGAAATAATTTCTGTGACCAGCTGCAGCCTCAGGGGGCAGCCTTGTGGGCTCCACAGACATTCGTCCCTTTATCCCCTCCCCACTCTTTCCTCTTCTGCTGGTGCCCCCCTGCTGACCTGATTCCCCAGGAGCCTGTCATTCTTGGAATCAACCAGTCACCCAAATGCTGGCCCAATGCACCCGACCATGGGCTGGTGGGCTGGCAGACAAGAAACGAGAAAGGGAACGCAAAGAACACGTGGCAGCTTCCAAATGGCCACACATTGACTCTGCTTAACGAGACACCACAGTGGACACACTGTGTCCTCCATCCTCATGCCTGCCAGGAGTCCGCCAGTCTTCCCACTGACCACTGTCACTCAAACAGCATTTGCGGGCCACTAGCCAGGGCTGTGGGCCCCCCCCCCATTTGCAGGGCAGATACATATTTTTCCAGTGGCGGGAGGGGGCATAACAGTGGTGGTGGAGTTGATGGGGCTAACATTGCGGTCTTCTGAGCACGATGCTCCACATTTGTTTGGCCGTTTAAAGTGGGGGCTCCTGTTCCATACAACAGGTGGGGCCACAGAAAGAGAAACCAAGTCCTTCCTTCATGGAGTTCACATGCATCCTCACATTCCATCCACACGAGCCCCTGCGGCTCATCCCATTACCATCTCAACTCCAAGAGCGAGATTAACTGTGTGCAGGGACATGTTGCAAAGCCAGCAGCGCTGGAGAAGGTAGGTCTTCCTGACTCCCAGGCCTGTGTTCATAACGTTGCCTCCCACTCCTCCCTGTGCATCTGCACAGGCCCTGGGATGCTGATAGTCAAGGTGGGGAGTTCCTTCTGGACCCAGGCAGAGGCAACGGGCCACCATTGTGGAGACATTGCCAGCAGGGGCTTCAAGCTTCAGGACAGCAACAGCAGCCAGAGACAAGCCACAGGACCTCTCAGTGAGGGGCTAGGGCCTTTGATGTAGACCCTCAGGACCAGCCACGAGTTCTATGTCAAAACTTCTAGAAGCCCCTTTTTATCCCCTGATGCTCAAAGCCTCCAATAGAATTTACACTTGCAGTCATAGCTGCTTCCGGAGAGCAGTTCAGACTCAAGGTCACTGTCTGAGCTGAAAAGGTCAGCTCCTGAGTGAGAGAGGAGAACCCCAAACTAAAAAATCTAGGACCCTGTGAGAGCAATCCACGCTCCTAGGAGGGTGTCCTAGCACCGGGGGCGGGGGCGGTGGGGCAGCGGGATGGGAGGTAATGTGGTTATTTCTGACCTCAAGGTCACATTGATTCGGAGACTTCTGGGTGGCTTCTGTACCCAGAAACGCTATACTGCTTTAAAAGAAAGCAATGGCAACCAGAAAGCCAGTGCCCTATTCAAGGGCAGGGGTTCAAGGCAGATTTCCTGTGATGCTGACCGGACCGCCCTGCTCTGGGACTTTTTCTCACCCATCCCTAAGCCCTGCAGCTGTTCCCAGGAGGAGAGCAGTGCAGGGTTGCTCCACCAGGTACAGGGCCAAGCCTGAGGCTGGGGTCTAGGTCTAAAACAAGCTCTGCCCCAGACAGGTCACCGGGCATCCCTAAGACTTCCTTTCCACTGCACTAACATGGAGGTGACAGTCCCTGCCCGTCTTACTGCAGACTGAATATGAAATGCACAGCTCAGCAACCAGTAAGAAAACTGGGTATAAAACTCTCGGTATTTCCTGTTAGCCTCATGACCACTCTAAAAGTCATCACAGTCTGTCTACTAAGGAGTTGAAGACCTCAAACTCAAGGCCAGGACCAGGGTCCTCTAGTGAGTGAGTAACAGAGCGGGAATTTAAGGCCATGTTTCCAGAGGACGAACGCGCATGACCTTTCCACCGTGCCATCGTCTGCCAAGCACGGAAGAAAGACGAGAACACTGAGACAGCACACGGCCTCCTGCAGCCTCAGCTATAAAATGTGGAGTATCCTCTGTAGCCTTCACTCTCAAAATGAAGTCTAGTGGGTGTGTGTGTGTCTCTGTCTGTGTCTGTGTATTTCCCTGTGGTGCATACCAGCCTTATAGAGGGCTTGGCGTTCTCACGAATCAAACAATGGAAGGGATGCCGGGCACTGAGTAATAAAGGCAGACACTTTAGATGGGTTACACGACAGGGATCGATCCAGAACGAAAATTAGGGTGTTACACTCTAAAGCAGCACTTCCCAGCCCCTGATCCCTGCCACACCCCTGATGGGTCTGGCGCCCGACGCAGGTGCACTCGGGTTTGCATACAGATCAAGGCTCGCGGGCGAGACAGCGGCACCTCGTCCTTCCCGGCCGAGAAAGGATTTCGGAATGCAAGTGTGTGAGCTTGACATTTTATAGAAGGAACTTGAGAGTCTATTTTTAACATCTTCTAACCTAGCAAGAGTGAATTATTTGAAGCCATCTATACTTTATTAGTAATAAGAAATAACTCGGGTGCCCCAGCAACTCCTGGGGGAAAGAAAAGTCTTTTCAACAGTAATAGCAGGTTATCCACATAAGAAAAAAAGAGGAGAATCTCAACCCCTACTTCACAGCACACAAAAATAATTCGAGATAGAGCATAGACCTAAATATGAAATCCAGAACTTGTCAGGCTTTAGGAAGAAAACATAAGGGACTGTCCCTGTGACCTTGAATAGGCAAAGACTTCTTAGCAAGGACACAGAAGGAACTAGTAAGGAGAAAAATGACAAATTGGACTTTTTCAAGATTTAAAACTCCCACTCTTTGAAACACATCATTAAGAAAATAAATAGGCAAACCGCAGACTGGGAGGAAATATTTACAACGTATGTTTCACAAAGACCAGAATACACAAATGGTTCCTACAATTCAATAATAATTAAAAAAAGAAAAAAAACAACCCTTTCAACAAAACGGGTGAAGACTTGAACAAACACTTCACGAAGAGAAAATTTATAAATGGCCAAGGAGATGAAAAGGTACTCAGCCCTCTCAGCCGTCAGGAAACGGATTTCTGAAGTCACAGAGCAGACAGAACTAATCTACAGTGGCAAACGCAGATAGATCAGAGGTGATCTGGGCCTGGGATGTGATTGACTGAAAGGGGTACACGGGGCATTTTTAGGAGATGAAAATATTCTCTATCTCGAGAGGAGGGCAGTAACGCGGACTAATTCATTTGTCAAAACTCATCAAACCATCCACTTGAAGATCTATGCCTTTCGCTGTATGTAAATTATAGATGTACAAAAACAAAGAGAAAAATTATTATGCTGCATGTCACGACCATATGAATGCTATGGCTCGGAAGCAGAGGAAGCCTCGGATCCTGGAACAGATGGACAGAGAAGGTTCTAGAAGGACACTGGGGGCAAGATCACCCCAGAGTCCATGGTGCATCTGGGGTGTGCAGCGAGCTCTCTGCAGGAGGCTGGCAGCACGTGCCGGCGAAGGTGGAGGAGCACAGGCGCAAGCCCAGGCCTGCCCAGGACACAGGTATGAAATGAAAGGGCCCTCGGTGCTGTCTTCGGAGTAGGGGACTGGCCAGTGGACTCAGTGGCACAGAGCGGAGGGAAGAGGGGACCCGAGGGCTGCTGGTAGAACCTCTGGTTTAGCCACGTAGCTGCTCCCCGAAGTCCGTGGAGCTGGAGCAGCACGGTGATGTGTGCCACGCTGCCCCCCTGCTCCAGCTGGGACGTGGAGCTTATAACAAACACGTCCTATGCCCACCTTCTACCCGGTGGAAATCCCCCAGGGTCACAGGGAAGCCAGGCATGCCCGCCTCAGGCATCAGAGCTGAGCTGTGTCTCTGCCGCTGAGTAGCTGGGTGAGCCTGAGGACTTCAGTTTCCGCATTTTACAAATGGGAATGCTGATCATACTCATGGCGTTGTGATGGGGGTTAAATGAACTAAGGCACAAGAGGCTCTTAGTTTTCCACACAGCAAGCTAGTATAACTATAATGGTATTTTTTTAAGCCCACATTGGGAAAGTGTTCTGGATTTTTCCAGAACTGTCTTGGGGCCTGTGTTAGCTTCCCAGGGCTACTGTAAGTGATGGTTAGTTACATGATGGTTGCTCAACTCTGTGAATGTCCTAGAATCCACTGCAGTGTATGCTTTGGAAGGGTAAATTTTATGGCATGTGAATAGTCTCTCAATAAACCTGTCCTTTTTTTTTTAAATGTCAAGACATCTAATAAGAAAATGTTATAAATACGTATCTACCATATGACCCAGTGATTGCGTCCCTAAAGCATCTCCCGAGACCAATGAAAAGAGGGATCTTACTGAGTTCGGGCTGACGTGGAAACGGGCAGAAGTGACGGGCCTCCGTGGCAGCTGGGAGCCCTCTCTGTCTTCCACTCCCTCCCTGGGGTCTGGCCAGAGGGAGTCCCGCCGGCAGCTCAGCATAAGGCTTAGAGCGGATTCGACCACACATCCGGAACAGGGCTGCTGTTTTCCGGTGCCCGTGGACCTTGCAACCTTCCACCCCTCCCCAGGGCAGGAGGGGTGACCCTTGACCTCCTCAGGAAGGCTGAGGGGGCCAGCCCCTTAACGATGTCATGTGGGCCCCTCTGAAGCATGGGCATCGCCCAGGAGCCGGTTAGGAATGCAGAGTCCCAGGCCTCTCCCCAGACCCGCAAAATCAGAATCCGCATGTAACCAGATCCCAGGTGACTGGTGTGTGTGCTAGATCTCAAGAAGCTTTGGGCTAGAGCAATGAGCTCCCTTCAGAGCATGAAAGACTGAACTCATTACTAGGGCTTAACCAGGTTGCAAAGGGAGCGTGGAAGAAAATTCCAGCTCTCAGATCCTTGACGGCCCCTGTTATGAGTGGCATTGTATCTACTCAAAAAGGAGATGTTGAAGCCCTAACCCTCAGTTACTGCAGAGTGTGGCCTTATTTGGAGACAGGGTCATTGACAATAGAACTCATTAAGATGAGGTCATACTGGGATAGAGTGGGCCCCGATCCAGGAGGCCCGGTGTTCCTATAGAAAGATGGCCACCTGGGAGACACACTGGGAGAATGCCATGTGACATGTGCCAGTAGAGGCATAGATTGGAGTTATGTAGCCCTAAGCCAAGGACAACCAAATATGGCCGCCAAACCACCGGAAACCGGGAAGAGTCAAGGGACAACTCTAGAGGCAAGGCCTCCCATGTCTGGTCTCTGGTGCTGTGAGGGAGTAGATTTCTGGTGTTTAAGCTTGCCAGTCTGAGGTACTTAGGGCAGCCCTGGGAAGCTAATGCAGGCCCCAAGACAGTGGGACTGCCCCCTCCTTCCCATCAGGACTCTGAAAAGAGGGTCACCTCACAGTTGGCCCCCCCGACTCTGCCTGGAAAGGGAGCTAGAAAACTGGGGGCTGTGCTTTCTTTAGGTGGAGACAGACCTTTAATAGGAAGAGCAGCTTTCAAAAGCTCTTCCCACGCGAGGTGAGTCTTCTGGATCCTCCAAGAATCCGCCCTGCATTGGGAAGGGAGCAGCAAGAATCTGACTAAGACTCTGACTCACGGTCCGGCGGCAGGCGGCAGGGGGCTGGCTGTGCTTCTGGGCGGCCACTTTCCCCATGGCCCCAGCCAGTGACCACTTCCCTACGTCCGCCTAGCCAGAGGGAGGCCTGCCTGTTTCAAGGGAGGTCAAGGGATCCCCAGTACCATCTTTCATCCGGTTTCATATGCCCTTCCCCGCAGAGCCTTTGGACCAGGCCGTTGGACAGAACTCCTCTTCCTTCTTTTTCTTTCTCCCCCTCCCATGTCTCCTCTTCTGCTCTCCCCCATCTACATGCCCCCGCCCAGCCCACCTAGAGAAGGCAGCTCTGGCCTGGGTGAATTCAGCCCTAGACGATGGCCATGCACCTGTGGCCCCCGCCAGAGGGACAAACATTGGCCTCTGCTCACCTACTCACCCCCTTTGATGAGGGAAGCGGCGCCTGGCAAATCACCACTTCCTGGCGAGGGCAGCTGCTAATTCTCCTGTCACTGTGCATTAATCACCTTCGTATCCAGGCTGGGCACAGGCAGCAGGGCCTCTTAATAGCACAGGGAGAACCAGCTCTCTGAGCTTCTCCACCCCTGTACAGACGAGCCACCAGCAGGACCCCGGAGGAGGGGGAGCTAAGCTGCTCTGGCCTCCGTGCCTCACGCCCCGGGGCTGGCCGGCTCTGATGTGGTTACGCTGTGCTGTTCCACTCATCGCCCAAGCCCCCAGGTGACCTGCCTTCTCCGGGCCAACCCCTCTTGCAGGCTCTGAATGGCATTCACTGTTGATTCCACTCAGACCAGGGCGGTCTATTCATTTCTGGAGCTTATGCTGTGTGGGCCTCCCAGCTGGAAATACACTGTTCACTAGGGTTGCCTAAAGCACATTCTCACGATTAGGAGGATAATGCAGGCAGTTCACCAAAGTGGTCAGGAACTTGGGCTTTGGAATCAGGCAGATGCAAGTCGAAATGGGAGGTCCTTGAGCACAATGACTCAACCTCATGGACCATGGCTGCGGGTTGTGATGCTAGACTGTTGTGAGGATTAAGTGACAGTGCATGGGAAAGCAGCTAGCGTGGGAGCTGGTGAGCAGACAAAGATTGAAAGAAAGAAAGGAAATCTGTTTGTGGGTTCAGAGAGGACCACAATCCCAGCTGGAGGGCTTGTGAAGTCTGGGAAGTTTCTGGAGAAAATGTCACACCTCCCTTTTGGGAGGTGTCCCAAAAGGTCCGGACCCAAAGAAACCTTAGCAATCATTTGTTCAGTGGCCCCATTTTAGAGATGAATTGCCAAGGCCCAGAGAAGTCAAATGACTATCTGGATGGTTTCAGTGATCAGATATCAGAATACCCAATCTAGACCAGCTCACAGATTATCTTGGAGAACGAGAAGCCTTCAGGACACGGCTGATTCGGCGGTCTGATGCTGTCACTGACACCCCAGGCTCTTCTCATCTTTGTATTCTGCCAGCTGCAGCATATGACAGTGTCATCAACCAGCATCTCTCCATATGACCTCCAAAAGTAGGAATGAAGATGGCAAAGGGTCTTAGTTTCTCTTCAGAAATTTCTTTTTAGCATAGGGAACACATTTCATGTCTTCCCTCAAGTCTCATCGGCCAGGATTGGTTCACATACCCACGCCCCAACAGCAAGGCAACTGGGAACAGAAGTATCTAGCATTTCCAGCCTCTATTGCAGGAAAAAGTCTCTACCAGAGAAAGGAAGGGGAGCGGGGAATGTTATTTTATAGGAAACCAACAGGGTCTCCCAGACTGGTCCAATACCATTCAGCTACTCGGCAACCAGAAACTACAGGGACTAGAATGGAACCCATTTCTCTGGATGGCAGGTCCAGGGGTGTTTCTAGATCTCTCCTATAAGATATCTTGCTGCCTCTTTGCTGAGCAGGGCCTTAAAAATAGAATGTGGTGAAAAACAGAGGGAAGAACACCTTGTCCTAGGCCAGGGGACAAGTTAAGCTGAAACTTGGAGTCCAAACTCCAAAGAGACTGTGTTTAGAGGCCAGGCCAGGCAGGGTCAGGCTGTGGAGTGTGGAGTTCAGCCTGGCTGTGCTTCGACTGAGAGCTTGGCGCCATTCCCACCGGGCTCCCCCCAGAACTTTCTGCCCAGGAGGGGGCCAACAACTGTTTGCGGATTAGTCATTCACAGACACTGGCTGGCCCTGCAGAACGGACTCTTGATGAAGTGTGTTCTCTCACGGACCATGCTTTTTCTTCTAGCATTCTTAAGCTCTTCACAAATGTTCATGTATTTAAGTCCATAACTCATGGCTAGATAGATAGCTAATATTCTTTCTAGCAATGAGACTATTCTCTACTAAGACAAGTAGAGGGACTGGCTCAACATCACACAGAAGCTGGTGTTCTGATCCATGGGGGCTGACTGTATTTGTTGTCAGGGACAGTGTGTATCACCAGAAATCAAACTGCTAAGCCCTCGGTTGCTTTCTAAAGTTAAATGTCAAGATAGCAATTGTGGTTGACCCTAAGTCTTGGGGGCAGGGAGCAGCCAGGTGCAGGCAGGGGGACTGCGTGTGGCTCCTGGTGGCAGGGCCCTGGTGTTAAGAAGGATGGTGAGAGATGCACTGGAGAGGGCGGGTGTCATGGCTGCCGGCCAAGAGCAGGAGAACGTACTCACCATCAGCGAAGATGCCCAGGGAAGGAGGAGGGGATGGCCAGGAGGAGCTGGGCGGTGATCCCTGTGGGAGACAGTTGAGGGGTGGAGAGGGTTGACAGAGAGCGGAGATGGGAATGAGAGATAAAGACCTCGACCTGACTGGGTGAGCTAGAACGACATGGGCATGGAGGACACAGCAGGGGAATGGTCTAGAGAGAGGAGGGGCTGTCCTTTGCTTTGTCCTTTGGTTTTCTCAGCATAGGATCTCTTGGCTCTGACCATGCTGAGATTCTGGGGGAGGCCAGGCTCCGGGTCTGGCTTCTCTGAGAGGCCAGACTGTGCTGTGGCATCTAGAAGAAATGAATTCTCTCACTCTTCATCGCCTCATTCCCTCGTCAGGGTCAGAACCGAAGTTCCACAGTGAGCCACCTCTCGTGATAGAGAGGAAGAAACTGAAGGCCTCATGATAGAAGGAACCATCATTTCCACGAGGCCTGGCTGTCAGTGGCAAATGGAGGCCAGATCCAGAGCCCCAGGACTGGCCTAGTATACTTCCCTACCGGGCCAATGCGTTCATGGATTTTTTTTTTTTAACCACCAAGAAACTCATTTGTGACTTTTCTCCCCAAGGGCCCCATGTTTTAAGAGATTTTCATCTACCAAACAACTGCATTTATCAAGTAATAATTTATTCATTTTCCCATTTTTTAAAATTAATCAAAAATAGACATAACTGCCAGCCAGAGTCTCTGATCAGCAGGAGAGAACCCTTATTACCACCCTGGGTTGATTTAATTCCTGCCAAAAGCAAAGAAACTTGACATTTTAGATAGCCTGAATAGCCTCGTGGTGGGAAAGTAGAGGTTTTCCATTAAGCTTTGTGAAATATTCAAAACAGCTCCTGGACCCCCACCCTTGAATCATGGAGACCCTGGCCTCCGGGGACCCTTTTGGGAACCACTGCACCGCATCAGAAGTAAGACACAGAAGGAAGGTCACTGCCCCAGGGTCTTGTGACTACACTGTTAAAGGGTTTGTGGCTTGGGTGGAGCCCCTACCAGCCAGGAGTCTCAGACAGACTACTCCTTCTCCCTGAGTCTCAGTTTACCTGTCAGTAAGATGGGCATGAGGCCTTCGTCAGGGACCTCAGTTGCAAGCAACAGAAACAAATTCTGCTCATATCCAGCAGAAAAAAGTGTGTTAAAAAGATGCTAAGGAAAAAAGTGGGACTGCTTCTCTGTGAGTTAAACAGAGAATTACCATATGACCCAGCCATTCGGCTCCTCGGTACATACCCCAGAGAACCGAGGACAGGGGTTCCAACAAACGCTTTTACGAGATGATTCACAACAACCAAAGGTTGGGAACAACCCAAACGTCCTTCAGTGGGTGGATGGATGGACAAACTCTAGTCCATCCATATGATGGAATGTTCTTCAGCCATGAAGAGAATGAGGTTCCCATAACATGCTAGAACATGGGTGAATCTTGAAAACTCTATGCTGAGGGACAGAAGCTAAGCACAAAAGACCACTCAATGACTCCATTCCTATGTCACATGCAAAACAGGCAGATCTGTAGAGGCAAAATGCAAATTAGTGGTTGCGGGCGGCTGGAGGGAGGACAGGGGAGGAGCAGAAAGTCATTGTGTAATGGGCATGGGGTTTCCATGTGAGGTAATGAATTCTAGAACTAGATGGTGGTGATGGTTGCATGATATCGAGAAAGTGCTTGATGCCACTGAATTGGGCAATTGAAAATGATTTGGATGGTAAATGTTATATTATGCATATTTTACCACAATAAGAAGAAAAGTCCATGCAGTGTGGCAGGGGTGGAGTGGGGGGAAGGTCCTGGGTGAAGGCAGAGTGGCTGCGAGCCACAGCTCTACCCTCACTGTGACGACACCACCGAATCACGGCCCTCGTGGCATGCAAGGCAGACTGGGGCGTACAGTGCCCCTGGCATCCTTCCCTTGTCTTGTGTGAGTCAGCGCCTTTGAGATATGAAAGGGGGACGTTGTCCCAGACTGGGAAGGCAGGTGAGAGGTGATTAGAAGGACAAGTGCACAAAGCTCATGTCTACTTCAGAGGCAACAGAAAGCAGATAGGAAGAGCCTGGCGTGTGGGGGGATGTGAGATGCCAGGAGAGAATCAGGTCACAAAGCAAACACTGCTGTTCAAAGGGTTTGTGGTGTAAGGTGACCTTTCCTTCCCTCTTCCTCCTTTCCTGGGCACTCTCTACCACCCCACCAGCCACAAATTCATTATTCAGAGACAACTGTTCTTCACCTTTCCTATCAAGAGCCTTCCACCCTTTGAACAAGATGACAATGTCTGCTAGTCATTTATCGAGGGGACACTAATCCTTGCCGCTGGCTTTCTGTGGTTCGCTTTGTGATTTAGCACAGGGGCCCGGCCACTTTAAAAGCCACCTAACAATGAAATAGTGGCTGGGAGTGGGGCCGGCTGAGGGCGACCAGATGCTGGGTGCCTACTGTTCAGGCACGGCCTCAGGTTTGCTGTTCCCCGCTCAGGTGGGGGAGATGGGATACATGTGTTGGACAGTCTTGCTTCAAATCTCTAATACAGGCTTTTCAAGAAGGAACTGGAAGCAAAAGAGACAGATGGGATCAGGGCTAGATTTTTAAGTGCTTTTCTATTTGATACAATTTTGAACTTCCAGAGAAGTTGCAAAAACAGTGCAAGGAACTCCCTCATTCCTTTACCAGATGCACCACCTGTTTTTGCTGGTCCCATTGGCTTTATCGTTCTCCCTTCCCCGCACTGCTCTGCTTGTAAATACTCTAGTGGATGTTTCTCAAGAACAGGGACAATCAGTTGTATAACCACAGCATAACTGTCCACATCTGGAAATTCTGCATGGATAAATATTATTGCCTAATCCTCCGTCCATACTCCCAGGTCATCAATTGTGCCACCAATATCCATTAAAGCTATCGGATATTCTCAAAATGTTGGATTCTAGAGTAATTCCACTGTGATCAGAGAACACGCTCCCCCAAGAGTTCAACCTTTTGATATTGCCTACATCGTCTTCTTTTTTTAAAAATTTAATTCCAATATAGTTAACGTAGAGTGTGTATTAGTTTCATGTGTACAATATAGTCGTTCAGCGGTCCCATACGTCACTCAGGGTTCCTCATGATAAGTGTCCTCCTAGTCCCCTTCACCCATTCCACCCATCCTCCCACCCACTTCCCCTCTGGTAACCATCTGTTTGTTCTCTAGAGTTAAGTCTGTTCCCTGGTATGTCTTTTTTTTTCCCCTTTGTTCATTTGTTTTGTTTCTTAACTTGCACATATGAGTGAAGTCATATGATACTTATCTTTCTCTGACTCATTTCACCTAGCATTATACTCTAGCTCTGTCCGTGTCCTTGTAAATGGCAAGATTTCATTCTTTTTTACGACTGAGTAACATTCCATTGTGTGTGTGTGTGTGTGTGTGTGTACACACCCACATATATATAGTGTGTGTGCATGTGTGTGAGTGTGTGTATGTGTGTGTATGCCATAGACACATCTTCTTTATCCATTCATCTATTAATAGACACTTGGGCTGTTTCCATAATTTGGCTCTGGTAGATAATGCTGCAATAAACATGAGGATGTATATATCATTTCAAATTAGTGTTTTCATATTCTTTGGGTAAATACCCAGTAGTGCAATTACCGGATCATATGGTAATTCTATTTTTAATTTTTTGAGGAGCCTTCATACTTTTTTTCCACAGCAGCTGTACCATCCTGCATCTTCTTTTATGGCCCCTCCCCTCGGCACTCTGCAACCTCCTCCTTCTCCCAGGTTCCCTGGACTATCTCCCGAGCCTGTGCCTGAGCAGCTCAGAGGCCAGCCATGGACCCTGGGGCAGTGTATATGCAGATGTTAGGGCTCCCCTCAAGGGCTCTCTCCTATCAGGCATTTCCCCTCTTTGTTTTATGGCAATTCAGGCAGCCCTTCTCCCAGCTCTGACCTCTGCAGGCAGGAAGATTGAGTTTTCTCCATCGGTTCCTCCTGCCAACCAGGGAGTATCCAGGTGAGAGACAAACGCTGGTTCTACCCAGAGTCAGTGCCCTTCTGGTTTCTGTCTGTTCATATCCACTTTCTAGCACCTTCACATAGTGTGGTGTTTTATTTTAAGTTCTGTCCAGAGTTTATACATCAGCATGCACGCGCACACACACACACACACACACACACAATTAGGAATACATCTTGTTTATGCCCCATTCCATAATGCGTACTATCACTCTGAACAGAACAAACTTGACCCCGACATGAGCACTTTCAATTTCAGTTGGGTTTCATCTGATTGACTTATTTACTTACCTGATGAAATTATTGAATCTTTCCTTAACATGACGTGAAGAGATCATTTGGGGACTTAATATAAATCACAAAAGAATTCAATGAGACAAACTAAACACATATGAAATAAACCAGATACCATGTGCTCCATCCTGTGAATACACTGACCAGTAACTCACTTACACCTGAATGTGTGAAGGAGGAAGCTTTGCTGAAACATTTCCGCTTGTATTTTATAAAACAGTTTTCAAACATTTGACATAGTTTAGTAATATTCTAGAAAACAGCCTGCCTAGTTTGGATGGTTTATTAGTTTTCTCAGGCTGCTATGACAGAGTACCACAGGCTGAGTGGCTTAAATAACAAAAATACTTTCTCTCACAGTTCTGGAGGCCGGAAGTCCAAGATCAGGGTGTCAGTGGGGTTGGTTCCTTCTGTGGCCTCTCTCCTTGGCTTGTAGATGCCGTCTTCTCCCTGGGTCCTCACACGGTCTTCCCTCTGTGTGTATCTGTATCCTGATCCCCCTCATCTTGTGAGGACACCAGTCAGATTGCATTAAGGCCCATCCCAGGGACCTCTTTTAACCTTGCTTACCTCTTTAATGACCCTATCATCAAATACGGTCAGCTGAGGTACTGGAGGTTAGGACTAATATGAATTTGGGGGCTGGGGGGAAGACATAATTCAGCCCAAAACAGATGGACAGTCTCCTCAGCCTCCTGCTTTTGGTGTACTGACACATAGTTTACCTCACAAAGAGTGAGGAATTGACTTGATCTTAAGAAGGGTGGGACCCAGGTCCTAGAGAGCCAGGCGCACTCTGACAAGAAAGCCAGTCAGAGGCCCTGGAGACTCTAGAGTGGACGCCTCAATCCCCATGTCCTGGTCATACCTGTGCCCCACGGAGGAGACAGGTGGGAGCTGCTCCCGACAGATGTGGAGGCTGGACTTGAGATCCCCTCAGTATGTTTCTCCCTGGACTGGCTCATTCTTAATTTGACCAGCATCTACTTTACTCTTTATATCTAATTAAAAATATTAGCAATTACAGACATGGTAACTAATCAAATCGCACAAAAGAATCTGTGATGAAAAGACCCCATATTCCATCATTTTAATCAGTCCCTGGCAAATTTGGTGACTCAGACGTCCTCCTCATCTTCATCACACTTGCCTGGCAAAACCCCTCCCCTGGTTGTCTGCGTTTCTCCACCTCCTCTGCCCACATGACTTTCTGTTCCTGGAGGAAAAGGCCAAACAACACAGGCAAGCGTCTCTCTAAATCCACGAGCACAAACTTTAGTGGCCCCTCGCATGGCTGGATGCTTCTACATGTTGTGGGTCGGCACATTTCTCTCTGTCCTCAACAACCATTCTGTGCCTTCCCTCTCCTGGAGCTCCCACCACCCACTTCCTCCTGCGTACACTCAAGAGCTAACCTCAGTTCCCAATTCACTTGGGACATGGAAGCAATCAGAAGAGAGCTCTTCAAGCTCCCACTGCCCTGTCTGCCCCCCGTTCATGTTGGTGCCCATACCCCCCACCAGTTTTGTAGACCAGTGTGCACATGTCTCCCAAGAAATCTTGTGTTCTTTCTTGCCTATTCAGGACGTCACTAAGGCCTTGTCCCCTCTGTCCTGCCATCTGTTTACTAAGGCTCATGTAACCACATTTTGTAAACATTTAACCTGAGGAGGAGGAAGCCATGCTTTGAAGCCATGAGAGTTTCCTGAGGATCTCCCTCCCCACTTCTGGTGTGGGATGCTAAGAAAGACTAAGCAGGGGATCCCAGAGACCAGACATACTGAAACAACCACTTTCAGCAAAAATCTATTTCCTAACTAAAAAAGCTTTTTCGCTATAAGCTGGAAAAAAAAAAAAGAACTTTTTGTACTTAATTTTATTTCTAGTGACTTTTTTCAATGGAAATAAAATACAAAAATTCTCTGCTGTTGGACTAAAGAAGTATCAAATTTCCCAAATATCACTTTGGATGCATTTCAACTTCTCAGAACTCATGGTCACAGTGGGCTGGAGTAGGTTCATCTGCCAGTGGCCCACACAGTGTCAATGTAATCTGACCAGCCCCCCTACTTTGTGACACAGAATGTAAGGACATTCAGTCCTACTTTCAAGCTAACATAAGAGATATGTGTTTCTCTGCTACCAACAAGCCTGTATTTGGCTGTGGCAAGGTGGACGTACAGGAGCTGTTTGGAGCAGACAAGACATTGGAACCCACCAGGAAGACTAGACTTTTTGCTTTGTACGTGAGGGTCATGTGAAACAGGTGACTGAGGGCTTATTTGGAAGTCAATTTCTTTTTTTATTATTATTCTTCCAACTTTAGTTAGTTAATATGCAGCGCCATATTGGTTTCTGGGGTAGAATTCAGTGATTCATCAATTACATACAACACCCAGTACTCATCACAAGAGCCCTCCCTAATAACCATCACCCATCTAGCCCACTGCCACCCATAACCCTCCATTAACCCTCTTATGGCTTGTTTCCTTCTCTCCTTATTTCCCCCCTTTCCATATGTTCATCTGTTTCCTTTCTTAAATTCTACATATAAGTGAGATCATATGGTATTTGTCTTTCTCTGACTGACTTATTTCTCTCAGCATAATCCACTCTTGCTCCGTCCACGTCATTGCAAATGGCAAGATTTCTTCTCTTTTTGAAGGCTGAGTGATATTCCATTGTGTATGTATACCACATCTTCTTTATCCATTCATCACTCAGCAGATATTTGGGTGCTCTCCATAGTTTGGCTATTGCAGATAATGCTGCTATAAACATCAGGGTGCGTGTACACCTTCCAATCTGTATTTTCGTATCCTTTGGGTAAATGCCTAGTAAGGCAATTGCTGGATGGTAGGGTAATTCTATTTTTAACCTTTTGAGGAACCTTCATACTGCTCTCCAGAGTGGCTGTACCAGTTTGCATTCCCACCAGCAGTGTAAGAGTGTTCCCCTTTCTCCACATCCTCGCAACACCTGTTGTTTCTTATGTTGTTAATTTTAACCATTCTGACCGGTGTGAAGTAGTATCTCATCATGGTTTTGATTTGTTATTTCCTTGAGATGAGTGATATTGAGCACCTTTTCATGTGTCTGTTAGCCATCTGGATGTCTTCTTTGGAAAAGTGTCTATTCATGTCTTCTGCCCATTTCTTAGCTGGAATCACTTGTTTTTGGGTGCTGAGTTTGATAAATTTTTTATAGATTTTGGATACTAGCCCTTCATCAGATATGTCATTTGCAAATATCTTTTCCCATTCCAGAGGCTGCCTTTTAGTTTTGTTGATTGTTTCCTTCTCTGCACAGAAGCTTTTTATCTTGATGAAGTTCTAATAATTCATTTTTGCTTTTGTTTCCCTACCTCTGGAGATGTGTCTAGTAAGAATATGCTGCAGCTGAGGTCCAAAAGATCTCTGCCTGTTTTTTCCTCTAGGATTTTGATGGTTTCCTGTCTCACATTTAGGTCCAAAAGTCAATTTCAATATAAGGTTAAATTAAATCATTTAACAAATTGTGGTTGAGAATATTCACATGCCAGTCACGGTCATAGGTGTGTAAAGAAGAAAGCAAAGAAGAATGACATGATCCTAACCTCATAGTGCTTACATTCTAGTGGGAAGGAAACAGAAAGATAGATAAACAGACATAAGTCTGTAATAATGATGTAATAATAATGTAATTGGTCTTAGGCCAATCTTACAGGGCTTTGCAGTCAGCCGAGGAGTCTGGATTCTAATCTCAGAGAAATGGAAAGCCCTTAGAAGGTCTGAGCAGGAGAGTGCCATGATCTCATTTATCCTACAAGAATTTCACTCTTGCTGCCTTGTGTAGAATGGATTGGAAGGGGTCAAAGTGGAAGTGGGAAACCAGCCAGAGGTTGCAGTCGCATAGACTAGAGATCATGGTGACGGGGTAAGGGTGAGGAGAAAGGGATTGCTGGGATGCAAAGAACAGGGGGAGGGGTGGCATCAGGGATGGCACCTGGGTTTCTTGGTTCCAGACTGGGGGGCTGGTGGAGAAAACTGAAAGTGCACACATTTGGGGCATATGGGAGTTGACCAAGAAAAAGTGCACTGAACAGATTTAAATAGGTGAGGAAGTCTTTACTCAAGAGTATTGCAACAGTGGAGAGAGGTTAAATTCAACTCTAATACAATAGGGTAACACTGATTTACAGCCAATAGGCAAGGTTAGGGGGTCAGTTTGTGGAAAATTACCAAGAGGACCTTGCTTAGGTGTCAAGGGTGGGGGAATTCTTGCTAAATGGTTTGACAGGCTTCTTGCTATGCTGGGCTCACAAACCAAGGACAACAGGTCAAGGCCAAGGAGGTTGAGAAGAAGGTTCAGAAGAGCCTGTCTACAGGTTGGTCAAGGAAGGAGGGGTTCCTTATCAATGGAAAGGACTAGGGGTTCTGTTTTGACTGTGTCAAGTTTAAGATATCCAAGAAGAGATGTCAAGTGTGTAAATCTTAAGATCATAGGAGAGGTCAAGGCTGGTTATGGAAATTTGATTATCATTATAAAGATGGTACTGGGAATCTACAACCTTCGTCTCTCAGACCTGTGATGTAAAGTCTGATGGGCCAGTCCCAGCTGGAACTTCTAAACCCTATGTGGGATAGTGAAGCACACTATAGAGGTTCTAGTCTCCCCACTTCAGAGGGAGCAGGACCGAGTTATTCTCCTTCCTTATACCCAGGGTCCTTACCACTTGAAGACAGCTGAGGTCCCACTAAGGATTGGCCCCTTACAAAGAAAATTCTCATGCTCTCCTAGTGTTGACTGAAAATACTTCTATTATAACAACACTTAAATATGTGTAATTATAAAACTAAATATAAATGTTTTATGCTTATAGCTATTCTACAGTGATCAACCCAGAGTAAACTAACCCCAGTTTGAGAAACACTAGGGAGGGGACTCTAACATCCTTTCTGTCCTAACATGTAATGGTTTCCTCAGACTGCAGTGGGGAGACAGGGGCCATAATTGAGGCAACAGGGATAAGAGGATCAATTGGTAAATAGTGACCTAGAGATCCAAAAATTGCATGAGAGACAGCATTAAATAAAACAACTAGGTAAGGGGCGCCTGGGTGGCTCAGTGGGTTAAGCCTCTACCTTCGGCTCAGGTCATGATCTCAGGGTCCTGGGATCGAGCCCCGCATCAGCCTCTCTGCTCAGCAGGGAGCCTGCTTCTCCCTCTCCCTCTGCCTGCCTCTCTGCCTGCCTCTCTTCCTACTTGTGATCTTTCTCTCTGTCAAATAAATAAATAAAATCTTTAAAAAAAAACTAGGTAAGAAAAATAAGCATTTGCCTAAAGAAACAGAAACAAAACAGGGATAAGAAGAGCAGAACTATTGCTCAAGTGAAAAGAGATCTTGCAAATTTGAAAAAGTTCAACATTGAAACCTCTTGAGCTCACTTGGCCCCATACCTAACAGGTTTAGTTTTAAAAAAATGATTAAAGACCTTTTAGAATAACTATGATATTGGGGTGACTGGATGGCTCAGTCCGTTAAGCGTTAGACCCTTGGTTTTGGCTCATGGTCGTGATTGAGCCCCATCTTGGGCTCCAGGATTCTATATTTACCTCTCCCTCTCCTCCCCGACCTCCCAATCAAGTGCACACATGCTCTCTCTCTCTCCAAATAGTAATAATAATAATAAAAATAAAATAACTATGATATTGGTTTATATTCGGAGAAGTTAAGGATGCTATTCATTTTATTCATTCCACACTTAAAGCAACCCACCCAAGACAATAACAAATATTATTTTGTGCATTCCCTTCTAGTCCTCTGTCCTGTGCTTATACATATATTTTTTACCTACTATGTGTATATCATTGTATTCTTTTAAAATTTAGGATTGTGAGACGTGTTTTTCTGTCACCAGCAATAAGTTGACTGCAGAACTTTGTATTTCTTCTATATACTACAAGTTACCTAATCTCCCTCCTACCATTTATATATAAGTTGCTGTCTATTTGTCACAAGTATAAAGAATGCTGCAGTGAACATCTTTAGACATACAAGGCTTTTCTAGCCTGTTCATTTACATTACATTAGTAAATTACATTAGTTCATTTAGCCAGATTCTGGGTCAAAGAATACTATTTCATACAAAGAAAAAAAAATCTCTGGTGATCTAAACAGAGACTTGAGAATAATGTAGGAAAAAAGACAGATTTGCAACCCACACTAATGAGCAAATTTGAAAATCCTGAGGGAGAAGCAGGGGCTGTGTCACCAGGCAGAGATGGCCCTCTGAACACCGGGGTGTCTGGTGCTCATCCTTCTCAACCTTTCTCGACGCCTCTAGGCAAAGACGGCAAGCGCAGAGCAGAAGAGCAATTCAGACGCACTCCGCTGGGATCCGCCAGGGGCAGGAGCTCCAGCCTGCACAGGTGCTAGTTACCAAGGCGACCTCCACATGTCCCCTCTTTTCCAGGTTACCAGTTCCGAGTCTGTGCTAGATGGTCGGATAGAATTAGTTCAAAAAAGAGAGAAAAAAGAAAATGGCTTTCAAAGACAATTTAACTGTTCACCCAAAGAACCAGCACCAGGCACAGTGCAGAGAACCTTCTGGTCCGTTCCCTTTTCTGGATGACTTCATGGTTTGATCTTTTCTCTGAGGGGAATTTATTTCCATTTTTTCTTTAATAAAACAGAACCACCAGCATGTTCCGTTGCGTCTCATTACGTACAGCCTGTGGAGTGTCGAGTGTCTCACTCACACAAGCTCACGGGGGCCAGTGGGAAATGCACTGAGGCATAAGACAATGACTATTATGGTCATGGAGAAACTAGGAACATAGGGTCTCAGACTCACAGGCCTGATCCCCGGCAAGACCCCACTGCTGCCAGACTCATTATTGTGGGCATCTCGGGGCCTAAGAACACATTGCTCCCCGTCGCTCACAGAGGGCTCCACGGCCTCCAGCCACCAGGCTCCTCACTGGATTTTCCACATCCCCGCTGGCTTCTCACAGCCTGAAAATCCAGCCTCCAGAGCCTGAGAGCAGGATCCCTAGGGGGGTCACTGCTGGTCCTTGGGGGTGAGTCCAGGGAGCTGCGGCTTCCTCCCAAGTCCATAGTCTACATCTTGCAGCCACAAACCGGCACCGGCCTGAGTTTGGGCTTTGGGTTAATGACACACCGAAACAGTGGCATTCACCCCTTCACAAGGTGTGGCAAGTGTGCCTCATAGTCCACAGATCGACGACAGAAATATATATCACTTCACAGTTTCTATAATGCCTATCTAATTCTGCACCTCCTTTCAGGCAAATACAAAGTATAACTGGGCTTGTTCCCAGACTTTCTCCCGTCCCCAGCTCTGGGGTTTAACAAGGTGCCACCGGCTGGCCAGGGGTTGTCTATCTGGCACTTGTGGGTCTGCATGCCCAGGTGTTGCCAATAGGCCCATGCACAGCATCCGGCTGCTGTTGGCCCTATGTCATGCGGGGGGCAAAGAGACCCCACGCATCTGCCTGGGGACTTTTCAGGCTAGACACTACCCACCTCCCCCGCCATGGCACTTTCCTTTCTGGGGTCTGTTCTCCTCTCTGAGAGGCATGCCTGGATTTGCAGGTGGCAAAAATGGCATTTCTTCTAAGCCTGGGTGATTCTTTCTTCCCTTAGGTTTATTCAAGGTGCTCTGAATTCCTTGCCCCAAGTAATTAGGGTGTCCTGCAAAATAAAAAAAAGTCAGAAGGGCGTGACTCTGGCGGTAGAGTCTGCCCCGTGCTTCCCCTACAGCATTAAGCACTGCAACTGCTGCTTTGCTTAAAGTGGGGTGATGGGAGAGGCGGGCCCTGGAGGACCGCCCCTTCCCCCTCCCCCTGCATCTTGAAACAGACTCCACCACATTAGCCTCCTTGCAAATCCTTATGTCCTTGTGAAGAAAAAGTACTTCTCATCCACTTGTTCCGCCATTTCTCCATAAGGTGGGGTCTGTGTCTCTTTCACAACCTGAGTGAGTCGTCCAGGATTAGCAACTTCTACCTGCCAAGTAGTGCCTGGCTGGGTAGGTGACACTTTCTCCAGCCGCCCTGGGGATGGCGAGGTGAGCGTGGACACTGGGTGGGATTTTGACTGTTAGAGCAGATGGCTGAGACTCAGTTAAGGGACAGGAGGAGAGACAGACATGCCACCTGGCAGTGGACCCAGCTGGGAGGAGAGAGGCCTCTGGTGTGGCAGCTGCTGTGTTACTCTGTGCCCAGAGGACACCGAGGAACCTGGGGGCAGGGGTGGAGCTTGTCTCTGGGGAGGAGGGGTGCACAATGGGAAGTATGCTTGGAGCAGTCAGGAAGGAGCTGGCTGTACTGTTCCCCCACCCCCAAATTACACAAGGCATTTCAAGGATCATCTTCACACGGGAACAGCCACCTGCCACCTGGGAACACAGGCATCCACTAAAGTTTCAAACTAAACCAGTGATTATAAAAATAAAAATACATTGTAACCAACTTGGGGTTAACCCCAAAATCCAAAGATGGTTTAACCTGAAAAAAAACCTGTGAAGATAATGCATCACATTAAAATGTGAAAGATTTGTTCTAGAATGTTCATAGCAGTATTCTTTGATTTAAATAACAACAACAACCACCACCACCACCACCCTGGAGTCATTTAAAATGCTCATCACTAGAATGGATACATGAATTGTGATACATTCCTATAAGGAAGTACTACTAGGCAGCAGTGAAAATGCACGAGCCAGTGTTCTATATATTAACATTCATGAAACTAAAAAATGTAATGTTGAATAGGAAAAGCAAGCTGCATAAGAATACATGTATTAGGGAAATACAAATCAAAACCACAACAACATACCACCTTACACCAGTTAGAATGGCAAAAGTTAACAAGACAGGAAACAAGTGTTGGCAAGGATGTGGAGATAGGGGAACCCTCTTACACTGTTGGTGGGAATGCAAGCTGGTGCAGCTACTTTGGAAAACAGTGTGGATGTTCCTCAAGACGTTAAAAATAGAGCTACCCTGATATCAAAGAGGTTACTGCCTATGTTCTCCTCGAGGATTCTGATGGATTCCTGTCTCACGTTGAGGTCTTTTATCCATTTCGAGTTTATCTTTGTGTGCGGTGTAAGAGAATGGTCGAGTTTCATTCTTCTACATATAGCTGTCCAGTTTTCACAGCACCATTTATTGAAGAGACTGTCTTTTTTCCACTGGATATTTTTTCCTGCTTTGTCGAAGATTATTTGACCATAGAGTTGAGGGTCCATATCTGGGCTCTCTACTCTGTTCCACTGGTCTATGTGTCTGTTTTTATGCCAGTACCATGCTGTTTTGGTGATCACAGCTTTGTAGTAAAGCTTGAAATCAGGTATCGTGATGCTGCCAGTTTTATTTTTGTTTTTCAACATTTCCTTAGCAATTCGGGGTCTCTTCTGATTCCATACAAATTTTAGGATTATTTGCTCCAGCTCTTTGAAAAATACCGGTGGAATTTTGATCGGAATGGCATTAAAAGTATAGATTGCTCTAGGCAGTATAGACATTTTAACAATGTTTATTCTTCTGATCCAAGAGCATGGAACGGTCTTCCATCTTTTTGTGTCTTCTTCAATTTCTTTCATGAGTGTTCTGTAGTTCCTCGAGTACAGATCCTTAACCTCTTTGGTTAGGTTTATTCCGAGGTATCTTATGGTTCTTGGTGCTATAGTAAATGGAATCGATTCTCTAATTTGCCTTTCTGTATTTTCATTGTTAGTGTATAAGAAAGCCACTGATTTCTGTACATTGACTTTGTATCCTGCCATGTTACTGAATTGTTGTATGAGTTCTAGAAGTTTGGGGGTGGAGTCTTTCGGGTTTTCCATATAAAGAATCATGTCATCTGCGAAGAGAGAGAGTTTGACTTCTTCCTTGCCAATTTGGATACCTTTTATTTCTCTTTGTTGTCTGATTGCTGTTGCTAGGACTTCTAATACTATGTTGAACAAGAGTGGTGAGAGTGGGCATCCTTGTCGTGTTCCTGATCTCAATGGGAAGGCTGCAAGCTTTTTCCCATTGAGGATGATATTTGCTGTGGGTTTTTCATAGATAGATTTGATGAAGTTCAGGAATGTTCCCTCTATCCCTATACTTTGAAGCGTTTTAATCAGGAACGGATGCTGGATTTTGTCAAAAGCTTTTTCTGCATCAATGGAGAGGGTCATGTGGATCTTCTCTCTTCTCTTATTGATTTGTTCTATCACATTGATTGATGTGCGAATGTTGAACCATCCTTGTAACCCAGGGATGAATCCCACCTGGTCATGGTGGATAATCTTTTTAAAGTGCAACTTCTTTCAAGATATGTCTCCAAAGGCGATGGAAACAAAAGCGAAAATGAACTTTTGGGACTTCATCAAGATCAAAAGCTTCTGCACAGCGAAGGAAACAGTCAACAAAACAAAGAGGCAACCCACGGAATGGGAGAAGATATTTGCAAATGACAGTACAGACAAAAGGTTGATATCCAGGATCTATAAAGAACTCCTCAAACTCAACAGACACAAAACAGACAATCATATTAAAAAATGGGCAGAAGAAATGAACAGACACTTCTCCAATGAAGACATACAAATGGCTATCAGACACATGAAAGGATGTTCATCATCACTAGCCATCAGGGAGATTCAAATCAAAACCACATTGAGATACCACCTTACACCAGCTAGAATGGCCAAAATTAGCAAGACAGGAAACAACGTGTGTTGGAGAGGATGTGGAGAAAGGGGGACCCTCTTACACTGTTGGTGGGAATGCAAGTTGGTGCAGCCACTTTGGAGAACAGTGTGGAGATTCCTCAAGAAATTAAAAATAGAGCTTCCCTATGACCCTGCCATTGTACTACTGGGTATTTACCCCAAAGATACAGATGTAGTGAAAAGAAGGGCCATCTGTACCCCAATGTTTATAGCAGCAATGGCCACAGTCGCCAAACTGTGCAAAGAACCAAGATGCCCTTCGACGGATGAATGGATAAGGAAGATGTGGTCCATATACACTATGGAGTATTATGCCTCCGTCAGAAACGACGAATACCCAACTTTTGTATCAACATGGACGGGACTGGAAGAGATTATGCTGAGTGAAATAAGTCAAGCAGAGAGAGTCAATTATCATAAGGTTTCACTTATTTGTGGAGCATAACAAATAATATGGAGGACAAGGGTAGATGGAGAAGAGAAGGGAGTTGAGGGAAATTGGAAGGGGAGGTGAACCATGAGAGACTATGGACTCTGAAAAACAACCTGAGGGTTTTGAAGGGGCAGGGGGTGGGAGGTTGGGGGAGCCAGGTGGTGGGTATTAGGGAGGGCACGGATTGCATGGAGCACTGGGTGTGGTGCAAAAACAATGAATACTGTTACGCTGAAAAGAAATAAAAAATTAAAAAAAATAGAGCTACCCTATGACCCAGTGCTTGCAGTACTGTGTATTTACCCCAAAGATAGAGACGTAGTGAAAAGAAGGGCCACATGCACCCCAATGTTCACAGCAGCAATGGCCACAATAGCCTAACGGTGGAAGGAGCTGAGATGTCCTTCAACAGACGAATGGATAAAGAAGATGTGGTCCGTGTATACAATGGAGTATTACTCAGCCATCAGAAAGGATGAATACCCACAACTTGCCTCAACATGGAAGGAACTGGAGGGGATTATGCTGAGCAAAATAGGCAGAGAAAGACAATTATCATATGGTTTCACTCACATGTGGAACACAAGGAATAGTTCAGAGGACCATAGGGGAAGGGAGGGAAAACTGAATGGGAAGAAATCAGAGAAGGAGACAAACCATGAGAGACTCTGGACTCTGGAAACCAAACTGAGAGTTACAGAAGGGAGGGGGTGGGGGGCTGAGGTAACAGGGTGATGGGTATTAAGGAGGGCACGTGTGGTGATGGGCACTGGGTGTTAGATGCAACTAACGAGTTGTGGAACACTACATCAAAAACTATATGCTGGCTAACGGAACATAATTTAAAAAAAAGAATATGTGTATTGAGAATCATTTACAATAAATGTAAAACATGATGCACGTGTATGTAGTAACAGTATAAAGGAAAGCATGGTGATGATAAGGTCTGACTTCATGGCAGTGGCTCCTGCGTGTGCAGAGGCACACTATGCAGCCAGGAGGGACTGGTATCCCGAGAGTTTCAAAAGTATTGGTACCATTTTATGTCCCTAATCAGACAGCAGGTGCACAGAGGTTCATCGAATTATTCTACAGATATTGTGTGCATCTTAAATATTTCACAGTATTTTCAAATAAATTTTGAATTAGCCATGAAATGAAAAGCAAAAGGAAGCAATAAGGGGAAGTACTCTCTGAATTAACTTTTGATCTTAGAAGAAGAATCAGTAAGAATCATGGTAGAAAGGAGAAAGTCATCTTAGGGTAGATAAGGCTGAGCATGCACCTTAAACTTCAGGGGAAAAGAAAGAATATACAAAAATACGTAAGACTGATATATAAGGACATATAAAAATATATTAAAAAGAAAGAATACGTAAAAAATTACACCGACAGAGAATCAAATTTGAACTCTGAATAGTCAAATACCAGGGTAGTAAACAGCCAGCCCACACGCAGACCCTCCCAAGGCTATGGAAGTAGAAGGTCTGTCATTGGAAGACGTCCCTATTGACCCCAAGGGAATCTGCGCTGAGCGCAGATTTTACAAGGCTCTTTCCAGAAGACAGAGACAGGGGCATTGTCAAAGGAGGTAAATAAGAGGCAGAACCCAGAGAGGGAGAAGCCCGGAGGAAGCTGGGAAAAGTTGGAGACCCAGGTGTTCCCGCAGAGCAGAGAGACACAGTGAAGCCCCAGGCGCCAGCCCCAGTCTGACCTGAGGGAGCACTGGACCAAGGAGCAGATTTCAGGGGATTCAGACATAAGGTTGGATGACTGAATCAGAGGCACAGATCACAGACTGCTGTCCTCTCCATAACTGGGGGCTCGGACGTGGACTAGGAAGCTGGTGGCTGGTACGTGCCATGGTGTTTCGAAAAAGGGGAGGAAAGGATTTCAGAAAACTTGAAGCAATTTCCCGCAGGACCCATCCTCCCTCCGTCTTTTCCTTTTGTTCTTCTTTTAAATAGGCTTCATTTTTTAGAGCAGTTTTAGGTTTCCATCAAAGCCGACAGGAAAGTATAGATTCCCTGTACATCCCCCTCCCACACACACATATGCACAGACTTCATCACCATCAACATCCCCCACCAGAGAGGGACCTTTGTTATGAGTGACAAATCTACATTGGCACATGAAAACCACCCAAAGTCCATAGTTTACCTTAGGCTGGGGTTCAGTCTTGGAGCTGTACATTCTGTGGGCTTCCACAAAGTGCCATCACTAAAATATCATACAGAGTATTTCCAACACCCCAAATGCCTCTGTCCTCCACCTGTTCATCCCGATCGTTTAACTGTGTTTATAGTCTTCCTTTTCCAGGATGTCATAGAGTTGGAATCATAGCCTTTTAAGAATGGCTTCTTTCACGGAGTGATATACATTTACGTTTCCTTCATGTCTCTTTGTAGCTTGATAGCTCATTTCTTTTTAGTGCTGAATAATATTCCATTGTCTACATGTTCCAGAGTTCATTCATCCATGGGGTTACTAAAGGACATCCTGGCTGCTTCCAAGTGTTGGCACTTAGGAAGAAAGCTGCTGTAATCATCCATGTGCAGATTTTTGTATGGGCATAAGTTTTCAAGTCCTTTGGGTATATTGAGGATGCCCCCTTCCCCCCTCTTCTTTCTCTGCTCCCTTTCCCTTCTTCCTTCCTCCTACCCTCCCTCCTTTTTTTATATTGGCACCTTCTGGATCTAGAAAACCATAGGGACTGATCATGCCCTCGGTGCTTTCCTCTTGCCGCCTTGCATAGATAGTTGCATTCCACAGTGTCATCCCGAGAGGACTCTGCACACAGATCTCAGCCTAGAGCTCTCAACTTCAGAAACACAGAAAGGATGGCAATATGGGGACAAGATTGGAGGGAACGCTGGCGACCTGAGACCACACAGGCAGTGGCAAGAACTCAGGCAAGTGATGTCCAAAGTGAGGTCTAAAGAAGGCTGGCACCATGACTGTGATGGGTTGGGAATGGACCAAAGAAATGCTTTAGGGGGTGAAGCTGCAGGGCTTGGTGGCTGAGCCATGTGGAGAAAGAGAGGTATGACATGGTCCTGGCTTGGGCAGCATGCTGGGTTGAGGGGGATGGCACAGAGGTCAGTTCTGAACATTTAAAGCTCTAAGGGTCTATAAGATGTTTACAATGTGTGGTTAATTTTGTGTGTAGGGTCAACTTGACTGGACCACAGGGTACCCAGATTTTGGGTCAGACATCATTCTGGGTGTGCCTGTGAGGGTGTTTCTGGGTGAGATTAACATGGGACATAGTAGACTGACTAAATAGGTGGCCCTCCATAATGTGAGTTGGCTTCATCTGATCAACTAAGACCTGATTAGAACAAAAAGACTGAGTGAGAGGGAACTTTGCCTGCCTGACGGACTGATTGAGCGGGGGCACAGGTGTTCTTCTGCTCTCCAAGCAAAGAATCACATCACTGGCTCTCCTGCCTCCAGCTTGCCAACTACAGATCTTGGAACTTCTCCACTGCAATTATTGTGTGAACCAACTCATTATAATATATCCCTTTACACACACACACACACACACACACACACACACAAGGTAGAGTGCTGGGCAGGCCAAGGGCACACCAGGCAGAGCAATGGGCATAAGCAAAGGCCAAGAGGCCAGGGAGGAGCCTGGTGTGTTAGAGGAATTGGAGCCAGGGAGGATGGCCAAGATACGGTTGGAGGGGTGGACAGAGGTAGGACCAACCATGCAGGGTTGCAGGTCCTGCCATAGTACCAGCATTCAGTGTCTCCCCTTAAATGGTAACAGAAGTAATAAGAGATGATGGTGATGATGGGATATCTCCATGGATGACCATAGAAGTATATTCTTTCTGGTTTTCTCTCTAGAAAGGGAGTTATCCTGGATATAGTTTGTATTTCTTACATATTAACATTACTATGTTTTCTTGGACATCCAGCATTCAAGACCAACCTGTGCCCCAGTGGGCCCTCAGGAGCTTGTGTGTCTTAACTGTCTTTTATTTTCTATGTTCTGATGGTTTGACATCTTCAGGGCTTGCTGACCTTGGAGGGGCTACCCCTCCCAGGGTTAGCTAATTCCTGGAGACAGCAATATCTGCTTCAGAGTTCACCTTTCAAATACAAACCAACAAATCCAGGAGCACCCCAACCACATCCTCTATGGGCTTTCATGCTGCTGGCCACTGTCCACCTGCCCTAATCACCCCCAAGCCAGGGACCAGAAAACTGGGGACGGCCCATGTGTCCCAGAGCCCAGTGAATTACTTAGAATAGCCAATCCTAAGCCCGCCCACCTTGCTTTGCCTGTTCCAACCCAAGAAAACCACAATAAAGACTCTGGGCCATGTTTTTATCCCACTAGTTCTGCTTCCTGACCAGCCCCCGTTCTTCCCTGCACGGGGTGCAGTGTCTCCTGTGAATATCACAGACTTGTTTCTTCATGACGGTCATCTTCAGGCCTGTGTGTCTAATCACACCTGATTAAAGCAAACCCTGGGTCTCCTTCAAACACGGGATAAACACTCATTATCCCCCCTTCAGCAGGAGACTACATCTGGCTCATCCCCCTGTCTCTTCTCAAACCCTCTCAGAACCTAATACTGGGTTGGTTATGTCATAAGAGCTCAAGATATGTGGCTGAATGAGCTCACCTGCCCTGTTCACCAGGCTTTCCTCTTGGGTCTGTCCTTCTGGAGGTCTGTGTGTCTATCTGTGACGTGGGAGGCCAGCAGCAATAGCAGTCACAAACATCCCAGGCTGCTCTCTCTCTGAGTTAGAGTCAGGGTTCTGCTTGCTTGTAATGACAAGGAGGGTGACAGGTAAGCAGAGAACAAGACTGAGACACAGGAACGGGTTGGAAGGGGCTGTTTGAGGAGTCATCAGGTGGCCGGGGACCCCCCGAGGAATGGGCAGGAAGGCGGACTTGGGTAACTCTCATGCTCAGATTTCTAAAGGCAGCACATCTGGGTTCTCTTCTTTCAACTGCTGCCGAGTGATGCCCTTCACCTGGGTGGGGGGAAGATGATTGATGGTCCAATGGGCCCACTGGAAAGGTGTTCACCTGGCCTCTGCTCCTCACTTCTTCCTCTGCCTCATCCTAGGCAGGTTAAACCAGATCAAGACAGATCAAGACATGAAGGGTGCTCTCGTTGGGGCAAACATACTACAGACGGGCAAGATGGGGCAGAGCCAGAAGTGCCCTCTCTTCTGCTTGGTGGTATGAATAACCAAACGCAAATGCCCTCTTTGCTGACCAGCGAAGAGAGATCCCTGCATTGCCTCCCCCTGGGTGTTGCAGAGTCTAAAACATGTCTGCTCTGGCCATGCACACCCACAGCACTGGGGTTCGGGCATGAAGGCTACAGGAGAGGAAGGAGGTGCTCTTGCTTCTACTGTCCGAGTCTGAGCTCACCACTCTCCACCCAGAAACCCCGGTCTCCACCTGACCCGACCTCATGGGGTCCCCTATCTTTGCCACGCAGACCCAAGTTCCTCCCTCTGGTCATGTACTCTCTCTATCTTCAGACAGACAGACACAGAGACTGATCACTAGATGGGATAACAGAGATCGATGCCTTCACTCACTCTGCCATTCATTCATTCATCCATTTGACATATTCATTCATCAATCACTATAATAAAAAAAAGTGCCCCTTTTGCTACCTCAGGAAGTTTCCTTAACTTTCTAGCTTTTTCTATTCACCTGCTTAACAAATGGATTGATATCCACAAGAAGATCTATATAAAATACCTGGCATTTGGTAGATGCCCCATGAGTAGTTCTTATTAATATTGGCACTTAGATGCCAGACCCAGAAACACACAGACGGATTAACCCCACACTTTTTCCCAGGTAACTGACCTCCTGTGAAGTCTTGTGTTTCTCCCTAGCAGAAGTCGTGGGAAAAGGCATGTTTTAGAGAGAGGCGTCATGGGATGTGCCCAGACTCCAGCGGTCCTGGGGCTGCCCAGACAAAGAAGCTTCCCAAGGACTGGCCAGGCAAAGCACCCAGCTTCTGAAAGTACTCCGCCCAGCGTGAGTGTGGGCTGAACCCTGGCCCAGGGATGACTGGTCTCCCTCTCGCTGGCTCAGCCCAACCAGGTCAGGCTCCTGGGTGGTACCCCCGGACCTTTGTCCTATGGAGGCCTGGACTTGTGTGACGGGGAGGGGAAGAGCAGGGACCTTGGTCCCCAGTGCCTGCAGAGAGAGGACCCAAAGCATGCCAGGGGGTTGCCTGAACCCTGTCTAGAAGCCCACAGAACTGAGATAGACAAGGAGGGAGGCAGCGCTGCTTGCTGCTCTCTAAAGGAGCAAATGTTTGGGAACGAGGGTGCTGGAACAAAACTGCCTGTGCTGTTGTCCCAGCCCCTTTTCAGCTCGAGTCACACATGTGCTAAGAGGCTTTTGGCTCCAGGCAGCTGGTAGACATCGCTGGCAGCTTTGGGATCTGATAAGAGACTGTTGATTTCATTCGTGTGTGCAGTGTCGGAGACGAATTTTAACAGTTAAAACGGGGAAAGGGAAAAAAAAAGAAAGAAAGAAAAAGAGAAAGCCCAAGAACGTTTCCAGGATTGCAACCCTGGCTGTTTCTTTTATCAGATTTCTTGAAACTGTGAACTTCCAAAGTCGGAGGAGCCTCTTTATAAGGGCATTGCTGTCACGTGGCTTCTGGGGGAGCCAAGAGGTGTTCATAGAGCAGAAGCAAAGGGAGCGGTCCGTGGGGATGGTGGGTCGTCTGGGATTGTGAGCACCACACCCCTCTGGGCCCCTCTTTCTTCCTGCAGGTGTGGTCAGTCTCCTCGGCAGGCCAGGGGCTGTCCAGACCAGCACGGCTCCCTTCCGAGGGCAGCAGCCTCAGGCAACTGCTTAGGACCTGCCCCTCTATGGGATTCCAGCATAATGGGTCAACTCCAGAACCAGGGGTTTAAAAATTATTATTAATAAAAGTCCTTTGCAAAAAGAAACGCACATCAAAGAACAAAGTTCCCTTTCTCAGGGAATTCTAATGAGAAATTAATTTTTTTAATTAAACATCAAAGGATTAGTGGTTTTTGGAAGCCACTAAGATGGGCATCGTGTAACCCAAAAGAGTGATTGCATCTGTGGTGTGAGTGATGGACCCAGACAGCCTCTGTCACCAATTGCTCTGCGTCTTGACTTCTCTTCAAGTTGCGTTTGGTTAAACACTGACCCCATGCTCCCCTAGAGGGCCAGTGGCAGATCAGGCAGATAATGATCCCTTATACTGAGAAAAGTGAAGAAGACTTCAAAGGGCTCCACCCCACCTGATCCGTACGACCCTCCAGGATGATAGGCACCATAGACATTCGCACTGGCTTAGAGATGGGGAAGTTGAGGTCTAGCGACGTGAACCCACAGGGCTGTAAATGGAAGGTCTCTTGACTCCAGACCTGAAGCTCTTTCCCACCACATCCCAGTGGGAAACAGTCCAGGCTTCCTTCAAGAGTGAATGTCACTGCCATACACTCTGTGGCTCACATCCCAAAGCTCTGCCGGCTTGACTGCTGGACAAGGGAGCATCTCAGAGCTTGTCCCCTGTGCCCCGGATGTGGAGCCCTAGACTGAAGTATGCCATGCATATTGAAGTCATCACATGCAGAGCAAAGCAGGTGCATTTCTCCTAAGCAAACAGGTATGGAGTTGGGACTGTCCCCCGGACAGGAGCAGAGGACAGAGGGAAACTCTTCCTACCCTTCTGTTTTTGTTCTTTCTCCCTGCTGCCTTCTATCCCTTCTCTTGCTCTGATGCTCCTGGGAGCCTCCCTGCGGCTGGAAAGTGGAAACCTCCCGGGGGACAAGGGAAAGCTGTCAGGGAAGGCCTTAGGATCAGCACTGGGCCGGGCACACAGCTCAGAGCAGACACTCCTCAAATGCACCAGCGTGCAACACAATGGGATCTGGAAGGCGAGTCCTTGAACACTTATCACAGTAGCAATAATGAACGGAAAGAAGACTTCTGGTACACATTTCATTTCTCCTTGCCCTTGAAGCTTCCCTGAAGCTGTAATTATGAAATATTTGGCTATGCCCCGGGGGGAAATGTGATAGAGGGGCTCTGTGGATGGTGCCCAGAATTCATCCATGGAAAGAGCTGCTGGGTCTCAAGGTCAGCAAGGCCTGGGCACCCATCTGAAGGGGAAGGTCACAAAAATAATGCATCACACATCCCACCTGAGGGGAGCCACTGTGAACCCAAAACTGAAAATGTTCACGTGCTTCTTACCACTCCCTGCCAGGAAGGAGCCTGGAGATGGCTCCCAGGAGGGCAGGGGGGTTGATCCTGAAGAAGGAGATGTGCTGATGGAGACCAGACTCCACAGGACTCTTAGCAGTGTGTGGCTCAAGGTCATTAAGGCTCATTCATAGCAACGGTGTCTCCCACCAAAGCTCCAGAACACGCTGAACATCTGTAATTCCACAACCAAAATGCAAACTCTTATTGAAACAGTTACTGAAAAATGGGCAAAGAGCTTGAAGAGACGTTTCTCTAATGGCCAACAAGTGCATGAAAATAGGCTCAACGTTCCTAATCATGAGGGTAATGTGAATTAAACCACAGTGAGATCATTTCACACCCATTAGGATGGCGAGTATTAAAAAACAAAACAAAAAAAACCCAAACAGGAAAGAACAAGCACTGGCAAGGACGTGGAGAAATGGGAACCTTTGTGCACAGCTAGTGAGAGTGTAAAATGGTGCAGCGGCCATAAAAACAGTATGGAGTTTGCTCAAAAAAAAAAAATTAAGCATAGAATTACCATGCCATCCAGCATGTCCACTTCTGGGTGTAGATCCCAAAGAAGTAAAAGCAGGGACTCAAACAGATATTTGCACACTCACGTACAAAGCAGCAATATTCCCCATAGCCAAAAGGTGCAAACACCAGTGTCCAACGATGGATGAGTGGACAAAACAAACTGTGGTATCCATGTACAGTGGAATATTATTCAGCCTTCGGAAGGGAAGACATTCTGACATGTGCCACAACAGAGGCAACTTGGACATATGAGTCCCAGTAAAGTAACAGCTAAGCCAGCCACAAAAGGACAAATCCTGTATGATTCCACTTAATGAGGTTCCTAGAATAGCCCTATTCTTAGAGACAACCAGTAGAAGAGTGTTTGCCAGGGGTAGGGGGAGGTATGGGAGAGTTCGGGTTGAACCGGGACAGAGTTTCCGTTTTGAGAAATGAAAAAGTTCCGGACGCGGAGGGTAGCGATGGTCACAGATCAGTGTGAATATACTTAATGTCACAGAACTGTACACTTTAAAATGATTATGGTGGTACTTTTTACATTATGTGTGTTTTACCACAATTAAGAAAAAGAAGAAAGCTAGGCAGAGAAGGTGGTGAGCCGGGTGGGCAGGTGGGTTAAATATGTGCCCCAGAAGAGGGAGCAGAGGAGGCGGGAAAGAGAACTGGCAGAGGAAGGCTCCCGTGGGCGGGTCCTGCAGAGGCTCCTCCCACCAGGAGCCGGCACAGGTGTGCAGAGGTCCAGGCTCCTCGAGGCTGGTAGGAGCCCACTTTGAAGGCTGGCCCTGGCAGACTCAGAGCAGGCCAGGGTTCCAGCACGTGTCTCCACGGCCAGGAGGGTGAGGGTACACCCTCGGTCCCGAGTCTTACAAGTCAAAGGACAGAGATAGGAATATTAGATAGTTCGGGGGTCGGGGGCTTCTGGAGTGAGCACTGAGTCTTGGGCCAGCTTCCCCTCAGACTGAATAGAAGACTGGAAGTTCTGTCGAAGAGAGCACTGAACTCATGGAGGCAGCTTGAGGAATTGGGGGCAGGGGAGAGTGTCTCTATGGGGGGCCCGCGGTCCACACTGGCATGGCTGAAGGTGTGTGGGGCAGAGCGCTCTGGGACTCAGCAGCACCCATCAAGCCAGCATCTATGATGGGGGCGGAGTCTGGAGAAGGAGCTAAAAGCAGTAAGAACAATGCAGTCACAGCAGTTGACGTTATCCCCCATTCATGTCCAGCTGGCCTGACCCCCTAGGCCCCCCGGTGGAGAGTGCTGCGATGGAACTTCCAGGTGTTCCTGTCTGCTAGCTGGACCCTCTGCGCTCAGTTCTGCCTGGCTTTCTGCTTCCCGTTCCCATTTCGTGCAGAAATCCTACCAGTTCTAAGTCTCTTGGCCTTGTCTTCTGCCTTCCCTGAACTCTTGTCCTGGGACTTCTTGGCATGATTTGGTCTCCCCCGTATTGGTCCCCTCTGGCTCTTCCTGTCCTTGGCCCCAACTCACCGGACTCTGCCCCCTGGGTCTGCCATGGGCACCTGCCCAGACCCTGTGTCCTGCGAAGGGGACATGGAGAAAAGCAGACTGTGGGAGGACAGGCATTCAGGACTGCCTGCTGGCTTCCCAGGCATCAGCCCCCACTGTCTCTGCAGTCTGGCGAAGGCCTGGAAAGGAAATGGCATGGTGACCCAGAGTGGGCTGGGTGCAGAGGCATCGCAGAGGGCAGAAACCTTCTTATCGGAGCCCGGAAGGCTGTCACGGATGGGGCTGGTGGCGAATGACCAGCAGTGCTTATATTCTTGCAGAAGGCAAGGACAACAAGCTCAGGACCCAGGGGCAATGTCCCCAGGATAACCCCCAGGCTAGTGCTCACTCTCTGGTAACACCTGGGCTTCTTGGCCTCCGGCCATCCTCTCCCGGTGTTGCTGCCTGAGCTGGAGCAGCAGCAGACCCCATTCCAGCCCTGTCACTGTGCCCCGTCTTAGAGCAAGGCTACAGAGCCCTAAACAAGCGAATGGAGCCTTAAAACATTTAGGAAATGCAAGAGGGAAGCAGTTTCAGCTGAGTCCTGGGAGAAGATGAGCCCGAGACTAGTTGTCTACACTTCAGGTCATGAATCCACCCTGCAGCCCCCTCCAGCTCAGGACGCCCCCTGCCTGCCCCCCGCTGCCGTCCCCTCCATCGCCCAGCACCATGGACAGCTCGCTGTTCCCAGAGCAAGGGTGTTGCCTTCTCCCATGTTCAAGGGCACTCCCTGGAACCAGCCCTTGCCACAGAGTCCCCACGTGCTTCCAGAAACAGCTCCTTGGCCATAGCAGTCGGGAGGGACAGGCTCTTCTTTTAAAACAAAATAAAATACCGTGGATGTGATTTCATCCGAGAGCAAAGCAGCACTAGCTGCCACCAGCCCCGCCCTCGGAGGACATCCAAGGGCCGCACGCGCTCCTTCACCTCCCTCTGACCCCCGAGCTGTCTCCAGGAACCACGAGGGAGCTGAGGCTCAGCCTGCACACTGCAGAACCACAGTCGAAAGCCCTGTGTCCTCCCAGGACGCCACCAAAGGGCTACAAGGAGGCCTCAGGGCTCCGAGCTGGACAGGTGCCTGGGGCAGGGGGTGGCCGGCCCGACTTTAGAAAAGGAAGACAAGGTGCAGGGAATAGATGTCAGGATCTGAAATCAGAGCCACCGTGAAGGCACCCGTCCGGGCTTGGGAACGTGGAGAACTTCCCACCAGGTACACGGAGCCGGCGGAAGGAAGAGGGGGAAGCCTCTGCTTCTTTGACAGGACAACAGGAGTTCAGCGCGGGGTGGATGAGGCCGAGCATTATCCGCCGCGATGAAACGCAGCAGCCGGTGGTAATGAAATATTTATGAATGGGGAGACGGTGCTGCATTCTGCAGTGCAGCACAGGGGAGAGCGAAGTTTCAAGAATACTGTAATAGCAAAACCCTCCATTAATTATCGGAAGCAAGCTGTAACGCCAGTTCCTATGGCAACGGGGTCCCCAATGGATTTTGTCCTTTTTTTTTCCTAAGCTGCTCCCATTTACTGTGGTACATTGCATTTGTTTTCCACCAGAGGTTTCTGCTTGTCCTTTGCAAATGAATTCATCCTGTCCTTGCAGTGGCTGGAGCGGAGGCGGGCAGGCCAGGGCCCAGAGAAAGTGAAAGATTATGCAACTTTGTGCTAAGGATGGTAGTTAGTATTGTGGGTACCCTCACTTTGAGGGGGAAGGCAGGGAAGGCAGGGCCAACACTGAAGGTAAGGAGTAAGGAGTGCGGGTTATTAGAGGGAAATCTATGCAGGTTGCCCCCCCTGCCCCCCCACACGCCCCCACTCGGGCCAACCCTGCCCCCCCGCCCCAGCCACTGTATTTGTGATCTAGGCTTGCACCGGGGATATGTCCTAGCAGCCCAGCTGGAGTCTCCATCACCAGCGACAGTGGAATCTGATACTTGCTCATAAAGCTCTGATGGGAGAGGCTCCGGGGTAGGCAAATACGAGAGAGAGTGCTATGGTTCCCAGGGAAGTCAGAGAGGTCAGCCCCTCTGGGAAAAGCAGTGCAGTCCCTCTCTGCCTGTGGCCAATTCTCCCCATTTTCCACTGTTACCCACCACTTCCCTCTCCTGCGGAGATGCAGGTTTAATTTGGTGGCAGTTTGAAAGCATTTCTTGCAGCGGGGACATGCTGGGGTGGACCAGCCCGGGACTGCTATTCCCTGGAAGGCTCTGGGGCCCAGTCAGAGCCATGGACAGTGGCTTCATGCACCCCACTCCAGCCGATGAGCCGCTCTGCTAACTCAACGGGGAAAGGCCATGCCACTCATTCACGGGAGGCAAGCTGCCACCTAGGAGGGAGAGAGCAGGCATTTCCCACTCAAGGCTGCAGCCTGGGGCTTAGGAGGGGTCCCATCTCTTTGGTGGCCTCATGAGAGTGCTGAGGGTCCTGCTACATGGCCTGGGGCCGGGCGCGGTGTTGCGGGGGGAGGTGTCTGCCTTGACTTGGAGAGAGTGCACATCTTCACATCATGAGGCGATTCCAGGCGGAAAAAAAAAAAAAATATATATATATATATTTCTACTCCAGAATTATTTTTCTGGTTTTCCTCTGCTTTCTAAGTTGCCAAAGGGATGTACAAGCTTTTGCAAGTAGAACTGGGAGGATGCCAAAAGAGGGATTAAGCCGAAATTAGGAACGTGTGTGATTCCATTTGTGGAGTTCTACCTGGAGTGCAACCAGCCTGGCTTCCCTGGGGAGCCGCACTTCACCCGTAGGAGGGCATGAGCTCCGGTGAGCTCCAGAGCCAGGCCGTCCTTGGCCCTTCCTCCTGTGCCATCAGTCAGTCCTCATCTTCAGGACTGATGTCCATGTACCCAGCCCACGTCCATACCTCCCAAGTGCAGGTAGGGGCAGAGCGTGTGTTGAACACCTACTGGATGCCGTGCACTCGCTATGCGCTGCAGGTGTCAACCTATTAACTCTGCAAGAGACGGCTGTCTACCTCCTTGTAGCCGTGAGCAAACAGAGGCGTCAAGGAGGACAGTCACTTCCTAGGTGTGAAGTGAACCCACTCCCTCTAACCACAAAGCCTGTGCTTCCAAATGCCTCACTGGACAGCCTCTTGCTGAGACGGGCAGGAACGGCAGCTCAAGGCTGGGCCCCGGCCGGGGCCCGAGCAGCCTCTCCATCGAGATCCAAAGCAGAGGCCCCCCGCCTGGAGGAAACATCAGAAATTCTAGTTAAGGGTTTGTATGGCCCCTTGAAATGTTTAGCATTTGTGTCTGCTTTGTGATGCTTTGGTTAGCTCAGTAGTACACGAAGAGAACGTATAAATCAGTAAGCATTCATAGACTGGGTGTATGCCCCAAATTACGTTACCAGCATGAGAAGTGAGCAAAAAGATGGGCTCTGATGTTGGAGAGGACGACAGGGGCCAGAAGGGACAGCTTGCCGTGAGCTTCAGCCTTCACCTGTAGTTACGTCTGTCCCTCAGGACACTTCCAGACCCCACGAGACAGCAGTCTCCTCAGGAGCGCTGTGTGCGGCTGTACGGGGAAGAGTCCAGGGAGCAGAAAGCCCTTGTATCACCAGACATGGGATGCCAGGTGTGCGGCTGTTTGCTGTAGCTGCTGGCCTCCCAGACCGCTGAGGGCTCACCGGGCACGGGTGGGGGGATGGGGAGCGTGAGTGGGGAGCACAGCATTCCAATGTGTGGACACCCACAAACGTGGCAGCCGTTTCTGACCCAGGCCTTCACTCTGTTGGGAAGCCCAAGCCTCAGGAACTCTCCCCAGCCGATCTGTGGGATTTGGGGGTGGGGGTGGGCATGGGTACGGAGAAGCATACAGAACTCCTCTCCATCCTATCCTCAGGTGGTCCTCACATTCCTTGAAAGGCAGAAAGGGACCTCTCCTTCCTTGCTAACTGGCTTCGGAGCCTAATGTAATGCTCCGGACCTCATTTTCCTTGTCTGTAAAATAAGATAATAAATAATCAGACCTTCTTTCCTGGGTAGTTATGAGAAGTCAAGGGAATTCCAACATCTCCCAAAACTCCCTGCAGATCCTGTGACAACAGGAGCCTGAGATAATCACAGCCCTCGGCGTACAGCAGGAGCACGTAAATGCCGGTTTTCTTCCACTCCTGGCCCCTTGCTGGCTGCGTGTGACTTCACTTTGCAATGCCTCGCTTTCTTCATTTTGAAAATAAAAAAGCACACACATCCCGTTTCAGGGCACACATGAAGAAGGCTGAGAGGTGTGGAAGCGGGAGGGGCCTCAGGCTTGACAACAAGAGGCGCATTTGTTCCGTTAAAGGGACAATCACCGCCTGAGCAACCCGGAAAAAAGGCAGGAGAGAACGGTGGGCGTCCAGTGCTTCAGCGTCTTGTTCTTGCTGTCGGTGTCCCTTGTGTGGGGATTCTGGAAATCACCAGAATCTGGAGCCCTCTAGAGTCTCAGTTTTCTCTTCTGTACAGTGGGGATAATAATAATACTTACCTCATAATAACTGGGACAGTTAGTATGAAATGCTCAGCAGAGCTTGTCTGCAGTCGGTGTGGGGCAAATGTGGGTCATTAGTGACAATAAACTCCCATCATTGCAATGCTGACATTTCTGGGCTTAATTATTAAGATTCTCGTTTATTTGTTACTCCAGCCCTGTGAAGTTGACACTATTGTCCCCACTGCTCAGGGGAAGAAACTGAGGCCTGGAGAGGCTGAGACTTCCTGAGGGTCGCACGGAGCATGGCAATGGAGGCCCATCTCTGCTTCCCCAGCCTGTGCTCTTCCACTCCTACACCGACTACATGGCCCCACACTTCTTGGCCCTGGGCTGGCCAGGCTGTTGCTGCAGTGTTATCCTCCTCCAGACAACACAGTGCCAGCAGTAGGAGGCCGTGGACAGCCTAAAACTGGGTTCTCCAAATGGTGTGGCTCTCTGGCTGTCTTGGGGTGCCTGGGCTCCCTTAGATCACAGAACTCAATCATTCTTTCTTGCCACCCTGCTATTGAGGCTGGCGGGAGCAGGCCAGGCAGCAGAAGAGAGGGAACCATCACTTACTGCAGACACATTATTTCACTACAAAAGTCAGTCCGTTGACAACACCCCACCTGCCAGAAATCCACCCCAGGCACTCACGGGAGGCAGACAACAGCCTTCTCAGGGTTTTCTCCAATGTTCTTTGATTTTCTGCTCCGAAGGAAAGACAGGGCCTGGGCTGATGTGACCCCAGACAGACTAGAGCAGCTTTCAGCAGCTTTGCAGTGCCCGCCAGCACCCCCCCACCCCCGGCCCGCAGGGCTGCTCGTAAAGCCGACACATGGCTTCAGGAGACAGGCTGGCTGACTCTAGCCATGTTGTGGGTCCTGTGGCCCGGACTTCCCTTGTGGCCTTCTGCAGGCGTGGCCTTCTCGAGCGCGGCAGCGAGACTCTTTCTCTTGCTGTTTCATGCCCCAGCCCTGGGATGGGCTGCGTGGGCATGAGGGAATCGCGGTATTCACGTCTCCGGGTTCACATGTGTATCAAGGCTGACGCAGAAGCTTGGTGGCCCCCAAGCCCAAGAAGGGCAACTCAGCGCCGTCAAAGAACGGGGAGCATTAAAGCCCATTGTTGGGGTGCCTGGGTGGCTCAGTGGGTTAAAGCTGCTGCCTTCAGCTCAGGTCATGGTCCCGGGGTCCTGGGATCAAGCCCCACATCAGGCTCTCTGCTCAGTGGGGAGCCTGCTCCCCCCACCCCCGCCTGCCTCTCTGCCTACTTGTGATCTCTCTCTGTCAAATAAATAAATAAGGGACGCCTGGGTGGCTCAGTTGGTTAAGCTGCTGCCTTCGGCTCAGGTCATGATCCCAGGGTCCTGGGATCGAGTCCCGCATCGGGTTCCTTGCTCGGCAGGGAGCCTGTGCCTCTGCCTGCCTCTCTGCCTGCTTGTGTGTACTCTCTCTCTCTCTCTCTCTGGCAAATAAATAAAATCTTAAAATAAATAAATAAATAAATAAAATCTTTAAAGCCCATTGCCTAGAGAAGGGAAGGGAAGGAAAAGAAAGGGAAGGGAAGGGGAGAGGAGAGGGGAGGGGAGGGGAGGAGAGGAGAGGAAAGGACTTAGTCTATGTGGCTTTGTTTGAGACTCATAAAGAATGCATGCAGGTTCCTGGTCTCTCTCCTAGCCCCCCAGATTTATTGGGGTATAACTGACAAAAGTTGTAAAATTGTATACATTCAAGGTACAATTTGTTAGTTTCATATGCGTATACATTGTGAAATGATCACTGCCATCAAAATAATTAACATATCTGTTACCTCAGATGATTACCAATTCCTTTCTCTCTGTACCAGTTCTTTTCTTTCTGTCCCTGCCCCAGAGATCTCCTCATTGCCAGGGCTCGAAGCTCCCTCACTGGAGATGAAATTCCTTGAGCCCTGTAGGCTGGATGGACAGTATGGCCATGAGAGCATGCCTTCAGGCCCCAGAGCCAAGAGAACCTGGGCTCAGATCCTCAGAGCTGGGCCGTGTGACCTTAGGGGACAGGAATGAACTTGTGTGGGGCTCAGCTCTTTTTCTGTCCCCTGGTGCTGCTGGTGGACCCACTCACATGGTTGATGGAAAGAGCAGAGGGAATTGAGCCTGTGGATGTCTGCCACATATTAATCAATCACTTCTAATTTTTAATAATAATAATTGGAATCACTGCAAAGGAGCGGAAAGCCCTGGGTGGCATGCTTGGTGAGTCTCCGGTGGACAGAGCTTACGTCAGAGGGCATCCGAGCGCGGGGACCTGCAGTAATGCCACCAGGAGAGCCCGTAGCTTGAAGACAAGGAAGGGGTTGGGGGTCAGGGGACATGGGGACATGTGGAAGGAATGGGGGGAGGGCCAAATCTCCCCTTTTCTAGCCTCTAGCTCTGCCTTAGGCATGTTTCAGGGCCTTCAGCTGGGGATGAAGGGAGATAGCCAGGACTTCTTGTCCAATTTGGAGTGAAAGACACACAATCAATTTCAAGGCACCCACTCAGGCTCTGACCCCGCCGGATCACAGCTTCCTTGAGAAAGGCCTCGAAAGGCTTGTCTCTTCTGCACCTTCATCTTTTTTTTTTTTTTAATTTTTTAAAAAGATTTTATTTATTTATCTGACAGAGAGAGATCACAAGTAGGCAAAGAGGCAGGCAGAGAGAGAGGGGGAAACAGGCTCCCTGCTGAGCAGAGAGCCTGATGTGGGGCTCGATCCCAGGACCCTGGGATCATGACCTGAGCCCAAGGTAGAGGTTTTAACCCACTGAGCCATCCAGGCGCCCCTGCACCTTCGTCTTGTGGAGGGCCAGGGAAGACCCTGGAATCCCAGGAAACACAAGTCTTTCCAGCAGCCACGTCTCATTACCAAGGAGAGACCTCTGAAGGCAATGTGAACCATGTGCCTGCCGGTCCCCACCCCCCAAGAACGGAGTATCCGTGAAGCTGCTGACATGGTTAGCCACCTGCTTTGTGTTCCTAAGAAGACACCCTGTCCGGTGGGGGACACCCCTCCTGCGATTTCCTCAGTGTAAGTTGCCCGTTGGGCATTTGCTGTCTAGAGGTTCCTTATTAGCCAGATGGAATCATTTATCTACTCAGGATGTAATTTTAGGATGGGGTGCAGAAATGATCTGCAGGTGGTGAGTTGTTGGCAGCGGGGAAGGGGGGGTCAGGAGGTGAGGAAGTGGGGGGAGTGGCACCAGGGAGAGGAGTGGGGGGAATCACCTGAGGCTTGGACTGTGCAGTATTTAATGGGAAAATGAGTATTTCCCAGGCAATGGCTTTTAAGTGACTATCGAAATTAAGGCCTCATTGCAGCATCACATTTTTGTTAGAACATTTGCCTCTCAGAGGAAGGAAAAAAAAGGGAGAGAGAGAGAGAGAGATAAAAACCTGGAAAAGACACAGCCTATCTGCTGAAACATCTGAGGACAGTGGGCTGATGGCTGCAGGGCTCTCCGGTCACCCCGAGGGCCTGAGCATCAAGGACTCAGGGTGCCCACTGATCAGGAGGGACTCCCCATGAGGCGCAGCTACCCAGCCATCCCCAAGCGCCAATAGAGAGCAGAGGGACAGGGCAGCTCAGGACACACAGGTGGGCCTGTGCTGTCTTTCTGTGCAGGCTGGCCAGATCCCCAGGCTTCCCGGCCGGAAGCGAGGCCCTGGGCCCATCCTATTCCCTCAGTTTCCCAAGCACAGTGTCGGCTCCCTGGGATGTAAGGGGACACCTGTGGGGTCGTGATAACAGTATCGACTTTTGAGCTCTGAGCTCTCCCTGGGTGTGAGGCACAGTCCCGTGAGGGGGACAGCTGGTCGGTGGCACTGATGCTGGAGTGGATACTGGGGGGCGGAGCGCTCTGGGCCTGTTTGAAGGTAGTGACTGGATTCCTAAGCTTATTGTGGGAATTCTTCTGAGAGGAGACACATGTTTTGCTACACCTGAGGCCTGAAAATATTTGAGTTTCCTTCCTAAAAACTGGAGTCAGACCTCTGAGAACCCCCAACATTATCAACCAACCCCTCCTCAACCAGCCTTGAATCTTGTCCCCGGGAGAAAAACCCTCTCACGAGTTGCTAGCCACTTGCCTTCCTCCCCTCTGAGGCTAGGTCATGGGAATGAGCATCCTGGACTGGGCTGAATGAGGACGAACATCGCACGCCTGTGAACGTGAACTCCGTTCCTGCCCAGAAGCCGCTCCTTCGGGAGTCCTGCTCTGCAGCGGCATCTACCCGACTGGATGCTTCGAACGCTCTGTCTTGCCCTTACAACCTGAGAGCTAGAATTTGGGGATGAAGTCAGCACAGCGGACATAGTTAGCAGATGAGGGGAGTTGACTGTGGTTCTGGCCCCATTTGGGCCACAAGGGAAGGTTACATTTATTGGGGTAACGCTGGGCTGAGTGCTTCCTATGCATCACCTCACTGGGTCCTTCAGACAAGCCACAAGATTGACCTTAGCATCCCCCTAATACAGACAAGGACACTGAGGATTGGAGGATACATTGTGAAGACATGGCAAAGCCAGGGCTCCGGTCTGTTTTGTCTGAATTCAGAGCACAAACGTAATAAGACAAGAACATTTTTAAGAATAGCACCGTCCTCCCGGGAGACATGGTGGCTCTTGCCTGAAAAGACCAGGAGCTTCAGCTGTGGAAGCAGAGGCCCGGCGAGGCAAGGAGCCTGGCCCAGGTTTGGCACCCTGGCGTAGGGTTGGGAAGTTATCCGAGGATGGGCACACTGAGAACCACCAGCCACCACTGGCGTCCTGATGCATCCGCCCAACTCCCCAGCCAGTTACGGGGCAGGCAGGTCCTTTGGAAAGTGGGACACGGGACTGGCAGGTCTGGAGGGGGTGGAGAAGGAGAGGGGGAAAAGCTGGCTCAGGGCAGGGAAGGGGATGTGGGGGGATGGGAAGAAAAGAAAGAATTGCAAAAGCTACCAGCTTGGGACCAGCCATGGAGCCAGTGTCCGGCCACACTCTGACCATCTGTGACTCTATCAGACTACAGGAGGCCGTGCATCAATCTGCTGCTGCTCCTACTGCCTCAGATGTGCTACCTGTCAACCCTCCTGGGGGAGGGGGTGGTTTTTCCATTTTAGTGGAGGCACTGGGCAAAGCACGGATTACCTGTCTCCGGCCAGGTCGTCAGTGTTGCCAGGGGAAACGGGCATCTGCTGCTCCTTCCTGGGAGAGCCTTGCATATCCGGATGCACGTGGACAGCCCCCTCTGACTGTGGTGCAGCCTTTCGGGACATTACTATCCACGTGTCCCCCCTCACTCTTACCTGCTGCTGCCCAAACAATGCTGACCTGCTGCCCACTTTTCTCTGAGCCACCTGGGGCATGGTCCACTTTAGAGCCGTCATCCTTGGTGGGTCCCATCACAAATCTCTCTGGCCTCCCCAGAGGAAAGGGATCAACTCCGGACGCTTCTGAAACTGACAACTAAAACTGTGCAGGGCTTAGAGGAGTTCCTTGAGTAAAGAAAGAAAAACAGCCTGGAATGTTGTAAGGGGTGGCAGGGGGAGGGTCCACCAATCAGGAGGCCCAGATTCTCTTTATACCTCTTCTAGCTGCACAGCTGTGTGACCTTGGGCAAGTCACTTAACTTCTCTGGGCTTGTTTCCTCATGGGTAAAATGAGCACCAGATGGCCTTTAAGGGCATCTGTAACTCCTTCACTCTTGCTGGGATTATGCAGCAGTTTGTGTCCCAAGAGGGAGTGAGGCATAAAGTGCAGAAAATAGTCATTGGAGGTTGGGAACCCTGAGTACAGAGATCTTGGGTGTCCATGCTCTTTACCACGGTGTGCTGGTTTAGACCCTGCCCTTGAGGCTGTCTTTGCTAATTTGCAGGGTGACACCAGAGCACTAGGGAGTGGTCATTTTGCTGTCCCTGGTCTGGGCTGGGGAAAATTCCACTGGGACCAGAAGAAAAAGGGCTGCAGGCTGAGCTTAAGATCAGTGGCTCACTTCTCCAAGCTGAGCTGTAATCGCCATGCTGGGTAGTACCGTGCCTTCCCCAGCATCTTACAGAACAGCTTTATGTCTGCGGGCATAAGCTAGAGTGATCAATACAGGTGGAGAGTTCCCCACAGCCAGCCTGTGAGGTGAAGCATGCAGTCAAGTTGCCTGGGGGCAATTTGGGCGGCCAGCCATTGTCTATAAACGAGCAGCCCTGACAGCATCCGCAGGGCCCCTGCACCCAAAGCAGACCCTCCCGGGTACTGGTCAGGCACAGCTTCCATGCTCCGCCTGCCACAGAGAAGCTAGCAAAACTCTGGGGCTTCCTTCCTCTCCTGGAGAGAAAGAATAGGCAGGCTCAGGGTCGGGTGACACTCTCTTGGGCCCCACTGGGATCTGCAAAAAGCCAGAGCCTCTAGGAGGTGAGTCTCTGGGCCCTGGGATGGAGGAGGGACATCAGAGCTCCCCGGTGACAGCCAGTCAGGGATGGCCAGCCAGCCCAGGTTGTTACTTGCAGAAACAAGATAGCCACTTTGGGAAACTAAAATTGCAGAGTGAGGCTTCTCTAGAAAATCCCAGGCAGGATGGTGTGGTCATAGATTGGATCCTGGTGCCAGCCCATCGCTTCTGAAAGATGTGGCCTTTTGGGGGATGCTTCTCAGTTTTCTCATCTGTAAAATGGGCATAGATTTGGGTGAATGGGGGTGAACTGAGGTGATGTCAGGTGCATAATTAATGCTTGCTTCATAGAGGACATGCATTCTGTCTCAGAGCTTCTTTCAGTGAGGAAGCTAGGTAAGAAATCCTCTCCAGCTGGGCACTATGTCCTCTGAAGAATCCTCAGGGCAGCTGGGCATTGAGGAAGACATGGATGGGGTGGAAAGGTGAATGGAAAATGGCCTCTGTCCTCTGGGTCTCAATTGGAGTGGAGGGACACAGAGTCATTAGAGAATACCAAAAACACACCATCCACTGCCATGAAGGTAGAAGTCACTCCTTCAATCCTAACTCAATGCCCTATCCTTGCAGAATTAGTGAACTAGTGAAGATAGGGTGGGAGGGGAAAATACTCAATCCACTTTGAAAACCTTTCTTTTTTAAAAATTGAAATTTAATACACATATACTGGAAAGTGCACATATCACAGATTGAATACACCTATGTAACCAGGACATGGATCAGGAAATAAGACATTGTCAAAACTCTAGAGGTCCCTCCTTGTGCTCCCCTCCTGTCACTTACCCCCTTAGGATAAGCGCTATTCTGATTTCTAGGAACAGAAGTTAATTGTTCCAGGTTTTACTTTATTTAAAAGTATTCAAATACATTCTTTTCTGTCTGTCTTCTTTTGCTTAATATTGTGTTCATCAATTCTGTCCACATTGTTGTGTGTAGTTGTGGATCCATTCTCATCACTAGATAATGTGTTGTGTGAATATATCATAACTTATTTCTATCCGTTCTACCATTGATTGGCATTTGTATAATTACCAGATATATTCTACAACAAATGGTGCGGATAGGCACATTCTATTACCCGTGTGCTGATGGGTATACACACACACAAACACACACACACACACATATATATATATTTCTGTTGTGTATATACCTTAGAACAGAATCTTTGAGTCAGAGCTATGTGTATAGTCAGTGTTAGAAATATCCTCAAATGTGTTTCTATAGTGGTTATACCAATTCCCTCCTCACTAGCAGGATATAGGATTTCTAGTTGCTCCACATCCTTGCCAACACTTATTATTTTCTGTGTTTTTCATTTTAGCTATGCTGGTGAGTGTCTATTGGTATTAGATCATGGTTTTAGTTTGCATTTGCCTGATTAATGCAATGGAACATCATTTTCCATGTTATCAGCCATTTAGATAAGTTCTTAGAGGAAATGCTTTTACAAGCATTTTATTCATTTTTTATTTGGTTAACTCTCTTATTCTTATTGATGTGTAGGAGTACTGAGGACAAGTCCTTTGAAGATGGGAGAATCCATTCACGGCATGAATAATGTTTGAAACTACATTTAGAAATCCAAATATTGGGCTTTCTTAGAAGTCAGTCACACAAAGGGGTGCCTGACTGGCTCAGTCGGTAGAGCTTGTGACTCTTGATCTCCAGTTGTAAGTTCAATCCCTGTGTTGGGCATTGAGATTATTTAAAAATAAAATCTTAAAAAAAAAAAAAGTAAATCACACAAGCACTCCAGGCATGGAAAAATTCAGCTTCACACCTTCCCAGCTACAAAGCACCTCTTAAGAAGTAAGAAGACTGTTGCCTTTTCCTCATCCATTTCACACTGGTTGGGCAAGGGGCGATGGGCAGGTTATTCCATGGGGGGAGTCAAATAAGGAAGACAGTGAGTGAAGTGGCTGGTGGGCAATGAGGAAGGACACTAGTGGGGCATCGTGGAGGATGTGTAGTCCTGCGACTGGACCTGCTATGTAATTGGGCACATCACCATGCTCAGCAAGAACCCGTGGACAGATGAAACTTCATCTGACAGGAACTTGTCGAGGAAGGGAAAATGAGTGGTGGAGGGCTTATGAATTAGATGGGCAGGTATCTGGAGAATCGGTGTCCACTCACCTAAGAAAAATGTTTTTGCTTAATTTGGGGGCAATGTGAAAAGCCAAAACATAGAACAAAAGTACTTCTGGCAGCATCTACCCACCCCCCCCCCCAGCTTAGTGCAGATGTAGTACTGGGTGTGCTTTAAGACTCTGTTAGCAAAGTCCTGGGGGTGATGCACAAGGACCCACACTTGTCCTAAGTCCATGTTTCAGAGAATGGCCCAGCTGCCAGCGGTGTGCCACCAGACACCCTGTCACATAACTGCAGATTCTGCAGCCCTTTGATACTACTACAAAGGACTTTCTCTTTTAATTTTCATTTTACACAGTGCTGTTATAGATACACTTGTCCTTTGCTAAGTTAAAATGAGACCCAGGAAAAATTTTCCTGACTTTCCTTCATTCAATAAACAAATACTGAGCACCTACTGTATGCCGAGTATCCTGCCAGAAGATAAAGAAATAGCGCAAGGTTTTGTCCTCGAGAACCTCACAATGTTGTGGAGGAAATAAAAAATTTAACAATTAATGTTGTATAAGGTAGTGGTTGTGAGACAGGTTTGCAGACTGTTAGGGGGGCAGGGGGCCTGGCCAGTGGTTGGGGAGGGGGACAGGCCAGGGCGAGAAGTCTAGGGAAAGGCTTCCTGAAAAAGAGTTAATACTTTCAAGTCTATTTCCCCTTCACTTTGGCAAAGGAGATATGTTTGAGAAAAGTTAGGAATTCGCAAAACCCCACCATGCATCAGAGCAGAAGGAAAAGATTTCTAATTTCCTATCCTGTTTAAATATACCATGCTGTTATACCTGGGGTCCTCATGACTTATTTTAATGAACCTGTTTTTCCTCATTTTGAACATGAACTCAATGAAAGTTAATTAAAATGATGTAAAATGTGACCTTATGTGAATTAATTAACGTTAGAAAAAATGAGCTTTTTTTCTTTTCCTTCTTATTTCTTATCTAAGGAAACCCAAGAAAATGGTCACCATTTTAAAAAAAGATTTTGTTTATTTATTTGACAGAGAGAGACACAGTGAGAGAGGGAACACAAGCAGGGGAGTGGGAGAGGGAGAAGCAGTCTCCCCGCTGAGCAGAGAGCCCCATGCAGGGCCAATCCCAGGACCCTGGGATCATGACCTGAGCTGAAGGCAGATGCTTAATGTCGGAGCCACCCTGGTGCCTCTAAAAACAGTCACCATTTCTTCACAGAGCATTGCCAAGACTCATGGTTTTCAATTCTTTCTCCTGCTTGCAGCCATGAGAATGGGCAGCTGGACAACTGGGTAGGAAACTTGAGGATTTTTTGTGCCGCAATTCAGCGAATTCTCCCTCTAATGGGCGGTGGGGCTAAGATTAGGGGAATCATGAGTAAGAAAAAGGGCGAAGGATTTACAGTCAGGACGGGGGGTGTGGTGGAAGCTAAGAACCTATCAAGAAAGCCGCCTGAGCCACTGAACATTGTGGGAGTTAGATGCTCTTTTCTGTGTTCTCTGTGATAGAGCCTAGGGCAACATATCAGTTGAATCTGCTGGGATGCATTTGGCTGCAAGTAATAGAAACCCTAGTTTATCATGATTTGAACAATTAAGCAGTTTATTATCTCACATAATTAGAAGTCCAGAGGGGTGGAAGCTCCAGGTTTGGTTAATTCACCAGTTCACCAATGTCTTAAAGACCCAGGTTATTTCTGTCTTTCTACTCTGCCATCCTAAATGTTTTGGCTTATCCTCACAGATGGTTCTTCTAATGGACCCATGACGATTTTTTTGGTTTCAGGAACAATGCACACACTCAAGCCCAAAGGCAGAAGAGCAAACGTTTTTATCTTTTGCTGTTGTCGTTAAGGAGAGACTTCCCAGAAATCTCAATAGCAGATTTTCTGCATATGTCCGTTGGCCAAAATCGCATCCCATGCCCATGCCTAAATCAATCATCTGGTGGGGCAGTCATGCCATCATATTTAGCTTTGGCCATGAACTCTCTCACCCCTGATTAGGGGAATGGCCTAGACTTCCCCTGAAGGACTTGGTAACTTGCATGAGGATGAACTAAGTCAGATTCTAGTAGGAAGGAAATGCGTGGTTGGCAGAACAGAAGGCAAGTAAGATGTTCACAAGAAACAAAATGTTCTCTGCTTTCTCCACTTGGAGTTGAGGGACACAGCCTTGGGGATTCAGGGTTTGACCCTTCAGTCATCTCATTTCTTCTCTTCAGTAGCAAGCAGTCATTAGAATCACATGAGACAAATGAGCATATTGTTGTGAAGAAACAACTTCATTACAGTGAGGATATTAGGGATGTACCATATGTGAACAGGTTGGAAAACCCTTAGCAAAATTATGAAGTACCCAAAGCTTGAGTTCCGATGTGGGGAGCCTCTCCTTTCTGTGTCCTTCCTTCTCATCCCATATCCCACCCAAGAGGCCCAGGGTTTCCATATTCTCCTTTTTGCCCCATCAAAGTCAACATGTGGGAAAACATCAAACATAGTCACACTAACTTTACACCACAGTGAACACAGGACAAGGATTAAAAGATAGCCTTGAATTCCAGCTCTGCCATTTGCTGCCTTTTAACCATTTTGAACCTCGATTACCTCACCTACAAAATGAAAATCATGATACCACCTGACAGGTTGTTGTTTCTGTGGTTATTAATGCTAACTGTAATAGAGCAAGCTAACTGCTCAGAGCTTGAAGACCTCCATTAGCAGAAGTTTATTTCTCACTAACACAATATCCATTGTGTGATTCTGGTCAGGTGGACTCTACTCTTCCATTTTGTGGTGTCACTGTCTTCTACATGTGGAATCAAGGTTTCTGAAGGAAAGTCATGCCTACTTTCACTACCTTGACCTGGAAGCTACGACATTATTAAGAATCAATCCAAAGCGGCTAGATCCAATCTACCTAGATCCAAAGGTGCTGGAATAGAAAACTTTGCTGTATTCCAGGAAGAGAAAAATAGGTGTGGTGGGCATTGAACTACACTCAGCTACATTATTGTTTTTGCTGCTATTATCATTATGAATACAGCTCATTGAAAAGGGGGTCATTTTCCATACGTAACTATGACCCCTAATATTCACCGATGTTCACTGCCGTCATCCCAGGAAGTCATTTCTGAGAGATGAGGAAACTTAAGGTTGGTTTGAGGTGTCGAGGGACCAGATGTCCGTTACTGATGAGAATCATGATGTCTGGTGATTTCTGTATTCTCCATAATATGCAACATAGTCTTGGACATAATAGGTGCTGACTCTGTGACCACAGAACTTACTCCTGGCAGATGTGGTGTCCATTCTGCTCTGTCTCCTCAGGTTCCCTTCCCATTTCCATGCCCTCCCAGTTTGCTTTGACTCCATTCTCCGTCAGACCCCTGCATCTGGAAGGTGTTTCACTTGTGTGGACAGAGAACAGGAAGTGCCTGCAAATGTTCATCCCTCTGAGATAGCCTCTACCTAATGACAGGTGGGTAGAGGGTCTCATGGCCTCCAGACTTCCCATCTGGAGATGAGCTAGTCACCCTGCAAGTGTGGGGTTTTATTGATTTTGCATATTGCTTGGCTTCCTTCTCCCTATCTTGCTTCCTCACTTCCCTCCAGGGAACACCTCCCTGCAAAACACTTTATTTCAGAATTTCAAAAATCCTAGACCCTACTGAACCAAATAGCAGAGAGCATGTTCTGATACATCATTATTTGCCTCCTTCCTCATTTTTTACATTCATAAGTCAGAATATCAGAGAATCAGACTTTAGTATGATATAGAGTCCCTGAATGATGTAGTGACTCATAGATATTCTGTAGCAGCTCATCAGCCCACCTTTAGGGCTTCAAAGAGTTTTGAGAGATGGGGCTCCACCCACTGCCAGCCAGGTCATCTGAGAACAGAATTTAAATCAGCAGAGAGGGTCTCTACCAATCGAATTAGACTTGCTTTTCTCAACAGGATATTGTGAACTTGTAGACTCTGGATTACAGAATATGAATTTCCCAAGGTTCATGCTGTAAGTGAGGTGATTTCAGCTTTATGGTGACCATCTATAGAGCCATTTCTTTCTCATCTACCCCAATTAATGGTGTTCTTGGCTCTGATTAGGAATGCCCTTGCCTCTGAATTTCTGACTTCTTCAAAATTTGGAAATATGTTTAGTAATGACCTCAAAGCAGGTACATACAAGGCACAGTGAGATATACACAAGGCTGTCCCTCAAGCCACTTGAGGAGCTTCTGTGTCCTTAATCACTGTGCTGGGCATTGTAAAGTGCCACCCATGTCTCTTCAATAAGGACTTGCTGTTCCAGCAATGGAGTGCTGCCCAAATCTAATGACTGAGGGATGCACGTACACAATGGTCTGATTCCTCCAGACCAATCTGGAACAACTCTGAAGAGCTATACAAGTTCCTACGCCCCCCCCCCCCCCGAGGTTGACCAAGGCTGTCACTGTGTTTGGTTCAATTTCTTTCTCTGCTTGATCCTCCTCCCTTCCCCTCCCTTTCATAGGTGTTGACTGCTTAATCAACATTCTGTGTGAAAAACTCCATCTCAGAGCCTGCTGTCAGGGGCACCCAATCTACAACAGTCACATTTCTCTCCCTCAATAGCCATGACTCTCCCTGAGGCACCAAGGATGACAAATGTAATGGCCACTTTCAGTGCTGGACTTGCATCTCTCCCCTTGTTTTCAAGCCCTCTGGGTCAAGGACAAGGAGAAGAGAAAACCTCAAAAGGTGCAGTTTGGAGATTGTACAATGGGTTGTGCAACTCATTTTGATGCACACAGAGGGTAAAGGGGTTTTTATGTTCTGTACAGGGAGCAGCTCCATGTTTATTCTGGACATCATCCCTGAGTGCTCTCTCTCCGTCAGCCTCACATTCAAACCCTCAGCAAGTTAGAAAGTCCTGCAGACTCTTCATTAAAATATATTTTGAATTAATCTATTCTTCTCTTTCTGCTAGCCAAAGTCACAAACATCTCTTACTGGATTACAGGCATCTTGCCTCCTTCCATTCACTCTCCACACTAGTCAGAATAATTTTTGAATAACTATATTTTTCATTTCTAATATCTCTCATTAGTTCTTTTCTTAATTGCCAGCTCTTGAGTGATATCCATCTTTTCTCATTTGATATATGATGCATAGATACCTTCCCTTATCTCTCTGAAGCTATTAAGTATATGGAATTAAACATTTCTGTCCTGATTACAATAGTAGCTCAGTTTCCTCAGTTTTAAGTTCTTTCTTTTGTAGAATTTGTTGATGCTTTCTTTATGGGGTTGGTCACATTCAAACGTTTAACGTATACAGATTGAGTGAAAATCTCTATTTGTGCCTTTTATTGAATTACAACTTGGTGTTTGGCAGGCTGCTGGGGACAGGGGTGGGAGCCATTGTCTTGGCTTGTGCTGTGGAGAAGGTCAGCACCTCCCAGCAATTGGGGAGGGGGTATCATTGTCTCATCTGCATGTGGGGGCTGTTCATTCTTTCTGGGTGTTGTTAACCCCCCAGGGCTCTGCCTGGCCCTATCCCCAGCTTTCACGCTGACCAGGTCCCCATTAGAGGCAGGAGCATCTCTTCTCAGGAAATCCATCCTGACCAATCAACCTAAACATAGCCCCGCAATCTTTTCTTTCATTGCATTGGTCACAAGTGTTCATCAAATATTTACTTGTTTATGGGTGGTCTCACCCACTAAACGCTCTGTGAAGTCAGAGCGTTGGGCTCCCGAGTGTGTGTAGCAAGTTCTCAACACTGCACTTAACACATACTTATTTCAAGAAATAATTATTCAATAATTGTTGTTTATATTTTCATGTAGGGTTGCACTGAAAGACAGGATTGGAGTTAAACACAGTTTGAAAACAACTGCAGGAAAGGGTACTGTATCAAATGAAGAGTAAATGCTGATCCTTCTCTTTGTATTTAAATTCTGTGGGGCAGAGGAATGGGTGAGCTATGGGCCCCATATAGACCTCAAGTGCAGAGGAAACTGCAGCTCTACCACTGTCCTAGGCTGACTCTGGAGCCTGATTTCATCTTCCCAAGAGCTGGGAGTTCATTTTTCCTCTGAACTCACAGCCTGCTGCCAGCAGAGAGAGGCAGAGCCTGCAGAAGCTGCTGCAGGACCATTAGGGGCATTGAAGGAGACTATTACATTAGTTGCTGGGTCCTGGGGGGCTCAGCAGGTAGAAAGCAGAGAGATGGAGAGAGAGAGGGCTGCATGCTGCACCATTTTGAGTCAGCTCAGGATGCAGCATCCCCACCCCATCACCATCAGGACCACTGCACCTTCTGCACCCATCCACCCATTCTTGTTCACAGTGGTAACAGCTGCAGTTGGTAAGGGACCTTCCAGAAAACAGGATGTTAGGACACTTGAAAGGAGGAGGCTTTAAGCATCACAGCTACTCTCCCCACCTCCTTTTATAGAAAAGTGAACTAGCCCAGAGCAGAGCTCTGGCCCAAGGTCACACAGGCAGTAGTAAGAAGGGGAGCTGGGGCCAGAATGCAAAGCTCCTAATCCCCAGGGCATGGGCACTGCATTGAGCTGCACTCTATTTTTCCTCCTCTCTCTTCCCCCTTTTATCTTGTCTTTCTCCTTCTTGTCCTCAGCCTCAGCCTCAGCTACACCACCAACCCCCATGCCTCTCCCCTATCGCCATGCAATTTGCTTAACTCCATTTGGGACTAAGAGGCTTGCTGACCTCCGACCACGTGGCTATCACCTGACCAAAGCTCCCTCTGTGGCATCAAACAGAATCTGCGAGCTGCAGAAGGAAGACCAGCAATGGGCTTGGCTGCAGCATACATCAGCCCAGGCTCACTGACCCTCTCTGCCCAGGCATGGGACGTTCATTTCACTTCCAGTGCACTGGCAAGGCTAGCCCTTGTCCCATGAGCCTGATTCTCAAACCTGATTTCCTGGCATGAGAACACTTTCAAGGGCTCTATACTGTGTATCTGTTTTATGTGACCACCTCAAACACTGAGTTCTATCTTTAGCCTCTGCTATTCCCTTTCTCCCTGGTGCCATACCCCCTCCCACCTTCCCTTCCTGTTGAGTCCCCACCACACCTGGTATGGCTTCCACTCGTGTACCAGGCACACACTCGTGTATTGCAGCGACTTGCTTTGTTCTCTGTCTCGGGTCCTCCCAGGGAGCACCCTGAGTGCAGGATCTGTCTCCAGCACCCGAGGATGGTGGTGCTGAGAAAGGCCTCGGTCATTGCTGGCTTGCCTGGATCCTGGTCACCTGGGACCCACACTTGGGTGCAAAGGGGGATGGACATAGGAGGGAGAGTAAAACTCCCCCAGCCCAACTTTTCACTTCCACTTTCCGCCCCCCAGTTGGGGGCATAGGTGACCATGGGCCACTGCTCATGCCTTATTAAATCACAACCATCCAACTTAGCAAAGTTTGGCAAGGTCAGTCCCCAAGGTGGGTGTGGAGGCAAGAGGACAGCCCAGTGAGGAGGCCCTGGGAGCACAATTTCCTGACAAGCTGGGGATTCCAGAGTGACCCTCTTCTTATAGGAGCAATTTCTAGAGCGTGTCCTGTGGAACGCTGGACCCCTGATGCGCTCTGGGAGTAAAAGGCTCTGAGATCATCCAGTTTTAGGAAATGCTACTTACTTACAGACATATACCCATCGAAGCTTCATGGTGCACTTTGGTGTGTTAAAAGCTCTGAGCGACCCTATGGTGAGAAACATGAATTATAAAACTGTGAAAACAAAAATAAATAACCGGTGTGTGTGTGTGTGCGCGCGCGTGTGTGTGTGTGTGCGTGTGTGTGTGTGTGTGTGTGTGTGTGTGTGCAGAAATCTCTCTGCGGACCCTGAAGTTCGTCAGGTGCCTGGGCGGGAGAGCAGGGCCTCCCCGAGCCTGTGAGGGGATGGGGGGCTGTCACGTCTTCTGTCCTCACAGACAACCCTGCACATGAGGGGTGTGTTCCTCCTCCCATTTGGGCTCGGTCCTTCTCCTCTGTGTTTTGTTTATGCCTATATGCAATTTCTGAAAAAAAACGAATAAATAGTTTGAGCCCCAGAAAGAGGGCTGGCCAATGAAACGCGGAGCTGGAGCATTACAGCATCAGCGAGGCCGCCCATTGGCTGGCTTGCCCTGAGGAGATGGATACAGTCCCACGACCCCTCCCTCACCCCCCAGCTTTCCTCCACCCCCCCACCCTCCCACCCCCGGCCTCACTGAGGACTCGAGGGGTGCTGGAAGGATCGCCATGCCCTTGGCCGTGGGCCCCATTAGCCGTCAGCCTGTCCCTTCTCGGCTGGCAGCTGCTGCCTGCAAGCTTGGTGAGGAGAGAGCCTGCCTTCCAGCTCTGGCCTCGCACTCTGCCCGATCCTGATCTGAGCCCCCCACCGTGTCATGCTGTTATCACAGGAGTGTTTATGCGCACCCTGGGACAGGCTTGCGGGGATGTTCTCCTGTTTGAGCGAATTAACCCTTCCTTCAAAATTAGCCCAGGTCCTCTTTCCACCATAGAGCCTTCTCTGCCTGCCCCTGCCCGCATGGATCTCTTAATTTCTAAATAATTCATTCCTGTTGGCACCCACTTAAGCTGGTACTTGTAGCAAATGTATTGTGGTGCAATGCCACATCCATTCCCCCCTTTCTGCCATTACATAAAACCGTCTGCACATATTCTGGAAGAGAGAGTACATTCCCGATTTCCTTGCAACAAGATGTGACTAAATTCTGGCTGAGGAGGTGTTCATGTTCAACTTACAGCAAGTGTCTCTAAAGGGAGGAGGTGTTCCCTTTCATTTCCCTTCCTCTCTCCTGTTGGCTGGAATGGAGACACGCTATCTGGATCTCAAGCAGCCAGCTTGGACCATGAGATAGCACACTAAGGACTGTGGAGTACGAAGATGGAAGCAGCCTGGGTCCCTGATGACTTTGAAAACACCATACCAATCCTTGACTGCCTACCCTTGTATATAAACATTTTTTATTTTATCTGTATCTTTTGGGATATATGATTAAGGTTAGTCAGGGTTCTTCAGAGAAATAGAACCAATAGGAGATGTGTGTGTACACACACACACACACACATATATATACACAGATGCATATATGTATATTTATCTTATATATGTCTGTGTGTATATATATATACATATATATACACAAATCTCGTGTGTGCGTTTATATATACGTATATACATATATACATATATATGTATATACATATATATGTATATATGTATATATATACACACACATGAGATTTGTATATATATACATGTATATGTGTATATATATGTATATATATGTATATATGTATGTATATATATACACACACACACACATGAGATTTGTTTGAGGAATTGCCTCACTCAATTGTAGGGCCTGACAAGTCTGAAATCTGCAGAGCCAGGGTTGAACTGATATTGTGGCTCAAATCCAAAGGCAGCCTGTCCGCTTCCTCAGGGAACCCCAGTCTTGTCTCTAAAGGCCTTCAACTGATTGGACGAGGCCCACTTATGTTACGGAGCATAATCTGTTTTACTCAAAGACTACTGATTTAAATTTCAATCACACCTAAAAAAAAAAAATACCTTCACAGCAACATCTAAACTGATGTTTGAACTCAAACTAGATACTATGGCTCTCATGGGCTGAATTATGTCCCCTCCAAATCCCTATGTCGAAGTCCAAACCTCCTGAACCTTGGATTGTGGCTGTATTTGAGGATAAGACCCCTAATGAGGTGTTTAAGTTAAAATGAGCCTGTTAGGATGGGCTTTTATCTACTCTGACTGATGTCCTTAGAAGAGGAGATTAGGACACACAGAGAAACACCAGGGATGCATGTGCGCCGAGGGCTGACCGTGTGAGGATACAGGGAGGTGGCTGTCTGTTGGCCAAGGAGTAGGCTTCAGGAGAAGCCAATCCTGCTGGTGCTTGATCTTGGACTTCCAGCCTTCACAACCGCAAGGAAATGCATTTCTGCTGTTTAATCCACCCAGTCTGTGGTGTTTTGCATGGCAGACGAATACTTCTAGCCTAGCAAGTTGATACATAAAATGAACCCTCTCAGTGGTTTACCTAGTTTACCTAGACAGGGGGGTCATTGGGAGGCAGGCCCCATTCATCCATCCTTGGGGATCATGCAGGTTTTCAGAGCATGCTAAAAAAGCTTGGACTCTAGATTCTTCAGTGCTGGTGAGTGATGGAGGGTGGTAAGTAGGGGAGTGCCATGGTCAAATTAGAATTTTAGAGGGATCTCTGTGGAATCACTGATAGGCAGAGGAGGGTTAAGACTGTATCTGGGGAGGCTGGTCTAGAAGCTTGTGTATAAGAATGGAAGAAGGATGCCACCGGGCCGTGACAGTGTTAAGGAGAGCCTTTGGCACTAGGAGGCCTACTAGATGGAGGGGGGCGGTTCCCAGCACATATCCCAAGCATCTAGTTTGAGAATCTGGGTGGAGAATGATGCCACAAACCCAAGTAGAAAATGCCAGCCATGTTCCCCTTGGTGGTGGTGGGTGTGGGTGCGGGCAGCAGCTGACTCATTTGATTTTAGGCATGTTGAGTTGTTCTCTATGAGCCTGTTAGGGTGGGATAGAAGTCCAGATTGCTGTCATGTCTATCCAGCAATTACATTTCTGAGAGTAATGACTTTCCCACCGTGCTTACATGTCTCAGTTCCAAGTTTCCCAAACATGCATGGTGACCTGGTTTTTGCTCTTTTTGTTTTCATTGCCATCACAATAAGGTAAATTCCAGAAAGGGAGTAGGTTCTGACCCCCTGCCACACGAGAAAAGCCCAATTTCATAGCAGATACAGTTCAGATTTTACTGGCCTGGGGCCTTTCTCTCTCTCTCTCTCTCTCTTTTTAATTCAGAATTTTTGACTGTGCCTTCCAAATATCTGAGACTACCTTACGTGTTTAGAGGGATCTCCCCTTGGGCTGCATGGAAGTCTGACTGCTCTCCTAAGAGCAGATTCCCCTAGAAAATAAGCTTTATTTCCTCCATCTGGAAGTTTTTCCCAGGGGCCAAAACCCATCCCTGGTGAAGACCTCCCCGCAAGCAGGTATGGAGAGAGCAAAGTGGGGTCAGGAGTGGCCTGGACCTTTAGAATCTGCGTTTGAATCTTTCCTTCTGACTGTGACCCTGGGCAAGTCTCTGTTAATCTCTCATTACTAAGCATCCGCTCTGTGCCAGGTCCCTGAGCTTTCTGGTTATATCTGGGCCTTTGCTTCCTCATTTACCAAAACAAGGTAAATATACCAGGCAGGCAGGGTTATTGCGATGCATAAAATGAAATAATAAATGTGGAAGGGTCTCTCACAGTGTCTGCCTCAGATTAGAAATCCATAAATATTAGGGCATTCTGCATCTGGAAACCTTACCTTTAATTACTCTCTTTCTCTTTCCAGTTTAACAAAACAGCAGCAGCAGCAGCAGGCACGAAATGCACTCCAAGGTCCTTCCTTCTAACGATTTCCTGCTGGAGGATTGTTTGCACCCTTGCTTAGTTACAAATCCCGTGCTCCTGGATCTTGAATAGAGCTCCATGCTGCCTGCCCCTGTGCATCCTGCTCTGAGGGGCTTTGCGGCTGCCTACCCTTTGGGGAATTCACATGTTCACGCAGCAGGGTCTCACCACCACCCCACCCCCCCCCCCCCGCCCCAGTATATTAGGCATGTTGGCCAGCAGGCAAGAAGTAGAGCTGGGTTAACTCTGTCGCCCAGCCGGGACCTCTAGCATCCACAGATCTATGAAGCTGTGCCCTCCCCTGTGTGTGAGAGGGCTCCTTTGTGGGGAGGGCTTTGTTCTTTCTGGCTTCCCAGGGGAAATGCAGAAATCTCAGGGACCTGCTATGGGGTCCTTTTGGCCTGCTCTCTGGACCAGTATGTCTGAGGACAAACCCTGTCCCTAATGGGTGTTATGCCATGCAGTGGAGTAAACCTCCTTAGGCACATCTACCTGCAATTGGCCCTCCTGAGGCCAGGTGCCAGGCTTCTGATGAGGACACTACCATTTGCATGTTTCTTTTTGCACGCATTGATGACAACCACTGAGCATCTCCACTTAGTGTACCTTCATGAACTAGCAGTCAAAGGTTCTCCTCCATATTAGTATAGCTGCATGGGATGGTTCCCATTCCACTAGTAGAAATCCGAGCTGTTTTCCACACAGTATTCAAGAAGACAGTGGTAATGATGCTGCTGCTAATGGTGGCTGTGAAATCCACAGTAGCTCCCATGTACAGCCCTATTTGTCTTGTAAGCCTTGGCAGATCACCAATACCTCTCCCTCTTTATACTTAGTGCAGGCCAGAGATGGGCTGAGTGCCTTGCGTGCATTGTAACACTTGTTACAAGCCTGGAGGTAGGCACCATTACCATCCTGCCTTAGATACAAGGAACCTGGAGCTCAACGAGTTGAACCTGCCAAAGGCCATGCAGCCCAAAGTAGCAGAGCCGGGTCTCCTACCTGGATCTGTCGGTATGAACTAGCACTTCTAACCTACACACAGCACGTGCTTCTGCCGGGCAGTGGGACCCTCCCTGTCCATGGCCCTCTGCCACGACCAGCCTGACCCCGCTGCGGGCACAGCCTCCACCCAGCCAGCAGCTCTCCCTGCCAGGTCTCCTGTGGGCAGGGCTGGGAGGAAGGGGAAGCCAGCTCTCAGCTCTGCGGGGCTGGGAGGACAGAGCTGGGAGGCAGGTTGTCTATTGATTGACTGAAATTGGATTTGTTGACAGAAACTGCCAGCATTTCACAGTGATGGAAGGATTGCCCACCGGCCTCATAACAAGCAGAGATTTCCCTGAGGGCCAGCAGAGCTGCTGGTGTGGTTCTTTGTGAGAAGAAAGCAATTAGGAGAATGGGTGAGGTTATTAGGTCTTATTGGTTCCCTCAGTCCCTACCTATCCCGCATGCGGCTTGGCTCGTGATCTCAGGCTCCTCGGGCTACGTGCTGTGGCTTCTGTTTCCCTTGCGTAAAGTCAGGGGGGGGACAAACACAGCTTGTGTGTGCTGATTCTAAAACATATGGAGAATGCACACACATATTCGGGTCACCAAAAGAAACCAGCAGGTGGAACCAGCTTTAGCAGACTTAAAAAAAAAAAAATAGCATCATTGGATTATAAACACAAATCCAAGAATGCACAACGCACACACGTCTCTTTCTACCTTGCTTTCTGCATCCCTTTCCACGTTTTGCTACATTAAAAATGTTCAGACTGCTCTCGTTTAAAAGACATCGTCAGGTAAGGTGGTCAGCTATACCCGTCTGCAGATGGGCTGGGGAAGGAGAGGAGTGGAGGTTGTATTTTTCTGGGGGACTCTCTGCATCGCGTTAACAACTATTTATTGGGAGCTAGAATATGTGCAGGAAGATGGTGAGGGGACCATGGCATATCAGGAATACGGTCACCTAAAATTTGTACACGTTATAACTACTGAGCACTTGCGCTGCTGTATTTTTTGTTGTGGTGGTAAAACACACATCACATAATATATGCCATCTTAACCATTTTAAGTGCACCTTTCAGGGGCATGAAGTACCTTCACAGCATTCTGCAGCCATTACCACCATCCATCCCCGGGAAGTTTTCCATCTTCCCAGACTGAAACTCTGTCCCCGTTAAGCACTAACTCCTGTCCAACCCTTTATCCCCTGGCAACCACCTCTCTCCTTTCTGCCTCTGTGAACCTGACTATTCGAGGAACCTCATATGTGGAATCATGCAATATTCATCTTTCGTGATGGGCTCATTTCATTTAGCACGAAATCCTTCAGGTTCATCCACTTTGTGGCATGTCCCAGAACTTCCTTCCTTGTTAAGATGGGATAATATCCCATCATATGTACCCACCACATTGTGTTTATCCCTTCATCTGTGGATGGATGGACACTTGGGTTGCTTTACGTTTTGGCTATTGTGAATAATGCGGCTGTGAGTGTGGGGGAACAGATATCTGCTCAACTCCCTGCTCTCACTTATTTTGGGTGTAAACCCAGACGTGGAATTGCTGGATCATATGGTAATTCAATGTTTACTTTTTTGAAGAATCGTCCTACCGTTTCCCAGAGCAGCTGCACCATTTTACATTCCTGCCGGCAGTGCACTGAGATTCCATTTTCTCCACATCCTCTCCAGCACTTGTAATTCTCTGTCTTTTTTTATAATAGCCATCCTAATTGGCTACAAAGTAGTATCCCATGATGATCTTGATTTGCATTTTCCTAACGATGAGGGATGTTGAGCGTCTTTTCATGTGCTTGTTGGTCCTTCGTTTATCTCCTTTGGAGAAACATCTACTCAAGTCCTTTGCCCATTCTTTTTTAAAATTGAGTTGTTTGTTTTGTTATTATGTTGCTTTAGTTTGATTCTTACAATGGCTAGGCCCAGAGTTATGGATGAACCCCATTTTGCAGAGGAAAATGAGAATCACAGATGTTCAGAAAATTGCCTAGGGTTTCCTAGTCAGGAGCTGGGGTGGAAGCAAGGGCTCTTGGCTCCCAGGTCTGTGTCTTTCTACTCTGCCACCCAGTCTCCCTCACGGGGTGACACATGGTCCATGCCTTTCTGGATCTTACATGTCCAGATCTTGCATTAGGGAACAGTCCATGATGACACAAAAGCTATGTCAAATGAAGCTTACAGATGACAAGTTTTGGGGGCATTCAAGAAAGAAGTCAGAGGACTGGGTCATTTGGGGAAGACCCGAGTGGCAAGGGGAGACCAGAAGTGAACATTAAAGAACAGTGTGGTAGGCAGAATAATGGTCCCCAGAGATACCGAAGCTCTGATGCCAGAAGTTGCAACAATGAGCAGTTTTGTGGCAACGGAAGGGGATTAGGCTGTGGGGGGAATTAAGGTTGCTAATGAGACGACTTGAGATGGGGAGATTAGCCTGGATTATCCAGGTGGGCCAATGAAGTCCTAAAGGAGGAAGCAGTCAGGAGAGTCAGGGGGATGTGAAAACGGACTCAGAGAGGCAGAGAGATGCTGTTTGAGAAAGATGCCACCAGCCACTGCTGGCTTTCAAGAGGGAGGAAGGGGCCATGAGCCAAGGCCTGTGGGTGGCCTTGAGAAGCTAGAGAGGACAGGGAAACAATTCTCGCCTAGCATCCCCAGAAGAAACGCAGCCCTGATAACACTGTGATTTTGGCCCACTCTGACCAATTTTGGCCTTCTGCCCTCCAGAACAGTAAGAAAATAAATTTGTGTGTTTTAGGCCATTGCACTTGAGTGTGTGGTAATCTGGTACAGCAGTGATAGGAAACTAGTAGAAATAGCCAGAACTTGGTTAATTAGAGAATTGAGGTGCCTAGTATGAAGGGGCGATGGGCACAGGTTGGAGATAAGTCTCCCCAGAACAAAGCGTTTGCCTGGGGAAGAAGTCATGGCTAACACGCACTGAGCCCTTTCCTTGTTCTGGCCCAGTGTGAGCACGTATGCACGCATTCTCAGAATCCTTTGAGGTTGGTGCTATTATGACCGCCTTTCACAGGTGAGAAGAGGCGCTATGGTGGTAACCAATGAGGCCGGAAGAGGTAGGACACAATGTGTGTGACTGCGGTAGTAACATGGACGATGCTGAGTGCTGTCGTGGTCCCTCTCCAGCTGAGGAGAGGTCAGGCTCTGTCCTCTCCCTTGGAGGAGGCTAGCTCAGCCTGGCCAGCTGCCTGCTGAGCCTGGGCATCTCTGTGGTAGGCAATGGGGAGCCCTGCAGATCACATCCCCTGGCATCTTCAACGTGCTTGTTGCCTATTTCACTTTGATAGTAAGTCAAAGTGAAAGAATCATCCCTGTTCCCCCCAAACCTTGACACCAGGCTGGCAGGCTGGCCTTGTGTCTGACTTAGCCCACTAGCCACCGTACATGTGACCCCTGGCTCCAAAGCCCTTGCCCTGACCACGGCCCTCGCTCCGTGGCTTCTCTGAGGCCAGTGCAGAACAGAGGGAGCCCCAGCTATGAGGGGCTAAGACATCACACTTTCCCCACTGGCAAGCCCCTGCAAAGTGTCCGAAGAGTATACTGACCTGCTCTCCCATGTTTGCCAAAGGTTAACCTGGCAGCGAGATACAGGGAGAACTGATGGGGGATTGTACATGAGTGTTCATACAGCGTTATTCACAATAGCCGAAAGGTGGAAAGAATCCAAGTGTCCGTCAGCTGATGAAAGGGCATGTCCACACAGTGGAACATTACTCAGCCATGAAGAGGAAGGGATACGCTGCAAGAGGAACCTTGGAAACGTGATGCTAAGTGAAAGAAGCGAGTCAGAGAAGACAACATACGGTGTAATCCCAGTCATAGGAAATGTTCAGAATGGGGAGCTCTACGGAGATAGAGGGTGGAGGACTGGCTCCCGAGGGCCATCGGGGAGAAGGATGAGGGTGTGGGGTTTCTCTTTTACTGGTGATGGTAAATGTCTAAAATGAACCATGGTGATATTTGCACATACCTGTAAATACAGCAAAATCCATTGGATCATAGTCTTTTAAAAAAATTTTTATTATATTTAAATTCAATTGGTTAACATAGTACTGGTTGCAGAGGTAGAGGTGACTGATTCATCAGTTGCATGTAACCCTCAGAGCTCATTCCATCACATGCCCATGAAGGATTAATGCCCATCACCCAGTTATCCCTCCCCCCCACCCACCTCCCCTCCAGCAACCCTCAGTTTGTTTCCCATAATTACGAGTCTCTTAATGGCTTTCTTCCCTCCATTTTTATCTTATTTTATTTTTCCATTCCTTCCCCTATGTTCATTTGTTTTGTTTCTTAAATTCCACATATGAGTGAGATCATATGATAATTGTCTTTCTCTGACTTATTTTGCCTAGCATAATACCCTCTGGTTCCAACCACATTATTGTAAATGGTAAGATCTCTTTCTTTTGATGGCCAACTAGTATTTCATTGCACATATGAACCACATCTTCTTTATCCATTCATCTGTTGATGGACATCTGGACTCTTTCCATAGTTTGCCTATTGTGGACATTGCTGCTATTAACATTGGGGTGCAGCATTGGATTGGATTGGATCCAACATTGGATCACCCTTTGTATCCTTCGGGTAACTATGAATCATACTCTTTAAAGGGAAGTAATGGTACATAGATTATATCTCAGCAGAGCCGTTAACAAAAAAAGAATCAGTAGAGGAGAAACTGAAAGCCAGCTGGCCACTCTGGGCCACACGCAGATGTAACATCCAGGGACAAGAGGATTGGAACTGTCAGCCAAGGCCAAGAGCTAGAGCAGTGGGCTGGTACCATGCTGTCACAGGAGCAGGTTGACAGGCAGTGGGCACTCAGGGCCCAATGTGCCCTTACAGCCGGCCATCATGGTAGGCAAAGCTCAGACCAAACAGACCTCTGACCACCAGTTTCCTCATTCAAAAAGCATGAGGCCGGATGTCAGCGTTCCCAGCCTAAATTACACTGAAGACCTTTAGAAATCCCTGAGGGGTCCCCCACCCCAGAGCTTAGGATTAAGGGTGAGGGCAGGGATTTCGGAGGAGAGAGAACTGGAGTCACAGGCACTCTGGCCGAGCAGGGAAGAGGCTTTGGTCAGGTGTCCGTCAGCGGGGCCACCAGATCAGGCATAGTCTACAGCTTTCCTGGCTTTAATTTTTTTTATTATTAATTTTTCAGTTTTTTTATTTTTATTTTTTTAATTTCTTTTCAGTGTACCAGAATTCATTGTTTATCCACCACACCCAGTGCTCCATACAATACGTGCCCTCCATAATACCCACCACTAGGCTCACCCAACCTCTCACTCCCTGCCCCTTCAAAACCCTCAGATTGTTTTTCAGAGTCCATAGTCTCTCATGGTTCACCTCCCCTTCCAATTTCCCTGAACTCCCTTCTCCTCTCCATCTCTCCATGTCCTCCGTGTTATTCCTTATGCTCCACAAGTAAGTGAAACCATATGATAATTGACTCTCTCTGCTTGACTTATTTCACTCAGCATAATCTCTTCCAGTCCCGTCCATGTTGGTATAAAAGTTGGGTATTCATCCTTTTTGATGGAGGCATAACACTCCATAGTGTATGTGGACCATATCTTCCTCATCCATTTGTCCGTTGAAGGGCATCTTGGTTCTTTCCACAGTTTGGTGACTGTGGCCATTGCTGCTATAAACATTGGGGTACAGATGGCCCTTCTTTTCACTACATCTGTATCTTTGGGGTAAATACCCAGTAGTGCAGTTGCAGGGTCATAGGGAAGCTCTATTTTTAATTTCTTGAGGAATCTCCACACTGTTCTCCAAAGTGGCTGCACCAACTTGCATTCCCAGCAACAGTGTAAGAGGGTTCCCCTGTCTCCACATTCCCTCCAACACTTGTTTCTTGTCTTGCTAATTTTGGCCATTCTAAGTGGTGTAAGGTGGTATCTCAATGTGGTTTTGATCTGCATCTCCCTGATGGCTATTGATGATGAACTGGAGGCAGGCACAGACACAGCCCCCGGGCTGCTCCCTCACCTCCCTGTGTAGGAGGGAGGGACCCAAAACCAAGGGAGGCATGTACTTTATTGGATTCATGCAATCCACAAACATTTGCTAAGTGCCAGGCGCTGTTTCAGGCACTGAGAATAGAGAAGTGCATAAGGAGGACGAGGCCGCTGACCCCTGAAACTTAAGTTTTAGAGCAGCATTATCTAAACACCGGTGCAGCTCCTGGGTCTCCTGAGCCCTTGAAATGGGGCCAGTCTCAATGAGATGTGCAGGGAGAGCGTGCACACCAGAACTCAACACTGAGACAAAAGCATGTAACGTTTCCCATTAATCCTTTTTTTTAAAAAAAAATATTGATTATTTGTTGAAATAATATTCTGGGTATCTTGGGCTAGATAAAGTATATTATTAAAATTAATTTCACCTGTTGGGACGCCTGGGTGGCTCAGTGGGTTAGGCCTCTGCCTTCGGCTCGGGTCACGATCTCAGGGTCCTGGGATCCAGCCCCGCGTCGGGTTCTCTGCTTAGTGGGGAGCCTGCTTCCCCCTCTCTCTCTGCCTCTCTGCCTACCTGTGGTCTCTGTCTGTCAAATAAATAAATAAAATCTTTTAAAAAAATTAATTTCACCTGTTTCTTTCTGGCCTTTAACACGTGGCTACTATAAAATGTAAAGTCACATACATGGCTTGTACTGTATTTCTATTGAACAGCACTGTTCCAGTGAGAGACAGGGACCATCAGTAAATAAGCAAATAAACAGTCACTGTCCTATCAGGTAACAATAAATACTGTGAAGGAGAAAATGAGCTTAGGGGGTGGAAGGGCTAAGGGACCTGGGGTGACCTCTTGGAGATGGTCTCTGAGCAGGAACTTGAAGGCAGGGGTGGGGGTCGAGGAGCTGCAGGGCAGTATGGCTTAGGTGGAGCGAACTTGGGGAGGGGTCTTCTTGAGGGACCGGGGGGCCAGACCCTTGAGCAGTCTCTCAGGCTGCAGTGCATGGGAACCCACAGACCTTAGTGACTGACTGGGACCCAGGAAATGAGAGACAGAGGGGACAGAGTCATGGTGATGTGCTGAGCTCATGAGACTGGGTGGGTGTTAGGGGCTGCTGGTTTGCCTAGTTTGGGATGGGGAGGGGGTACATGATGGATTTAGGATTCATACCTGCTCCTGCTGAGTCTGAGAGGCTGTCTCGAAATTCAAACAGATGCATAGTTCACAATTAGAGACAAAGGTCTAGAGTTTAGAAGCAAGGCTGGGGTAGAAAACACACATTTAGGGGACATCTGGGAGGACACCCAAGGGCCTGAGAATACTGAGGGGGATGATCAGTTGGTCAGATCTGGTTTGAGTCCTGACTCTGCCACTTCCTATGACCCTGTGCTTCTTCCCCACTGTGTGATGGGCCATAAGGCACAGAGCCTTATGTCCTCTCTCCCATTCCCTCGCCCTGAACGTGGGCTGGCCCTGGGACCACCCCCAACCAGTGCAGTGCAGGGGAGGTGCTCTGCCGGCTCCTCTAGACCCAAGAAGAGGGGAGCAGCTGCCTTACCTCTTGGAGCTCTGAGCCCTACCTAAGAGGTTCACCTGTCCTGAGGATGCCATGTTATGAAGGAAGCCCACCTTTGGGAGCTGGATGGAGAGACAGAGAGGGATGCCTGAACAGCCCCCAGCCATTCAAGTCATTTCTGCCAAGGCCCCAGGCACCATGGAGTAGAGGTAAGCTCTCCTTGCCCAAATTCCTGACCCACAGACGGGTGACACAGTAGAAGAATATGTGGTTATTTTAAGCTACTAAGTTTTGTAATAGTTTGCTATTTAGTAATAGATAAATAGAACAACACATAAAATGGGAAAATAATAAGTATCGGGGCACCTGGGTGGCCCAGTCGGTTAAGCATCTGCGTTTGGCTCAGGTCATGATCCCAGGGCCCTGGAATTGAGTCCCATGTCAGGTTCCCTGCTCAGCAGGGATCCTGCCTCTCCCTCCCCCTCTGCTGCTCTCCCTGCTTGTGTTCTCTCTCTCTAACAAATAAATACATAAAATATTTTAAAAGATAAGTATCATTTTTTTGATAGGAGAATTATTATGAAATTGGTAAGCACAGTTTCTGGCACTAGATAGGTACTAAGTCAATGTTCTTTTTCTTTTTTAAAAAATATTTTATTTATTTATTTGAGAGACAGCATGTGGGTGCACAATTGGGGGGAGGAGGGGTAGAAGGAGAGGGAGAAGCAGATTCCCCGCTAAGCAGGGAGCCCCATGTGCGGGTCTGTCCCAGGATCCCCCAGCAGGATCATGACCTGAGCTAAAGGCAGATGCTTAACTGACTGAGCCACCCAGGTGCCCCTCGATACTCCTTTTATTTCCCGTAAAGTCAAATCCTGTCTTATCTAAGTTCAGACTTGTGGAATGCCGCAGAGTAAGCTGAAAGTCCTATCTTGTTTCATAGGTATTCCCTTAAATGTATGGCAATGGATGTCGTGAAATCCTAGCCTACCTCTCCTATGCTATATGGCACATCTGCCCTTAGTTACACTGGTTTCTAGTCACACTTCCTGGTTACTTTGCCTAGAGTCTGCTCTACTGTAAAGTTCCCCTTAGGATGTGCTGCCCCTGAAAGACCACCACAAGTGTGGTAAGTACAGCACTGGACACAATGAGCACATCCCTTCCTTCCATCTGGACACAACACCCCCGACCAGGCTGGCAGATTGGGGCAATACTGCGGGCTTTAGGATTCTGATTCTGTTATTCAATGTCTTGACCATCATTCCTGGTTTCATGGTGACATACATCTGGTCAACTATACGACCCCTCTTGTATCCAAATCATGTATAAAAACACTGGACAAGACTAGGATGAGGAGGGAGCCGATTGAGACCTACTAGAAACTGACATTTGCTCACTAATCTGCTCTGTTGTGCGTGTTTGTTCAACCAGTTATGTGTGAATCACCCAACACTCTGTCATTCAGCCCACATTCCCCCGCATCTATTTGTGGGAAGAGCCAATCTAGCTCTTATGGATATACTGTCTACTTTTGTTCTGTGTGATAGCTGGTGTCGTTTGCCCGAGTATGTTAGGTACCAGGGTGGACAGGGGGCACCTCCTGTTTTTCTCTTGTTGACACCTATGTTGAGCAGGTGAGAACACTTAGTGAGCCCTTGGATGGCCAGATCTTTCATCCATACTACTCAATCAGTACACCTGTTTTCTTATCAATCAGTATGCCTGTTCTGACCCCATAACATGTTTTTGTTCATAATTATTAAATACGTAGGGTGTATTTTAAAAACTTGATTTTATTTAAATTCTTCTTTTAAGTGAATCAATGACATTTAACCCAGGCTGAATCCTTAAGGGGGGGAGTATAGAGAATTATATAAGATCAGATTTCTTTATTCTCCTCTAGTAGAGAGCTGCTCTGTAAGGACAGGAGATAAGATACAGCTCCAAAAAGTAAGTCTTCTTGCTAAAGGATCCATAGAGAAGCTGGCCATACTGAGAGGCAAGGGACAGCAGACCAGGTTGACCTGGGGAGTTCACAGGGACTCAGTGAGTAACAAACGTTTGTTAATGTGCTGTTTAGCCACCGATAGCAAAGATAGGAAAGCAGATTCAGCAAGGCCAAAGTAAGAGACCATTTTAATGGTGCTAAATCTTTGTATATTTTACTCTATTATTTAAAATATTTTATTCATTTATTTGAGAGAGAGAGAGAGAGAGGGGAAGAGAGAGAGGGAGAGAGAGAGAAAGCACGAGCAGGAGGGAGACAGAAGGAGAGGGAGAAGCAAACTCCCTGCTGAGCAGGGAGCCTGACTCGGGACTCAATCCCAAGACCCTGACAACATGACCTATGCCGAAGGCAGATGTTTAACAGACTGAGCCACCCAGGTGTCCCTGTTTTGCTCTATTTTTACTGTGTGATTTATTTGTGGCCAATAAATGGATTTAAATGAATTTTTAAATTTATCTTTCCTCCGAAGAATTAAATAGTGGTTGAGGCTATTGAGCAAATTACTTAGATTCAAACCTCTGATACTCCATTCATTAGCTCAGGTTAACTATTTAACAGCTTGAAGTCTCAGTTTTTTCATCTGTAAAATGGGGATTCTGAGTTCACAGAAGGATAAATTAGATAAGACTTGGGAATGCTTAGAACAGTGGAGAGCACGTAGGCATTGCTAGTTAAGTGACAACTATTACTGTTTATTTTAAAGACTCAGGATATTTATCTTCTTGAGGCTCTAAGGATTCAAATCCTAAAGCTGTTCATTCTTAGATTGAACTAGCTGCTATGTGTCTTCAAGAAATGCATGCAGAGATGAATAAAGACACAATTGGGATGAAAAGAAATTTCGAACCCTTTTAGGACATGTCCCAACCTTCAAGTAGCAAACTTAAGTCATTCAAAGTCACAGAAAGAGGAAGCAGATTTGTGGAACTGCATTATTTACACCAGTACTTCTCAAATTTGAAAATATCACCAGATGGTCAAGTTAAGTAAATGGAAGTTACCTGTCGAAACTCTCCCTCACTACCAACTTCAGAAATTTAGATTTAGTCTTAGATGGGCTTCAGAAACCAACATTTTTTTAAAAAGATGTATTTATTTATTTGAGAGAGAGAGAGAGAGAGAGAGAAAATGTGTTCAAGCAGGAGTAGGGGCAGAGGGAGAGAGAATTTCAAGCTGACTTCCTGCTGAGTGCGGAGCCTGATGACCCTGAGATCATGACCTGAGCCCAAATCAAGTCAGATGTTTAACCAACTGAGCCACCCAGGCATCCCAGAAGCCATTTGTAAAAAGGAATGCAGATAATTTTAACCTCCCATTCTCCTCTCTTCTCCTTTCTCACTCCTTCCTTCTTTTTTCCCCTTCTAGTCATTCATTCATTCACTCACTCACTCATTCACTCATTCATTCATTCATTCATTCATCTGCAGTACCTAGCATTTGTATCCCTCTTCTAAGTTTATGGAATTCAGAGACCAAAAAGATCAGACAGCGTGCCCACACTGAATCCCGGCAGCAAAGAGCTAGGTGTGTGGCTTAAACCTGGGCACTAGGGGCCCCTGGGTGGCTCAGTCGTTAAGTGGCTGCCTTAGGCTTGGGTCATGATCCCAGGGTCCTGGGATGGAGCCCCTCAACGGGCTCCCTGCTCAGCAGGAAGCCTGCTTCTCCCTCTCCCACTCCGCCTGCTTGTGTTCCCTCTCTCACTGTGTCTCTCTCTGTCAAATAAATAAATAAAATCTTTAAAACAAAAACAAAACCTGGCCACTGGATGCTCCCAGCAAGGACCTGGTATGTGAAGTAGGAGAGGCTAGGACACAGGGAGGGTGTAGGGTTGGAAGCACTAGTGACAGAAGCTGGGGTGGCCTAATGAGGTGATTCCCAAAACATGACCTTCACCAGCTACCATCTGCCATGTCTAGTTTTCCAGCCTGGCTAACCAGGCTTCCCCGGAGTTCCACGAGTTACTTCACAGCCTCTGAGAAATCCTTTTCCTGATGTTTACAACCAAGAATTCTGAGTAGTTCATAGGTGGCTCAGACATAAAGTGAACAATGCATATTCTGAACATTAGTCACCTGAATTATTATACAATTAATCCCTTAATTTGACTATTAGTTATGACCAGTGATGTCATTATGGTGGTACTACTTATATTCCACCTGAGGTCTTTATAGACCTTACAATTTTAATAAATATGAGAGAGAATACCCTTCCCACATAATCTCCTCAAAGCAATTCTCAATCTTCTCATTTTAAAACATGAAGTCCATGACACTCCAGTTGTATTTTTGGTCATTCTATAATAAATGTAGTTCAGTAATGCACCGTCAATAGAATGAATGGACAAGTTTAGAGAAATATCACACTGGTTCAAGAGCATTTTCCTTTAAAAAAAAAAAAACTACAAAGTGGCTGCACCGACTTGCATTCCTTAAGAAACTAAAAATAGAGCTACCTTATGACCCTGCAATTGCACTACTGGGTATTTACGCCAAAGATACAGATGTAGTGAAAAGAAGGGCCATCTGTACACCAATGTTCATAGCAGCAATGGCCACAGTCACCAAACTGTGGAAAGAACCAAGATGCCCTTCAACAGACAAGTGGATAAAGAAGATATGGTCCATATACACAATGGAGTATTATGCCTCCTTCAGAAAGGATGAGTATCCAACTTTTATACCAACATGGATAGGACAAGAAGAGATTACACTGAGTGAAATAAGTCAAGCAGAGAGAGTCAATTATCATATGGTTTCACTTACTTGTGGAGCATAAGGAATAACACAGAGGACATAGGGAGATGGAGAGGAGAAGTGAATTGGAGGAAATTGGAGGGGGAGACAAACCATGAGAGACTGTGGATGCTGAGAAACAAACTGAGGGTTTTGGAAGGGAGGGGGATGGGGGGTTGGGAGGGCCTGGTGATGGGTATTAAGGAGGGCACTTATTGCATGGAGCATTGGGTGTGGTGCATAAACGATGAATCTTAGAACACTGAAAAAATAAAATAAAGTTAAAAAAATTGAAGATAAAAGAAAATAAAGTCAAAAGTAAATTTACAAAAAAAATTCCTTTACTCTTTTGTCTCTTCTTATAGGTTCTTTACACCTATTCATTCTTAGATACTTTATGCCTACACCTTTTTGGTTGTGTTTATAAGTTGTTATTTTTTATTTTGTTTTTCTTTTACTGTTAATGGCTGGTGTACAGTTATACAGTTGACTTGCATATTGATTTTATATCCAATTCATGGGTTTTCTGGGGTAAACATATCACTTAGGAATTTTACCAGTTTTGTTTTTTATTCCGTGTTCTTTATACCTTATTTTTCTTGTCTTATCACACAGTGTAGAACCTTTATTAAAATGTTTACTGGAGATGGCAATGGCAAGCATCCTTGCATTATTTGATTTTAAAGAAATTGTTTCTTAATATCTCATCATTTCGAAAGATGTAGCATGCTACATATTTTTATAGTTTTTTTTTTTTTAAGAGTCATTTTAGGGGATTGCCTGTGTGACTCAGTCAGTTAAGCATCTGACTCTTGTTCTCATCTCAGGTCTTGATCTCAGGGTTGTGAATTCAAGCCCCCCACTGGGCCTCTCACTGGCCATAGAGCCTACTTATAAAACATCATTTTAGGAAATTTTCTATTTCCAGTTTGCTGAGAGTATGTTTATAAATCGTGAAATATTGTTGCTAATTAATTTCTAATTTAAACCTGCTTTAAAAGGTTGAAAAATTTTCTGGATTATTCCCTTTTCTTTTCTCCTTAAAGGCTGGAATTTTGTTTTCATAATTAGCTGCAAAGCTAATTTCACACTCATTCATTCACCCATTAAAACTTCATTAAATGCATACAACTGTGAGGTACAGAGAGGGCACAAAAGTCTACTGAGTAAGATAAGAAATACATCAGCAATTAATAGAAATTTTCCATCAGAACTTCCTGATTCCTTCAAAGTTTAGCATCACTCTGTAGAGCCAAGGAGCTAGGGGAAAGAAATAATATACTAAAGTGACCATGAGATAATAGAAGGGAGAAAGGATTATTGCCCCATGGAGAGGTCTCTAGAAAACACCAAGGAGTAATAAAACCCGGGAGGCAAGCAGAACTTATTTGTAGAGTCATCAGCATTTAGAGCTAGAAGAGACCCCAGGGCCATTTGGTTGAACCAAATGGTGCCCTTTGGGACAGCTCTCCAGTCCCTGCTTGGATACTTCCAGCCAAGGATGGAAAGTTCCACAAGACACCCTGATGATTATTTGTCTGCTGTCTGCTGTAACTGTTAGAATGATTTTTCTTCAGTTGAAAGGAACTGGTGTTCTTTTCCAATGATCTTACTATTCATTGATCTGCCTATTCACCAAAAAACTCATGTGTTTCTATACGCTGGCCCTCCACAACTCCTCATGAGAAATCTTTCTTAACTGCTCACCATTCTTGCCCTGAATGCACTGCATTTGTCTCCATCTCCCCGCCAGACTTAGTGTCAGCGTCACTCGAAATTCTCCACAAGTGAACCTACCAGTGGTCAGTGTCAGTGGAAGCTAACACCTTCCTGTTCTCCTCAGTTTTACTTCCTCCCCCAGCTTTTGCCATTTTCATTCCCTGAATCAATCCTTCCTTTTCCCTTTCAAAACCTGGGCAACTTGAAGAGACACCTAAATGTCATTATGAATGAAAGTGGCCCAAAAGAACATACATTCATTTTTCCAGAGGGAGAATGCGATGGTCTCCAATGCTCAGGAGAACAGTTCTTTATGGTGCTAAGATATTTAGGAATTTCTCCCCATAGTCCCGGGCAAGAAGTGTAGCATGAAAATAACATACAGAGTAGTTCTTTACAATAAATACAATAGCGGATTTCTGTTTGTTGTAGCATTTGCCACTGCTCCAATATGTGTAATATCAAAATATGGCACCAGAGTGGCTGTGGGGTCTTGGCTGAATCACCCACGTTCTCCAGTCCTATTTCTTCTTCAGTCCACTTGGTTTCCTCTCTGACTGAAAAACAGACATGGCAGTAATAATCACTTGCAAATGGACCTCCCAGGGAGAGATACACATGTTGGACCTTTGTAAACTGTGACTTGCTATGCAAATGCTCAGCATCATTGTCACCACGAGTTGTGGTTTTGGCAGATAGCAAGGGAATATTGTCAAAATAGCAAATCCATCTCAAGTGGGTACTACCTTTGCATTCTTACATTGCTCCAAATAATTTGTCCAGTATTTTTAGATACAGAAAGCTCTAGAGGCCATTAAGACTCCCAGAACAATCTGCTGAATGTCATCTTACTTCTCACTGTTTTTCATCAAGTATGGTCACCTTCTGGCCTGCCTGGAGCATGTATATAATTTCCTATTTGGAAATGAATATCGTTTTCATCAATTATTCCATTACCTGCCCATCCCCCAACTTGTGACCTTTTCTCTTATTGATGAGAATATGTTGACACTCCAGGCGACCGAAGTTCCCCCAAAATCTAGGCTCTGCATTGAGATCCCAGTTCCTGCTTTGATCTCTGGCCCCTGCTGCCTCCTACTTTGGAGCTCTCTGCTTCAGCCCATTTTAGCTTCTGACTGCACAAGAAGAGTAAATGGTTCGTATACAGGAAGACAATAATTTCTAATGTGGACCCATCCAAAGGGGCCCTAAAAGGAACATCTTAGACTTTAGAGGGTCGTAAATAATGAAGATAATTTTCCCATGTTTTATGCAAGCATAATTTTTTGGTGGTAAACAGTGAGATGATATATATGTATATTTCCTATCCAAAACTGTATGCAATTAGCATTTGGAAGATTGTAATTATAGCTTGGTTGGGCTTTTTGTAGGTGCTAAAATTGATTTCTTGGCTGAATTATTTTGCAATAGACTTAAACCACTAATTGTACACCTAAACGAAATTGAGTGTGAACAAATCGAATAACTTTAATTTTACCTTGGATAATAATTTATTGATGCAAATAAAACCCTTTAATTAAATCTGGCATAGCCAGGCCTGTAGAGGCACACATAAAGGCATTCTGTCACCCAGCTTTAGTGATTATTTTAATTTTGGAATAATGCTCTGCTATTCTTAGAGAGAATTGGGTATCTATTAAGGACCGTGGCAGTAGTTGAGTCCTTTGAGTTCAGTGCCTCTTTGAATCCCAGATGGATTTAGGATAGATCTTTTTGGAAGAAGTGCTACTCATTTTTAAATTATAATTAAATGCATCCAAAATTGAAACTTTCATTACTATTTCTGAAAATAGCCTCTTCATTCAGAAGGTTCCCAAGTCTCTCAAAACCAGAGGAAATGGGTGAAATGTGGAGAGACACTTTCATCCAGATCAATGCAAGTTAGACAGTTGATCAAAAAGAAACCATTTATATAATAGTATTAGTTTCCTAAGGCTGCTGTATAAGCACCACAAACCAGGTGGCTTAAAACATCTTTATTATCTCACAGTCCTTGAGGCCAAAAGTCCAAATTCAAGGTGTCAACAGATCTGTGCTTGTCCCTGAATCTGTAGGGGAATCCTCCCTTTCTTCTTCTGGCTTCTGGTGCTTTGTTGGCAATCTCTGGCCTTCCATGGGGTGTGACCGGATAACACCAATCTCTGCTTTTGTCATCACATGGATTTCTCCCATGTGTGTCTCCACGTGGCTATCTTGCAGGGACACCAGCCATACCGGATCAGGACCCACTCTACTCTAGTAGGACCTCATCTTAACTAATTACATCTGCAGTGACCCTATTGTCAAAGAAAGACACATTCAGAGGTACTGGAGGTTAAGACTTCAACCTATCTTTTCTTAGGGGGGCACAGTTCAACCCGTAACAGTAAGAAAAAATTATTGCTGCACAGTTCCAGATATCCACTGAGGAGGCAAATACAAATGTTAATGAACAACTGACTGCAAATAAGAATTGCTTTATATATTTTCAGCATCTTTTAAGTCCCATTAATCATGGGTCCCTTCCAATATAAAAACTATTAGCTACCTTGAGGTATGTAAAAGGATATCATAAAATGAGGGCAACTTCTTACTGTTTCCATAGATTAGGACAAGAAGGATGAGGATTTAGTTGCAGCAGGAAAGCACTAAGGCAATATGCATTCATATCAAAATGGCATAGCTCTGCAATATCTTAACAGGGAATTCTGCACTGGACTCCTTTTTGGGGATGTTTTAGAAAAGCAGGAAGTTCCTCTTTGCTAGAGATGGGGATCTATTTTCAAGTTAGTGTTTCATTTTCTTTGGATAAATATCCAGAAGTGGAATTGCTAGATCATATGGCCGTTCTATTTCAAATTTTTTCAATGGGTGTTGATGGTTTCTTTTGCTATAAAGAAGTTTTTTAGTATGATAAAAAGAAAACCTACTGAATGGGAGAAAATACTAGCCAATCATATCTGAGAAGACATTAATATCCAAAATATATGAAGAACTCATATAAACTAATAAGGAAAAAAAAACCCAGGCAATCTGATTTAAAAAAAAAAATGGTTAAAGGTCAGAATATACATTTTCCAAAGAAGACCAAGAGATAACCAACAGGCACGTGACAAGATGCTCAGCATCATTAATCATCAGGGAAATGTGAACCAAAACCACAGCGAGATGTCACCTCACACTGCTTAGAATGGCTACTCTCAAAAAGACAAAAGGTAACAAGTGTTGGTGAGGTTGTGGAGAAAAGGGAACCCTTGTGCACTGTTGGGGGAAATACACATTAGTGCAGTTGCTGTGGAAAACAATGTGAAGGATCCTCAAAAACTTAAAAATCAAACCACCATAGGATCCAGCAATTCCACTTCCTGATATTTACCCAAAGAAAATGAACACACTAACTGGAAAATTTATCTTCAGGACTGTTTTCACTGCAGTGTTATTTACAAAAGTCAAGACATGGAAACAAATGAAGTGTCCATTCATGGGTTAAAGGATAAACAAAATGTGGTATATAGGCACAATGGAATATTATTCAGCCATTAAAAAAACCCACAAGGAAATCCTACCATTTGCAACAATATGCAGGGAACGTGAGGGCATCATGCTGTGAAATAAGTCAGACAGAGAAAGACAAATACCATGTGAATTCACTTACATGAAGAATCTAAGGGAAAAAAGAAAAAAACAAAACAACCAAGCTCATAGATACAGAGAACAAATTGGTAACTGCCAGAGGCGAGGGTTGGGAGTGGTGGTGAAATGAGTAAAAGGGGTCAAAAGTTATAAACTTCCAGTCATAAAAAAGTCCTGAGGCATGTAATGTATGGCAAGGTGACTAGAGTTAATAATTCTGTATTGCATATGTAAAAATTGTCAGCAGTGTGTCTTGAAAGTTCTCATCACAAGAAAAAACATTTTCTGACTAACTATGGTGGTGGATGTTAACTAGACTGACTGATTATTTTGCAATATATACAAATATCAAATCATGTGTTGTATACCTGAAACTCATATAGTGTTATCGATCAGTTATACCTCAATTCAAAAAAAGAGAGAAGGTGGGCCAGATCTTGGATTTTTGTCTCTAAACTTTGTAACTAGTGTTTATAAGCTGTAATGAAATGTACACATACGCATCCATATACATTCTCAATGGATCTGTTTCCAAACTCCACATTGAACAGCCCTGTTTGGTCTAGCATAGTTATAGGAGCTTTGACACTAGACAGAACTGTTTGCATCCTCTCTCCACTGTTAACCACTCTCACAGCCCTGAACAAACTGCTGAACCTTTTGGTGTCTCAGTTTTCTTGTCTGTCAAATGGGACTAATAATGCCCACCACGTGGGATTAAATGATTTAAAATGTGTAAACCCATGGATCCCCTCATGCATTCTACTGTGTTCTAGGCAGTGTGGGACAATCCATTCATTCTTCTCTAAATATTTATTGAGTACACACACGGGACTAGTAACTGGGAAACAGTCATGGAGATTGCATTGTATGGGAGGGAGACATGCACTGAGCAAGATATTGTAAGTACTTAGTAAGTTAAGTTGTGACACGTGCCTTGGGAAAAGCCCAGAGGAGGGAAGAGAGCTAGAGAGATGTGTGGGTGGGGTGGAAGGGGGGAGGAATATCACAAGCTTCTCATGATGGGATTCTTGACATTGGTGTTGGCCTTCAAGGAGTGCACAGAAGAGCACACCTCTTCAGTCCATTGTAGGCATGATTTGGCACTCCATGGACTGTATCTGTTGTGGTTGATGAAAATGCATTTGCTATGGAGGGGAAAACATCTGAACCCAAATGTCATGTTAGCCTGTGTCACACATGTCTGGTCACTGGTCACTGACTCTGTTTATAAGCTGAACCACCAGCTGGTGGTTCATAACCTCCTTAGGAGTTTCCTGGGTGAAATCAGAAACTAGGTCCTCTCCTGGGAGGGCAGGAAGAGACTGAAGAAAACATGCAGGTCACTCCAGGTTGGTAGGTAGCTGTTTTATTAAGCAAAGGGAACTTACCTATGAGGTTCATCTTGGGCTGCAGCAAGATGAGTGGATCCTCACAGCTGCCCACCACATGGTAAAGGTTTATGTAGAGGCTTTGACTGGGTTAAGTCCCATAGGCCATGCAGACAGATGCTCTCAACACCATATCATTATCTCAAGGCTATGTCCTTGGAACAGCCTCTGGGAGAAGGAAAAACAAGTAGACCCCATATTGCAAGGACAGGTAAGGGGGTGAGGAGCCTCCAATCGCCTGGGTCCAGCTCACAGCTCTACTGGTGGTCATATCTTCTCCATGAGCTCCTTCAACCTTCCCAGACAAATGCACACCAACTCCTGTCCCAGGGAGTTTTCTCTCTATAGCGAAGGCAGTGACAAAGGCTGGGTATTTATAGAATGGCAGACAATTGCCTTCATGCCTTCTTCTAAATGTGCACAATTTGAGAACTCGGGTAGACCCAGGTCCAGAGTGTATAAAATGCTCATTCTTTGACTGTCATAGGAGTAGAGACTTTCTAGAAAAGAAAGAAATCCATTATCTCCCCCAATGGATTGTATAGGTAGTTTCAACTAAATATTGAATAAAATAAACTAAGAACAATTGTCTGTGTTAAGTTTATGATGCAGTCTATGGCTCCCATAAGGGAATAAATGATAATGGAGAGAGAAATATTTACCCAAACCAAAAGTAAGAGTCATTTATTAAGTCATTAACTGGGAGACTGACAATGTTGAAAGTATTGTGCTAAAGAATTCATTTCTTAAACATATAAATATCATCGAGCACATAATTTAAAAGGTTTTGTTTTCACTGTTCATTTAAAAGAAGAAAAGGATCAGTTAAATAATCCTAACTTGAACAGAGTTTCATGTTAGAGAAATGGAAAACTTCCCATGGACAAAGCGACTGGGTGGGCAGGTGCCAGAAGTAATAGGTCCTCCCATGAAGAGGATATTCAAACACTGCTAAGGGGCTTTCTCTGGGGGAAGCTGCCATTTATTGGATAGATATAGAAGTAACAAAACTTTTACTTAACCTGGGGTGTCCTCCTTTGTTCTTTGTGCCTGCTCTCATCCTGCCCTTCTCTTTCTTTGGAACTGAGGTCACTTCCACAACCTCCAGGTAGAAGTCCCTGAATGTTCCATCACACTCTTGTCTTCTCTCCGCCCACCTATCATGCTAACCCTCTGAGCTGTGCCATGTTTTCCCCATTTCCCACCCACACAATCTTGTCTCTTCTCAGAAAGTAAGAGACAGAGCAACAGCAACGCAGTCATCTCCAGTCATTCTTAATACCATTCTGGGCACTATCTTATGTGAAATAATTTGGTATGACTTGAAAACTCAAACATTACTGTACTGTATTTTGCCACTGAAATTTTCCCAAGCATCTGCTAGCTCTGAGTTCATGAGGCACAGACACCCTCCCCCTTCTACCTGAGATTGCTTCTGGGAAATAATACAAGGATTTCTAAATATTTACTGTCTTCTCTCTTTGGAGCTATAATGTCTTAAGTAGCTCCAATTCCATCAGGAAAACAGAGGAAACCCTGAAGTTATCTAGAAGAGGATCCTATATTGACAGACCTAGATTTAGGAAGAAGGGGAGGAGGGGCAAGTTAAAATGACTTAGTTCTATTTTTATGAGTTAAAAAGCAATACGTTTTCATGTTGGGAGAGTAGAAATTAAAAATAGGCAAAAGAAGAAAGTAAAAACTGTCAGCAATCCTACTCCAGAGGTAACAAAATTCGATTGATATCCTTTAAGCCTTTTTTGTATTTGTAAATATACATATGTATTTTCTCTTCCAAAAATAGAATCATTTTGAACATTGTTTTGTAATATGTTTCTTCAACTAGGAATACATTCTGAACCTTTTCTGTCATTGCATTTCTTTCTGCACAGGATTTAGAATGACAGTTTTTCTTAGGTTCTGCTTTTCAGTCACACTCTGGATCCAATATGGTGGCAGATTCTGTTGGCTCTACCTTCACAACAGATCCAGAATCTTGCTACTGCTTCAACCATGGTCCATGGTGCTCTTGGAATATTGCAACATCTTCCTAATAAATCTCCCCCTTTTGACCTGTTCCCTTGTGTCTGCCTGAAACACTGCAGCCAGAGTAATTATTTGAAAACCTAAGTCGGATCATGTTGCTCTTCTGCACAAACCCTCTATGGGCTTCTCCCTCCATAGACTGAACTTCAAAGTTCTTACTGTGATCAGTAAGGTCTTGCCTCACCTTACCTACCTCTTTCTCTCCTGTCCATTCCACTTCAGCCACAGCGACTTCCTTGCTGTTTCTAGAATGTGCTCCAGTGTAAGGGCTGTGCATTTTCTGTTCTTTCTTTCTACAACACTCTAGCACATTCTCTGCCCCCATATCTGCACAACTTTTTCCCTTGGCCCCTCAACTTTTCTTAGATGTCGTTTTCTCAATGAGACCTTCCCTGGCTAACCTATTTTTTTTAAAATTTATTTATCTATTGGACAGACAGAGATCACAAGTAGGCAGAGAAGCAGGCAGAGAGGCAGGCAGAGAGAGAGGAGGAAGCAGGCTCCCCGCTGAGCAGAGAGCCCGATGCGGGGCTCGATCCCAGGACCCCGGGATCATGACCTGAGCTGAAGGCAGAGGCTCTAACCCACTGAGCCACCCAGGCGCCCCCCTGGCTAACCTATTTAATATTTTCGGGCTCCTACCCAAACCTTTTCCCCATCCTCCTGCTCTGCTTGATTTTTCTCCACAGCCAGTATCACCCTCCAACATACCAAACATTGTACTTTTATGAAAAAAATGTGCTATATTTGTTGTCTTTACCCACCTGCCCCAACCCAGCATGGGGGCTTTGCAAGGCCAGGCTTTCTGTCAAGTGTTGTGTTCTGCATTTCTCTCACCTATAGAGTCATGCCTGGTGCAGAGTACACACTCGCTAGACCTTTGCTGAATGAAGAAATAGCATGCCATTAGGATATGGTTGTGGACCATGATATGTCCAAGCAGTCTTTGTTGTTGGTTATCTAGTATCTCCATTTCCCTTTACTACTGTAGATAATGCTGTGATTCACTAATCTTAGCCCTTTTGCTCATACACCTTACTTTTTTAGAACAAATTCTTAGAATTGAGCGTATATTTTTTACAGTTTCCAATATGTAGTGCTAATTTACTTTCCAAAATGCGTACCTCAAAGAACGCTCATCCCAGCAGCAGTCTGAGTCTGCGACCATTTGCCCACACCCAGGTCAGCTCTGGGTAGTACCGGGAGTCTCTCTGTGTGTGTATTCCCTGATCCAAGCAACAGCTTCTCAGAAAATACATTAAGGGTTTACATACTTTGACACTGGGGTGAACAGAACTCATTGAACCAAAATCTTCCAAAGACTGGAAGTCTAGAGAGTAAGTGAGGTGGTGAAAGGGAGCATTGGCAGGAAGAAGGACAGTCTTGGGCTGACCCCACGAGGATGGAGCTATGCAGCTGTCCCTGCTGTTTCCGGCAACGCTGAGGTTATGAGAGCCACACAGACGCTTGTCTGCATTGTTTTTCTTTTTTTAAACAGATACTTGTAGAACATCTATTCTGTACAAAGTTCTGTGCCCAGTGCTGTTGGGATGCCAAATGTATGCTGGTCCCTGCCCCAGAGATGGCAGCAACCCAGCCCGGGAGAGAAGACACGCTTAAATAACTCCAGAGTTGTCCCTGGGAAGAGATGAGCAGTACCAGATGAATGAGCAAAGAGAATCCTACAGACTGCTGTGGTCAGAAAAGGCTTTGGATGGAAGTGGCTGACATCTCCAGAGGGTTTACTGTATGCCAGGAACTGTTCTAAGTATTCTTAAAGTTACTGAGTGCTTACAGTGACCCTCATGGGGTAGGTACTACTTGTGGCTACATTCTAAAAAAGAGAAATCAAGGCACAAAGAGATTAAATCATTTGCACAAGGTTGCAAGGGTGGAGAGTGGTAGTAAGACAGATGGGTTCTGGTATTCGTTACTACTCCCTACTCTTTGCAACCTTCTTGATTAAGTTACTATGATTGTGTAACAAACCACTCCAGGATTAAGCACAAAGCAACCATTTCATTATGCTCATGAGCCCCGTGGGTCAGGGATTTGTACAGAACACTGCAGGGATGGCTTGTCTCTGCTCTACCACATCTGGGCCTCACCTGGGAGGAGGCATGGATGGTGTTCAGTCATCTAGAGGTGTCTACACTCAGAGGATGAAGCTGTCTGTCTCCTGGGGACCTCAGCTGGAGCTGCAGCTGGAACACCCACATTTGGCTTCTCTGGGTGGCCTGGACCTATACACTGTGTGCTAGCCTCAGTGTACTCACACTTCTTACACGGCAATTTAAGGCTCTAGGTGAGAGTGTCCCCACAGATAAAGTGGGAGTGGCATCACATTTTCTGATCTAAGCCTGGAAAGCAGGCAGAGTCCAAGTCTACCCACATTTGACAGGAAGAAATATAAGCTCCTTACTTCTTTGTTTGCTTGTTTTTGATTATTTATTTATTTATTTTTATTATGTTATGTTAGTCTCCGTACAGTACATCATTAGTTTTTGATGTAGTTTCCCCTGATTCACTACTTTCATGTAACACCTAGTGCTCTATGGAATCTGTGCCCTCCTTAATACCCATCACCAGGCTCACCCAACCCTCACCCCCACCCCCTCCCCTCTAAAACCCTCAGTTTGTTTCCCGGGGTGCATAGTCTTTCATGGTTCATCTCCCCCTCTGATTCCCATCCCCCTTCATTTTTCCCTTCCTTCTCCTAATGTCCTCCGTGCTATTCCTTATGTTCCACAAATGAGTGAAACCATATGGTAATTGACTTTTTCTGATTGACTTATTTCACCCAGCATAATCTCTTCCAGTCCTGTCCTTGTTGATACAAAAGTTGGGTATTCATCCTTTCTGATGGGCTGAGTAATAATCCATTGTATATATGCACCATATCTTCTTTATCCATTTGTCTGTTAAAGGGCATCTCAGCTCTTCCCACAGTTTGGTATCGTGGACATTGCTACTATGAACATTGGTGCATGTGGGCCTTCTTTTCACTACATCTGTATCTTTGGTGTAAATACCCAGTACTGCAATTGCTGGTCATAGGGTAGCTCTATTTTTAGCTTTTTGAGGAATCTCCACACTGTTTTCCAAAGTGGCTTCACCAACTTGCATTCCCACCAACAGCATAAGAGTGTTCCCCTTTCTCCACAATCTCTCCAACATTTGTTGTTTCTTGCTTTGTCAAAGCAGGAAAAAATGTCCAATGGAAAAAAGACAGTCTCTTCAATAAATGGTGCTGGGAAAATTGGACAGCGATATACAGAAGAATGAAACTCAACCATTCACTTACACCTTACACAAAGATAAACTCGAAATGGATAAAAGGCCTCAACGTGAGGCAGGAATCCATCAAAGTTCTAGAGGGGAACATAGGCAGTAACCTCTTTGCCATCGGCCACAGCAACTTCTTTCAAGACATGTCTCCAAAGGCAAGGGAGACAAAAATGAAAATGAGCTTTTGGAACTTTATCAAGCTAAAAAGCTTCTGCCCAGCAACAAACAAACAAACAAACAAAAACAAAAAAAAAAACCCACCAAAAAAAAAAAAAACCCCAAACCAAGCAAACAAAAAAAACAGTCAGCAAAACAAAGAGGCAATCCATGGAATGGGAGAAGTTAGTTGTAAATGACACTACAGACAAGAGGCTGATATCCAAGATCTATAAAGAACTTCTCAAACTCAACATCCAAAAAACAAATAATCAGGTCAAACAATGGGCAGAAGACATGAACAGACACTTCTCCAAAGAAGATATACATAACAATAAACAATGAATTCTGGAACACTGAAAAGAAATTTAAAAAATTTTAAAAATTTAAAAATACATATAAATGGCAAATAGACACATGAAAAAGTGTTCTTCATCATTAGCCTTCAGGGAGATTCAAAGCAAAACCACAGAGAGATACCACCTGACACCAGTTAGAATGGCCAAAATAGACAAGGCAAGAAACTCCCTACTTCTTGATGGGAGGAGTGGCAAAGAATCTGCTGCCTCTGTATGTGTGTGTGCGTGTGCACATGTAATAAATTTTACTTTTTAGAGCAGTTTTAGGTTCACAGCAAAGTTGAATGGAAAGTCCAGAAAGTTCCCATATACCTCTTGTTTATTTTTTAGAGCAGTTTTAGGTTCACAGCAAAGTTGAATGGAAAGTCCAGAAAGTTCTCATAGACCTCCTGTCCCCACATGTGTACAGCACCCCCACCTGACTGGTGCATTTGTTACAATTAATGAAACCTACATTGTCATGTCATTATCATCTTGAGTCTATAGTCTATATTAGAGTTCACACTTGGCATTTACATTCTGTAGATTTGACAAATACAAAATGACCATTCACCATCATAGTATTCTGTAGAATAGTTTTACTGCCCCCCAAATCTTCTGTGTTCTATGTATTCATCCCTTTCTTCCTCTTAACTCCTGCCAATCTCCGATCTCTTTATGGTCTCCTTAATTTTGCCTTTTCCAGGATGTCCTAGAGTTGGAATCATGCAGTATGTAGACTTTCCAGATTAGGTCCTTTCACTTAGTGATATGCATTTAAGTTTCCTGCATGTGTTCTCATGGCTTGGTAGTTCATTTCTTTTTAGTGCTGAATAACATTACATTGTTGGGATGTAACAGTTTATTCAACCATTCACCCACGTAAGGACATCTTGGTTGCCTCCAAGTTTTGGCAATCATGAATAATGTTGTTATAAACATTTGTGTGCAGGTTTTTGTGTGGACCAAAGTTTTCAACACCTTTGGATAAATATCAAAGAACTCAATTGCTAGATTGTATGGTAAGACAATGTTTAGTTTTATCAGAAACCACCAAGCTGTCTTTCAAAGTGGTTGTACCATTTTGTATTCTCACCAGCAATGAATGAGAGTTCCTGTTGCTTGAAGCCTTTTTAAAAACTGTCATACTTCACAAGGGATAGGAGGATTGAAAGGGACGTTGGGCTGGGGGTGAGTGAGACTCCTAAGTGGACAAAAGGAAGGAGAAGAGATTCTGGGTCTGGAGTCATGTTCTGGGAAACTATGCCACCCAGAAAGGATTTAGGCATGAGGAGTGATAAACAAATAATCCACTGGGGACATAGTCATTTTCCCTTGAAACTTGGATGCTGCTGCTTAGATCTTTTTGTCCCCAGCAAACTTCCTCGGCAAAGCTGTTGGAGGGGTCTTTCTTTGTCTCCCTTGGTACCTGGGTAGGAGGAATTTGGTCTCACCAAGAGAGATCTGACTCTTGTCCCTGATTCTTAGAAGGTGTGCATTAAACCCTTGGAACTCCCTGAGTGATAGGACAGTCTTTGTTATTCATAATGAATCTCTTGGACTACGCCTGATAGTTTGTGCTAATGGAGTAACTCGTGATGAGCCCCTCAGGCCATGCGATAACAGCCAAAATTTCATGGAGAAGGAACTGGAATTGAGTTTAGCCATATGGTCAACCAATCAATCAATCCTGCCTATGTAATGAAGCCCCAGTAAAATCTCTGGACACCAAAGTTTGCAGGGGGGCAGTTTCCCTGGTTGTCAGTAGTCCATATGCATTGTCACATATCGATGCCGGGAGGCTGTCACCTTCTGAGGACAATAGAAGTCTTGTGTTTGGAAACCCCTGGACTCTGTCCCCTGTGTGTCTTCCTTTGACTAGTTCTACCTTTCCCCTGTAATAAACCATAGCCATAAGTGTAACAAATTTCAGCGAGTTCTATAGCCCTTCCAGTGAACTGTTGAAACTGAAGGTAGTTTCAGAAAAATCCCTGAATTTACAGGTGATGTCAGAAGCAAGGGTAGCCTTGGGGACTGTTCCCTCAGACTCTGCAACTTGACAAGCTCCAGGTAAGGCCCCCTCTGCCTCTGTGCCTCCTCTAGACAACAGACAACCTTGAATTGTTCTCTATTTCAGTTGTTTCACTGTAATCCCAAGAAATGGCCATATGTTGTTGCTTATTACAGATACCAGAAATGGGTCTTAGAGGAAATAACAAAGATCTTATCTTTAGCTGTACACCTAATAGTTCGTATATCATCATAGTGTGGATATAATACACACACACACACACAAAGTGTTTGGTTATGTGCATGCAAATGTGTAACCTGCAATCTGTGTGGTGTGGAAATTACACTTTGTAAAATAAGAAAGCCTTGCTCCCTGTGTTTCCCACATGGCGAGGTCATTTTTCGTGTGCCGTCAGATGGAGTATTTGTAAAATAAAGTCAAACTCTCCTGTTTGTGCTTCCTCTGGCCTTTCAGACCAAACAAATCCTTCACCTTGGCAAAGGGCCTGACAAGCATTTAGTATTAATTAATTCTTGGAAGTCTCTGGGGAGAAGGTAAGTAATCTTGGGAACTGACAAAACAGATTGTTTCATTAAGCAGGTAAACTGGACCCCTAAGGCCTGAGCCACTTCTACCTCCTGGGTTCCCCTTGCATGGGGCTGGCCCAAGACCATCTTTCCACCCCAACGCTTGGAGGCAGGGTGGACGAGAGCAGTATGCGCCATGTATGTTTGTCTCTTTCCTTTCCTTTCACTGACAGCCTCACTCTAGGCTTTTCCATTCCAGCATTTTTCTTACTTATGAAATGAATTTGACCAGGTATCTTTGATGTTCAAAAGGAGAACCCAGTGGTATCAGTTGCTGACATAGTGTAAAATTCACTTGGGTAAATGCCTGTTCTACAGTTTCCCAGGTAATGATTTTATTATTTTTGAAGTGTACATGATGACTTTTTGCCTGCTGGATGGCTGTGTTTGCTTTCTTCTCTTCTGTCCCTTCTCTCCTCATTCCCTGTAGACCCACATTCCTCAATCTAGAGGTAGGCTGAAGGCACCGACAGGGCAGGGGGAATCCTTTGACAGACCACAGGTCATCTGAATTTGCACTGTCCATTGAGTGTGCAAATCACTAGAACAGTGGCCCTGATAACCTTGCCATGTGTTGTGGGTTTATTACACTTAGATCCCATCTCAGAGTTTGTAGCTAAAGGACTGTAGACACTACTCACTCATCACAATGGCTTTGCATTGACTCTTTGTGCAGGCACATGGGTCTCATCCAGTATCAGGCAGAGGCTTCATCTTGGTCCCAAATAGGGCTTTGCACACACTAATGCTCAGTGTGTTGGATGGTACTATGATTCGCCAATATTCAGTTCTCTTCTAATTTTGGATTAGAGTTTTCCACACTTTCGAATTTAGGGATGGTCAAGTGATGAGCTCCAGACAGAGACATGAGTATAGCAGTGAGGTGTGTTCCTTCTGGGATAAGACGTTTATTTGACAACTTGACTCATTGGCCCTCCCCTCTCTTGTGGGGAACAGTGAAGCCTCACTTAGAGGTGGTGGTGTCATAAGATGATGTAAAATGAACTTTGCAGAGAACATCCCTCCATGCTCAGCATCCATCTTGGAAGTGTAGCCTGAGGGAGATATAACCTTTTGGTGTGAGATTTTGGTAGTGTTTGCTACTGTAGCCTAGCCTAGCTTCTGGGTTGGCAAACTACTGGCCATGGGCCATATCTGGCCCTCCACCTGTGTTTATAAATATAGTTTTATTAGAACATATCTATACCCATTCACATACATTCACTATTTTTTAATTTTTTATTTAAATTCAATTTAGTTAACATATACTGTACTACTAGTTTCATGGGTAGAATTTAGTGATCTTTCATGATGCAGTAACAGTGATGAATAGTTGTGGCAGAGACAGCATGGCCTGGAAAGCAGAAAATATTTACTATTAACCTTTAGAGACAAGGCTAGCTAACACCTGTATATCCTGACTGACACACTCAATGAGAGCTTTTAAATAATTGAATTGACAATATAAAAAGTGGAAGCCTAAAATGGATTCTAAAATCGTGTCAGATTATTTTGCATGATAATCAGGGCAACTTAATTGGCAGGCATATATTGAGTGCCATTATGTGTCAGACTGCGGGAGAACGCTTTCTCCTTGGGGTCCTCTGGCTTCAGGGGTGGGGGAATGTGCTCTCGTTCTTTGTAATTTTGGGAAATAAGGACTGATAGGGGAAAGGAGGCTGTGATGAGAATAAGAAAACCCAAGGATACTGCAATGGACTGAGGGGTATCTCATTACTCTTTCCACAAAATTCATTCAGTAATTCATTCGTCAGACATTATGTTGCCATTAACTAAAACCAGAGAAGAATAGATGGTGCAAAGAGATTTCTTTGAGGCAGTTACTATACAGTGTGGTATGTGTTAGGATGGGAATGGCCCAAGTTGCCCAGGGAAGGCAACTTTCTTACCTCACCCTTGACCTAGCCAAAGTGTTATTCCCTGAGACGGAAGCCAGGCCAAGGCTAAGAATCACAGATCCACCAGTGAGAGTACTTGGGAATTTTCTTCCCTCTGGAGAAACCGTGAAACGATCTCTTCATACCCACATCACGTAGCAATTTCTAGATCCTTGCTTTAGGAGGAACTCCATCACTAAGGCATATAACACAAAAGACCTTTCCTCATGCATATCTGCCTCTGGCTCTTTTCATCTGATGGAAAGGAGCATCTTATTGATCCTGACAGCACAATTGGAACTTGTGATTTTCTTTGCTGGGGGGTGTGGAGCCCTGCAGTTGGGAGGGAAGGGCCGGCTAAGCTGGGTGGGAGGTAATCGAGCGGTAGATACACACAGGCAGAAATTATAATAAATGTGGGGTGCTGCAGTCTGAGGTTTTATGTGGAGTTTGCCTTTCCCACATCTGCACCTCCAACAAATTGATTTGGTACCCAGTTCCAGCCATCATCTTATTTCAAGTTCGGTTACCTAGGAAACAGAGGGCACACTGCTGGGACAGTCTGCCTGTGTCCTGTGCCGACCGAAGCTATTAGAGCACATCAACTTGGCCTCTGAGAAGCACTGAACATGGACAGTTTCTACTTCCAGCCAGGTTCTTATTTATTTATTTTACTGCTTCGGCAGCAAAATGAGTTATTGAACCGTTCGGTCCATCGATTGGGGCAGCTTCTCCCCTTCATCCCTCGGATGCCCCGAAACTCTCGGGAGCTGGTGGCAGCCCAGAGGCCTTGTGCTGATGGTGAGTCCTCAGTGGGGAAGCCAGGCAAACCCTCAGTTCCATGGGGCCGGGGGTCTGGGCTGTGACGAGGCGTGGCCCCACCAGGAGTCTTTGAACCTGCGGAGAAAGCTCTGGCAAACACACGCGCATGTAAAACTCTGTATGCAATTTAATGGAGGAACCAGACTCCCAGGCTAAATGCTTTTGATCTAAGTTTATTCTGCTGGGGATGAAGGTCTTAGATCTGAAAAAAGTAAATAAGCTTTCAATGTGTCCAAGATTCAACAGTCCACTGTCCTAGGGACTATCTGACCCAAAGGAAAGTTGTATTTCACTAAGCATCCTGGGCGGGGGGAGGGTCTCTGGGTCCACTTGTGTTTGCTCTAAAACTAGTGAACGTGGTGTCTCCATGTTCACACTAGTGAACGACAGTGTCTCCAGACCGCTGTCTGTTTTTGCACAACCTGAAAACTAATAATGTTTTTTTTTTGTAGTTCTAAATGTGAAATAAAAAGAAAAGACTACATTTACATTTTAAGGAGGGGGAAACAGTTGCTCAGGGAGTTGAGGGTATTGTTTCTTGGTCTGAAAAGCCAAATACATATATATATATATAGAGAGAGAGAGAGAGCGAGAGAGAGCGCCGTACATAGCTATATATATAGCTAAATACACACACACACACACACACACACACACACACACATCCCATCCCCCCACCCACACCCCTCCAGCAACCCTGTTTGTTTCCCAGAGTTAAGAGTCTCTTAAGGTTTGTCTCTCTGATTTCATCTTACTTATTTTTCCCTCCCTTCCCCTATGATCACCTGTTCTGCTTCTTTAATTCCACATGTGAGTGAAATTATATAATTGTCATTCTCTGATTGATTTATTTCACTTAGCATAATACCTTCTAGTCCCATCCACATCATTGCAAATGGCAAGATTATATCCCCCATCTTCTTTATCCATTCCTCTGTTGATGGACATCAGGGCTCTTTCCATAGTTTGGCAATTGTGGACATTGCTATTACAAACATTGGGGTTCAGGTGCCCCTTCAGATCACTATGTTTGTATCCTATGGATAAATACCTAGTAGTGCAATTGCTGGGTCACAGGGTAGCTCTATTTTTAACTTTTGGAGGACCCTCCATACTTTTTTCCAGAGTGGCTGCACCAGCTTGCCTTCCTGCCAGCAGTGTAAGAGGGTTCCCCTTTCAGGGTAAGAGAATCTTAAGGGGCAGAGGAGAGAGAGAGAGAGTATCTTAAGCAGGCTCCATGTCCAGTGTGGGGCCCCATAAGGGACTTGATCTCATGACCCTGAGATCATGATCTGAGCTGAAATCAAGAGTCAGAAGCTCAACTGACTAAGCCACCTGGCTCCCCAAGCCTAAAATATTTATTACCTAGCCCTTTAAAAAAGAAAAGCTTACCAGCCCCCATTTGCTTCCTTCTTCCTTTTCTTTCTTCCTTCCTTCCTCCCTCCCCCCCTCCCTCCCCTCCTCCCTCCCTTCTTTCTGAGGATGCAGACTCTCCTTCAGTGTGTGGGCTCTGGATCCAAAATCTGGGTCAGGTCTAGAAACTGAGCAAAACTGGGGCGCTGCCCAACTCATCCATTCTGGATTTCTTTGATTGCACAGATACCATGCCACCCTTACTGGATGCCCATCTATGCCCCTAGGGGCCCCAAGTTTTAGTAGCTATTGACCACTCCCTGTGGGTCTGGCTTCCTGGCTGCCAGTCTCACCTGGGCACTCACTCTGATAATTGCCTCCTCCTGGTTCCTGATGAGGCATGCTGTGACGTGGCCTCTGTTCCAGAGTCCTCCCACCCCGTTTCCTGCAGGTGTGCCCAGTTCATTGGCAGCATCCCCCACCAAGCCACCAACTGCACCAACTCACCTGGACCTTCCTTAGCGCCTTTGGAAATAGGGTGTCCCTTGGACCCCTCCTTGGAGCATATTCCTCTGCTGAATTTTCCCCATATTCCACAGAAATGCTGGCAGTTCTACCTCACTAAGTGCAGCTATGACTTTCCCATTACTAGCATGTCTGCACTATCTCCTGGGGACCTCCCCTGGGTACTCCATCCTGAATCCCAGAGGACTGGTCCCAAACCGATGACATTTCCACTACAAAACCTCCTCTTCACCCAGTCACACTCAGAGTCCTGTCCCACACATATGTGCCTATCCTGCTGCTCCAGCTGGCTGGGTCCTGCTGCTCTTTTGAGGATAGTCCCTCTCCTCCTTCCAGACCCAGCATGACCCTGGCTGGGGTATGTGCTGCCTTAGCCCTAGTATGGGGACTTGTGCCAGAAGCGGAGGTGGGTGGAACTGAGAGGAGCATATGTTTTATGGGGGAGAGACGTCTGCACCATTGCCAGGCAAGGGCCCAGGGAGTAGGGGCTCTTCTGTAGCCTCAGAGGGGTCAGCAGGATTGGGGCTTTCAAGATTCTCAGCAACAGCAACCCACGTGTCCTCACCTCAGGTGTCGGGGTCCCATTATTTTCCAGCTGGGGCCTGGCCTTGGCACAACAGGCATGACATGTTTAGAAGAGCAGCCCCTCTGAAACTCTGCTGCCCTGCAGATTCTGTTCGTTCCTTTGCCTTCAGTGTCCCACTGCAGAGATAAGAGCCTCTCTCCGTGCTTCCGAGGAGGCCCTCTGGCTTTCAAACCTGGATTTCATTGCTGATCTATCACTCTTGGCTTTTCTTTCTCTTTCCAAAAGTCAATCAACTTCAGCAGTAGCTACCCAGTTCTTTTGTCCTTACAGTAGTGATTTCGTCATATTTCTCAAACGCCTGGTGCATCCCTTACCGCTGACATGTCATTCCATGTCAGCCCTGGTGAGAGTTGTAGCAATCCTCACTGTCTGTCTTATGCCAGGGAGTCTGGACGCCACCTCCATCAACGACAGGTGGCAGATGATTCTGTTCCAATTTCTCATCATAGTGTCTGCTTTCTCAAACCACTGCTGGTGCTTACCAACTGTCACAGCCTGGTTCACTGGGAAGCCAACTCTGAGATAAGATTATTGTGCAGGATGTTTATTAGGGAGAAGTCTGAGGAACCACTTTCATGGAAGGGTGGGGGAGGAAGCAGGCCTGGGCAGGAGAAGGTATCAAGCTGGGATACAGCTTCTATTAAGACCTCAGAGGACTCTTTGGGGGAGGATGGAGCAGAATGGCCTGTTACAGTTGCCCCAACTGGTCCTTTGTGAACCTCCATCATTGGGTGTGACCCACCCTAGGAAGAGTGGCGACCTTAGGCAAGGTGGCTCTTTACAGCATAAACACCTTGACCTTTGCGGGCTGTCTTGTGGTAGCACTTCTGGCAGCTGGGGAATGTTTTTCCTGAAGAGGGTCTGGGCAACATTGCTCTGTGCACCACACCCTCATCAGATTTTCTGGCCCCCAGTCCCAGCTTGTCTGCTGACAGCTATCCTTGGATAGATCTCCTAATCTCTATGATCCTCAAGTTTCCTTAAATAAAAACAAAAAACAAAAAACAAAAAACAAAAAACAAAAAAGGTTAAAATCAACATACGTCCATGTAAGAAAAGTAAGCAAAATATGCTCAAAAAGAAAGCAGAGTTACCTGTAGGCTCACCACCCAGAGTAGACATTTCCACCCTGAAATGTGTTTCCTATCTTTTAGCTCCATATTTTTAACATAGTTATAACTGTGTGCAATGTTCAATTTTATATTCTCATTTTCACTAAACATTATATATGAGTGTTATCACAAACTCTTTGTAAACACTAATTGCAAGGGTAAATTGTTTCCAGCTATGAAAGTAATAGCTATTCATAATAAAAATTTTTAGGAAAAGCATCCACATCTCTCCCTTTAGAAATAACTCCAATTAAACTTTTGTTGCATAGCTCTTTGGTTTTGTATTTGTGTGTTTATAAATAAAATTGTGGAACGTTTTCTACATTTTACTATTTGAAGGATGTTTTCTCACACCAATATCCAATTCTCCAGACACCAACTGGGTGTCTTACAACTCAACACAATTCTGGCCCTATCTCCCCAGCGTCAGCATCAGATTCCACAGGCTTAAGGACTCAGCCCGCAGGACCACCTCCACTCCAGAGGCCAAATGTAAGCCTCAAAGGAGGCCACCCAAACTTCAGACCAAATGGCCATAAAACAAGGATTCTCACAACCCCCTCTGTAGGCTGGATAATTTGTTAGAATGGTTCACCGAACACAGGAAGATACTTTATTTGTAGTGGTTTATTTTAAAGGGTACAAATGAACAGCCAGATGAGGGGTACATAGGGCAAGTTCTGAAGGGTCCTGAGCGTATGAGCTTCTGTCCCAGTTGAGATGGGGTGTTCCACTCTCCCAGCACGTGGATGTGTTCCCCAGTTTGGAAGCTTACCTCATCTCATTGTTCATGAGTTTCTATGGAGCTCAGTTTTGAATCCCACCTCCCTTCCCATAAACCCAAAAGGGGCGCCTTATGAGTAACGAAAGATGTTCTTATCATTGAGGAAATTCCAAGGGTTTTAGGACTCTGTGTCAGGAACGGGGACCAAAGACCAAATGTATTTCTTTGATGCCATAATCTTAAATCTGCTGTTCTCACTTCACATCCTGAACCTCCCTACGACATATTACATATTTGCTTACGCCATCATTTTAATACCTGCAGAATATTCTACTGCACCTATATACAGCGTAGCTTAATTAGGCTCCTTTCCGAATACCTTTTCCCATTTTAAAAATACTTTTTCTAATAAAAATAATCTTCTGATGAAGATTCTTACTTGGAGATCTTTGTGTTCATCTTTGTTTATTTTCTTGGTATAAAATCTTAGAAGCAAGATTGGGCAAAATCTATGAGCACTAAGTTACTTGATATATATTCCTAAAAAAGTTGGACTCATTGGCTCCCTGTTAAAAGTGCACGCAGACATTCTGTGGGCAATGGCCATGCTTTCATAATGCTCATCAGGTTGGTCCTAGAGATGCAGATTGTGGTGCCTGCCCAAGGCTCGAGTCCCTTATGAGGGAAATTGCTCAGCAGTAGTCTCTTCTGGCGATGCAGCCTATATACCCATATTTCCGTAATGTAATACCGACCCCTCCCCAGAGACTGCTTACCCATGGCAGGCAATCCACAGGCTTATCAGCACCGTACCAGAAGGCCTGGGGCTTAGAGGCCAATCCCTATTTGCTGAACTGGCCAACTTCTCTCCCCTTGAAGTACTGAATGGAAACATAGACTCTGTCATTTACCAATGACGGCTAAAGTTCAAATGAAAGATGCAATAGTGTCATGATGGGTCAAAGCAAGTTCAAGTTGGAAAAGAAATAAAAAACTATGAATAACATAAATTAGCAGGAACTCTGAGTTCTACAAGGTAGAAACTGTGAGGTAAAGAGACCTTTCCAGGTAACGAACAAGGCAGCTGGTCTTGTTGAAGAACTTGGGAGTGGAACAGAGAAGGGGAGAGGAGCAGACACTCATGGATGACACAATGGTATAGTAAAGTTCCTTGATCTCATACTTCTAAAGCCCTAGGACTACCTTGGAACCAGTTCCTGTTCTCTTGGGGGCTGGCCAAACCCCAGTTCCTGGCCTTTGCTTGTTATTGTCACGCCTGTTATCCCAAGGAGGTTTTTGTATATCTTCTCTATCCCCACTGAGTTGAGCTTATCTCAAAGCCCAAAGAGACCAAGATAGAATGGATGGTATCATCCATGCTATGCATGCATAGATATCATAATTTTCTTAGCTATAACTGTCTTGGGCCTCCTAGATTGCTCACATTTTGTCATTGTTATTGATCATTTAGATGAGACCATGATGAATATTTTTGCACATGAAACTGTGTGTGCGCTTGCATGGGTGTGTGTAGCACCTTTCCCTTGTTCAAGGTCACCACTGCAAGAAGTTCTTCAAAGGGCAAAAACACTGATTTTCTTTTATCATTAAAACAAGTTAATAGAAGACATAGAGAAAGTTGGATGTGTTTGTCTCTAAGTCCTCTCAAATTTCTGAAAGATCTGCTCTCTTCAGTTCTCTTCCAGAAGATTTCAAGTCTTAGGTATGCATATTCAGTTTCCTATTGAACGAAGAAAGAGAAGAAGGAATCCCCTCTCAGACACAGCATTGTTCTGAACCATATTTGCAATATGATTTCCCTATCTCAACCCACAAACTATATTTTTCTATCGCCAAACAGCTTCTTAACTTTCACCAATTAAATAACTGCCCTGGATGGAATGGGAAAGTGTCAGGCAGAAAACTTTATAATATGTGTATGTATATGAGTGTCTAGATCTTCCCGTACTCCTGTACCTATGTCTGTGCGACTGTGTGTGTGTGAAGAAAGGGATGTCTGTATTTTATAAGGAAGAGAAAGAGAGAAAGAATAAAAAAGGAAGGAAGCAAAGAAGCAAGGAAGGAGGGAAGAATACAAAGATGCCCAGGACTCTTGGTTGTTGACCTCTTAATGACCGTCCTTGGAAGTCCCCTCCAAATTATAATTATTAATTTCAACAAGGTTTCCCATATCCTGAAAGGATCAAGCATGCTCAGTTCAGGGCATGACAGTGAACATACTGCTCCTGGAGAGTTTTCCTGTGGGATGGTCTCTGTACCTGCACATCACCTGTTCCTGCTATTCAGTGGGAGTCCAGGGATGCTGTTCTCACATCGCTCCTTTCCTAGAGATCAAAAAAATCAAAACCTCTCCAATCACGCTTGCTTTTTATCTGTAGTCTCTTACTAATAGTCCCTACTATTGTTCTTTTCCTTCATAATTGAACAAACACTCAACCAGGTTAAGTACAATGGGTATCTGACTGAAGGTTAGGACTCACTACTTCAGTGTCGTGCAACAATTTTTATCCTTACCTCAAATATATTAAGTTTGGGAAGGCAACAACTAGAATTTTTCTACAGTTCGCCAGGTTTAGAACAGAATGGGGTCCAAACACAATCAAATTGCTCCCCTCCCCAGCCAAAGCTCACCACTTCCTAAAGAATGCAATACTTCAGAAATTGAACCAATAGGCAGAACCACAGGACCCAACATCTCAGAGTGTTTGTTCACTAGCTGACATGCAGGAATGAAAAACTCTTGAGTCCTACAAGCTGTTCAGAGTGTTGGCGTGTGTGTGGACTGTGTGAAATTAGATCACAGACGGATTAGGGACAGAGAGCAATGGCCTCTTGATAAACTGATACCTGCATCAGTATGTTTGGGGATAGGCTTTTTTAAGTAGTAAAAAAAAAAATCTGAGAGAGCCAGGCAATTAATATAATATTTGTTATATAATATTATTTCTTAAAAAAAAAAAAAGAAAACCCTTCTTCATAAAAAAGTAAGTCCTTCTCACAGTGCTCTCTGTAAAAAGATATACAAGCACCAAGTACAAGGGAAACACTCTTGCCTGCCTGCCTTCCTGTGTAACTTATAAATGCCACTTCATAAATCCTTTGTTATGCAGGTCTCTCACTGGAGCACAGCACCTACTCTGGGACATTTGCACAGTTCCTTGTCCCTTCTGTTTAAGGCACCCTAGGAGAACTGACTGTCCTACTTCCTTGGCACAGGCCTTCTTCAGTCTCCCAAGCAGAGGTCCCCACCTTATCGCACCATTTCTCTGCTAAATGGTCCTTGTGACTTCTGGAAAACAAAGACCCAAACATCTCTGTTGCTGCAATTAGCTCCTGCCTCAGTTGCTTCCTCCTGGTGTGGGACCCCTACAAGACAATGCTTTTTATAAAGCAGCAGACATTTTCCTTGAGGCATTTTTGAGAACCACTGAGGAAAAGAGCTTTCATTTTTAAATATTATAATATAGGCCTGCTGGAGCTGCTCATTGTCACCTGTTAGGAGCCAGGCATAGTGGCAGAGAGTGGCTCAAACGGTTTGCTCATCAACTGATGAACAGTAACCAAAGTGGGTCAGCAAAAGAGCACAATGTCCTCACCTGCTGGCTTGCACGAGTTCATTTTGTCACTGTGGCATTTGCCCTATATTATAAGCCCTGAGAGAGATGGGTTCCGATGAGTGGAGAATCTTGAGACATTCTTAGCAGAAGTTCCCTGCAATATAGAAAGAATTCTGTTTTCTCTGTGTAATGGAGGCAACGAGGGGAGTATCATTCTTGATGGTCGACAGCGATCATCACAAAAGAAGGATTTGATTTGTGAAAGGCGCGTAAAGACAGACAAGATTCCAGCAAGTTGGAGTTGTCTGCAGCATGCTGGTTGTCTGCTGCCCCGCTGCTTACAAACACAATCACACTGGCATCCGTGGTATGTACTGGGGTGGCGCGGTGTGGAGATTGGATCAGTCAGCACCTAGCCTCTTTCCCCTGTGCTTCTCTGCACGGCACGGCCAGCAGGCTTAAACTACGTTTCATGGTCCCTGCAGCTGGGCTTTGGGAGGTGAATCAAGTCCTCCCACTTGCATGCTGTTAGGTATCTATTGCTAAGTAACAATAATGACTCCAAACCCTAGCTGCTTAATACAGCGAACGCTAATTCTCTCTCCTAGTGCGGACGGTCTGGAATCCGGGGGTAGCTTAGCCAGACAGTTCTGGCTCAGGATCTCTCAGGAAGCCTCAAAGTCTGCCAGGACGATTGTCTCGGAAGCTTGGGGGGGCTGCTTGCATGCTCACTCACGTGGTTGCAGGTATGGGCCTCACGACAAGGTTGCGAGAATGTCCTCAAGACAAGGCAACTGGTTTCCCCCAGAGTAAGGGATCTCAGACGGGAAGACAGCAGGAGATGGAAGTCCTAGTGTCTCCTACAACCCAGTCTTGGAAGTGACCCACAATCACGTCTGCGGGGTTCTACTAATCACACGGACCGCCCCTGGTACAGTGGTGGAGGGACGCCACCAGGATGTGAACACCAGCAGGCAGGGACCATTAGGGGGCATCTTGGAGGCTGGCCATCACAGATACAGGCTAGGAGCTTCAAAAGGCGGGAGTGAAGTGGAAGCCATTTTCTTGCCTACACGGTGGCTTTTGTTAACACTCAGGTAATAGGGAGGTATTAGCTGCAGCATGTCCTGCCTCATCTTTATGGGTATTGAAAAGTATTCTAATGGCTGTGGTGGCCCAACTCAGCACTGCCCAGCCCCCCACCCCCAGCTTCCTGGTGGTGGCAGCATAGTTTCCAGGTCTTTCATCTCAGCTCAGTAGCTGTGTGCTTTTTTTTTTTTTTTTTTAAGATTTTACTTATTTATTTGACAGACAGAGATCACAAGTAGGCAGAGAGGCAGGCAGAGAGAGAGAGGGAGAGAGAGAAAGAAGCAGGCTCCCCGCTGAGCAGGAAGCCGGATGCGGGACTCGATCCTAGCACCCTGGGATCGTGAGCGGAGCCGAAGGCGGGGGCTTTAACCACTGAGCCACCCAGACGCCCAGCTGTGTGCTCTTAAACCCAGTTCCTAAGGCTATCTCCTGGGGGTGTGCTGGCAGCCGTTCCTCCAGCCCTTGCAGTGCATTACATTCTCTTTCCTTAAAAATAGCTGCAGTAAGGGGCACCTGGTGGCTCGTCGGGTAAGCCGTCTGCCTCTTGATTTCGGCTCAGGTCATGATCCCAGGATCCTGCGATCGAGCCCCGCATCGGGCTCTATGCTCGGCAGGGAGCCTGCTTCTCCGTCTCTCTCTGCCTGCCTCTCTGCCTACTTGTGATCTCTGTCTGTCAAATAAATGAATAAAATCTTTAAAAAAAAAAAAATAGCTGCAGTAAATTCCTAGTCCTGGAAATGGACCATGACCAACACAGACAGGGATCACTCCTTCGGGTAAAAACGACAAATACGATTGTGCCTGGAGTGTTCTGAGCTTGTTACATTCACTCGTCGGATTTTACAGGTGACAGAACTGAGATGCTGAGCGGTAAGTGATCTTCGCACTCACACAGGTAAGGAAAAGTAGAGCTGGATTTCAGAGCCATACTCTTAACCGCGTGCCACACTGGGGCCCCTTAGAGGGCCACATCTTACAAAACCCTCTCTTAGAAGGACAGCAGTGGCTAAAAGCATGTGGGGGCCTGCTCACAAAGGCTGACAAGGTCTTGGGTTTCTTCATATAATCATTTTTTTTTAATTTTTATGTGACATAGGGCAGGTAATAATTCACTGTCTAGAATCTCAAGCTCCAGGCGAAATACAGCAGCCAGGCTAATAGTCAAGACCAGTGGGCAGAGAGGCCGACAGAACCATCCTATCCAATTTCTCCTATGGACACCTGAATAAGACCCTCAATGTTAGGGAGAGAATTTTTAATATTTATTGAAAAATTTTACCCAAAACCCAATTTTGTTCAGACATTGCACCGAAAAAAAACTGACTTCTGCTCTATGCTGAATATTACTATCTGTATAGTGATGACAGTGAAGTCACCATGAAACTGACTTACTTTCATAGCTTCCATTATGACAATCACAGGACCTCTGTTAGATCCTAGTTGGCACGCAGTATTATGTCATTCTTGAGATACAGGATTCTAGTTATGAATTCATTCAACAAGTGTTTCTTGAGCAGATACTATATTCTGTACACTGGATATTTACGTAGAGGATACAAATAGTGATGAGTGAGGTCTTTGTTGCTACCAGGTCTTGGTTCTTTGCATGGTGTCAGAGGTTTAAACAGCCAAGCCCCCTGCTTTGTGCAGTTATCAGCTGTTGGGCCAGGCCCCAGGGTCAAAGGTCATTTCTCATGCATAGTTCTGAGTGGAATGTGGAATGTGTTCCGGAAAGCCTGATGCAGAAAAACCCCTAAGATTTTTTTTTATACATATATACAAGCATTTAGCAGGTGTTTGAGGCAAGGAAGAGAATTAAGATAACTGTGATATTCAAACTAACCATTTGCTGAGTGTTTCTTGCATGCCAGAAATAAATATTTTGAAGACATTCTCAAATTTAATCCTCATAACCACCTCACAAAACAGGTTCTATTAGTGTGCTCATCCCACAGATGGAGAAACAGAGATGGAGAGCATCAGTCATTTGGTTAAAATTATACAGCTGGTTGATCATGAGCGCAGAACTGAATTCAGGTGGGCAAGATTCCATAGGCTATGCTCTTGGTTTCCAAATCCTGGCTGGTTGGCCTAGATCATCCAAGTAAATTGCTTATATCAATTGATGCCATCTCCGGGCTTGTCCTGACATCACTGGTAAATTCATTTACCATTATCCCTAACCCAGCCTCTGCTTTGAGGAGGTTGGGAAAAACCAAGATTTCTTTTAGTGCCTCATAATAAACATGGTAGATAAAGGATATTGTGATAATTTTTCCTTAATTATTTGGCTTTCCCCATAATAATGCAGTTAATTAAGCTGGCTGCTGCAGAGCTGCTCAACTGAGACTGATAATGGAAACATAAATTGATCTTTCTGCTCTTGGGTTTTTCTGTCAAGTTCATTCATGCCTATCTGCAAGGTGTTGTTTTTACCTGTATAGGTGAATTACACTCCATTCATTGAGAAGTGTAGGGATTCTCAAACTATAATATACATCTAAATCTTCAAAGCAGATTCCTGGGCCTCATGTGAGATCTACTGAGTTGGCATCTTTGGGAAAGCAGCCGAGCAATCTGCATTTTAACCAGCTAAGTCCCATGAGACTTGATGAGCTGGACCCCAGAGACAGAGAGGCTTTCCCGGGCATCCGGCTGGAATGTCTAATCAGCTGAGGTCATTTTGGAGAATAGTTCTGGGTCCAAGTCCTGCTTGCACCACTTAAATGCCTTATTAGGGGAGCAAGATGTGGAATGACTGGGGATAAGGTCAGAGAGCCATATTTGGACCAGATGATGTGCCGTTGTGACACCCCAGTAAGGACTGAGGGATTTCCTGGGAATGATAAGAAAAACCATCGGAGTTTTCAGCAAGGATCAACATGACTCACATTTAAAGAAGGTTCCTTTGGATGCCCTGTGGACCATTGAGAGAAGTTAGAGAAGCAGGGAGACCAGCTGGAAGGTCTTTCAGTTCTCCCAGTAAAGAAACTGGCAGCTTGGATTGTGGTCTTAGTGTCATAGGTCTTGAGACTTTGTTGGACTTGGAATCTATTCCAAAGACAGAACTAATGTGATTAACGTGATGTTATTAGATATAAGATACAAGATGAAGAAAGACCACGTGATCCTTCTCATGGAGCTTATGTTTTTCTAAAGTAAGGACCTTTATTAGATTGTTATTGCTGCTGCAACAACTTACCACAAAACAAGTGGATTAAAACAATCCATTTATTGTCTTACAGTTCAGGAAGCCAGAAGTTCAAAATAAGTTGCTCTGGGCAATAGTTAAGGTATAGGCTTTTCTTCTGGAGGCTACAGGAGAGTAGCTTTTCCAGCTTTTTTTAGAAGCCACCTACATTCTTTGGTTCAGGGTTATTCTCTCAGTCTTTAAGACTCATCACTCAAACCCCTGCTTCCAACATCACATGTCCTGTTCTCCTCCTTTGCTTCCACTGTCATATCACCTTCTGTAAGTGTGGCCCTCTTGCCTCCCTCTTTTAAAACCCTTGTGATTATTTTGGATCCATCTAAGTAACCCAGCATAATCTCATTCTCTCAAGATCCTTAATTTAATCATATCTGAAAAGTTCCTTTGCCATATAAGGTAAAATATTCATAGACTATAGAGATTAGTATGTAGACATCTTTGGGGAGTCATTATGTGGCCTATCAGAGACCCCAAAGATCTGATGGAAAATAGGTAAGTCACTTAACTTTCAGTGGCAATGCTTTAAAATAAATTAAGCTAGGTAACAATATAAAGTGAATGGTAGTATACAGATGGCCAACAGACACATGAAAAGATGCTCAACATTACTAATCACCAGGGAAATACAAGGAAAACTACAATGAGATATCACCTTTCACACATCAGAATAGCTAAAATAAGAAAGATAAATAATAAGTATTGGTGAGGACGTGGAGAAAAATAATCTTCATACACTATTGGTAGGAATGTAATTTGGTATGGCCCCTGTGGAAAATACTATGGACATTCCTTAAAAAATTAAAAAATAGAAATACTATATGATCCAATAATTTCACTACTGGGTATTTTCCCAAAGAAAACAAAATCAATAATTCAAAAAGATAGATGCACCCTTATGTTTATCGAAGCACTATTTACAATAGTCAAAGTATGGAAGCAACCCAACAGTCCATTGACAGACAGATGGATAAGAAAAATGTGGCATGTATATATGAAGGAATATTATGCAGCCATAAAAAAGGATAAGTTCTTGCCTTTTGCAACACATTGGATGGACCCAAAGGATATTGTGCAAAGTGAAATAAATAAGAGTGAAAAAAAGTACCATACAATTTCACTCATATGCAGAATCTAAAAAAACAAAACAAAAAAACAAATGAATGAATGAACAAATAAAATGCAGAATCAAATCTATAAATTCAGAGAACAAACTGATGGTTGTCAGAGGATAAGATGGAGGAGGAATGAGAAAAATCGGTGAAGGGGAGTGGGAGATACTGGCTTCCAGTTATGGAATAAATAAGTTATGGAATAAAATTCACAGCTTAGGGAATATAGTCAATTATATTGTAATAGCATTGTGGTGACAGATGCCAATGATAGCAGCTGTAGTTGGAGAAGCTTGCAGAGCTCATATCAGAAATGGTGAAGAGATTGGATTTTAAGGAAATTGCTGGGAGAAAAGCAGTGCTCAGGTCATGGTAGCCAGTCAATAAAAAGTCATTTCTTTTTGTTTTGTAGTGTATTCCTTTTGTTTTTCAGAATAATGGGGAGTCATCAACAGGGAGCAACAGGATGTGATTTGGAGAGCCCTCTGGGTTGATGGGACAGATTTGAGAAGAAAAATGAGGCTGTTGTATCAGTTATCAGTCAGAGCTCAGGCAGGAGACAGAAACTGCACCCATTATTTGAACAGAAAGAGCAAAGAGACTTAAGAACAACAGAAAAGCCTTTTATATTTACCCACATTTTCCTTTCTGGCACTCGTCTTTCTTTGTGTACATCCAAGTTTTCATCTCGTATCATTTTTGTTCACCCTGAGAAACTTCCTTACTTTGCAGTGAAACAGTGAAGCTTCCTTTAATATTTCTTGTAGTAAGATCTACTGGTGATAGTCTCTCATCTGTTTGTTTGAAAAATCTTTACTCTGTCTTTATTGCTGAAAAATATTTTCATAAGAGATAGAATTCCAGTTTGGCAGATTTTTCTTTCAGAACTTTAAGGATGCCATTCCATTATATTCTGATTTGCCTGGGATCTGACAAGAAAAAAATCTGTTTTAATCCCAATCTTTTTTACTCTTTCTATAAAATTTTTTTATTTTAAAAATAAAAGTCTTGGGGCACCTGGGTGACTCAGTAGGTTGGGCCTCTGCCTTCCGCTTAGGTCATGATCTCAGGGTCCTGGGATCGAGCCCCGTATCGGGCTCTCTGCTCAGCAGGGAGCTTGCTTCCCCCTCTCACTCTCTGCCTGCCTCTCTGCCTACTTGCGATCTCTCTCTCTGTCAAATAAATAAATAAAATCTTAAAAAAAAAGTCTTTTTAATAAATAAAAATAAAATAAATAAAAATAAATATATATTTAAATACATAAAATATATAAAATATTTAATATATAAATATATATATAATAAAAATAAAATAAAATAAAAATAAATTAAAAATGAAAGTCTTTTTTCTTTGGCTGATTTTATGCTTGTCTCTTTTTCAGAAATTGGATTCTGACCTGCTTTGATGTCTTTCTATTTATTGTGCTTCTTGGATCTGTGGGTTCATAGTTTTCATCCAATTTGCAAAATTTTCAGCTGTTAGTTCTTCAGGTATCCGTTTGGCCCCTCCTTTACCTCCTCTCTTTCTGGGCTCCAATTATACATATGTTAGATCACTTAATATTATCTTGTGGGTCACAGGGGTTTTCACTTTTTTACGGTTTCTCTCTTGCTTCTTCCCTCAGGGTCTGGCTTCATTGTGTTTTGACACCTCTCCCGGGCTTATTTGGCTCTTCCCCAATATTCCAGCATAAGATATTTCCCCTAATAAAATCATTGCACACTTAATCTTGTTTTGATGTCAGGTTCTTAAAGAATCTAGAGTAACATGGTTTCTATTGACTAATTGTTCTCCTGGTATGTTGTCTTCCTTTAAAGAGTTTGTTGCTTAAGCAGTGAAGTTACTTGCAGATCGATTTGGTTATTTCAAAGATTGTTTTCAAATTTTATTAGGGTGTATCTGAGTAGCTTTTATTCTGGGGGTAATTTAACCCTGTTATTAAAGTATGACCCTTCTGGGGTCTCTATGGAATATCCCAAGTGAGTGTTCATCTAGTTCACTTAGGCTTCTTGGAACTCAGATATCTTCTAGCCTCAAGGGTTCTTCATTTTATAGTTCTCTGACAGTCGTTCTCTGCCTGGTTTCATGGAGTTTCACCCTCTGCACTCCCAAAGTGGTAACAGCCAAAGACTAAAAGGGACTATTGTAAAGATTTGTGAGTTCTTTCTCTGTGCAACTCCCTCCTTCCTGGTAGTCTGCTCTACAAATTCCAGTTGTGTCAGAATTTCCAAACATCTTTGTCTCCTCAATTCAGTGAGAATAATAGACTCTTCTTGGATTCCTCTTCTCTGAGCCATGGAGTGGAGATTACCTATAAGTAGGAAGCTGGGACAATGATAGAGAACCCCTTGTTTCTTTCTCTTCTCTAAGGCACCACTTCCTGGGGCTGGTTATTGTCCAATAAGCAATTCCCAAACAAGGTACTCCTTCATGTAGTGGAAGTAAAAAAAAAAAAAAAAAAAAAGGGAGAATTTCATATATAAAGTTAACTAGTTGTGAGATGCAATGCACACTCCAAAGTAGTATGGGGGCAACTCCAGCAAGCAGCTACCAACCCTAGGGCCAATAGAACAAAGGGAAGAGGTTGGAAATATTAAAACTTAGAAACTTAGACTAGTAGACCTGGGGAACTAAAACTTCGACATCTGAGGAGATGCTGATTCTTTGGTGTTGGTGTTGGTATCTAAGCTCAGAGAAATGCCTTATGGGCATGGAACCCAGATTTCTGACAAGAGGGTGTTGATTGGTTAGTTGGTGCTGGTGTCTTCACTGGAAGTTAAATGATATTTAATATTTGTTTCTGCAAATATTAAAAAAACCTTACAAAATAGATGTAATTGCTGGTAATGAGAAGGAACTGCTGCCACAGGGTGGAGAGGCATTGCTGGTGTGATGCTCACGGAACCACATGTAGTCAGGAACAAGCTGGGAGGGGCAAGTCCTTCTCCCCCTAGTTTTTCAGTCTCCCTCTCACACCTCCTATTGGCAGAATATAATATAAAGGAGCTGTCAGGGAGATGTGTGGTTTCCAGAGCCCCATCCCCAGCATCAGAGCAGAGAAGGGTATGTTTGGGAATAAGAGATAATAGCTTACTAACTAGCACAGCTACTTCCTAGTTGATGGTCTGGGCCACCAGGTGAAATGTGCTGCTGTTGTGTTAGGGAAGACTGGAGGAAAGGCCAGTTCTAGCCTTACCCTAAACCTACCAAATCAGAATCTCCAGGAAAAATCTCCATGTTTATAGACACTGAGGTGATTCTGATCAGGAACACTTAGAGTAACTGTAATCTCGATCAAATTGCTCATTTAAAGATAAGCAAGTGAGAATAGCATTGAGAATCTTGAGGTGAAATCTTGTGCTTATGGTCAATTGATTTTCAACAACATGCCAAGGCAATTCAATGGGAGAAGAATTTTTTTTTCAACAAATGGTACAAGGACAACTGGATAGCCATATAGTTGGCAAAAATAAACTTGAAATAGATCACAGACTTAAATGTGAGAGATAAAACTGTTGGAAGAAACCTTAGGAGGAAATCTTTGTGATTGGGGCTTAGGCAATGACTTCTTAGACATGACACCAAGAGCACAAGCAATAAAAAAATATAGATAAATTGGTCTTCGTCAAAATTAAAAACTTTTTCCATCAATGGATGAGTGGATAAACAAAATACGATATGTACATACAATGGGATATTATTCAGCTTTAAAAAGGGAGGAGAGTCTGTCACTTGCAACAACATAGATGAACTCTAAAGACATTATGCTAAATGAAATAAGCAAGTCACAAAAGAACTATATGATTCCACTCATAGGAGGCCCCTAGAGTAGTTCAATTCATGGAGACAGAAAGAACAGTGGTTGTCAAGGGCCTCAGGGGAAGGGAAGAATGAGAAGTCAGTCCTTAATAGGTTTATAGTTTCAGTTTTAGAAGGTGAAAAAAGTCCTGCAGGTGGATGGTGGTGGCAATTGCACAGTGTTGTGAATGTACTTAATACCATTGGTTAAATGGTATTTAAAATGGTTAAAATAATGGTTAAAATAATACATTTTAGGCCCTGCATATTTTACCATACTTATAAATAAATCCGTAAGAGACAATTTAAAACTTTTGTGCTTCAAACAATACCACCAAAAAGTTAAAAGACATCTCCTAGAATGGGAAAACTCTTTGCAAATCCTATTATCTGAAAAAGGGACATGTGTCTAGGATGCACATAGAACGATTACAGCTCAGTAATGATAAATAACCCAATTTAAAGGGGGACAAAGGATTTGAATAGACATTTCTACAAAGAAGACACACAAATGGCCAATTACACATGAAAAGAAGCCAAACATCATTGGTTGTTTGGGACATGCCGTCAAAACCACAATGGAATATGCTTCGCACCACGTAAGCAAGAAGACATACGAGGACATGTGTTGGGTAAAGAGTGTTGGCAAGGATGTAAAGAAACTGGAACATTCACACACTGCTCGTGGGAATGTAAAATGGTGCACCCACTTCGGAGAACAGTTCAGAAGTTCCTCAAACTGTTAAACATGGAGTTATCACATTGCCCAGTGATTCTGCTGCGAGGAATTTCATTCCAAGGAAATAAAAACACATGTCCACACAAAAACTTGTGAACAAATGTATACAACGTGCACAACAGCATCATACAGAATAGCCCCAAAATGGAAATAATCTAAATCTCCATCCACGGGTGAAAGGATAAGATGTGGTTTATGCCTACCATGGAATATTATTCAGACTTTTTTTTTTAAATTCAGGCTCTAAAACAAAGTATTGACACATGCTATAACATGGATGAGCTTTGTGAACATTATGCTGAGTGAAAGAGGTCAGTCAAAGAGACCACTTACTCCCTGGGTGTGGTGCATAAACAATGAATTCTGGAACACTGAAAAGAAATTAAGAAAATAAATAAAAATTTAAAAAAAAAAAAAAAGAATGTGAGCGGTGTCCATTTTCCCCTTGGTACAGGACTAGGCTTCCAACATGTTAGAGGATCACTTAAAATAAAAAATTGGCCTTGTTCAAAAAAAAAAAAAAAGGCCGCTTATTTAAGGTATAGATATGTTCACAGTAGTAATCCTAAAGAAACAGAAAGTAGATTAGCAGTTGCCTGTGGCTGGGGATGGGGGAGGCAGAATGAGTGTTCGTAAGTACAACATTTCTTTCTGGAGTGATGAAAATGTTCTAAACTTCAACTCTCAGATGTTTGCACAACTCTAAATATACTAACAATCACTGAGTCATACACTTTAAAGTTAGGCTAATTTTATTGTATGCAAATAATATCTCAACAAAGCTGTTAAAATAAAAAGGAAACTATGAGAGCAGAGGTTTTGGTCTGTCTGATACACCCTCACTGCTCAGAAGAGTACTGGGCAGAGGGTAGTGCACTGTGGAACAGACTGTCGTCTAGAATGGGGACTGTGTCACATTTTTAAATTTTTATTTTCTCCAAAACACCATTTGTGGGTTTATAAAATATAACAAAGTATTAATAAATAATTTTTTACTGAAAAACAGAAAAGAAAATGGATTCAGAGATACTCAAGACCGTTTAGCCTGAAATCAGGGAAGTCGGTGTCCCAGTCAGAATAACCCAGTATTTCTAGTCTATTGTAAGCTAATTTATATTATATATAAGTATATAGTATATGTATACACACACACACACACACACACACTATGTATATATAGTATACAAATATAGTATACCATGTATATAGAGTTACTATGTATATATAGTGTGGTGATCACATCCTTGATTTCTGCCATCTCACTAGTGGACTTCACGTCTGGGCTCTGCTCCCTTTTATCTGGGGATCTTGGCTAACTCCCTTAGCTTCTGTGCCTGTTTCCCAATCCAAAAAATGAGAAAAATAAGCATTTTCCTGGTATTATTGTAAGGATTTGATAAAACAGTAAAATACTACTTGTCCTTAGCACATAGTAAGTGCTCAATAAGTAATAGTCATTATAACATAATAAGTGACCAAGAGAAACTATAATTTGCACCATACATGCTATACAAGACTCCGGAATAGGCATTTTTTCCACATACGCTCCAAGGCAGCTATTTTAATTGTTATTTTTACAGGAAACGGAGATTCAGAGATACTAAGTGAAACTCTCCCAAGGTCACATGACTATAACTGCTCTTCAGTGTGACTAAGCAGAGCCTTTTCATCCTAACAGCATTTATGTTCTTGACCACTAATACCCCTTTCCTCTCGGTACCTTCTGGGTTGTGTTCAGACTAACTTATTGGTTTCCATTGCTTTGAAGTTACGTATCAAAAAATAGCACAGTTCTTCCTGTGTAACAATTGGTTTAGTCTGTGTAGCAGGAACCTAATACTCCTTGGATTTAACAAAGTAAATGAATGTTTCAACCAAGACTTCCTTCAAGATCTGATTTGTTGTTTTGTTTTGTTTTTTTTTTTTAATCCCATTTTGGGACTGACTCCTAGATCTGTTTCTAGAATATCATTATAGTGTGAGGCAGAATGACTCTTGCTTATAACTGAGGTTATATGCTCCCACGTGAGTGGAATATCTTGCTTTTTATTGTTTCTCCCTTCGAATATAGTACAGGTTTTCATCTTCCACAGCTGTTTAAATTGCTACCAAAAGATTCTTAAGCCAGGCTGATTTTCAACATTTTAGGAATTTCTATTACTTTTTCTGCTTTGTTATTAATAAAATGATTAAATTTGCATACTTGTTATTATCACTTCTCAAAGTATGACATAGCTTCTGTTTCTCCCTGTCCCACTTAACAGTATAAATCCAATTATATCTTCTTCTCTCTTGGCATTGTATAATGATTTCTTTATATTGCATATTTCTTTCTTCTACCATGTGTCACTAACCCAGTGGTTTGCTTGAGAATCAGAAGGGAGCTAATAAAATACATAAATAAAAATAAAAATAGAAAAATACATAAATAAAGAAATAAAATTAAAATACTTTTCTTATTGGACTTTGGATTTTAGTTTTAATTATTCGAAATTGTGTTTTGTTAGCTGAAATGCAAAAGCATGGAGATAGAAAATGATCTCAGGATATAGCACACAGTAACCGAAACTAAAGTGATCAGGCTTCTCATGCTTTGTTATGCCTTTGATAATCAAATAATTAAGCACAGACTACCTTTGGCTTTGATTTTATAGTACCCTATTTTCCTTTCCATCAAGAATTCAGGCACAATCCTAAGTAAAACTTATGATTAAAGTATCTGGCAGCCTTACAGTTTATCTAAAAAGAACACCCATTTTGCCAGTCCCTATGAATGATATAATTATTCACAAGCCAGATATAGGTACAAAAGTGACATGATAAAAAGAAAAGTGAAACCATATGATAACTGACTCTCTCTGGTTGACTTATTTCACTCAGCATAATCTCCTCCAGTCCCATCCATGTTGATACAAAAGTTGGGTATTCATCCTTTCTGATGGAGGCATAATACTCCATTGTATATATGGACCATATCTTCTTCATCCATTAGTCTGTTGAAGGGCATCTTGGTTCTTTCCACAGTTTGGCGATTGTAGCCGTTGCCGCATTGGGGCACATATGGCCCTTCTTTTCACTACATCTGTATCTTTGGGGTAAATACTGAGTAGTGTAATTGCAGGGTTATAGGGAGGACATTAGGAGATGGACAGGAAAAGTGAATTGGGGGATATCGGAGAGGGAGAAGAACCATGAGAGACTGTGGACTCTGAGAAACAAACTGAGGGTTTTGGAGGGGAGAGGGGTGGGGAGTTACGTGAGCCTGGTGGTGGGTGTTAAGGAGGGCACGTATTGCATGGAGCAATGGGTGTGGTGCATGAACAATGAATCTTGGAACACTGAAAAAATAAAATTTTTTAAAAAGCGACATGGAAACTCACAGGTCTTAGAAGTGTTTGGCATCTAGGGAGCACGTCACCTATGTTAGCTATGGTCATCACTATCACTGCACCACCATCTTCATAATTGTCATCATCATATTTCCAAAATCTTAATGCCCTAAATGAGCACTGCAGCCTTTGATTGAAAGAGCAATCCACCATACTGAAAGTTATTTTATTAATGTCTTCAGTCTCTTATTAATTGGGAGAAAAAAATGTCTGTAGGTAGAAATTAAAATGTATTCACAGAGAAACAGTGTAACCTAGGAACATAAATGTTTCTCTCTTTTACAAATAAAGTGCTTGGATTGATAGGAGTGGAAATGCTATGTTTATGGGAATCTGGCTTTTACAAATCCTTTGGAGATTTTCCTGATATTATCCTTATAGACAGAGAGCAAAGTGTAGAGCAGCTGATAAAATTCAGTTGGAGAGTTTGTCTCCAGTGTTAGGCTTTAGGGTTTTTGTCCTGTTCAACTTTTTTCCTCTGAGCTCTGAGTGAAGAAGGCTTACTCAGGCCACACCAGTTGGCTCTTTCAAAGGGCTAGGAAGTTGGGTTGAACTGGCATACATTTTAAGTTCAATAACCTTACATTCTCAGCATTTATCTTTCTATTGTCTTTGAATTCTACTCACTTCAGATAATTTGAGAATTTTCTGGGAAACTTTATATATACTGTTAGTTTTTAAAATTCTTTAATCTTCTTAATATTTTAGAAGAATTCCAGATGCAGGACATGACAGTTGGTGAGGAAGTCCATCAACTAGGCCTCGCTGATGAGCTGTCAGTAGATTGAGAGACTCAGAGAATCTCTGTGTAGATGTGGGAGCTCACTCAGAAGTTGTTTTGATACTAATGATACACTATATGTTGGCTAATTGAATTTAAATTTAAATGAGTTTAAAAAAGAAGTTGTTTTGATAAATATAAAATCAGAACAAGGGGAAGTGGGTTGTTGAGGAGGGTTCTTGTTGGGGGAAGGGAGTTTCACTCAAGCCTTGTCAAAAGCCGAAGGCTTCCCTTGCATCTTAACAAAGAAAACCACTTGTGTAGCCATGGTATTCCAGTCTGAAAGACTCCATGCTCCCTCCCCTGGGCCTTGATGGAGGAACACCTGAGTACCAACACATGCATGGTTGTTCCATTCACTGAGACCCAATATGGCAAACCATCTTGTTTGGTTAGTACTGTCTTCAGAGACATTAACTGAATTGATTGGGCTACAACCTTCTTTTTCATCAGTTCAATTGCAGGCAACAGCTACCCCTTGGTCTTCTAGCTAGGTTGAGTGCTTCTTGACCTCCTCAGAACACAGTTTAGGTTGTGTCTCCCCTCCAGATGGGTGGCTTTCATGCATTACATGTCAGTTTTTACTAGTTTCACTGCAAACCTGGGGGCTCTCCAGTCTAATTCCCTACCTGGTGACATTAGCAACCAGTCAATCCCAACAAACTCTCATTTGCTCGTGGGTGGAGCAGAATGTTTAGAGCAAGTAAAAATGAGCTTTCTAAAATTAAATGTTTCCAAATTTTTAAAAATCTGGGCATTTGGGATGCCCTGGGTGGCTCAGTTGGTTAAGTGCCTGTCTTCAGCTCAGGTCATGATTCCAGGGTCCTGGGATCAAATCCCCCATTGGGCTCCTTGCTCAGAGGGGAACCTGCATCTCCTTGTGCCTGCCATTCTTGCTGCTTGTGCTTTCTCTCTCTCTGACAAATAAATAAACAAAATCTTAAAAAAAAAATCTGGGCATTGAATCAGCCTAATATTTTTATCTGCTCTTCTCATTCTTAGGGAACAAACTTTTCTTAAACACAGAGTATCTAAAGTCCTGCTGGGTGACAACATTCTTAGACAAAGCCCAACACACTTCACAGTAACTCAGGCAGGAAGAAGCAGGGCCACCTTCTTCCTTTTCACCCAGATATGTGAGCTTCTGTTTCTACTTGGCAGCTAATTAGCATTAAACTGGGCTGAGTTCCTTATGGGTAGCCTGATGTTCTGCTTGAGATGGCCCCAGTTTATGCCCGTTGTCCTGGAATAATTATTATTCATGTTCCTTTTCACTCTCTGAAGTGTCCCATTTTAGGTGATAAATTGTATGCTCACCCTAACTGTGACCTATGTGGCTGTGTGGCATCTTAATGCTAAGAGGGGCCATGTTTCCAGATAAGGAAACGAAGACAGTTAATTGGGAAGAGTAATATGATGGTAGAGGCTAGGGAAAGAGGACCTATTAAAGCCTTATCTCCGGGTCGCTTGGACTTGAGCTTCCAAAACTCATCAAAGAAGATATCTAAGTCATTAGAAACCATGTTTAGGGTAAATTACCTTCAATGAAAAGACAGAAGGTAACGTGTTCTAAGCAGGGCTTCTTATGAGCTGTCTAAGTTAAGGCTATCTAGCCTCTTCCCATCTATCTATATGGGAGCTGAACTAGCCCAAAGCCATCCCCGTTCACATAAGACACAGTGATGCAGCTCTAGCACACTGCAGGGTAGAAGGCACAGGCTTCCCTTTTGGTTGCCATTTCCATCCTACATGGCCACTGCGCCATGAAGGAAAGACATGTCTGCTCAGACTCTTCTGTTGGGAAGCTTCCCCCTGCCCAGGCTGGGGTATTCCCCTCTGCCCGGTAGCCCCTGCATGTTCTCTCCCAGAGCACAGACATCCAGCACAGCATGGCCTCTCCATGTCTGGTTCCCACAGTAGATTCTGAGCCACATGAGGGCAAAGACTGCTTCCTCTTCTGTAAAATGAAGATGAGTAGGGGTTGTATCAACCTTAAAGCATTAACTGACAGTGAGATATGTAAAGATTTAGGCAGAGAGTTCTCTTCCTGCTTGAAACAATTTTCTCTATTTTGATCTGTCCATCAGCCACGTGGTTTCAATGGCTGGAATTGTCCCCACACCAAAATGCCAGGGCCCACAACTGTTGCTGGTAGGTGGGGGTTCTCGCATGATCCGTCTTGCGTCTTCAGATCAATTTTTATCTTTCCCTCTACTCTGTGTCTATTTTAAAAATAAAAGCTTGTAAATGCAACCTACATACAAAAATTTTTTTAATAAAAGTGAATTTATATAGGGTAGAGATTTTTTTCCTTGCTGTTTTCACTTGACAAAGGCAACACTTTTCTATTGACTTTTATAGGTAGTCAAACTTAGCCATTATTTTTCCTTACAATCCGGCCACTTATGAGTGTTTAGACATTTAGCAGAAGACTCAGACCGGGGAGACAATTCCCTTGCAGCATTAAACACGGCTGTCCATCCCACTAAACTTCATGCAACAGGCATTATGGAATCCCACTATGTGCTAAGGGCTGTGCTAACACCCACCCAGTTGCAATGGTCCCACAGAGAGCTGTAGATTTAAGGGATATTGTTTCCTGCCTCCATGAAGACCTTGGTACTATCTCTGTTGGCTGTTAGGACCCTGAAGAGTTAAAGCTGCCTGCAGCATGGGTCAGCCTAAAATCATTTGCACTAGGAGAATCTGATTTACCGGATTCTGTATTTATTATAGTGGATATACACTACACCACTCCGACTTTCCCTTCAGGACTATGGCAAATAGACCCCAAGGTGGTCTCCATGATTCCTACCCCCCGATGTCCATGCCCTATATAATATCCTCTCCTCTGGAGTGTGAGGGGCCCTGTAATGTGCTTCTAGCCCATAGAATGTAGCGGAAATAAGGGGATTTTGAGACATAATTAAGGTCCCAAATCAGTCGATTCTGAGTTAATCAAAAGAGTGAGCCCGAGTTAATCAGCTAAATGCATCTGAAATAGGCACTGACCCTGTCTGAAATGAAAGACTCTCCTTAAGGATTTCATGAGGTAAATTGGCTGTGTTGCACTTTGCACATGGCAAGGAGGTGTATAACCTCCAGGGCTTGAGGGTGGCGTCCAGGCAATAGCCAGCAAAAAGCCAGGCCCTCAGCCATATGGCCACAAGGACATGAGTTTTGCCACCAATCTGAATGACCTTGGAAGTAGATTGTTTCTCGGCAGAGCTTCAGAAGAAAACGCAAACCCGTCAACCTGTTGACTACAGCCTATAGGACCCTGACCAGAGGACCCAGTTAAGCCATGCACAGACTCCTGACCCATGGGAGTGAAGGGATGATAAATATGCTTTATTTGAAGACACTAAGTAAGGGGTGCAGCAGATGTTCTCATTCTCCCACCTCTCATGGTATGGGTAGCTGCTTCCCTCTCTGGGAACTATCCTCAACCAGAGATAGCCACTTCCCCCAAGCTGTGCGCCCCTTTCTCCTCAAGAGCTGCCAGCTCCAATGACAGGTCAGTGACTGGCCAAAGGGGCAGGGAAGCAGGGAAGTGTGAAGGCACAGCCTGCTTGCCTTGAGCTGAGACAGCACTGAAGGACAATCCAGAGTTCACCATGGGACTGACTGAAACTCCTGTTGTGACTGCAAGGCACTCACCCCCTCCCTCTTTCTAATCCTGTTTTCTGTACTCCCCTTGAGTGTTGGCCCCAAGATCACTCCACAAAATACTTCTCTACCTCAGATCTGTTTCCAGAGAGCCCAACCTAAAATGGTTATAACCATTTTTAAAAAATTTTATCAAATAAGCTCTTGTGCAGGACTTGAACTCACGACCCCGAGATAAAAGTCACATGGTCTATCGACTGAGCCCAGCGGGCATCCCAGTTATAACAATTTTCTCTATTATATCACTTATTGTCACATGGCCTTCTCCAAAGTCTGAGAGCTAAAGGAAAAGGCAATTGAGAGAGGAACCTATGCTGGTGATCTTGTTTTAATTTGCTTTTGTTTTATAGCACAGATTCCTCTACTGCTTTTGAATAATCTTTCCTTTTTAAGATTATCGATTCTTTTTAAAAATTTATTAAGAAGGCACTGGGGTGGTCTCTAAAAGTAATTGAAGTGCATTCTTCTTATTTTACAGAATGGGGCATGGAGACTCAGGGTCTGTGTGTGTGTGTGTGTGTGTGTGTGTGTCCTGCCCAGTTCATTCACTCAGTCAACAGATATTTGTCAGGACTGGAGCTGGACTCTTTGTAGGCTGTGCAGAATGTACAGCCAGATGCATGGACAGTCACATCACAGCCACGTAGCTTCCTTCCTGATGTGACATCACTAGTGCAGGAGCTCAGTAAGGCTCTCTGGTCCGATGGCCACATATGCCTCTGCCCCTGGTGCTGCCCCACCTCTATGGAGAACTCAGCTTACTTAGCTCCTTTACTTTCTCTTGGGCTGGGAAACCGCATGAATTCAACATGGATCCACCACCAAAATCATTCCTTAGGATCTGGTATGTCACTGTATAGATGGAAAGAGTCACATTCTATTTTTTATTCTGCGTTCAGAATAAGGAGGTTTACTTTGATTTAACAGTAATGGTCAGTAACACCTACACAGTTCTTACCATGTGCCTGGCGCTGTTTAAACAGCTTAAAAAATATGAATTCAGCTAATCCTTCCAACAAACCCAGGTGGTAGCTAACATTCAGGTTATTAACAGATAAATGCCCAGAAGTGTGTTTGAGTTGTATTTAGCTTTCATTTCAGAAAAAGGGCCTGGGTTCATTAACGAATGCTTGCAAAAGACAAGTGAAACTTTTCCACATTTTCATGAAACCCTGAGTTTGCTAATAATTCTTTCTCCCTTTGGAAAATAATCTCTTTTAGGTGTGGGTATTACATAAAATGCATGCCTATTCTTGACCATTCTGGTACCAATTACCAAAGTTTAAAATAGCCTAGACTCATCACCTCCTTTCCCTCTCCCTCCCCTGCCCACCTTCTGATATCTCTCTGTTCCTAGACATGTCCCCTGCAAATGCTAGAGGAGATGAGCAGAAGCTCACATCTGTCAGACACAGTCACCTGTTATCAGCTCTGCTCAAGACCAGGTGGGTGAAGAGCTGGAAATTAAAGGGATGCCCTGTCCAGGGCATTTTCCACCCCAGCCCTGTCCCTCCAGCCATGAAGACCTGGCTGCTTCCTCCAAGATCTAGGGCCTTTAAACCTCTAGGGTCCAGGAGAGCATCATATATATTATCATGTGATTTCCAAGGATGGGCTTTCCCTTTATCACCAAGGAGTTCCTGGAAAAAACACCAGTTTAGTTCAGTTTCACTGAGTAATTGAATGCATTTGCTATCCACTGTGTATTTTTAACTTATAGTTGTTTACTGGACACCTTCTATTGTATTGTATTGTCCTGTGTTGAATACTGAAAAAGAATAAGTCTCCGTCTCTGCTGGTGGGGAAATATTTGGAGAGAAAATATAAACTCAACTGGACAAAATGAGAAAAATAAATGCTTTTATTGTATCTTTTTTTGATAAATTTTAAAATGCATCTGTACCCCTTCTCACCTGTTTTATTTAGAATCCCTGGTGTATTAGTTTCTTATTGTTGCTGTAACACAGCACAAACTTAGTGGCTTATTATATCGTGCTTTGTTTTACTATGCTGCATGGATACTGCATTTTTCTTTTTTTTTTTTTTTTTACAAATTGAAGGTTTGCGGCAACCCTGCATCAAGCAAATCTATCAGCGCCAGTTTTGTCCAATAGCATTTGCTCACTTTCTGTCTCCATGTCACATTTTGGCAGTCCTCACAATATTTCAAACTTTTTCATGTATTACATGTGTTATGGTGATTTGTGATCGGCGATTATGACTCACTGAAAGCTCAAATGATGGTTAGCAATTTTTTAGCAATAAAGTATTTTTAAATTCAGGTGTCTACATAGTTTTTTAAAGACAATGTTGTTGCACACTTAATGCCTGCAGTATAGTGTAAATATAATGTTTTATGCACCAGGAAACAAAAAATTTCATTAGATTTGCTTTATTGCAATGCTCGTTTTATTGCAGTGGTCTGAACTAACCTGTGATTTCTCCGAGGTGTGCCTGCATTGTCTTACAGTCCTCGGGATCAGAGTTCCAAAATGGGTACCAGTGGGCTAAAAGCACAGTGTGGGCAAGGCTATATTCCTTCTGGAGGCTTTGTGGAGAATCTATTTTCTTGCCTTTTCCGACTGATAGAGGCTGCCCACCTTACTTGGCTCCTTTCTATCTTCAAAGCTAGCAATGACAGTCAAGCCTTTCTCACACTACATCCCTATGACACTGACTCTTCTGCTTCCCTCTTCCACCTGTAAAGGACCCTTGTGATTACATTGGACCACCTGAATAATGGAGAGCAGGGGGGAGGGATGGGCAGAAAGAGAGAGAGAGAATCTCCAGCAGGTTCCACTCTGACCAAGGAGCCAGATGCAGGGCTCAATCCCACAACCCTGAGATCATGACCTGACTTAAATCAAGAGTCAGACACTTAACTGACTGAGCCACTCAGGTGCTCCTACATCTCCTATATCTTAAAGTCAGCCATCTTAATTCCATCTGCAACCTTAATTCTCCCTCACCATGCAACATAACTTTTTAACAGGTTCTGGGGATTAGAACATGGCCATCTTTGGGGGAGGGGAGGAATATTCTACCTATCACACCCAGCATGCATGCTTTTCACAGAATGCCATGTAGGTCAATGGATATTTCTATTAAAAAATATAAAACAAGAGAAAGAAATTAAAAGCTTATCACATCTCAGTGCTCGTTAGTGCAGGAACACACTGATCCACTGTATGATTTTGAGTGGAGATTGTCATGGACACTTCATTGGTGTCATTTATTATTCCCCCTGAAATAAGTTAGAAATGTGGTCAAAGTTACATAAAGCAAATGCTGCTGGTTTTGTGTGCTGTTAAAATGAGCATTAAATGTGCTTAATTGCTAAATTATGTGGTGTAGACCACGTGTGTTTTGAGAAGAATGAATCTCTCTTCCTTGCTATTCTTCCTGGTAATTCAGCTACTTGAGATAGACAAAAGACCCAAAATTCATCCATTTATTCAAAGCCATCAGTTCATTCAACATATATTTTATTTTATTTTTTTTTAATTTTTTATTTATTTTCAGCGTAACAGTATTCATTGTTTTTTCACCACACCCAGTGCTCCATGCAATCTGTGCCCTCCCTAATACCCACCACCTGGTTCCCCCACCCTCCCACCCCGCCCCTTCAAAACCCTCAGGTTGTTTTTCAGAGTCCATAGTCTCTCATGGTTCACCTCCCCTTCCAATTTCCCTCAACTCCCTTCTCCTCTCCATCTACCCTTGTCCTCTATATTATATGTTATGCTCCACCAATAAGTGAAACCATATGATACTTGACTTTCTCTGTTTGACTTATTTCACTCAGCATAATCTCTTCCAGTCCTGTCCATGTTGCTACAAAAGTTGGGTATTCGTCCTTTCTGATGGAGGCATAATACTCCATAGTGTATATGGACCACATCTTCCTTATCCATTCATCCGTTGAAGGGCATCTTGGTTCTTTCCACAGTTTGGCGACCGTGGCCATTGCTGCTATAAACATTGGGGTACAGATGGCCCTTCTTTTCACTACATCTGTATCTTTGGGGTAAATACCCAGCAGTGCAATTGCAGGTTCATAGGGAAGATCTATTTTTAATTTCCTGAGGAATCTCCACACTGTTCTCCAAAGTGGCTGCACCAGTTTGCATTCCCACCAACAGTGTAAGAGGGTTCCCCTTTCTCCACATCCTCTCCAACACACGTTGTTTCCTGTCTTGCTAATTTTGGCCATTGTAACTGGTGTAAGGTGGTATCTCAATGTGGTTTTGATTTGAATCTCCCTGATGGCTAGTGATGATGAACATTTTTTCATGTGTCTGGTAGCCATTTGTATGTCTTCATTGGAGAAGTGTCTGTTCATATCTTCTGCCCATTTTTTAATGTGATTATCTGTTTTGTGTGTGTTGAGTTTGAGGAGTTCTTTATAGATCCTGGATATCAACCTTTTATCTGTACTGTCATTTGCAAATATCTTCTCCCATTCCGTGGGTTGCCTCTTTGTTTTGATGACTGTTTCTTTTGCTATGCAGAAGCTTTTTATCTTGATGAAGTCCCAGAAGTTCATCTTTGCCTTTGTTTCCTTCGCCTTTGGAGACATATCTTGAAAGAAGTTGCTGTGGCTGATATCAAAGAGGTTACTGCCTATGTTCTCCTCGAGGATTCTGATGGATTCCTGTCTCACGTTGAGGTCTTTTATCCATTTTGAGTTTATCTTTGTGTACGGTGTAAGAGAATGGTCAAGTTTCATTCTTCTACATATAGCTGTCCAGTTTTCCCAGCACCATTTATTGAAGAGACTGTCTTTTTTCCACTGGATATTTTTTCCTGTTTTGTCAAAGATTATTTGACCATAGAGTTGAGGGTCCATATCTGGGCTCTCTACTCTGTTCCACTGGTCCATGTGTCTGTTTTTATGCCAGTACCATGCTGTCTTGGTGATCACAGCTTTGTAGTAAAGCTTGAAATCACCTTAAAGAACTGGAGAATCAACAACAAATCAAACCAACTCCACACGTAAGAAGGGAAATAATCAAGATTAGAGCAGAGATCAACGAGGTAGAAACCAGAGATACAGTAGAACGTATCAACGAAACTAGAAGCTGGTTTTTTGAAAGAATCAATAAGATCGATAAACCATTGGCCACACTAATCCAAAAGAAAAGAGAGAAAGCCCAAATTAATAAAATTATGAATGAAAAGGGAGAGATCACAACTAACACCAAGGAAGTAGAAACAATCATCAGAAGCTATTATCAACAGTTATATGCCAATAAGCTAAGCAACCTAGATGAAATGGATGCATTCCTGGAAAACTATAAACTCCCAAAATTGAACCAGGAAGAAATTGACACACTGAATAGACCAATATCCAGTAACGAGATTGAAGCAGTGATCAAAAACCTCCCAAAAAACAAGAGCCTAGGACCTGACGGATTCCCTGGGGAATTCTATCAAACTTTCAAAGAAGAAATAATACCTATTCTCCTGAAGCTGTTTCAAAAAATTGAAGCAGAAGGAAAACTTCCAGACTCTTTTTATGAAGTCAACATATATTTTAAAAGCATCTGATGAATGCCAGTTACAGTTCTAGATGCTGGGGAAATGATGGACAAAACCAAACATGTTCCTTGTGCTCTTAAAAATTTTAACCTGGTGAGGGCCCATATGGGAAATCCTATAAATCTTAGTGAACCAGACTTGAAGCATCAGCAGTATTTAGAGAGTCTGAAAAGAGTGAGGAAGGAGTTTCAGGGAATAGGAGGAAAGCTGAGTAAAGCCACTATTGCAGGAACTCACTGGAGACAAGTCTCTGTATTTTCATCTTTTCTGATTTCTGACTCTTTTGTTGATTTCCATGACATTATCATCAAGTCCATAACTCAAACTCAGGGTAGAAGTGGTGAGGAAAGTCCATTTTTCTGGGCTCAGAGGAAGAGAATCAGAAATCTCACTTTGGGGAAAAGACAACAATTGTGTTACAGCGAACAAAGGCAAAGCCTCTTGGTGCCAAGTTTGGGAAATGCTGAATGTCAAAGGGCAGCTTATGACATTTCATCAGGAAAGGACACATGAGACACACATTCCAAAGAGTTGGTACAGAATGTCGGACAGTTCAAGAGCTGAAAAGAGACTCAGAAGAGGAAACAAGAAGCACTTCCCCCTATTAAAATGTTAGCTAGTTTTTTGAAGTAAACCTCCATAATTTTATTTGAATGGCACATCAGACCCCAAAGCCAATGTTTCATTTTGATGATTAATTACTAAGTTGTTGCATTGGTTTGAGGTCTTTTTATTGATTTTCCATTAATAATAACTTCACAAAATGCTATATCCCTGACAAATCCATTAAAAACTAAAAATCAAAGAACCAAAACCCAACCCTGATTTTTGCAAAGCTGTCAAAGACTTCAGGAGGAGAGGAAGAAGGGGACTTATTGCAAAGACCCTGACCTTGTGCTGTGCAACTGCATTGGTTAATGCTGACTGCTGTAACGGCTGATCCTCAAAATCTGAGTGATTTGGTACAATGAAAGTTTATTGCTTGCTCTTGTCACAGTTCAGTGTGGCCAGTGAGCTCTGCTCCACACAGTCATTCAGGGACCCAAACTTTTTCTGTGCAAGGCACAGCCACCTTCAATACGTGGCCTCAAGGAAACCCTGACATTCACTCACCAGTCAACAAAGGTCAATGCAGAGAGAGATTGAGAAGGCACATCTGTTCCTAACTGCCTCTGCCTGGCAGGGGTGCATTACTTCCGCTCACTCTCTATTGGCAAGAGCATGTCACATGGCTCCCTCTCACTCAAGGGGTCTGGGAAATACAGTAGAATTGTGAACCCAGGAAGAAAGAACCAGTGTAGCAACTACTTAGTGCTGTACTTCAGCACTCTCTCCAGATTTTCAAGTTGTTTGGCAAAAAGAAAACCCAACTGGGATCGTTTGGCTGTAGCGCTACTGAGTCAGCATCTCCTCCTCTTCATTTGTGTTTCTTGGTGTTCAAACCTGGGTTTGTTGGAGAGAGAGGGGTGAGGAAGAGAGAGGGGAAGAATGACCTGAAATGTGACTCCCCAGGCAGATATAGGACACTTTCCACGTGATTCCCGCCTCTGTCTTATTCTTCACCCTCACACCCACCTGAAAAGTTTCATTCAAAAGAGGCTCTATGGAACGTGGACATGAGAATCTCTGAATATGCCATGTCTGTCATTTCAGCCTCCTTAATTATGTGGCGCCACGGTCCCATAAACAAACTTGGGTTTCAGAGACAGACGGCAAATTTTTCCTCTATGACCCTACAGAACTAAGCTTACCTGTCACAGATGCTATCTTTGCAAGTCAAGACAACACTGCCAGTAATGATTATCTAGATGTATGTACAAGCAACAGGGTGAGGCAAACACCACCTTGCCATTCCCCTCTGCCCTGCACATGTGGTCAACACTGCTACCTGTCCAGCCTTGGAAGCAGCCTCATGGATCACAACCACTTTCTCCTCTCAGACTTTGCCACCCTGTCTGGTGGACTAGAGAGACCAGACCCGGCCCCCTTAGGCTAAATTTAGGAACGTTTGTTATTTGTTAATTTCTAGACTATTTAGCACAAAGCAGTACCCCTTCCAGGTGGTTATAGCTCATTGGTGCTCTCACACAGCCTTTCTTCCTTCCTTGGACTCTACCCAGAGGCACCTTAATGAGAAGTACGAGGACCCCAGCTATTCCGAAGGGAATCTGGGCCACATTAGACTGTGGTTTCCTACTGAGCTGAAAGGAGCTTACAAGTGAAGCAGAGAAATAAATTGGCTTGTCACTGCTAATACCCCAAATGGTGTTCCCATTAAAATAGACCCAGCAGAGGAGACTTCTCGTTTGTAATTGCCACCAATAGATCTATCACTCTACACTAGAAATTTCTACTAAACTATAGCCCATCAGTATCACTAAATAAGGGGAAAGGAGCAAATGTATTCACGGAGGTCATCCCATCAGGGTCATGTTTAGACTTCTGTTGTCAACTCGTACCACTTCCTTTTCACAACAAAGTCTTCCCTTTTACTAAGGCAGTTTGGCCTCAGAGTTAATGTGCTTGCATTTCACAAGCACACATGAGCTTCTTACAAGGGCCTGCCCCTCAAAAGGTGTTTTCCAAGAAGTGACATGTAAGTTGGAGATTTGGCTCTGTATACACAGTATATGATCAGTGTGACTTTATTCAAATTATCCAACCTCTCGGAACCTTTAAAATGGAGATAGTGATACTCATTTGCACCATTTTGCAGGTATTAGACAAGCATGATGACAGAACAGAGTTGGTGCCAATAAATATTGGCTTTCTTTTTCTCCTTTGCTTCTTCCCTTTGCCTTTTCTCTCCTTTCTCTCTTGTCAGGAGTACTCAACCGTTTTCCAGTGACTGTGATAGAGAGCTGGGCCGTAGTTGCCCAATGGAGAGATTGTGTGTAGATGCGTATTCTATGTCAAGGCAAAGAAAGTTGAGCTTGCTCGAAGTAAAATACTTCATAAAGACGGCAAATGCTGAAGACATTGGCAATCTGGAGGAAGCCACATTCTGCAGGAAGGTATGTGCACGCTCAAGTTCTAAAGAGCCACTAGAGGTGACCTCCAGCCCTTGCTCTTCCCTTGGCCTCTGTCATACACGGTCCTGCTTTCTCTTCTCCCTCCTTGGGCTCCTTTGACAGCTTTGCCCTCCTCCCCCCAACTCTGAAGTTTACAGTTCCTCAAGACTCAGCCCTCGGCCTTTTCCACATCTCACTTTACATCCTCTCCCTGACCAGTCACATCCATGCACAGCACTGCAGTTGCCAAGCACATTCTGATGATTTTTTAATTTACCTCTCCTTGCCTAGACGTCTAGCCTATGAGCTCTAGACCCATATATCCTACTGTTCACAGAATGTCACCACTTGGGTGTCTCAGAGCTTCTGCAGATGCAACTTGACCAGAATCAACTAGTGTTATTTCCACCTCCAGACCTGGCCCTGCTGCAGTGTTTGCTGAATCGTGAGAGGTGCCTGGAAGTATCTTGGACCTCTCTCTCCTTCCCTCCCTCCCTCCCTCTCATCACCACCCTTCCAGTCAGTCAGTCAGGATCCAGCCACAAATTCCAATTCCAAAGCCACTGTGCTTTCTCATGGGGCTCCCACCAGGGCCTCTGCTTGACCTTTCACATCCACTTGGACCCCTGGAGTCCACTCTCCAAACTCCAGATGGGAAGATCTTGTACAGATTCCCTCTAATGCATCTGCCTCTCACCCTTCAGTATCCACTTCTTGCCCCAAACATTTCAAAGCGTTCCCATTGCTCTCAGGATGAAATTCCTTGTCCCTGACGTGGCTTGCAAGGACTTGAGCAGGTAGGGACAAGACCTACCTATCACTTAACTTCCTCCCTTGTCATCTTGCCCCTGTTCTGGGGGTCAGCCACACCGATGTGTCTGATCTCTTGGAATGCACCACACTTTCCCCACTTCTGGGCCTTTACCTGTTCTGCCTCCCTTCAGGACACCCCCTGTCCCCTTCCCTTCTCTGCTTAGCTAGTTCCTGCTCATCCATAAGATCTCATCTTAGACACTACCATGTTTTGTTGGTTTGAAAGCATGTATTCCATAGCTTACATCTCCCAAATTGGGGTGCATTGGCTGTCAGTCGGCAGCAGTGGGACACAGTTGTCTGCTCACTGGATATATGCTAACATGAACAGCAACCAGCATCAAAACCTGCAGCATGGGACGAGGGGCTTGGCAGCCACTCCTGGATACAATGTGGAGCACTCCAAACCCGCAGGAATCAAAGGACCTGGCATGGGAGGGGGGAAATGGTGGATCCTACCTGTTTAGCAACATTTTCCGAGCAGGAGTCAAAATGTGTTAACCTTATGTTGTTGCAAATTTGACTTAAAAGCTCATGCAACAATAACTTTTAGTTCTTTTATAGATTCCCTTAAGAAATATCATATCACCCATGCTCTCAGTGGCACAGAGGATGAAAATGTGTGGAAAACCAGAGGCATCAACTCTTGAGTTGGAGGTGATTTAGGAAGAAATGGACCCAACATAAACAAATTGTAAGAATTCCTTAAGAACCTATTTTGCTTACATTTTCTCTCCTAGCTATGCACAAAATGATAGGTAGCAAAAGTCTACGTCAAATTAAAAATGAAATAAATATTATAAGTCATGAGAAAAGCATTCTGTCACATTTAATTGGAAACATTATTCTTCTTTCTTAGTGTACACAGAATAATGGTGTGTCTTACAACTGGTGACATCTTCAGTTTAATGAAATACGGTAGTTCCTAAGAACTGCCTTCATCGACACCCCAAAATTACGTCATCCTTTTACATGCTGTCCAATATTCTGGTCCCTCCTTGTATCACTAATAATGACTGCTATAAATAGTAAATTGTCTAAATAGTCATTTAAAGTCTGCAAAACTGTAAGCTCAATATGAGAAAGAACTGCCTCCCTCAGGTTAACTGCTTGTGCCTGGAAGCTGGCAAGTCGAGGCTGCTTAAGGGACATGTTAGAATGAATGAGTCTGTTGAGGACAGCTCTGGCTTCCTTTAGGTGGCCTAGAAATAGTTGTCCTAAAATGCTCTATGACATGGTCTAAGTCACAGAGCCCTGGTAGAGCCCCGGGTGGGAGAGGAGAAAGGCCGTGCCATGTGAGGCCTTCATCCCCTGTGAAAGGCACTGATAACTCCTGTAGGAACAAGTGCCTCCACAGGACCAGAGCACCCGCAGCCCATGGCACAACCCGTCATCCCACCCCCCTGGGCACCTTTCATGGTACATCTGGAAATGACACAATTCCTGCCCTTGGGAATTAGGGCCTAAGAGTGGCACTCCGCAACAGTGGCAGGAGATAGCGTGAAGATCGGGCAAAACTAAAGCAAACACACGCACACATCCCTTCACTAGCCTCTTCCTTTCAAACGATATTTGAGGAAAGAAATGCTTACAGAGGGCTGTCAGCCAGTGTTTCTGTGGGTGAGTGCTCAAGCTCGAAGAGGAAGGAAGGACACAGGCAGGACTTCCCCCACGAAGGCCCTTGGATAAATGCGCCGTGTTACCAAGCAGGACCTGGCGACGCTTCCAGCCTCTTGTCTTCTCTGAGGCACATCTGAGAAGGAAGGTTTCCAGCGAACCCACAGCTCTGGCTGCTGGGAGTCTTCCCTCTGAGATGCCGCCAAGCAAACAAAGCAGCGAATCTGACCACTTTCCAGTTTTGCATGTGAGGAGAAAAGTTACTCTGAGGCATGTCCTGTGAGCCTGGTCTTGGAAATATAAGTCCATGGAGGGAGCAGAATAACACGCATGGATGTGGTATTCCGGATTGCAGGGAAGACCCCCATCCCTGAGATTTAAGTGAGTCGGCTCCAATCCCGTGGCACCTTAGAAGGAGTCCTGTGTCCTCCCCCAAGCTCTCCCGGATGGAGGGGAAGGCAGGGTAGAGACGGGGCTCACATTTTCCTCCCCACCTTGGCCATTGCTCCCGCTCCCCTGAATTAGTTCTGTTTACGGATTGCCGTTGCTCCCTGACCCATGAGAGCAGCTACCACATGGCACCACGAGGGCCCGGAGAGCCACATAAAAACCCACACTCACATAAAGCCCTTCCGGAAGTGTGGGAGCTGAAGCTACCAACTGAGAAGCAAATACTGGGCACTTCTTATTGTAGACCTCAGCCACTTCCGCAAGCTCGGCTTCTCTCAGTTTCTTACTGAGAAAAACTCGGCTTTCTCTGGCTCACACCCCCCAGCGGGGCTCTGAGCCTTCCTTTACTTACCCAATGGGCCAAACCCTTTCTTGCTCCCCCTTCTCTCCACCCCCAGTCTCCGCTGGGGGATAAGAGAATGCCAATACTCGCTACCCTCTGATACACCCTTCCCTCACCTTCAAGGGCAAATTCAGCCTGAATTAGTCTGAGGTTTAAAATAATATCTTCCCTGCCTGGTTGTATGCAGGTGTGCAGATTGTAATTGGTAGAGCTGGGCAGGACTGAGTTTTTCTATACGATCTCTTCCTTGTGTAGATGACCAAAGGGAGACTCAGGTTTGTCGAGGGGGCTTGGCCTTGGCTAGAGCGGAGAAGGTGGCTCAGCCAGTATTAGATTTGGGGTTGACTCGATGTCCAGAGTGTTTTCAAGTTTCAAAGCTGGAATGCAGAGTTTCAACCCACACGCTTGCCTGCAGCAGGCAGGCGATGGGAATGACTGAAGGGAGCCAGGGTGAGCATATTCGCCCGGGCCCTGTGCATCCTGGAGCTGAGAGAACCAGAGTGTGCATGCTGTAAGACGCAGGCTCTGCTTAGTGCAGGGGCTTTGGGTTGTGTGGGAATGTCTGCTTACTGTGTTGCAACATCTTACCTGGGACTCTTATTTCTTTTCCCCCAAGAACTAAAAATCGGGATTTAAAAAATTACACAATGTTCTTTTTTTAAAAAAAGATTTTATTTATTTATTTGAGAGAGAGAGAGAGAGAGCATGAGAGGGGAGAAGGTCAGGAAGAAGCAGACTCCCTGCAGAGCTGGAAGCCTGACCCCGGGCTCAATCCCAGGACTCTGGGATCACAACCTGAGCCAAAGGCAATCACTTAACCAACTGAGCGCCCCAGGTGCCCTACACAATATTCTTAATAGCTCAAATGTAAAACAAACATGGTGCATGCCAGCTAAAGCACACCTGTGTCCAGGTTCAGTCCAGGGACAGCCAGTTCACAACTTTTGCTATAAAGAGATCTTGGTGCAAAAGGACTTCCCCAAGGGTCCCTCCCCTGACTGCTTCTATGTTTTTCTCCCTGAGGTCTCTCACTACTTCTTGCCCCCTCCCCACATTCCCACTGCTTCTGAGCCCACTCCTCATATTCCTCTCTCTAGATCCTGCCTTACCAAGCCCATGGGAAAGGGGCTCCCATGGCCCTGGTGTAAATGCCCCGACGGTCTTGCTTGGCTTTGCCTTCCCCTGAAAATGAATCATTAAATCACATTCCTAAATTCACTGGGGATCATGCTGGAGCCAACCACACGTCAGCCAAATGCCTTGCTTGCAGAGGAGCAATCTCCAATGGAACCACACACAAATGATGCTTGCCTTGCATAGAAGTTACCTGGATGGAAATCAAAGGTAAACAAAATAAAACCTACAGCTCAGCAATAGCTTTCTTTGCATTAAGCAAGCCATGAGGTTACCTGCCCTGCTTTGCTGAAATACTGAGAGTGTAAGTCCCAGACACAGCTGGCTCCTCACAGAGTTCTTCATGAACTTCTCACGTTACGAGTGGAGTTCATGACTGTAGCCCACATCTCCCAGCAGATGACAGTGCCGATGACAGGCCCAGCCACCAGGCAGGTAGGCCCCATAGGTGAGGGGGCTAGGGGTGAGGCTGTGGTAGAGGCTGAAGACGGACCCGCCCAGTACCAGGAAGCAGCCTTTCCTAGAGCCGCTGACAACAGAGTTCAGCCCCTGAGTAGCTAGAACTTCTGATTTTTCAGGAGAAGTTGGAAATCTGGAGCTTTATGGGAACACTTCAGGTAATTAACATTTGACAACTAATTTGAATAAAAAGAAAACACCTTTCCAACCACAAAGAACTCTTTGAAGGTTTGATTCAGCTGTGCACTGCAAGACAGCAGCCTCTAGGTTGAAAGGCGGGGCCAAGAAACACTCAAAAGAAGGCCAGATAACTTAGCATATCGCTTCCAGCGGCTTCTGTGGAACTGCTCATCCAAGGTTTTAGATTCACACGCCGCCGCAGAAGGACCCTCGGATTGATGCCCGGTTCTCTCTCTCTTTTTTAAACTAAAGCCACAGTTTTTAATGAATATTGCTTTACATCATTTTACTTTCCCCTTTATCTTTCTACCCTTATGATTTTTATTTTTTTATTAGTATTATGTTCAGTTAGCCAGTACACCCTTAGTTTTTGATGTAGTGTTCCACGATTCATTAGTTGTGTATAAGAGCCAGTGCTCATCACAACACGTGCCCTCTTTAATACCCATCAGCCTGTTACCCCATCCCACCACCCCCTTCCCTTCTGTAACTCTCAGCTTGTTTCCTGGAGTCCAGGGTCTCTCATGGTTTGTCTCCTTCTCTGATTTCTTCCTATTCAGTTCTCCCTCCCTTCCCCTATGGTCCTCTGCAGTATTCCTTATGTTCCACATATGAGTGAAACTATATGAAATTGTCTTTCTTTGCTTGACTTATTTCCCTTACCATAATCCCCTCCAGTTCCATCCACATCGATGCAAATGAGGGACATTCATCTTTTCTGAAGGCTGAGTAATATTCCATCATATATATGAACCAGATCTCCTTTAACCATTCATCTGTTGAAGGACATCTCAGCTCCTTCCAATTTGGCTATTGTGGACATTGCTGCTGTGAACATTGGGGTGCACATGCCCTTTCTTTTCACTACATCTGTATCTTTGGGGTAAATACCCAGTAGTGCAATTGCAGGGTCATAGGGTAGCTCTATTTGTAACGTCTTGAGGAACATCCATATATTTTCTTGATTCTCTTAAACCTCATTCTAAACAGAGATACTCCATGCAACCTGCATCCTTCTGCAGTGTGTGCCAGACTTGATTGGACATGGCCATGAAGAAGGAAACTGACAGGTCCCATTCATGTTCTTGGACCGCATCACACTTCATTCTCCATACAACCTGAAGAATGCCAGCAGCACACAAATTGCCCCTCCCACCCCTCGAGCTCATCACCCTGTACTTACAGAGCAATGCTTTTCAGGGTTGAAGCCATTTCTTGCAGTAGGCAGACACACCAGACAAAAGAACTACCTTCTGCCTAGAAATGACCACTGGGCATGACCAGTGGTTGTGCTTTGCATCATGATGTGGTTATCATTCTGTCAGTCACATGAAGACAAGCCTGGTCCTTGTCCAGGAAACTAGAATGGAGTAGACAAGCCTCTGTAGCAGTAAAAGGAACTCTGCTTCTCTCTAAACTCAACGTTGCTTAATTGAACTGTGTTTATTGAGTTCCTACTTTGTGTCAGGGACTATGTTACACATTGGCCATCCTGTTCTTGAATTTAGACTTGGACGTAGACTCGTTTTTCAGGATACTCCTGAGTGAGGGAGGTAGTGATGGCCTTCATAGGAGAAGGAAGGAGGGAATACTGAATAGGCTCTAAATGGAAGGTGAGGAAGCAGTTATTTGTAAGCCAGATTGTGAGCTGCTCATGATTACCTATACTTCTTCCTTTTTCTTAGGCCAGAGCCTTTAGTAAAATTCCAGTTCTACCTTAGCCATCCTGTTGGGTATTAGTGGAAAAGTCATGTTTCCTTATTTGGGCAAGGGCTTTATTTACAGGGTGATCAAGGTCCTTCCCAAGGTCATCTTGGTGGTGGTTGCAGTAATATGGAGCGACCCAGGGGAAGGGAATTTTAGGAGACTAAAACCAAGTCTCTGGAATCCAGGTTTCCACTCATGGATGGATTTTTGCTCTAGTTAATGGCCTGAGAAGATGTGAGGTTTATTTTTTATTAAATCAGCTGGAAATTTCCTATGCAGAGATGAATTACTCTTGTAGGAAATATCAAAAAACCATTCACCTTTTCAGCATATATGTTTTCATGCCCCCAAGTGAATTTTTCATTTTTTCCCTCCAAGTGTGCTACCCATCTCATGTTCCTAGCTCAGCTTTGTCCTCATAATTCTGGTTAATTATTCAGGCTAAACCTCAGAGCTATGGTCAACATCTTCCTCTCTCTCCCTCACTCCTCTCCTTAGCTCCTTAATACTGAATTCAAATGTTTATAGTTTTGTAGAAATGTATTTCTAGAACTAATGTTCCTTGCAACACAGAACATATTATTGGAGATATGATGAGAACAGCATTCTTTGGTCAGTAAGTTTGGGAAGGACTGCATATTATAAACACCTCTACAGATGGTCAGAGTGCATTCACGTATTAAAGTCTCTGAGAAGGTCTGCAATTTTTTTTAAAGATTTTACTTATTTATTTGACAGAGAGAGATCACAAGTAGGCAGAGAGGCAGGCAGAGAGAGAGAGAGGGAAGCAGGCTCCCTGCCGAGCAGAGAGCCCGATGAGGGACTCTATCCCAGGACCCTGAGATCATGACCTGAGCCGAAGGCAGTGGCTTAACCCACTGAGCCACCCAGGCGCCCCAGGTCTGCAATTTAGAAACCTGTTTAACTTCATCCAACACAGAATTTTCCATATATTTTCAATCACAGAACATTTATTGGCACTCCTGTTAGTATTCTACATAACAATGCTTCATTACCAATTTGGAAAATTCTGTTAGGAGTACAGTCCTGAAATGTCCCTCCCAGAAGTGCCCACTGCCCACTTCCTCTGTGATTTTCCTCTTAAGAAAATCATTGCCTCAGCCTCTTAATTATTATCCCTGCTGTCAGTCTCTACCAATTATAGCTTATTCTTTTTTTATGCATTCAGAATTTATCCTCTCAAACTACAGTTGTGATCAAGTTTCTCCTACTCAAAAATTGTTTGTGCTTCCCATACTACCAACAAAGTAAAGTTCTAGCTACTTAGCCTGTGTTTGTTTTCCTTTTGGGGGATCTGGTCCATACACACTGGAAAATGGCCACATCTGCCAGATACTGAAAGTAGGTTAAGAAGCAAACTATCTAAGGCCACTGGAGCCAGAGATAGTCCAACAGAATAGACAAGAAGAGACACCAAGATTATCCTTGAGGTCCAACATGAAATGTGTGGGAATAATGACTAAGATTTTTCCAGTATTAATGACAGACGCATCAGAAAATATCCACACACCTAGGAATGCTACCATGTTCAAACTACTGGAAACAAAATCACAAAGGAGAAATCTCGAGGCAGACAGAGAAGAAAAGACACATTACTGATAGAGAAACAAATGTAAGTATTATAACAGATTTCTCAACAAAAGCCAAGAGGCCAGAGGCAATGGGATGACACCAGGATTCTGTATCTGGTGAAAATACCTTTCAAAAATGTAGGAGAAATAAAGACTTCCTCAACCAAACTAAAACCGGGAGACATCATTGTCAGGAGACTTAGCTACAAGAAATGTTAAAGGAAGTCTTATAGCAGAAAAAATATGATGCCAGACAGAGATTTGGATCTACAGAAAGAAACCAGGTGCTACAAAAAGAATAAGTTAAGAGAAAATAAATCCATTTGTCCATTGTTTTTAAACATAATAACCTGAAAGTGCTGGAGAGAAAGGAGGGAAGAGCATGTGGCTCTTACTATCCAATAAGGCAGGAGAGGATGTGGCAGGGAGATGGGGGCTCCTAGGCCATGGGCACAGGGCATGAGGACTGGGGGTGACAGGATTATAGCCAGAGGGCCCTGTCTCTGAACACAATTCTCCACTTTTCTATTCCAGCCCTTCTTTCCAGCCTTGTTTCTCACTAATCCCCTTCCTCTACCACCCCAAGATCTCAGACACGAGGACACCTTCTTATTGGTGACCACATGACTTTCCCTTTTTTTGGTCCTACATGTGACATTATTTCCTTCACTTCTAGCTCTACCTATTACATTCTCTTCATCTTCCAACATTCAGTGAAAATGGCACCTCATCAAGAAGCTTTCTGTAGTCCTCCCAGTTGGGGTGGATTTCTCCCACCCCTGTGACCCAACGACAATTTTATTATAATATTTAAATTCATGGGACTTATATTGCACTCAGGTATTTGTGTGATTTTCCCAAGCTCGTTTTAAGCTCCGTGAATGCAGCCACCATGATGCAGTCATTCTTGAATCCCCCTTCTTCTCATCCATTCCCTACCCAACCTGTGTCCAAGTAGGAATGATGGATGGATTCTGACATACACAAGCTCAGCAAGTTTGTTGAATGAAATTAAGACTGAAGACCTTCGACTTCTTTGATCCCATGTTCTTTGAAATAAGGTAAAGAATAAAGCCAACGTGAATGCAGACACAAGGGCTTTTATCCTCTGGGGTTTGGCTTAAGCAGTGTCTGTTTTCTAAGACTTTCTAAGACTTTTCTAAGACTTTCAGGACTGGTCAAGGGTCATGACCATTCTGTCAAGGGAACTAGAAAGCTATTTAGGAACCAAGGTGGACCCCCGTGAAGAGGTCCAAGTCCCTCCCACATGGTGAGGGATAGAGAAGGCTCATGGGTAGGCCAGTTCCTCCACATCCCCAGCTCTGGGCTTACAGCCATGGTTGGACATGGCTTCTTCATGTTCCCCTTCCCTGGACTGTGTCATCTCAGATACTTGGCAAGACCAAACTTCATGGGAATGGCTCAGATTCAGCAAATATTTATTCCCAACATATAAACAGAGCAAAGTAAAGCAATAGTTAGCAGAAGAGGGGGACCTCAGGCAGGACAGAGTCAGTGCAGGAAGGTCTGGACGACAGAGAACGAGTTCAGTCCTCAAGAATGAATCTGACTCAGTATTGACAGAAAGTTGGAGTATTCCAGGAGGTTGAGCACAGCTTATAGGTCAGTGAGCCTGGTGTGTGGAGCAGTGAGAAAAACAGGATAATAGGAACAGCTGTTCTATGGTAGAAGAATCAGAAAAAAATAACAGTGAAAGTCAACACCCCTTGGAGTGGAAGCATTAGGGCTTGGCGCTAATCAGAAACCAAGGAAGACCCTTGTAAAGAGGTCTGAACCTTTTCCACATGGTGAGGAATAGAGAAAGGCTAGACCATTCCCTCCAACTCCTCAGCTCCTGGGCTGGTAGCCATGGTGGACAGGGGTTTCCTCATGTGACTTCCCTGGAGAGTGTGAACTTAGTCTCTTGGCAAGACTAAAACTTTGGTCCCTGAATGAGCTTCACCCTGTGGCCTGAACAGTGGCTGACAGCTAGAAAAAATCATGAGCACACACCCCTCCAAAGAACATGCCTTAATGCTATGCAAGCTTCTATAACAAAATATCATGGACTGGGTGGACACAAACAACAGAAATTTACAAATTTATTTCTCAAGGCTCTGGAGGTTAGAAGTCCAAGATCAGGATGCCAACAGGGTTGGGTTCTCCTGAAGGCTCCCTTCTGGTTGCAGACTTGTCTTTGGATCCTCACGTGGAAAAAGGGGCTAGAGATCTCTGCAGGAGTCTCTTCCAGGAGGCAGCCATGTTCTTCTCGAGAGCTCTGCTCTTATGATTTAAGCACGTCCCCAAGACCCTGCCTCCTAATACCATTACCTGGTGGGGGAGGGGGAACTGGGATTTCAACATATGCGTTTTGTGAAGATAGAAACATTCATTTCAGAGCAGGGCAGGCCATCACCGCTGTAGAATTTTCAACAACTTGATATTGAAAGGAATATGCACTTGTGTGGAGAAAAGAATCACAAATTCTTATCTCCCCTGAATTGTTCTAGATAAGCTTTTAAGGTAAGTAGCGTCTAAATGCTTTCATCTATATTGCTCCCTCTCTCTCACAAGAGTAAGACTCAGATGATCCCTATTTTAAAGAGGACTTTTGTAGCAACATGGACAGGACTGGAAGAGATTATGCTGAGTGAAATAAGTCAAACAGAGAAAGTCAAGTATCATATGGTTTCACTTATTGGTGGAGCATAACAAATAATATAGAGGACAAGGGTAGATGGAGAGGAGAAGGGAGTTGAGGGAAATTGGAAGGGGAGGTGAACCATGAGAGACTATGGACTCTGAAAAACAACCTGAGGGTTTTGAAGGGGCGGGGTGGGAGGGTGGGGGAACAAGGTGGTGGGTATTAGGGAGGGCACAGATTGCATGGAGCACTGGGTGTGGTGAAAAAACAATGAACACTGTTACGCTGAAAATAAATAAAAAATTTAATTAAAAAAAAATAAAGAGGACTTTTTCTGCAATTATTATGGGAGTGTATGCCAACTAACCCCTTTCCTTGCTATTTTGGCAAGACCCTCCGTTGTTAGCGTTTGCATTCTGTTAAACTGTGGAATCTTCCAACTCTAGTTTGGACCCCAGAGGGGCGGAGCCTCGGTGGGGGCTGACTTCTCCCGGTCCTGGATTTCAGAGATTGCAAAGATCCAGTAGGTGAACTTGTATACAATGCCTGTGGATCCAGAAGTTCTATTTGGGCTATAAATGTGCCAGGAAAAAATCCTTGGTTGTTCATTGCTAGTGTGATGGCTCAAAGTACAGACCATTTTCTACCTTGATACCTTATTAAAAAGTTGGAAAATCTCTATCAGGATGAGAAAGACAACTTTTACTTGTTCAGCGGGTGGTTTTTAAAAGCCTTAGAGATTCATTCCTAACACAGGCCTACTCAAAAGTGTCAAAGGTACTTACCGTTCACCCACACATGCAGGGAAGGCAGGAGACAGAATATAGAAGGAAATAGAGCCTCTGGGGTTGAAGGAGGAAGTCTTCTCTTCTGGCACTAAGGAGCCTTTCATACACCGTTGGGGGTGATGTCAGCAGAAAGCCGCTGTCCCCCACCTCTCCACAGCCACTTACAGGGGACAAGTGAGATACAGCCTTTGATATTTCAGACATTCAAGTTCTCAACAAAAAACCTTTCTTAATTCAAAGCACTTACTGTGGTTTCTATGGGACCATTATGGTTACTAATTGTTTGCCATCCCAAACCAAAAAATATAAAGCAGCTGAATATCTAGGCAATGATGCAAAAGGCCACCTGTCTCTAAACACCCAGTCTGTTTTGACTCAGGGGACAGGCGAGATGTTCAGGTTGTGTCAATGACACTGATGTCTGGGTATTTGTATTTCCCAGCTAAGGAGGAGGGGTCATGGACCACAGTCCTAGATTCGTCACTTTCACACTGCTGGTGATCTGTTAAGCCTCATCCAATTCTACATCTCTAGGCCAGCTAAGGCGACTGCCCAAGACAGACCCCCTTCTCATTAGCACCTTACCAATTTTGGTTTTGTTTCAGTTTATTCTCCAGTCAACTCAACCCTTGACTCTGATCTTTTCTCTGCCCTCCTGACGTTGGTATGTGAACTTTGGCTTTTCCTCCCACAACTTTTGCCCAGGGAGCCCTTCAGCAAACTTTCCTACTTATAAAGGTAGAAGATTCCCTGCTTTAACTCTGACCTTACAGAAAACAACCTTCGACCTTAGCTTCTGGGCCTCAGCCCTCAAAAATGGAGGTCAACGACTATGTGTATACCAGGGTAACAGAGGCAGTCCCTCTCTCTCCTTCTCTCTTCTCCGTCTTTGGCAGTCTCCTTGCTTTTAGCTCGCTGCTAGACTGATAATAAAATTCACAATGAGTCTGCCAATACTAAGAATGGCCAAACAGGTGATCCTACCTGGACTCTGGCAATGAATACCTCTCAGATTCTAATGGAAGTCATCGTTCATTTCCACTGGAGTTGCATCCCACCAAAAGGAGAAGAGAACCTGGGTTTTGTTACACTTTCTTTTCTAATTTACCTTTATGCCAAGAAGAAATTTCATCCCAAAGGGTGATTTATTCAAAAAGCTGCGAATGTCTGGGAAGAGGTACTTCTAATGAAAGTGCCTTTTTAACCATAACTATATGGTGTCCTGACATTTATAATGAAGCCCAGAGCCAGAAATAGATTCTTTGGGAGTATGGGATGTGTCTAAACAGCTAGAATAACTCTATTCTGCTTCAACTGCGCCTCTGCCTGGAAGGAGTCTGGGGGTTTCCATGGCAGTGTGATTCAGTGGGTTTCTGGAATTGCCTTTGGTTTGTTCACAAGGCTCCCATGAGTGGCACGGCATTGGGCGAACTGAGGCCACATACACATTTCTTCACAGGCAATGCAGGAAAAAAAAAAAAAAAGGAGTTGCCTCCATTTCTACGCAAGACAGGATGCTAGACCTTTCGCTATCTGTTTTACTCTTCCTTGAAATTATATTGATTTGGTCTTTCACTTTGTGATTAAGAAAGAATTTAGTTAGCAGCTAAGATGTGCTGTGCTTACATTTACCACCGTTCTTGAATCCACCTTGAGATCCTTGGGTAGAGAGTTGGAACGTTTTGGAAAATTAATTAAAAGAAGACTTAAAGGTTTTTATAGCTTGAGGAAACCACGCAGCGTCACCGAGGGGGGTCGCAGGCCCTTCCTTATTCAGAGGGGGACTCTTTAGACATTTTCAGAGGGGGAAAGACTTGTGAAGTCAGTGTGGAAAAAAATCATTATATAATTTTGCTTAAAAAACTGTGGTTTTCCAAATGTCTTCTAAAGAAAACATGACACTTTGAAATCATTTGATTGAAGGCACTAAGGTAGAGGATAATCTTTACAGTCTTGGGTGTTCTATGCAAAATAATTCAAAACACACTGAAATATAGAGGCCACAAAGCAGGGTGGGGAGAGACGGTTGGATGATGGCCAGGGAGATATTTTGCTGGTTGAAAAGCAGGCACCACAGGCTTTTATGCTGATGCAGGAGAGCAGTCTTCTCACCTGAGAAGGATATACAGGATGATTTGCAGAAAAGATGGAGGAGAGAGACAGATCAATTTCACTTCTTTTGGCCAAGAGGAGGCGGTGCACAGAGGGGAAAAAAATCACACGGATTATAGAGAGGCCATCATTCATGCAAAGACAGCACAGGGATAGAAAATGATGGTAACTGCCTGACCTCCACGGGCCACATCAGGTGTGGAAACAGAGGTGGAGGGGCCCTGTGGCAGGATGTAAGCCCAGCCTGCAGCGGACAGCACTGCCCAGCCCCAGCCAGTTCTTAAAACCTATAACCACAGGACCCAGAGTAACCAGGTCTTCCAATATTTTGAGAAAAGCCAGAAAACTGTATTTTTATTTGAAATCTCACTTATTTTTAAAGGTGGGTAACAGGTTTAAAACCTTTTTAAAACATTGTCCCGAGGGCTTCTGTGAGATTTGACACTTTGCAGTCACATAGAAGGAACTTTCATTAAGGTAGCAGAAGAAGGGAACACTGTTATTAACACAGAAGACAGAGGAAATTGCAAATTGCAAGTCACTGGCAAGGGTTTTTATGAGAAAACTTCTTGAAAGCCTCAGTGTTGGAGCCAAGTAATGAAAAGAATGTATATATCTCAGAAGGTTTCTGACCTCACATCTGGAAGTTAAAACTAGAGTTATATTAAATTGTGGTTAATAATAGTCGAAGTTGAACAAGAGGTTAAATATTTATGCTGTTACTTGAATCAGACGTTATACTCCAGTAGAAAATTCGTGAATGGCTGAATTGTGTGTTTCCTGTTTGGTCTCCCTGTGATCTGCATGCCTTAACCCTTACATCCACGTGATCGTAAGTCAGGTAACTGCTCACCTGGTGGCAACCCAGTAAAATTTGGGGCTAACATCTAGAAAGGAATAACAAGTCCTTTTAGGGAAAGCCTTGCAATCCCTAGCTTATAAACTGATGGGAATTCTTAGTGGGACTGGAATTTTTTCCCAAACCCTACTGAGTTTGGATATTGTTTTGATGCACAGCAATCTTGCTTGAGTAGTAGGTTTATCTCCGCCATCTAGCTTGATAACCTATAATCATGTGTCTTGTAGAGTTAAATAGAAGAAAACACTTCTACTCCATCCTTAGTGTGGGTCATATACATCATCCAGGAACAGTCCTTCCTGCTTCGCCTTCTCCTCCGTGGGCAAAGTACACGCCCCTGACCTCTGGCTTTTGGCTTGGCCTTGGGATTTGCTCTAGTCAGTATCAATACAGTGTGAAAAGAGATGATGTAATCAAAGGTTTGAAAAGCATTTGCATGCTTGGGCTTGTTCTCTTGTTTCTGCCATCTTTGCGTGACATGCCTTCTCTACGTAACCACTGCTTCTTCAGCCCGGAAGGAACACGTGGAGCAGATCCACCCCAGCGGGACCCAGCTAGATGGAGAGTTGAAACAATACGCCCAGCGTAGTTCAGCCTAGATGACCTGTCCCAGCCAACTCACCATTCCGGAGAATTAACAAATTTTTTTTTTAAGGAACTGAGTTTGGGGAGGTTATTCAGCATTATTCTATCACTAGCTAATTGGTACAATCCTTCTCACACTGAATTACGCTTTTGCCTTTTAGTTGGTCCCTACAATTGGTTTGCCTAGCTGGGGTGTAAACATTCCGCTCAGTATATGGGTAATAGATATTTTAAGGACTGGTAGGTCTGGATAGTATTCAGAGGGTCTAAGTTAAGAAGTGGGTCTATTTTCAGGAAGGATACTGAAGTTCCACCTGCCACCATCAATTAAAGACCAGGTAAAGTACATTCTGGGTATCTTCTTCTTAACCCTGAATTCCATCTATCCTACCATCAGCCATCCCACTATTCACTACATATTCTGTTTATTCTACTTCTTACATATATCTCAAGTTTTTGCAATGCTCTTCATTCTCATTGCCAATAATCATGGGCCAATTGATTATCCCGATAAGCACAACAGCCTCTACTTTGCCTTCTTCCAATCCATGTCTCTTCTTGGTGTCTGCCTTCCCACCAGCTTTACAGTGCTTCCAGACTTCCCTTTCTTTCTTTTCTTTTCTTTCTTTCTTTTTTTTTTAGGATAACACCAGCTTCCTGTTTTTGGCTTCCAAGGCTCTTTAGGATCTGGTGCCCACTTACCTTGCTAACAACATCTCTCTCCACCTGCTCCCAGATCCTGGCCTCTGAGCCTCAGCCCTGTGGAGTTTCATAAAGATGTTACCATCTCTCCGGGCCTTCACATATCTGCTCTCATGACACCTTCCTCTCTTTCTGTCTGCAATTCTCACACTCACAATGGGTTTGTGAAATAGTCTGGACTCAGGAAAGTGAAAACATGAACGGATTTCTGCCCCCTCCACTGTGTTTCTCCATTTAAGTTATACTAAATTTCCCTTTTCTGCTCCATATTGAAAAATTAGGCAGATTCCATAATTATTTAACAAAATTCTGTTATCAAAAACTTTATCCAGTTTAAAACGCTAATCTCAAATCTAATTTAAGTTCCCTTCCCTTCAGCAACAGTGGGGTTTCAGCATAAAGATCTTGGAGTGTGGGAAAACCTACAGTAACTTTGGAATAGAGGTGGTGAGGTAGGTTGTCTGATGCAGAGTTCTTTCCAACTCTTCTCTGGGTCTCTGGGTTTTCCCAGAGGAAAGGGACAGTGTCTCTTACAGAAATGACATTACAGCCAATACCCTTAGTATAACAGATATCCAAATGCTGATTATTTGAGGGGGGGGTCCCTGGTGTAAATTTATTGGAGGTAGGGAATATACCTGCCATGTAGTTCCTTGATGAGGTCCACCTTTAGACACTTCTTCTAAGCCCCTCAATTCACGACCTGTAGCAGAGTACACCATTGCTCCTGGAGGTGGATGATGGGGCCTTTTCGCCAGTGTGGTGCCTTCCTGGATGGACACCCATAATTTTATCCAAAAAGTCACTCTACTGAAGTTGTGCATAAAAGAAAACTAGACAGTATCTTTTTAAAAAAAATTGAGGGAAAATTTTGGTAAGAAGAAATGGTTTGCTAATAAATTTTCTTTCCTGTCTAAACTAGCTTATAATAGTAATATAACTCTTGCTAATCAAATGATTAGTAAGACATTTGCCCTGATAATGTTTTAAAAGAAGGAGCAATGGTAGAATAAATTGGTTATTTCTTCCCTGCCTACAGATTGTTTTCCTGATTTCAGTTAAGAGGGATGAGTGTTTTGGATTGTTTACTCTGTTTGCAAACATTCTGTAGAGAGCCTGCAGTAGGTGGGTCCTAATTCTAGCAGTCTTTCTAATCTCCAAGGCTCTGTGAATTTAGGACAGTGTATTCAAACAGCCCTGCAAATGAGTAGCCACCTAAGTAATAAGATCCCTGGTTGGGGAAGTAACGTCTGGCTCTTCTGGCTCTTCATCTCTGGGAAGCTGGCAGATGAAACAAGGTACAGCAACTTTCTGATGTTTGGTTCCACATACTATTGGAATGATACCGCTGCAAATTGCCAGACAACGAGGCCAGGTCCCTCACTTGCAGGTTGAAGATCAGGTTTATGTGGACCTCCAAGGAAGAGTGCATCTGAATTCATCTGTCCACCAACCCACCCCTTCTTTTCTTCACCCTGCCAGAGACACCCACCTCCTAGCTGCCTACATGCTGAGATCGGTCCCTGTGCAAGCAGAGAGCGCATCAAGTGTTTTCCAGACCTGGGATATTTTGTCATTATCCTTTGGTCCCTTTGATCCTCTTAGAGAGTTAGACTTTAGAGTCAGACTTCTCAGCTTCAAATCCTAACAATGCCACTCACGGCTTGAGCGATCTCATCTCACTTTCCTCATCTGTAAAAGGAGAATAATAATAGTACCTATCTCTTAGTGTTATTATAAGGATTAAGTGAATTGAGCCTCCAAAGGCTCAGGGCCTGGCTCATAGAATGCATCACATACCTGTTAGCGGTAATTATTCCTGGTGCCTCCCTGGGCTTGGTCACTTCCCATGCTTGGCCCTGATCTGTTTTCTCTTGGCTCCTGACTACCAGTCTAGGCCTGACACTTGAGTGTCAGAAAAGCCTCCTCCTGGCTGACCCTCACTAGAAGCCAGAAGGCATGGAAACTCAGTGATGTGTCCATTCCCAGAGGAAACTGAAACTTGCACAGTTGCAATTAGTGGCAGAGTTGAGGTTGGCTGTGTGGACCTCTGCTGAGCCTTCAGCAGACCTGCCTCAGTTGGGTTTCTTTCTTTCTTTTTTTAAACTTTATTTTATTTTTTCGGCGTTCCAAGATTCATTGTTTATGCACCACACCCAGTGCTCCACGCAATATGTGCCCTCCTTAATACCCACCACCAGGCTCACATAACCCCCATTCCCCTCCCCTCTAAAACCCTCAGTTTGTTTCTGAGTCCACAGTCTCTCCTGGTTCGTCTCCCCCTCTGATTTCCCCCAATTCACTTATCCTTTCCTTCTCCTAATGTCCTCCATGTTATTCCTTAGGCTCCACAAGTAAGTGAAACCATATGATAATAGACTCTCTCTGCTTGACTTATTTCACTCGGCATAGTCTCCTCCAGTCCCATCCATGTTGATACAAAAGTTGGGTATTTATCCTTTCTGATGGAGGCATAATACTCCATTGTATATATGAACCATATCTTCCTTTTTTAATTTTTTTTTAATTTTTTTATAAACATACAATGTATTTTTAGCCCCAGGGGTACAGGTCTGTGAATCGCCAGGTTTACACACTTCACAGCACTCACCATAGCACATCTTCTTTATCCATTTGTCTGTTGAAGGGCATCTTGGCTCTTTCCACAGTACGGTGACTGTGGCCATTGCTGCTATGAACATTGGGTTATATAGGGCCCTTCTGTTCACCACATCTGTATCTTTGGGGTAAATACCCAGTAGTGCAATTGCAGGGTCATATCAGGTTTCTAATGTTCAAAGTGGTCATGGCATCTGTCTCCCTTTCATTTTTAGAAAATCAACTAATTAAATTACTTAAATACATCTTGCCTTTAAAATTAAACCACATATAGCTGGTTGGTGTCAAAATTAGCACAATCTCAAATTGAGTGCAACTTAGCAATATTGATGAAAAATCCAATGCGTGAACTCTTTGAGCCAGCAATTTCCAGTTCTAGGAATTTATCCTATGTATATACTTGAAAATGTAAGAAGTGATCAATGTACAAAATTATTTATCATTAGAACATTGCTTTTGATGGCAGGAGATTGGAAACAAACTAAATGTCCATCAAGAGGAAAGAATTTAAAATAAATTACAGTACGCTTATATAATTGAAATGAATTGCAGACATTAGGAGAAAGGAGGCATCTCTTTTTGTATTGATACAGGCTGAGCTTCAAGAGGTATTGTTAAATTAAATAAATATATAATATACATTTGCTAACGTCATAATATATCTCTGGCGGAGACTGAGTAATTGCAAGTCATCTATGAGAAGAACTGGACTATAGGGCCAGAGGAAAGTTTTTATAGCTTTTTTTTTTTTTACTTTTCAATATTGGAACACATAAAATGTGCTCCTTATTCACAAATAAATACTTTTTTATTTTTATATTTTATATTTTTAATTTTATATTTTAATTAATATAATTTAATTTTATATTTTTATATTTTATATTTTTAATGGAAATTTTATATTTTTAACGGAACTGTATGAGAGCCTAAGCTCATACCAAGTGACCATATGTGGTGGCCAGTAAAGAGAAGTCTGCTCATGACTCCGGCATTGGTTTGTTGCTCAGCTCAAACATCTAGCAGCCTTGAAACTTTTGACTATTGCACAATTTCGCTTGTTTGTAATCTTAGTTAAATGTTGTTGGATTATTCACACAGCAGACCACTGGTTAGACAGAAACATTGGAAACTAATGGAGAAATTCAACAACTTAATGAGGAGGATAAAGGTGATATTCCAAAAATTGGCCTCTAGAGAATCCACACCAGGTCTGAAAGTTTGTATTCATCGGATCAAAATTCTTCACAACATATCAAGATGTCTCTAAGGACCTCGAATACCAGTATTAAAAAAAAAAAATAACATCTGAACAATGAATTTACCCAATTGGGTTTTTCTTTTATTGAGGTCTGGGGCTGGGCTTCCTCATACTGTCAAGAAGAATCTATCCAAGAATTATATTCTACAAGAATGTGTGGAAGAATTATTTGTGAAATAAATAAATCTCTGCTACAGATCACCCAAAAATAGTTCTAGGTTCTGGAAGTGAGAGGTAGCTCTGTTGCAAATTAACTTTTTGCAACTGGGTACATCTGTTCCAATGATTTTTAATTTGAAGCTCATAGATGAAATCACTGCTTTCCTATGTTTCCAGTTCAGTTCATCCTAATATAGAGATGTCACTTATGACTGGTGGTCAGTCAGGAGGTCATCTAATTTGACCTGTTTCTGCTACTTAGGAGAATATATGCCTCTCTCTGTCACTAGATCTTAGGTGTCCAAATGGAATTCTGTCTATGTCATACAGCCTATCTTTGAAGTCATATTATCCCAAACATATTGTCTACACTTGGCAAAAATCTATCCAGTTGTTTTAATATATGATGTAATAGCAGATGAACCAAGAGCCACAATCTTCATTTATATAAGTGTCTACTACGTACCCTGCAATGCAGTATTTGTGCTGAAGAGCTTACAAATGGTAATCTATAATTCTTTCCTTTTTGTTATCATTCAGAAACAAAGTTACAAAATTACATAAATAAACCTATTTTGTCTATTTTAATGCTATAACTCATAGTTAGATTTCAATGTATGTTAATATACATGCAATTTAAAAATGCAGGTCATTTTGTAGTTTATTTGTTCAAAAATAATTGCCTGATTCATTTAAAGAATGAAGCACAGAATATCATTTATTAAGTGAGGAAAACAGAATATTGAAGTTAAGATTACAGAAGATTGTAGTTAAAATCACATGATTCACTCTTAGTTATTTAGAAAAATATTTTTTTAGCTTAAAATCACTATTTTTTTCTTATCTTATAGGGAAAAAAAAGACAAAATGAGGTCATTAAGGAATATTTCTCTTTTTTAAAAATTAACATATAATGCATTATTTGCTTCAGGGGTACAGGTCTGTGAATCATCAGTCTTCACCATAGCACGTACCCTCCCCAATGTCCATGACCCAGCCACCCTATCCCTCCCTCCCCCTGCACCTCCCAGCAACTGTCGGTTTGTTTCCTGAGATTAAGAGTCTCTTATGGTTTGTCTCCCTCCCCAGTCTCATCTTGTTTCCTTTTTTCCCCTCCTTACTCCCCATGACCCCCCGCCCTGCCTCTCAAATTCCTCTTATCAGAGAGATCATATGATAATTGTCTTTCTCTGATTGACTTATTTTGCTTAGCATAATACCCTCCAGTTTCTATCCATGTCATTGCAAATGGCAAGGTTCCCGTTTTTGATGGCTGCATAGTATTCCATTGTGTGTGTGTGTGTGTGTGTGTGTGTGTGTGTATACCATATCTTCTTTATCCATTCATCTGTTGATGGACATCTAGGTTCTTTCCCGTAGGTTATGGACATTGCTGCTATGAACATTCGGGTGCGTGTGCCCCTTTGGATCACTACATTTGTATCTTTAGGGTAAATACCCAGTGGTGCCATTGCTGGGTCATAGGGTAGCTCTATTTTCAACTTTTTGGGGAACATCCATACTGTTTTCCAGAGCGGCTGCACCAGCTTGCATTCCCACCAACAGTGTAGGAGGGTTCCCTAAAGGAAGATTTATTGAGGTCAAAATTTTTCTCTGAAAAGAATTTATAAATCAGAAATAAAAGTGCACAGGGGAAAATGCTTCTCAAAAGAGAGAAAAAGATGTGCCCAGATACTAGGTGTCCAGACACATTCCCTCAGAGTGAATGCTTTCCCTCTCCACTCTCGTCCTTTCCCGCACCCTACCCACAGCCAAGACACAAATGATTCCCCAAAGTACCTCTTAAATTTGGTGATCTTTTAAGTTTTCATTCATCCTTCTTGGTTAAATAGCGTTAGTACTAAGCATGTACTCTGTGTCAAAACACTGAATACTTGAGCAATAATATGAATGACAACTGTCACTGCCATCACCCTCAAAATCCTCCTCTCTGCTAAAGAGATAAATAAGCCAGTATGTTGGTTAATGAGGGGAAAGCGGAATTTGTGGCAAAAATGAGTCATCTGAAACACGATCCTTTGGATATTAGCAGATTTCATCAGAAATGACAGCTGTGTGATCATTTCCACTCTAGTCTGCTCCAAGGAGGGGTCTGACAGGCACTCCAGAACCTTTAATGCACCAGCGTGGGGGGCCCTGGGTATATATGCCCATCTCTGAATTTGCAGATGGATATTTGCCTCTGGCCACCCCACATTCCAGAATCTTTTCATGAAAAATTGCCACACAAATGTTAACAACACTTTGTAGAAGTGCCAACCAGCTCTTAACTGGGAGCCTGGCTTATCTTTAGCCCTGTGACCATGGATGTGAGTTTTTAGGAGGCTGCAATATCTACACTTTAGCTAGAGAACAGAAACTTCCATCATGTCCTTCAGGAAAAATAGACACAACCCTCTCTTCCTCCAAACTCGTGGAACTCCAAGGGATCAGGAATTCTGGCCCTGAAGGGAAATCTCTGTTGCCCAGTAGTTAGTTGTTGTTCTTTTGGGACAAAGGGGAGCCAGGAGTAGAAAATGCATTTTGCAATTACAAAAATAGCAAAAGTCTTAAAACTTTCTTTTAGAAATGACTGTTTGCTCAGTTAATTCTTTAGGCTGTGAGTACAAACATAATCGGGGGAAATGTGAGCTAGTCCTTTGGGATTATTAGTCCTAATTCTAAAAACTTAGCAATGGTTTCCTTTGCGTTCAGTAATCACCCCTATGAACGCATGGGCCTCAAAACAAAATTCTACTAAATGCAGCGTGTTATCCTGGAAAAGGTCCTGGGACAGACAAAAGGCCTGGGTAGTGGGAAAACTAGGACCTAAAGTCTGGGGTTCAGTTAATACTGATGATAATCTAAGATGATAGCATCCGGGGAACTGGATGAGGGGTAGATGGAAACTATGGGGACTATCTTTGTAATTTTCTGAAAATCTGAAATTTTTCCAAAATAGAAGGTTTGTTTTAAAAAAGAACATAATTCTGGAGGTTGCTACACCATTTGAAGTGTGCAGTGAGATGACCTACCCTTGACAGGGATGGAAGTGAGGCATCTTGGGATATCTATAGCCAAAGGGAAGGGACAATACCAGTCTCTGAGCAGAGAGGTTGACGGAGGTGGACAGCTAGTCAGATTTGCTCAGGTTTAGCATTTTGAAGGATTTGGCTTTTTAGATCCTCTCTCCCCTCAATTACAGGATTTCAGTTTGAATGAATCAGATCAGGCGCAGCAATCCTAGCTCAGTCAGGCATGCAAGGGGGCACAGTGTTGGCACATAGTAGGTTATCCATACGTGTTTGTAGAATACATGTGTTAATAGATTTTTTCTAGAGTGACATTTGATATGTGCTATTTATTACTCCTCTGTATATGCGCCTCTCAATTCTCTTTGCTTTGCTATTCTCAAGCTTTCTTCCCTGTCATTATTTTCTCTTTGAGAGCTCGGCTCGGTTCCTAGTAACCCCACTGTGGACTGCAAAGGGCCTTTTTGTGGAGGGCGTGTGAGTTAAATGCCTCTGCAGGGCTGGTGATCAGGCTACGTTGCCCCATTGTGTCACTTAGACGTACTGTGAAAGCAATGTTCCCCCTCGCTTACTTTTCGGCCCCTTTTCTAAGGAGTTGAGAGACCAAAGCAGAGAGCCAAACCCACACAGGAACAAGAGGAAATAAAGATATAATTTCAGTTGCAGGGGAAAAAAGGAAATCTGGGTCACGGAAGGCAGGTGACAACATCTGCCCATGCCTGGCTCTGAAGGTTCAAGCCTCCATCCTCCAGACAACTCACACATCCCAGGTAGATAGCTTGGGATCCAGGAGTTGACTCTATGAGTTTGTCTTACTCCTTAGAAGGTGTGGTCCACCGGTAGGGGGTCCTTAACCCTGGGCTAGTTGAGAACGTGGCCCACAGTTGCTCAATAAATATGGAACCACCATATGCTGGGAAGAAGACTGAGAAAATCCTGCAAGGTTGTAATTCTCCAGCTGAACTCTTTGATAAATGCTTGGGAAGGGTGCTCCCTGAGCTTCTGTAGACCGACACCGCCCTTTGCAAACAAAGGTGGTGCCACCAGCCGCTTTTAAGGAGCCTGTGAGCTGCTGCTTCTGCTATGCTAAGGAGCAAGGGAGCCTGTGTCCTTAGTCTGACAACACGGACCCGCTGAGGCAGTTGGAATTCTCGATTTAAGTTTTGCCTGTTGGCAACTTCAAGACTGTATGCCCTGTTTCACCTCTTGAAGAATCCTCAATTTCGTCAGCGATAAAATGGGACTCCCTAAGGTGGCTTGTCTTCTATTCCTAGCACTTTACAAATGTATTTGTTGTGTTGGGTTGGAGATTAGATATCCTATATTCATATCTTAAGCAAGACATTTCACTTTCCTGACTTCAATCATTTTTCTTCCCATAAATAGAAGGAGTTGAGTTGAACTTTTAATCTAAAAAAATATATATCGGGGCACCTGGGTGGCTCAGTTGGTTAAGCCGCTGCCTTTGGCTTAGGTCATGATCCCAGGATCCAAGGATCAACTCCCACATCGGGCTCTTTGCTCAGCAGGGAGCCTGCTTCTCTGCCTCTGCCTGCCACTCCTGCCGCTTGTGCTCTCTCTCTCTCTCTCTCACTCTCTCTGACAAATACATACGTAAATAAAATTTTTAAAAAATATATCATTTCTAGGTTGATTTATCTTTGACCTTCATCTACAGGAAGAAAAAAAAAGGTTAATCTTAAAGAAAGGGCTATTTCCATTACTTTTTAATGAAATTTATTTTAGTATGAGATAAAAGCAAAACGCAACATTCTGTGGAATACACGAATTATTGAACAATCTATTTTACATCCGTTAATGTGAGTCATCATCTGAGGCATGAATAACATTATGGAACACATGGAATAACAGACAGAAATATCCATTATTTCCCTTATTTTTCTCCTGTTCTTTTTTTCCCTCTAGTACCATATGAAATTGGGGCAACTCGCTGGTTTTACAGGTGTGTCCTGAGGATACTATACAGAGGAATAATTCGCGAAAGTTCCCTAAATGTATTTTTCTTCACTGTGTTGGCCCTACCGGCCTTTAAAAATATCATTCCTTCTTCACATCTCAGATTTCAGGCACTCCAGAGAATGTGCCAGAGTCTGCCATTCCCAGACTCTCCTGCCCCAGACTTTCTCATGCTTCCCATCCCCAACCCCCGCCCAAGGTTGAAATAACTTTTCTCCTGTCCCCATCCTGCCTTTTTTTTTTTTTTTCCCTACCTGGGGAATTGTTTCAAGAAACATCTCACTTGTCAGTTCCTGAGCAGTCTTTTCTTGACCTCCTCCTCTCCCCACTTCCCCCTGCATTAGGTGCATGAGGAAGAATCAGGCACTTCCTTGTCTGTCTCTCTCCCCTCCTCTAAAATGGGACTCCCTAAGGCGGGAGTATCCTAAGGTTCATCATGCCACGTTACAGCTGGTCGTTGCCTGGTGGCTCCTCCAACAGGCTGTCAGGCCCTCCAGAGGAGGGCTTTGCACCCCAGCATTTGCACAATATCTAGCCGAGCCACTCTGAAATAAAGGACAAAGGAGCACGACTTACGAAGCAGTTTGAGAGAGTGAAGATTAAGAACCGGGGAAGGTAGAAGCCCGTCTTCCCAAGAGTAGCAGGTCTTGTGGAGGGAGATCCCCCACGCCACGCTCGAAGAGATTTGTCCACTCACCTCATGACCCAGGGCTCTTTCAGGGCTTTTTGAAAGGAGCTGAGAAGCCTCTCCAAAGACATCGTTTTTTTGGAGCAGATGGAAGAACGGTTGTGCCTCTTCCAAACTCCGATGTCAGGAGCTTAGAAAGGGGTGGCAGGTGCCGAACACGGCAAAGAGATGACAGGAGGGCTGTGCATGCGCTTTTCCACGTGGGGCTTTCCAGAGGAAGTGTCACTGTGTGGCTCATGAACGACATGGCCTTGCCTGTCACGCGGCAGCCCCAAATGGCATGTACCTAGTGACAGACGAGTGTGTCAAACCACGACAGAGAGCAGCCTGGAGGAGCTTGGGGCAGCTTCAGCAGATCAGAAATAAGACATCAAAACCGGCCCCTGCAGGCTGTGGACGTTGTCCCACCTCGCCGTTCCCTTCCTCCAGAGCCGGTTGTGGCTGGTACCATGGGAACCACTGTGGCAGCCCCTTCCATCCACCACAGGGCAGCCCCGAGAGAGCTTGGGGCTTGGGGCCCCCTAGTCCTAATGAGCCCCGTGATGCTGGATGCCACATCCTTCAATACTGGGTCTTCTTGTCTGGAGCCACTGGGAGCTGATAGAAGGGTGAGGTGGTGGACAGGTGACTACTGCTGACTATTGCTGTCATTGTGTTTAAAGTCCCCCACACCTGGGAGAGGCCCTACTTTAGGGCAGAAGATGCCTTCCTAAGAGCAACTGTTATTTCTCTTATAGCAGCTAACATTAACTGAGAACACACTGCATACCAGGTACAGTCAGGCCCTTTACAGGATTGTGTGATTTAATGCACACACAATAGGCTTACAGGGCAGGTGCTATCCCTGCCTCCATTTTACAAATGAAATGACTAAGGCCTAAATTAGTTAACTAACCTGCCCATGTTCATTCGGCTAATAAAGTGTTGAGGCAGGCACTCAGACCCAGGCTTTCCCGTGATTTTCACCGAACTATCCTTTGTCCACCTGAGATCTGGAAAGAAAACAGAAAGCCGGGCCAGGTAATGCAGGAGTACCTAAGCAAGCCATTTCAGAGGAAACTCTCGTTCATCCTTGACCCAGACAGTAAGAAACGGACTGGGAAACTTCTCAACCCAGCTTCTCCCCCAGATCGAGTGTTTGGAGTACAGGGCTCACATAATCCTGGTTCTCTTGGCTGCCAGGTAGCACTGTCCAAACTCAAAGAAGGGGCTTGAGTAACCATAGCAACGATGATATACCCTAATCTCTACCCAACAGAAAAAAGACATTTTTAAAAGTTTTTTAAAATTTAAAAGAGAGGGTGCACATGAGAAAGAGAGAGAGAAGGAGCAGGGGCAAAGGGAGAGGGAGAGGGAAAAACAGACTCCCCGCTGAGCTGAGAGCCCGATGCAGAGCTCGATCCCAGGACCTCAAGATCATGATCTGAGCAGAAGGCAGACACTTACTGACTGAGCCACGCAAGTGCCCCAGGAAGAAGACATTTTTATCTTAAAAAGCAACTGTTGGAATAATTTACCACAGATATTCAACTTAGGTAGCAAAAGCCAGCATAGAAATTTGGCAACTGAAATATTACCTGTTGACCACCCAGAATCTGGAATTATAAACAAAGAGGGACTCGGGGTCAGACAGTTCAGGGCTCCTTCCAGGAGCCATCAGTGCTGAGGTCAATAGGTTTGGCATCTGTCAGCACGGCTCCAAGGCTTGCCTCATCACATCCCATTGAAAGCTATAATTTCCTTTCTCTCGCACTGGCTCACTTACAATGTTAGTAAGCAATTTAAGAAGGAAATCATACTAATTTTGCTTATCCCCAAAGTGTGAAATTTTAGAAGATAGTGCCAAATGAATGATCATGTATATTTCTCAGTTTGTTCGTACCTATTTTTTTTAGTTTGTTCATTCTTAAAGACACTTCTCTGCAGTGTAAATTTCACTAAGCAAAGCGGAAAATGAAAATAATTATACAATTATCTGAAAGTACCATCTTTAAATGCTGATAAGAAGAAGAAAGAGGCTTCTGTGGACTTATAAATGCAGATTTTTTTTTTGGTCCACATAAATTTTAGGCCTATTCTTCACTCCCTAGAGGGTACAGAGGCCAGCTAGGATGTCGACTACAACAAAGGATAGTAATTTTTACTCACGAAGCAAGAGAAACCAAGTTATCATTGAAGGTAGGATGAAATCTCCTCTTGGCATGAATTTGAGCCTGAAGTCAGTGCCTTGACTGTGAAAATTGAATGTGTTCAATGCTATCCTTGAAAAGTCATTAATTATTCCATAAAGAACAGTATCAATGATGTGATGTATGAGACTGTATCAGGTAGCTATTGCCACAAGCTCACTGGGTAACAAATAACCCCAAACTCTCTCCGGAAAACAACAGTAGGCATTTACATATCACTCATGTGCCTGTGGGTCTGCTGCAGCCTCTCTGCCCCACCTGCCCCACGCTAGGACTCAGGCTGGAGGGACACTGTCTACCCAAGGTACATTCTTCCCATGGGATGGCAGATGCACGAGAAAACGAGCCTGACATATAAGTGTGTTTACTCTCCTTGTATCAACATTTGTTAGCATCCCACTGGCCAAAGCAAGTCAAATGCCTAAGCCCAAAATCAAGGAGCAAGGATGTTCATTTCTCACCCCACAAGGCCAAGTGTGACTCTCTAGTACTACAACTGAGTTGTGAAGAAATAGGAAAAATATTTCAATTTACCACAGATCCTTAAGGTATAAGATTTTTAAAAGATTTTATTTATTTATTTAGTTATTTGAGAGAGACAACATGAGATTGAGAAGGAGAGGGAGGGAGAGAGAATCTGAAGCAGACTCCATGCTGAGTGCAAAGCCTGACTCAGGACTCGATCCCATGTACTAGAGATCATGACCTAAGCTGAAACCAAGAGTGGGGCATTTAACTGACTGAGCCATTCAGGTGTCCTTATAGAATTTTAAATTTTATATAAAAAGATATGGTTCCATTCAGTCAAAGCAAGTTAAATCTGTGCATGATGTCATTCCCCTATAAAGACAATATATTTACTCAGCTTTTGGGTCTCTTTCCTCATACATGCCCTCCAATGGCCAGAAAAGTGTGTCTGGGAAAACTGACTCAGCAGTCCTACAGCCTGCCCCACCTAGATCCTCCAAAAAGATCCTTCTACTAACCATTATTCCTGGTGAACTGACAGGTCTCCTGCACTCCCCTCACTCCCTGGGACCCCATGCTTTGGGCTTGTCCAGGTGGGACTTTCATTTACCGCTAACAGTGGGACAGCTCCTTCCCCTTCTATTCCAAGACTACCAGAACCCTGGGACTCAGGGTCACCCAGCATTGAGGTTAGATAACACAGACCTGAAAATCTCACTTTTCCCTTAAATGTTCAGTAAGGCAAAAATGGTCTAACAGTCAAGATTAATTCAGGAGGAAAGGAGACACTAAGTATTTCAAGTAGAAAGAGATTTAATCCAAAGAATCACATGACTATTGAGTAAACTGGGGAAGTCTGCTGTCAGCAAATCTGGAAACGTGGAAGAACAGGAATCACAGGGAAGCTGTTACCCAGACTCCAGCTGTCAGCAGCCCCAAAGCAGGAGACTCTGGAGAGGGTGTATCAAAGCCAAGGGTAGCTTCTACCAATGCTTTCAGTGTGTGGTTCTTGGGGGTGGGAGGAAGGTGCACCCCTTCCCTCAGAGTCATAGCAAATCATCTCAGCTGCCTGGCAGAGCTCTTTTCTTCTACTTTTTATTGGAAAACCTTAACTCAAACCATAAGAGGAATCGGAATTGCAGACTTTTCTTCAGCAATGCAGAATACACCGCAGAAGAGATAATGCTGGGTTGACACAGACAGTGCAGAAAATCTGTCACACTGTCTTCCCATGTTCAACTTGAAACAGCAACCACCATCATACCACGCTTCTGCCCAACCTGACGAAAGTGAAAATGTACTCATCCTGTCCACACAATGAAGAAGACACAAAGTTCTAGAAGTCACTCTATCCTGATGAAGACAGGGAATGAACTTTTTTTCACTTTGTAATTTTTGTGTGCCCGTAACATAAACTTTACCTTCTTAACCATTCTTAAGTGTACAGTTCAATGGTATTAGATGCATTCACATTGGTGTGCAAACATCACCACCATCCATCCCCATGACTCTTCTCAAATCTGAAACTCTATGCCTATTAAACACTAACTCCCCCTTCCCCAGTCCCTGGCAACCACCATTCTATTTTCTGTCTTTATGATTTTGGCTACTTTAAGTACCCCAGAATCACACAGTATTTGTCCTTTTTGTGATTGGCTTATTTCACTGAGAATGTTCATCCTCAAGGTTCATCCATGTTGTAGCCTGTGTCAGAATTTCCTTCAGGGGGTGACATTTATTTATTTATTTATTTAATAATTAAATTTTTAAAAGTAAATTAATCAATTAGTTATAAATATTTTTTATTTTTGAGTCATCTTTATACCCAAAGTGGAGCTTGAACCCATGACCCTGAGATCAAGAGTTGCAAGCTCCACCGAATGAGCCAGCCAGGTTCCCCACAGAGGGTGACTTTTAAAAAATTCATCCAGGTAATGTTAGTTCTTGAACCTGATACACCAGTTGACCCATTTTTATATTCATTTTTCCAAACGGAAGAATCATATTTACAGTGAAAATGTTGTTTTACTTGAATACTGTATTTTTTAAAAATGTACTGGAGTTATTATGTTGTTTCAACTAAACCCAATAGAATACCAAACTGAAGTTTTTACAAGACTCATCTTTGTGGCAAAACCTGAGTAAATTCTTCATTTGGTTCTACCTAAATGAAGAAGAAAAATTCTTTTGGCATTTATTTTCTTCTTACGTGGTTTGTTGCCTCAGTTCACTTATCATTTAATAGTAGAGAAAGCCATATGCTTTCATTGTAAAGCCTACTGGAAAATCTTAACAGCCATAAACTGTTACTCTTACCCCATCCTCTTCAATATTAGAAGAATCTGTAACACATAGAATGTCTGTGTAATGTAATGGAGATAATTATACATAGCCCCCATGGAAACTCAGGGATTCTTATAAAGTAAAAATCAAGAAATTTGAATTTAGAGTCCTCTCGGATGCTAGAGTTTAACCATTCTTTCATGTACTCATTCACCAACAAGCACTCATTGAGAACTTGCTCTGGGCCAGATGAGATTGTGTATGGGTCCTACCCACGGAGTCCTAGTCTAGGAGAGGAGCTCATGTTTAGGGTACCAAAATCTCAGAACTGCTCTATTTAAATAACATCTAGCACACAAAAATTTATCTCCCCAAAATGAGCTAGAGGAAATTATCTATATTACCAAGTGATTCTTAGCTTTTCCAAAAGAATCACCAAAGAACTCTTTATTCCCCCAACCTTTTTTTCTTTGAGAGAGAGAGCCGGTGGGGTGGGGAGAAGTGGAGGGTGGGGGAGGGAGTGAGAATCTGTGCAGAGCCTGTGCTGAGTGTGTAGCCTGATGCTTAGGACCCTGAGATCTTTACCTGAGCTGAAACCACGTTTCAGATGCTTAACGGACTGAGCCACCCAGGTGCCCCAAAATCACCAAAGAGCTTTTTAAAACTGGTGATGAGGTTGCAATTTCTAAAACACTCAACTACACAGAGAAAGCGATGCTGCCAGCAGGTGGCTCTGGCAAGACCATACAATGTGCAGAATTTCTAAATGCACTTGGTCATGACGAAAAGCTCTTGGGTGTCCTCCCTCCCCAACACCCCCCCAAGCCTCCACCACAAACTGCCTGGCTTTTCAGGGGGATCAGTGGTCAGGTGACTGGATGACTACTTTTCAGAGGAGGCAAATGCTTGAGTTCTGATGATTTTATGTTTTTTCATGAACATCTTATTAAATCAACTGTTTAACAAGAGGTTGATGTTAGTAAGTGTCATAGACTGGGAGATACAGGTTCCGAAACATAGAGACAGGTTCCTGTTTTTTAAAAAGGACGATATTATATCCAGCAATAGCGCTGTTAAATCACAGAGCCAGAGGACTCTTCAGAGAGTCACTAATGTAAGTCTGGCACTTAACAGTCCCTAAAGACGCTAAAGTCACTTAAGACACTAAAGTCACTAAAGACAGTCTGGCAGCAGCTGTCCAGAGAGAATCACAGAAGGTTGGAGCTGCAAGACACCTTATATTTTAGGAACCGAGTCCCAGAGAAGAGAGCACTTACCTGGTGTCTGGTACTGAGTTGAAGGCTAAGTAGACCCCTGTCACAGGCTACCCAGGTGACTGACATCATACAGCAAACAGAGTCGTAGCTGGTGTGCAAAGATCTTGCCAATCAGTCCCCCACTGAATATTAACCATGACTGACCGCAAATGTATTTGAAACACACCAGTGATGTCATTTTACACACCACAGAGTTAAACGGAAATACTACAGTACTGTCTATAGGGAAAACCACTGCAATATACAAGTTTTTAAAACAAAGCTCAGAGAAAATGTTGCTAATAGGTGCAGTGTGTAAAGTGGCAGGCATTAATATACAAATTAAGGTATAACTGTCATTATTGAGAATTCTAACTATGTAAGTTAATGGTTATGAACATGTGTTTAGGTTACACAGACGTAATTTCAAATGCAGTTTCTGTTACACACCATCTTGGAAACTTGTACAGGTTAGCCTCTCTGAGGATGCCTCGTGCCTCCCAACGTCTTCCAGGCACAACCACCGCTCCATCTCTGCATTTGCTAGCTGAGTGATTCTAGCATGTTGTCCCTCCTCACCGGCTGCTCATTCACAAAGAAGAGACAACACCAGCCTCACAGGATCCTTAAAAAATGCAATGAGAAGACCCACGTTAAGCACCTGGCTCAGGACAATTAACAGGCAATAAACCACCATTACCTGCCCTTCCCCGGATCATTTACCCTCCGTTATACAATCAGATGGCTCAGAATTTAAAAACACTGAGTCTCTCTGGAAGTGTGACTGCTATTTTTACCTGTCTCTTCACAAAAGGTCACAGGTGTGTCCTGTTGGGGAGAGGGCAGCCCTGAGTCACTTCCTCCCCCACTGCTGGGCCCGCTGGGTCACATTGGATAGGACCAGGCTGTTCACGGAGAGCTGCCCAGGCCCTGAGGACTCCTGCTCGTTGACATTCAGAAGGGTTTTCATCAAATCATGGTCCTTGCGGGAGACTGGGCTGACTTCCCACTTCCTGAATTGCTCATGCTTCTTTACCTCCAGGCATCCTCTCCCTGAAATTGACCACTGCTCCTCCCGAAGTTAGCAATGATTAGCAGGGAGCTGGTTTGAGGCTGACATTTTTGGACTTGAAACAAGTGATAAGACTCCTTCCTTTAAAACTTGAGAATGAGTGTACAGCTGTGGTCCACAACCGTGACTGCATATTGGAAGGACCAGAGGAGCTTAAAAATTCTGGCACCTGGATCCCACCCCAGAGACTCTGGATCATTGGGCTGAGGCATGGCCTGGGCATTAGGCTACATTATAAACTCCCCAGGTGACTTGCTGTGCAGCTAAAGGTGAGAACTGTTAGAAGGTAAATGCAGTTTCTCTGCTCCCCATGCAGGTGTCTCTTTGGCTTGCCTTTCTCTGGCTTTCAGAACTCTCTGGTGTACTGTGACTCCACGTGAGGCAAGAAATGGGAGTACTCACCAGGATATAGAAGGCTGGTGGGCCATGCCCAGGAGTCTGGGGCTGGATCTTGCTAAGCCCCTTGTTGAAACATTTTCAGCAGATTGGCAGCTAGGTCAGGTTTTCCTTGTAGAAAATATTGTCTGGATGCATGGGGAGAGTGCATAGGAGTGGGGATGCCTGGAGGAGGCCATGTGAGATAACAAGAGCCTAAAACAAGGCACGAGTCATGGTGGATGGCAAAGGCATGGGGAGCAGGAAAGAGAGAGCTTCACCTTCTCTTGTCAGTGCTAGCCCAGACATCTGCCCTCTCTGTGCCAAGCCGACCCCACTCATTGCCTCTTGGCTTGTTGGGACTTCTGTGTGCGGGCCTCAGTGTCTTCACTGGGTTATTTCTTAATCAGCACAATGAGCCACAATTATTATGCTTTTGCTTGGGCCAGACATGTGGCTAAGAACTTCTAACTTTACCATTAAGAAAACTGAGGCTTAGAGAGTTGACCTGCCCAAGGTCACATCACCAGTAAGAAGTAGAGCTGGATGCATGCAGGTTCCTGACTTCAACCTTAGCCTCCTGGCTCAGCCCACCACAGACACGGATGTGGGGATGGGCACAAACTTCTCCAGGAGCCAGGCTGCTTGGCTCTGTTCCAGTGTTTGTGAAAAGACGGGGAAAGATGAGAGCGGGGGAATTGAGGCAGGAGGCCTTGCTTTCCAGACTCATGTGAATGGTCTGTGTCCCCGGGGGGAGTCAAAGCTCTAATCACAAGAAGAAGAAATTTTTTCCTTTCTTTATTTTCCTCAGTACCAATATGAGATGATGGATGTTTGACTAAATTTATGGTAACCATTTCACAGTATGTTTAAGAGAAATCATGATATTGTACACCTTAAGCTTACACAGTGCTATATGTCAATATCAATAAACCTGGAAAAGACAAATGTTAATGACATTATTGATAAAATTATAAAGATATGAAATGTATATTTTATATATCTTGGATAAAATAATAGCTAAGAAAGGAAAATACTATTCATTGGTTAACTACTTTTGGAAGCCTACCCAGCTGGGGAAATAATAAAGCCAATTCCTGCCTTCTGACTCCATTTCTTCTCTGTCCCACCCCAGAGTGTGGCTCTGCCTTCCCATTCACGATTTGGACTACCTATCCAAGCTTTTATTAAAGTTAATCCCATGACTTCACACCAAATGATATCCGCCCCCTGGCTAACCCAAGAACATTATTCCAGAAATTCTTTCACTACATCATTATTTTCCCTTCTCTATGGGATCATTAACAACAACAAAAAATGTGTTTGTGACTTCTCATTAAGATTACCTATCCCGGGGTGCCTGGGTGGCTCAGTGGGTTAAGCCTCTGCCTTCGGCTCAGGTCATGATCTCAGGGTCCTGGGATCAAGTCCCGCATTGGGCTCTCTGCTCAGTGGGGAGCCTGCTTCCCTTCCTCTGCCTTTCTGCCTACTTGTGATCTCTGTCAAATAAATAAAATCTTTAAAAAAAATTACCTATCCCTTTTTTTTCTGTGTGACTGCTGAAGGAGGAGGGCACATACTGGCACCATCAGCCATGAAGGCAAGTCGCTGGGCTCTTCAAGGTGCAACAGTCTGTGAAGTAAAGGTGAATGAAGGTCATCCTGATGTTTTCCGAAAATGTCTCACAGAGGACGGCTGTATAAGATCACTAGGAGCACAGCTCATGTAACAAGCATTTAGGGAGGTGCAGAGGAAAGTTCAAGTCCATACCTACAGTAGTTAAAAATTCTTCACTGCTTGAGCACCTGGCTGGATCAGCCGGTTAAGCGTCCAACTCTTGATTTCCAGTCAGGTCATGATCTCAGGGTGGTGAGATCGAGCCCCATTTTGTCTCTGTGCTGAGCGTGGAATCTACTTGAGATTCTCCCTCTCCCTCGGTCTATCACCCTCTCCCTTTCTCTCTCTCTCAAAAAAAAAAAAAATAGAATCTTCATTTCCTCAAAAGCATGCAAATGGGAGGAAAAATGAAGATTGGTTAAGAAGACATGAACCGAAGCAGTTGATGAAGATTAATATTTTATTTAACATTGATCACCTCACAACAAGTTATGTAGAAAAACATGTTAGAATACTTTAAATTGCTGGGCAATAAAGTCTTGTCTTCAAATAAAAAAAAGAACCCACCTATCCTTGAAACCATTTTTTCACCAGTAGCCACCAAATTTCTTAGCTTTCTTTTATAAAAAGTACTCCCTGAAAGACTACTTACACTTGCTGTACCTGATTCTCCTCCTACTTCTTAAACATACTCTGCTCCCATCCCATTCTTGCTGCCCCCTTCTTCCATATCGAGGGTGATCCTAGCCCCATCTTACCTGGCCCACCAGCAATACACGCTGCCTGTCTCCACTCTCTTGTCTTTGAAGAAGCTTCTTCTCTTGGCTACTAGGACTCCATGTGTTCTTTCCTCACTGTTCCTTCCCAGCGTCCTCTGCTAGCTCCCTCTCTTTCCCCAACTATTAAATGTCAGGGTGCACTGGGACTCAATCCTTTCCTCTGACTAGGTATTTTCTTGACTTTAAACCATTCACGTACTGATCCTCCCAACTTCCCATCTCCAGCCTGGATGTCTTGAACCCCAGACTGTGTATTGCACGCTCAGTGTCTCCCTTGAGTGCTAATAAAACTCTGATCCTATAGGAAAGCTGGACTCTTGACTGCTCCTCTAAAACCCTTTCCATCAGCAGCCGCCCCTGTCTTAGTTGATGGCAGTTCCATCTGTACAGTTGCTCAGGCTCCATAGTCTGGACTCCTTTCTTTCACAATCCACATCCAGTCTTCCAACAAATTCTGTCCAACTCTACCATGAAGATATATCCAGAATTTGACAACTTGCTAATGCTTCCACTATTAACACTCTGCTTCTTGACATTAGGAGCTCATGCCTAGGTCATTGTAAGTCTTTTGTGGCACAGACGGGCCAGCCATTCACAGAACCTGCTTCTTCTTCTTCCTAGGCACACATCTGGGCTGCATTCCCTGGTCACCCTTGCAGGTAGTGTGGCCACTTGATTGAGTTCTAGCCAATGGAAGGTGATGGGAAGAGAGATGTGCCACCTCTGGGCCTGGCCGAAAAGACCTCCCAGTAGTTCGATGCAGACTGGTCCATCTGCTTCTACCCTAATTTCCATCTGCTTCTACCCTAATTTCAGTAGAACAGTTAGAATGAGCCTTTTAGAACATTAAGTCCCAAGTCTTAAATCAGTCCTAAGTGCTTCCCTTCCAATGCTCCCCATTCCCACCCTCCACCCCCAGTAAAAGCCAGAGTCCTGCTGCCAATGACCCATAAGGGTCTCTATGTGGGCTGCTGAGACCTTATCCCCACCCTCTCTTTGCCCCACACTCTTCATTCCACCACTCTGGCCATACTGTCCTTGTGGTTCGCAAACACACCAGTCACTCACCCACTGTAGGCTTTGCTTGGATGTTCCCCTACCTGAAACTCTCCCTAGACTAACTTCCTTAACTCCTTCAAGTATTTACTATCATCTTTTTAAGAAGATCTACCCAGCTCAGCCTATCAAAAATCACAACCCTGTGCTAGAGCATGCCCCCTCCTGCTCTTCCCACTCTGTGTTTCCATTTCTCTGCACAGAATTGGCCATCTTTCAATATACTATACAACGTATTTATTGTTTATTATCTTTCTCCCCTGCTGCTTACCAGTCCTTCTGGAATGTAAACTCCACAAGGTCAGAATATCTGTATCTCTTTCATTCAGTGATGTATCTCAACTACCTAGAAGAGTGTGAGGCACATAGTAGGTACTTAATAAATACCTTAATAAATACCTGTGGACTAAATTCATGAATCCCGTAAGTTTTTTAAATAGGATTATGTATATTGTTGACATAAAGATTTTTATAAGATAGTTACTCAGCACCTACTATATGTTTGGCATTGTGGGGATACAAGCAAGGACACATTCTATTCACTACCCCCATTTCCTTACTTGCAGCACATGTCCTGACCAGTTCCAATATGACTTCTCCAGACAAAATGGCTCTTAGCAAGAGCCTTCAGCAAGGGTCCTTCAGGTTGCCAGTCCTAAAAAGCATTTTTAGGTTATCATCCTAATTAGATGTTTTAGCAATTTTTGACTAACTACTCAATTTCATACTTAGAAGTACAAGAACTCTTTAACAGTGTTGCCATCAAGGACTACTTTCGCATGGAAACAGTCTTGCCCTTGACTTCCACACTCTCATGGGTGTCCTCCTACCTCCTCAGGCTGTTTCTCCCCAGCTTCCTCTGTCAGAGTGCATCCTCCTCTATCCAGTCTTTAAATTATCATTTTCCTCAAAGATGACTTGAAGCACTTTACGCTTTTCAGTCAACTTATTCTGCATCCATAACTTTGACATTCTTTTGCTTATGGTCCACAAGCATATCTTCTCTGAGTTTGGGACTCATATCCAAGAGACCTATCAACATTTCCACGGGGGTCTCAAAGTGACTATGCCCAACTTGGCCTCTCGTCTTCTCTTCCACATCTGGTCCACCAGGGTGGATGGCCATGAGAGCTGGGAGTGGTCTGGACACTCATTCTGCTCTGATGTTCCCCTTCATTCTATGGCAACAGCCACTATTCTGCCCCAAACCCACCCCCCTATCCTTCCATAATCTATCTCCTGCAGCCACAAAGATTTTTAAAATTCAAAAATATGACTTTTTTTCCTCTTTAAACCCTCAATGTCTTTCCTTTGCTTTTTAAGTAAAGACTGAGATCGTTGGTGGCCTGCAGAGCATGTAGACTTGAGTTCTGCCCACTCACCTGCTTGCCTTTCTTCCAGCCACTCCTTCCCTCCCTCCCTGCTAACCAGGACTCTCCTAGTCCTCAGTGTTCCACACTCCCCATCCCCACCCCCACCAGGACTGGCACAAGCTGTTCTCTCCTAGCTGGCTCCCACCCATCCTTCACAGTGCAGCTTAAGCATTACTTCCTTAGAGTGTTTTCTCTGACCTTCAGAGCAGTTCTAGGCTCCCATCTGGGTCGGTGTTTGCTGTAAAAAAGCACCACAGACTGGGGGGCTTAAATAACAAAAATGTTATTTCTCACAGTCTGGAGGCTGGAAGTCCTGGATCAAGGTGCTGACAGATCTGGTGTCTGGTGAGACTCCCTTCCTGGTGTGCAGATGGCTGTCTTCTCATTGTCTCCTCACATGGTTGAGAAGAAGAAATCATCTCCTGTGTTTCTTTTTAAAAGGGCACTTATCCCATTCATGAGGGTTCACTCTCATGACCCAATTCCTTCCCAAAGGCCCTGCCTCCCAATATCATCCCCAGTGGGGATTTTAACATATGAACTTTGAGGGACACACATTTACTCCATAATAGCTCCATACTGTACGCTCTCCTTAAACACTATTATATCACTGTTTTTCTATATACCAACACATTATTTAATGCATGGGTGACCTCTTAATTCTAAGCCCCATTAGGACAACAACATACATGTTTTACTAGTCATTTAATTGCTAGCACTAACACAGTATATAACACAGTGGAGACTCAATAAATGACGAATAAAGGAAAGAAAAAAGGAATAGGGAAGAATCTAACACTCTCAACCAAGTGCACTGACTTCACTAAGCTTTGTGCGACATGGAAATGTTTTGTTACAGCAAACTTTTCTTTGTGTCTTTAATTATGGTCTAAGTTGGAGTTACCAGAATGCACAATGGACCAGTGTCTATGGAATGCAATTTTAACACATAGTGTGGGTATAATTTAGGCATAGATTTGTTTTTTGTTTTTTAAATTGAGACATTAAATCTAGAGATTGGGTTTATCCAGACAATGTCTAACAGATTTGCTAATCGAAATATTTATAGATACAGCTACCAACCACTAAACTTAAATAACTTAATATCTCCCAGTTTGGGCCAGGCTAAACACTCAAGGGCAAAAGAAAAAAGAATAAGCAGTTGAGAAAAACAAATAAAATCATGTTTTCTACAATCTTCCTTTCGTCCAACCAAGGCATGAAGTGGTTACGCATTTTAGCCCAGGAGACTGTTGAGTAGCACTCAGGCAGTGCCATGTATCCAAGCTTCTGAGCAAATGGGATTCTATTTCCAGCAGAGCTTCCATTTAGAAATTTAGTCTTCCCACAAAAAAAAAAGGACTGGAATATAACCTCTGTGTGGGCAGATGATGTGGAGATATCTGAAGCAGGAACATTCAGACACAAGATTGCTCAGGGCCCCATGGAGAAATCCTCGCTCAAGGCCCCGTCAGAGGCAAACATGGGGTCACCATCAAATTCTGCCTTTGAGTTTTGACTCTTAGAAAGTTGCCATAGCGTTGGTTGGCCCACAATTAAATTTCTCCAGTTTTAAATGGGCCTTTTCTTTTAAGACATCTATATCCAACTGCATGATCCAGGTATCGTATTCTAGCATAGGAGGTAGACATCTTTGGGTGTGGGAGGGCCCTTATTTTGCCTACTTCAAAAGCATTCACTTGATGTAGGTGTGATGGGTGCCTAAGAGATCTTCTTTGGAACTTTGAGTGAGCTCCTCTGAAACAAAAAGATACCTCGTAAAGCCTCTAACCTCATGCTTCTGATATTTAAGAGCTTCAGCTATTGCTGTTTCTTGGTGAACTCCTTTATATTTTAGTAAACTCTCACAGAACATTATTACCCTCCCCACAGAGCTTTATGCAGAGGCTCCATATGATGATTTTATTCCTCATACTCTTTTTTTTCTTAGCATCATCGACTATAATGTGACTTGCTTCCTTGTTGTATATGTTTATTTTCTTTCTGTTGGGTCTTTTGGAGAGGGCCCACATCATAAATTTTCCCTATGTTTTTCAGAGGGAAAAAAGGAGTCTCCAGGAGAGGGGGAAGAGTTTTCTTAGTCGCCTACTTTCTTTCCCTTGACTTTCAAATATTTATACAGTCCTTGCATCCTTATTTTTCCATAAGGACATTTTTAAAAAAGAACTCTTGTACAATTTCCTTGCATCTTTACTTCATGCTATGAGTATAACCATAGATTTTTAAAAAATATATCCAACAGGAATATGTTTCCCATTCCAGTCACTGAATCCTTGCACAGTTGAAACAATTTAGCCATTAAGAAACTGAAATAACCGGGCTTCAAAGCAGCTAAATTAACAAATACATTGATAAACTGACCAATTTCTGGTTGTGTAATATCCCGGTGTTTAAGATCTGACATTGAAGAAGAAAAAGAATATATCCCACAGTTATCAATATCTTTTACTAATAGACCTTGAGTATTAATTCCTATTTCTGGTCATGTGCTAAATTTCCCCACGGAGTTGCCTCTCATTTACATATGAGAAACGTGGATTGGAGTTTTTCCGTAGGGAAATGTTTAAAGTATAATGACAGCTGAAAAAGAGACCACAAAGTAACCCATAAAATGTGATTTTTAGGATATCTATATTTCACAACATAATTTTTCTACAGCCTGTAAGAATTCGAATACACACACAGAAATGACAGTGGAACAAGACAAACTGAACACAACCTTTCACTTTCCCTCCAATCCTGCGTGCGTTAAAATAAGAAAGCTATATTTTAAAAAGCACAAGTTTACAACAACTGAGGAAAACACAAAATGAAGTCATCATCAAAAGACCAGAAATGCTGAGACATTTCTGGAAAGAAGATAGGAAATAGATGGAATCATGTTGCTAACAGGTGTGAACAGAAAACCACAGTCGACGACACCCAAAAAGAGGGGAACCAATCCAGATAAATTCCAAGAATAGAAAGAACACATGTAAGGAGAAGGAAGGAGCCATGGGACAGTCTTTATAGCAATTGATAAATCACTACAACAGAAGAGAGAGGACAGTTCCAGCAACCAAACCTCCCCCAGGTTACGCAGCCAACGTGTCTCTGGTTCTAGGTTGAAAACAGAACCATGCTCTGAAGAAAGTAAAACTCCTTCCATGGAGAGTGTCCTAGACAAGCTTCCTTCTGTAGATCCCTGAGAAGATAGGAAAGCAGAGCCTGGTGGATTTCCAGACCTCCACAACAATCAGGGAGGGAAGATGGGAAAGACAACTCTATCCAGGAGGGAGAGCGATCAACGTGTTTCAGCTCCAACACAATGAAAATATTACCACCTTCTCTTGTTGCCCTCGTATTTCCATTTAAAGGGTGGCATTGCCAGGTAAAGAGTGGTGCTAATTTGTTTCTCTTTTCATTGTAGGTAAGTGGCTTTCTTCTCTTTGGAGAAGTCACTGGAAAGACTCTTTCAATCTACAACTCTTGCTTTTCTTCAGCTCGGGAAATTCTCTTATAATTTCCTGTTGGTCTGTTCTTTCTTTCTGCAGTGCTCATTAGATGAATATGTGAGCTTCTGGGTGAAGGCTCCATGTCTTTTAACTTTTCTGTCATATTTTTCTTTTGACCAATTTTTTGGTTCTCCCTTCGTGGGTTCTCCCTTCCTGGATCCTTGCAAAGATGTATTCTTACTTTGATCACCTTTGGGGGCAAATGTATCTCCATGCTTTGGGGCGTGTTGGAGAAACTGTGTAGAATGTGTATCAGAATTGTTCAACCAAGGAAGGGAAAAGGAGAGTATTTAGCTCACCAGCTTTCCATCTTCTACTGGTCAAGAGCTAACCCTAGAAAGTTAATTTTCTCACACTTTCTGATTGTATATGTGTGAGTGCTGGCTGGAGCCCTCCCAAGCATCCCTCAGTCTAGAGTTAGAGAAGCCCTTAGGCAGAAAGAGTTGTGTGGTGCAGTTTCACCTGCATGAAGGTTATTGCTACACATTGCTGGACTGAAAGGTAGGCTGAGAGAATGTGAGGTAGGGGGCCGTAAGAACATGTTATCAGAGGCTCTCCCAGAGGGCTCCCAAGCAGCACCCACTAGGGCCCCAGCTTAAACTTTCCTACCTTCACAGTAAATCCACCTCAGGTAGGCGCCTTGTAGCTGCACAAAATTGGCTACCAAATTTGGCCGCCATTCTTTACTGAAATCTGTTCTTTGCCTTTGGTGTTGGCCTTTTGAAGGCCAGAGTTGAATGTCATTTCTGGCATCCCTATCCTTTTGTGTCAACAAGCATGTGAGTGCCTAGGTTATCACATGTAATCAGCATCACAACACAAATAAGATGGATTAAACACCACTGGGTTACAGTGTCGATACCTGAATAGTCAAATAGAGGTAAGCATTCTGGATGTAACTTAGGGTAACCAGTCTTCTTATGGTGCTTTGCATGTTGAAATTCAATTGTCACGTGATGTGTAAATAAGCATTATTTCAAGAATAAAATACTGGGTTGCTAATGATTCCTTTGGAAACTTCATTTTATGTACAAAAATGATTATGAAAAGCTTTCCAATTAACCAAGTGGATGTGCCTTGAGAGTGCACGTGTCTGAGATTAGAGGAGTGGAAGGAGGCATGACAACTAGAAGCAATGCATGATCCCATATTGGATCAGGCTCTGGGGAAACATGGCTAGGACATTATTGGGGCAATTTGTGAACTGGCTTCTCTCTCATTTTTACTCTCTTTCTCTAAAGTTGTTGCCTTCTCCTTTGCCGGCACCTCCAAGGTGACTATAATCCCTAAAAGAGACTTGTTAATCGTGAACAGATTTATCACAGAGGAAAAAAAATGGAAGCTCAAGTAGTGCCCAGAGAAGAGGAAATTGGGAACCATGGGATGATGATGTGCTTGATGTCATATAGCACCCAGGAAAGGAAGTTTATAAAATCTTCACAACTCTTAACAATCAACATGCTACCCACAGAAAAGAACAGGAAAGAGAAGACTGTCACAAAGCCTTTTTTCTTCTTTCTTTCCTACTCTAAGACATTTGAATCATTAGATTCCCTGTATTACTAACTTACACCACATGAGGCGTTCATCCTTTGATGGCAGAATGCCAAAACATTCTTAGAAAGTGGTTCAGAAGGGAGAGGAATAATCGTTCTCTCAGTTTGGGTTTGGAGTTCTGCTAGGAGCTGTCTCTAAAGTGAAGTCTACACTTTTCACCTGACTCCCTGGGAGAATGCTCCAGCGAGAACCTGGAGCACAGAGCAGCAAGGGCCTTACCATCACCATATATCTAACTATCCTCAAAGTAGCACGCATGCTTACTCGCTTTTCACAGTGTGACACAGAGATATTGATACTGTTTGCCCATTCATTCATTCATTCATTCACTCATTCATTCATATTTACTGATTCATGCGTTCAGCGGTCAGGATTGAGTCTCTTCTATATTCGAAGATCTGAGTCAGGTGCTGCAGGTGTGAAAACATATACACAGGATGGGAGTTCTCAACTGTCTGGATTCATCCATTCATTCATTCACTCAGCAAATATTGACTGAGTGTCTACTCTAGACCAGGCAATGTTCTAGAAGCTTATATCCTAATTGGGGTGGATAGTCAGCAATTAAACAAGTTCAAAATGTTGTTCCGCTTCATGAAGGAAATAAACACACTGTGTTTATTATGTTATTTTGACCAGATAGAGCTTTAAATACATTATCTTGTGGAGACTCTTTTAGCAAGACATTAAAGACAACCAAGGAAACCTGTTTCAGTCACCACGCCTGAGTTATCAAACCAGATTACCAAACACATCATGGGTCTATGGCAGTGTCCCAACTTCATCACTCTTTTCTAGCAGTTTGAGGCTAGAAAATTCTTTGTTGTGGGGGCTGTTCTGTGCATTGTAGGATGTTTAGCAGCACCCTTGACCTTTACCCACTAGCTCCCAGAAGTACTTCTTCCGCTGATGTGACGATCAGAACAGTATGCAGACATTGCCAAAAGTCACCTGGAAGCAAAATGGTCCCTCATTAAGAACCCCTGATTAATGGGGAGAAGTGTTCTAAGTTTCAAGTAGGGATCCTGGACACACACATCTTCTGTCTCCCCAGTGTCCTCACCCAATAGTCTCAGGGGGCTTCTTTTTCTCTCTGTTCTCACTCTTTTTTCCTAGTCTCTGCCCTGCAATAGGGATTTCATTTTCTTCTTCCCCTCAGCTCCCTGGTGGAGAGAGTAAGAAGAGAACTCAGGAGAAGGTGCTTTCCAATGGGGCAGGTCCTGCCTTAGGTAGGATCTGGGAGGTGCTGTCTCAGAGACAAATTTTGCTTCCTGCCTCATTTTGCCAAGAATCTGGAGACCCTCAGACATAGTCCAAACAAAACCCTGCATTTACTCATGCAGTCAGATGAGCTGACAGCAAGCCATGAGAAAGGCTTACTTTCTACTCTTCTGGTTGGACAATTAGCTGCGTTGATTTCATAATTTAAGACAAAGACCTCTTTGCTACTGTACTGCACATATCTCTTGAAAAGAGAGAAGTTTTACTGTATTGAATTCTGATATGGTGGCCTATGGAGTAGCCCTGGGTTTAGGGGTGGGTTTTTCTCAGAAGAGAATGATCAGCCCAAACAGAAGGAGGCTCCTTAGGCAGCAGGAATTCTAGCTGGGCTAAGTGGAGAAGAGGGAGCCATCTGAGATGCTCCTTGAGCCCTGTCATGGGCTTTGAAAGAATCTAGAAGTGCTTCACAATGTCTTCGGTTATTGGGTTTCAGCAGTAATGTACATTCTGGAAATTATGGGTTGAATGAACCCAATGGGGTTTACTGTAGGACTTTAATGTAGGACTTTCAGGAGATTTCAAAATGCAATGTAACGTCGTGACTATCAAGACTGGGAGCAAATAAATAGCATATCACAAACTCATTTGACTATGGGAACTTCTCAGGTATTTTAATTTTGACGTAGCTTCTTTCTAAAATTCTGTTCCTTTGAAACCAGGGCTGTAAGGAACTCCAGAAAGGAAAACTGTAATCCTGCTTATCTATTTGGAAGTTACTCTCTGTTCATTTTTCTCTCCCCAGGTCTTTAGTAACATCTTTTACAAGTGAGCTTGTTTTGTCCATGCTGTTTAATGGAAATTAAAAGATGAGTTTAAGGGCTGTACATTTACATTTAGGGAGTGTCACCCCGGCTCTGGCCAGAATCATTTGCTAATGATTCTGTCCATGACCATCTCTGTTCCCCATTTGACCTTTGGGTGCTGTAGGACTGGAATAGGGCCCAGGCCAGGATGATCTGTATTTTGAAAAATCAAACCAAACATCCCCTAGGGCATCGGGAGGTACAAGCCAAGATGGAGAAGCCCCCTGGGGAGCCCGGAAGGGTAGATTCTCAAAGGGGAGGTGGTGGCGCCCCCCTGAGGTCATCCTGGTGGCAGCAGAAGCAGTTTTCATAGAGATCTCAAGATAGTAGTGAATCTTCTGGAATAGAAGTCAGGTAGATGAGGCCCCCCTCATGGGGAAATTCTCCCTCCATTGTCAACTCTGAAGGGCCAGCGTTTGGCTTTATTTAGGAAAGTGGCAGTTTGTTACATATTATATTATATTATATTATATTATATTATATTGAAAGAGAGATCTCTTAAAGGAATGACATTTGTTTAAAAGATAAGCATTTGAGCTATTACCAAGATAGTATGGTTTCCCATGCAGTGAATATTAATATATAAATACCACCTATCCTTCACACTCTGTGTTCATGCAGAGGACAGCTGGACAGGGGCTTTGGGCCGTGAACCATCTGGACCATTCTACTATAATCAGACATTGATTTCCAGGGGTGTTGGCTGCAGCTGGAGTGTAGTTTTCTGATCCCCACCCACCTTTGCCCCCACTACCAAGCTCACCCAGGAGACACCAGGCCAGCCTGCCATTGCCAATTACTACCTGTGCAGGTCCCAGAGAGGCCACACCTGATTCTATGGGGAGTGCCTACCATGTGCCAATCCATGTTACATTGAGACCTGCTTACAGTTAAAATCAAGACAGCCAAACTGAGCTGAGTAGTGGAGATAAAATCTGGATGTGGAACAGTAGAGCTGCAAATGCAGGGAAGGGAGCAGAGGAGAGGCCCAGAGGTGAAGCTTAGGGCCTACAAGAGGGAGAGACCTACAGAGTGTCTATCTGCCTGAGGCCTAGGGCACAGCTTTGCCCAGGGCATCAAAACTTAGGACATGCTACAACATTAGGCAGAGATGTATTAAATGGTACAAATGTTGGTGGCTATAAGTAAAACAGCCAAACAATGTGATCATGCCTGTTTGCTAGAGAAGTTTCAAGGGAGGGTGCCTCTCCCTTGCAGTGTAAGGTCAAAGAAGGTATTTCTGAATAGGTGATACTGAGCTTGAAACTAAAGGACAAGAAGGAACCTTCCATGCAAAGGTTTTGGGGGAGAGGTAGAGGAAATATTAAGTACAAATAATTAATATTAAGGCAGATAATGGTATCCAGGGCAGAGAAAGAGCTGGGAGGCAGCGAGGTCAGAGAATAAGGCAGATGTAGAGTCAACCAGGGACACGCATGTTAACATCCAAACCCTGATAGGTCCTGCCATCTCTTTGCTTTCCTTCTCTGTAGCAGACAAACATCCAACTTGATATTTTTCACCCTTCTTCATAGTGTTGCAGCACCTGCTCAGAAACCACCGTCTGTACCGGTGAGCTCCAAGAGCTCATTGGCCCAGTGCCAACTTTCTTTTTTCCATGTTGACAACTGTATTATAAAAAGACCCTAAACATAGAAGGACAAAACCGAAAAGTCTACTCTGGGGTATGTAAGTGTGAGCTTTGGAGTTACCACCTCCCTGAGTTGGATGTTTGGAGGGAAGTTTCCATCTTGCATGTGCTTTGAACAAGAGAAGATGGCTCATCTCCACTGGGGTGCCAGGTGGTGGCAGAGATGGTGGTTTTATAGTAGTTCTTTCCTTGAAAAGAAAGAATATTCTATATCAAAGTATATTCTTTTTTTAAAGATTGTATTTATTTATTTGAAAGAGAGAGGGAGGGAGAGAGCATGTGTGGGGAGGAGAGGGAGAAACAGGCTCCTCGCTGAGCAGAGAGCTGGATGTGGGGCTCCATCCCAGGCCCCCGGGATCATGATCTGAGCCAAAGGCAGATGCTTAACCAACTAAACCACCCAGGTACTCCAAGGAACACACATTCTTTAAAACAAGCCATTCTTGGGGCACCTGGGTGGCTCAGTGGATTAAGCTGCTGCCTTCGGCTCAGGTCATGATCTCAGGGTCCTGGGATCGAGCCCCACATCGGGCTCTCTGCTTAGCGGGGAGCCTGCTTCCCCCTCTCTCTCTGCCTACTTGTGATCTCTCTCTCTGTCAAATAAATAAATAAATAAATAAAAACAAAAAAACAAGCCATTCTTCTTGAGAGCCCCAGATAATTCAATAACCATGGCCTTTCTAATTCTAAAAGAATTAAAAAGTCACATTCTAATAGAATCAACATTTGGACAAACTGAGTCAAAAGTTAAACTCATAACTCAGCGGTTCGGTGTCTTCATGCTTTACCTTTTGTTCCTTTGAATATTATTAACCCTTTGGAGTATTTTGGGCAGAGGTGTAACCAGGGATTTGTTCCCCCATTTCAGGTGAGGTGAGGAAAACACAAGGGGCAGTACAACAGAGCGGTCAAGCACATGGCCTTGAAGCCATGACGTTGGGCCCCTGACTCTGCTAGTTACCATCTATGCGACTTAATTATTCCTGGATTGACTTTGCTCCCCTGCAAAATGGATCCCAGTAGAACTGACTTCATGGAGATGTGTGAGAGATAAATGAGTTAATAATCGAAAAGCAGTTACAGTAGTGCTGGGTCCATAGTGCATGCTCGGTGTTCTTATTCACCATGCTCTTCCGCAATTAATAAAAGGGCTTTGGTGTGACAGCTCTTTTGAAGAGTTTAGTTTTGAACTTATGGCTACTGAAATGTGTCTTAGAAGATTAATGTGGGAACATCTGAATTCCTCTGACTTTCTCTAATCACAAATGACTACCATATGTTGGACATTTTATTTTTTAGTAGAACCTCATCAACTTTATTTCCAACTCCTTTATTTCCATTAACTCTGTTATTGTTCCCAGTGACGAGTAAAGTCTATTGGCTCTCGGCTCTTCAGTTGCCTTATCTGTATCTTCCCTCTAGTGCCTGTGCAGGAAGCTTGAAAACTACATTTCCCAGACTCCTTTGCCTACTGCTTCCTCTTTGTTTCTGCCAATGGGAGTTTGGATAGGAGATTGGAGAGTGGTAAGGAAAATTGAAACAAGCTTTTCCCCCTCCAACTTCTGGGGCAGTGTTTCCAGCTATGCAACAGCAGCTTGAGTGTTGAAGTGGCCATGAGCTCTGAGTAATGCCATCTTTCCTTCTGCTCCTTCAGACCTAAGTATTGTGGTGGTTTCCTACTACTAATCTGTGGGTAACATTACTTCTTTTTACTCTTTCAGCCCTTCTAATGCATTTTAACCAATCTCTTATGTTAAGTTACCTCTGTTTGGGATACTTACATTGTTTTCTATTTTCCTGCTTGGACACTTACTGATACATTTCCAAACCACTTTATGGTACCAGATTCATGGTGACAAGAATCCTTGCTTGAAGTATTTAGATACTCACAACCTCCCTCAATGTATATTGTTATTCACTATACAACAGTTCATTAGATCAAGTCCTTTCTTTTTTGGGTCGCACCAAAAAAACAAAAACAAAACAAAAAAAAACTTTCAAAATTCATCTGGACATATGGACAAATGAGCAAACCGTGAAGAATAAAATGAAAGGAAGTAGTAGATGCATTTTATTCGTCATCTATGGCATCCTCAAACAGTTACTTGACAATACTACTCATCTGTTACCTCTCCTGGTTTCTGTGTGCAAGGAATTTAGAGCAGCTTGACTGCGTGGTCCTGGCTTGGGGTCTCCAGGAGGTTACAGTCAGATATCAGCTGGGGCTGCTGTCAACTAAAGTTTCAACTATGGCTAGAGGATCTACTTTTGAAGGTGGCTCGCTCAGGTGGCTGGCAAGTCAGTGCTGGCTATTGGCAGGTGGACGCAGTCCCTTTCAATGTGGTCTTTTCCACAGGGCTGCTAGAGCATCCTCATGGCTGGGAAACTGATTTCCTTCAAAAATGGTAATCTGGGGCACCTGAGTTGCTCAGTGGGTTAAAGCCTCTGCCTTTGGCTTGGGTCATGATCCCAGGGTCCTGGGATCGAGCCTCACATCAGGCTCTCTGCTCGGTGGGGAGCCTGCTTCCTCCTCTCTCTCTCTCTGCCTGCCTCTCTGCCTACTTGTGATCTCTATCTGTCAAATAAATTTAAGAAAATGGTAATCTAAGAGGTTAGAGAGGAAGCTGCAATACCTTTTATAACCTAGCTTTGAAAGTCACACATCATTACTTCATTTGTATTCTATTGGTCACACAGGGCCAACCCTCGTTTGTTGTGCAAAGCAACTACACACAGGTACATAGACAGGAGTCTAAAATCACTGAACTTCCCACAAATTGTGGAAAGTTCTCACCTTCCAACAAGAGAGCAAGAAAGTTATCAATTTCAAGAGTTCTTTAGATAAGAGGAGGGGATGAAGTGTCTTCCACATTTCCCTGCAGCCTATGAAAAACCATAACAAGCTGTAAAATGTTGAGTAACTTGTTCTGAGAGGCATCGAAAGGGTGTACAAAGGAGGAGTTACTTCTTTTTCCTTTCTACTCTCTTGTTGTGGCTGTCGTTCATTAATTCCCTTTTATCCACAGTGCTATGGGCACATCTACTCCTCTGCTTCTAACCACTGGAAGGCATAGTACTCCATGGCATGCATCCAACAGTTTTATGCCTCCTCTCTCCCAGGGGTAAACACACAGATTGCTGGGGAGGGGGCAGTTTCTGAGGAAAAAAAGGGATTTACAAGAAGCAGCCCAGAGAAGGGTTGGCATCAACAATCTCTCTCTCTCTCTTTTCAAAATAAGAATGTGTGAAGCAAGAGGGGCTGGAAACTCTTTATTCCATAAACAACTGTGCCAGGCACAGTACTAAGCATTATGGGAGATTCAGAGATTAATGAGACGTATTCCCTGACCTCAAGGAACTTGTGGTTTTAAGACAAAACAGACCAGTAGATAGCTAATTATAATATAAAATTAACAACAACAAGGGGAAACCCAATAATTCTGACTTGGGGATCAGAGAAGGATTCATGAAAGGTTGAACCTGAGCAGAATCTTTTTTTTTTTTTAATTTATTTGACAGACAGAGATCACAAATAGGCAGAGAGGCAGGCAGAGAGAGAGAGAGGAGGAAGCAGGCTCCCCGCTGAGCAGAGAGCCTGATGCAGGGCTCGATCCCAGGACCCTGGGATCATGACCTGAGCCGAAGGCAGAGCCTTTAACTCACTGAGCCACCCAGGCGCCCCTGAGCAGAATCTTGAAGATGGAGTAGGATATCCCCAGGTGGACAGAAGTGAGCAGAAAAAAATAGAGTATATTTTAGACCGGAAGAGCTAAGTGAGCAGAGATATAAAATAGAGGAGAGAATGTGACAGTGTAAGGAAAGGCACAGAATTATGTGTGACTGCAGTGTATGTGGGGCCTGGAGGTCTGGGGATCTGGGGATGGGACTGGGGAGGTGGGGGAGTCTGGCAAGATGAGAGGGACCAGATCCCTGTGAGTCTTTAGTGACACGAAGGGAGCCTGAATCACTCAGCCATGATTCAGCAATGGGAAGGAGGTCACGGTCCCAAGTGCAGTGCGTACGTGTGTGTATCTTAGGGAGAATATCTAAGACAGAGAATATATGAAATAGAGGTGTGTATAGTATGTAATAATAAACATCTACATAAGTGGGTATGCACATATTAATACATTTTGGATCTGAATATATAGCTACTCCTGAAAATAAAGATTTGGGCAAAGCCATTTGCCCCTGCTATCTATAAAAGTATCAAGGGCTATTCAGAAAGAGGAAAAAATATACAACACATCCTATAAACAAAGCAATTGAGGAAATGCAGTTTGCTCCCCCACATCCCCCCCCCCAAGAGGAGAAAACAGTGTGATACAAAAGGCAGAAGAATGGCTACACAGGAAAATCCCTTGCCCAGAGGCTGCTCTGTGAAAGGTGGTCAGCGCAGGATACAAGAGGACCAAGCAGACATAAAGAGGTCCCCCTGGCACAGGGACCCGGCTTGTCACAGCCTGGACTTGGTGTTGATGGATGTGCCTCCCACATGCCCTTATGTTCTCTATGCCCTTCGGAGTTGCCTCTTTTGAAGAATTTGTGTTTGGCCAGAGTTAAACGAACCATGTGGCTTGGGAGTTTTCTCCCTGCCTAAGGGATAGAACCATTCCACATGTTTCAGGCAAAAGCCTGAGGAGGTGACGGGAGAACTTGAGGGTCCCAGAGCTATTTTTCACAGTGACTCACCAAGGATCAGCAGACCCCTCTGAGCTGATGGAAAGATGGACGCTGGACCAGGCACGGGAACCAGCCCCTCTCAGTCCCTGAGTCAGGCTGAAGCTAATTATCCCTGCCTGCCCCCACCTGCTAGCTTGCTTGCTTGGTCTTGCATCTGTCTTAATCAGGAAGAGACTCCTACCGTGGTGTCTTCATGTAAACAAAGCAATTTGTGACTTGATTAACCCAGATGGACAAGTGTGTCCTTTTCTCCCTTCTCTTTACTGAGTTTGGACGATGAAAGGAGTTTCTCTCCGTGCGGAGGGCAATGCCCACCGGTGGCAGATCTGGCTTTGCTTTTGCTCTTACCACCTCCCTTCCTCTAACACCCATTGCAAGGGATTCATTTCAGGCCTCCCATGGACATTGGGCACACTTCCTTCTGGGCTCTCTCTGTTTACATAATGGACAAATCAGAAATGCCACCACCATTAAAAATCAAACCCATGATTTGTCCAGGTGATAAGGTTTATAGTTAATATTAGCTGCTGTGATTTATCAGGAGAATAACTACCTGGTGATACATTTCATGAATGTACCACCAAACCATCTATCAATGTGACGATGAACTTTTCATATCTGAGCAGGCCTGTGATGGGTACGGAATCAAGGAACTCACCTGCACGTCTATTAAATTACTGGAACACAAGAAAGCAAATGAGAGGCTCTGGCAGCTAAAAGGGGGCATGAACAGGGGGAGAAAATAATGAAAAATTTTTTGTATTCATGCATTATAAAACATTAATGTAATTTTTTGTTTTTTTGTCCTTTGAAATTTATTCCCTAGTGCCTTCTTTCTCTCACATATTGTTGCCTTAGGCTGAAATGAAGCTGCCATTACAGCCCTCCCCAACCCCCACACTGAAACCCCCCTCCCCCAGACAAAGAAGGGCCCTGAGCTGATTCCAGGAAACATACATCCTGAACCACTCAGAGTCTCTGGATATGTGTAAATGTAGCAGCTAAATCAGCACAATGAAAATTAGGACTTGTATTATTTCTCCATTTGCAACTATAACAAGTTACCACAAACTTGGTGGCTTTGACAATGCAAATTTACTTTCTTCCAGGTAGTTCTATAGGGCAGAAGTCTGACAGGTTCTCACTGGGCTAAAATCACGGGGCTGCGTTCCTTTCTGGTGACCCTAGGAAAGAATCCTTTCCTTGCCTCTTCTAGCTTCTAGAGACTGCCTGAGTTCCTCAGATTTAGGGTCCTTTCTTTCATCAAAGCCAACGATGGTGAGTCCAGTGCAGTCCACATCCCCTTATTCTGACCTCTTCTGCTTCTCTCTTCCACTTTTAAGGACCCCTGTGAGTTAAGGACCCAATGATTACATTGGGCCCCCAGAGGGATCTGAGATAATCTCCCCTATGTTATTAAAGTCAGACCATTAGCCACTTACTTTCACCCGTAGACTTACTTCCTCTTTGTCATTACAGAACATATGCAAAGTTTCCAGGGGTTAGGGCATAGCCTCTTCAGACTTTTCTATTATAGGACTTGAGTTTTGTGGTAGTTGTTTTTGTTTGTTTGTTTGTTTTGTTTTCTTTTATTTTGACTGGTGCTATTTCTCTTTTGGCTCAAAATAGTAACAGATAAGCAAAGTGAAGTCTTAAAATAGGTTTCTGAAACAGATTACTACTCACATTTTCAGGCAGTGGCTCCTTATTACCTGCTGATTTGGGCAAGTTTGTAATGTATTTTCTAAGCCCCTGTTTCTCATCTGTAAAATGGGGATAACACAATCTCCTACAGAAATGAATGCAGGAAATGGGATACTGTTTGCAAAGCTTTAGCATAATGCCTAGCATGTACTAAGTGCTCAATAAAAGTAAATTAATGGGTTTTTTGAAGTTAGGCCAGGATGCAGGCAAAGAAGGGACAGCGTGTAAGCAGGTATCAGTCCTCCTCCCCACTTGCTCTGAGTTGGTCCCACCTGTAGAAACCTCTCCATCTCACCGGGCAATGAAAAGAAATGTTCAGCTGTCATCTCTGCTGCCCTTCCTGGGGGCTGCAATTTTCTTTTCCTTTGCTGCCTTTTTCCTTCTCTCACCTTCCCCTGCAGACAGGGGGTCAAAGACTTGGTACTGACCCACAGGGTAGGTTTGGTTGCAAGAACAGCTCCTAATGGAAGTGGCAGGAGCGGAGAAGGCGGGGGGCGGCGGGTGTGGAACCCCCAGATGAGTCCCACTTCAGCCTGCCCACAATCACTCACTGAACCTGCCCCTGCAGGACCTATGGCCTCAGCTCCCAAGGCTTGTGGATTAGATTAGCATGAAATAATCAGAATTCTCCAGGACTAATTACATCTGACTTTGTAAGTCCCTCCTTTCAGGGCCATGTGGTTGCCCAGGGGAGGGCTGTCTTCCTAGACAGAGCTCTGGTGGCTATCAGGTCCCTAAAGTGGCCCAGACAACCCAGCATCGGTGCCAGAAAGACTGGCCTTCCAGAAAGGCACCAGGTTACCTCCTGGGCTGACAAAACCAAAACTCTGTTAACTCTGTTAACATACAGAGTTGATGTTGATGCTAGGAAATGGATACTCTATACATGTCAGGAAAATAATCCAACAGTGTTTTTTTTCCCCCATTAAAAGCATATATACATTTTAAAAATAAAAAATAAACACAGATACGTACCTTTCTGGCCAGCAATCCAACTTTGGCAGAATCTATTCTATTGAAGAAACAAAAATAAATACTGATACATGAGGTTGTTTGAACAAGAAAACTTATTATAACAATATTTGTAGGACAACAAAAAACTTGGAAACCCTGATGTATGTCAGTGGGTAGAGAATTAAATAAATTGTAGTATGGCCATCTACAAAATATTGTGTAACTATTTAAAAGAAGGAGTTATTTGTTTAGTTTTTGATCTTAAAGGATCTGGTACAAGAGAAACATATACCATAATTTTGTTAAGATAAAAAAAAACAAAACCAACTTTGGACACCTGGGTGGTTCGGTCAATTAAACATCTGACTCTTGATTTTGGCTCAGGTCATGATCTCAGGGTCCTGAGATTGAGCCCCACATCAGGCTCTGTGCCTGGAGCCTGCTGAAGTTTCCCTCTCCCTGGGGCACCTGGGTGGCTCAGTCATTTAAGCATCTGCTGTCTGCCTATGGCTGGGGTTATGATCCCCAACCAGAATCATGCCCCATATTGGGCTCCCTGCTCAGTGAGGAGTCTGCTTCTCCCTCTGCCTCTCACCCAACTCTCATGCTCTCTCTCTCAAATAAATAAATAAAATCTTAAAAAAAAAATTCTCTTGCCCCTCTTTGCTGGCACTTGTGTGCGTTCTCTCTCTTTCCCTCAAAGAAAGGAAGGAAGGAAGGAAGGAAGGAAGGAAGGAAGGAAGGAAGGAAGAAGCCTTGTGAATGGGTTCATGTTAATGTTTTCAGAGCCTGGGGAAAAGTATGGAAGGATACACATCAGTCTAATCACAGGGCAGGGTGGGTTAATTTGTTTTCCTTCTATGTGTTGCTTTGGTAGTTACATAAATACTTAAGTGTTTCAACTTGGGAAGAGGAATTTAATATAAATACTACCTTATAGTAAATTTTCATAATATAAATAGCAGCAGAGAGAAGAGGAAGAAAGGAAACTGTCAAGGAAGCTCCAAGGTCAGTTCTGGGAGAACCGAGGGATTTCACGCTGGGGGTCTGTAGACGGTGAGTGAGAGCTAGGGCTGCAAGGGTGTTGCTAGAGGGTCTGAGAGCACAGTCTGTGTGGAGCCGCTGACTTAATTCAAATTTATCTAGAGCATCCTCTAAGAAGGCCAGAGTGGGGTGGAGCGCTGGGTAGCCTCCAGCAAGAGGAATTTAAGCTGCTAGACTATGAAGAAAAACGTCCCCGAAGTATTACGGGTCATAATGAGTCTTTCTACTAGGGGTTATTTTGAAGAATTCAGCAAGACTTTTCGGATTAAGCTGGTATAGAGACAGGAGGAAGCAAAATACCTAACGTTAGGTAAGAGGCAAGTAGTTGTAAAACGGTTTACCTACCTTATCTCATCTGAAACAAAAATGCAACCCAGCAAGGTAGGTATGGTTATCCTCATTTTACAGAGGAGGAAATGGGGGTTGAGTAACCCACCCAAGTTATGCAGCTGGTAAGGGGTCTTTTGGCTCCATAGTCCACGCTCTAAAGACCTTGTCCTACCAGGGTGAGAATCTAGATGGGAATATTACCCTTCCCCTTCACCCCATGGGGCTCAAGTGGGCAGGGCTGGGCAGGGTTTCTCTTTATTCCCACGTTGGGGTTTGCGGCTGAGGTTCTGGGCCCCAACATCAAGGAAGAGTCCCTGAGAGACACTGTTCTTCTCCTTGGGGGAGGGGGGAACAAACTACAGCATTACAAATTCCCTGATGTCCCACCTGCAGTGACTTGAGGGCACAGGGCTTGACTGGTGGTGAACCCTGGGTCTTGCCAGCTGACATCCTCACTGCCCCGTCCCCACTTTATTTTCACAGTAGGGGCAAGGGAGGAGGGAAGCAACGCTTTGCAGGGGTGAGACAAGAGGACCTTTTCTCTGGTCCCACGGGACCAGACCATAGACTGTTCCAGAGAGTGGACACCTCTAGGACTGGCGGTGTCCAGCCTGGAGCTGCCTGGGCGCAGAGCTTTGTGTGTGCGCGGTGGGGGGTGGGGCGGGTAGTGGGAGAGGGAAAGAATGTTTGGAGACCTTCCCAGAAGCTGCTGTGCCAGGATCTGAAGGAGTGTCAGGAAGCGGGGAAGGGGGTGGGGGAAAAGGGGGAAGGGGGTAAGGGGCAAAGGCATCATCTCCTCTCAGCCACCTGATGTCCCCAGGGATGCGCTCAGGTGCGCGGTGAGTGCTAGTGCTCCCCCCCTCCGCGGACTTCACTCACGCCTGCCTAGCCCAGAGGTTCCGAGGCTCCTTGATGACTATGACCCTACCCTTGAGGCTCCAGCTGGAGTGAAAGCATCTCTGGATTTACAGAAAGAGAATCTGCATGTGGTCCTTGTGCTCATTCGTTTCTCTGAGAGTCGTGAACGAAAATCAGGCCCAATTTCTTCTCTATCTTCCGCAACTCTACCATCTCCACCTGGAAATTTCTCCATCATCTCCTTCTGTGTTTAAGAGGATTGCCTTCCCCTCTCCCCTCTGCTGACTCTATTTCTGGATGTTTTCCCCATCTTCCTCTGCATCCCCATTTTCCACGCCCTCCTTCTCTTGCCACCTCCTGGTTCCCTCTACTCCCCCCCTCTCAAGGGCTCTAAAGCTGACCTCTTTAATATTTTCACGAGGATAACCAAATATTACACTCAAGTGAACCTTTGTGTCTTGGATCTACTTAGGCAGGGAGTAGAGTGGAGAAAGGCGCTTCTACAATCCCAACAAGTCCTGAGGCTCAGGGCCAGTGCTGGTGGGCTGCTTGGAGAGGTGGACGTTGGTATGACCATTTCCTTGGTGCACGAAACCCACTAGGTTCCCCACCCCCATCTGGGTGAGGGGTGTGCGCACCCTGGATTAATATCTCCCTGAGCTGGGAACAGGGCTTACTGCTTTGCTGCTTAAAAACATCAACTAACATATGGAGATGTCATCATGATTAAACAGCAAATTATAGTCGAAGACGGCGCGATAATAATCTAAACAATCACCACAACAAGAAGAAATGTTCTCTCACGAGCCAGATGCGGCATCCTGTGTTTCTGAGACTAGCGCCCCTGCCTTCCTGGGGCTCCCCCCCCACCCCGAACGCACTTGCTGGTGGTACCGGCCTAGGACAGGGCAAATGAGTCCCCAACAGGGCACCAATCTTTCTCGAGGCACTGGTAGGATGATCTGGGACAGGACGGAGTGGGGGCGTGGAAGGACGTGGCGGTGGAGCGCCCTCCATCTGGGAAGGCAGTTGGGGCCACAGGAGGACGGGGTTCCTAGAGAAGAACCTTGTTGGGAGAGCAAACGAGCCCGCATTCCCAATCCTTCCCGCCCGTCGCCTCTGTCCCCTCCCTGAGCCTCGCCTCCTCCCAGATCTCGAAGGAGACAGATTTCCAGGTGGGAAACCCGCGCTGCTAGGGGAGGGGCATCCTTCGCGTGTCTCGGATGTCTCCCTTCCCCCAAGCCTGGGGAGAGCGATGCGTGTATTTTCCTTTGGCCAGCCAGGGGCCCAGCTGCGTGCACGGGTTCGCCCCCAGCCCTCCTTGGGAAAGATACCGGCAGGAGGCTGCGAGCTCTCCAGGCCAAAAAAAAAAAAAAGAGAGAGAAAGAAAGAAAAAATGATAGAAGACCCTCCCTCCTTTCCCTGTTCTCCTCCCCCTCATTAAATAGATTCGTATTTAAAACAGGCTCAGACATTTTAATTTGAATTCCAGGGATTGCGCTTGGGTTAGAATCATCCTACCTCTACTTGGACCGAAAATAACCACTGAAACGAAATGATCAAAACCAAACGCTATTTTCCAAAACAACCAACGTTCCCTGTGGGTGACCATTCCGCGCAGGCAGGCAGGATCTCCTTTGCTTTTGGCTGAGAATAGGGGATCGACGGAGGAGGGGCTGGGTGGAAGGTGGCGGGTGAAAGTATTCCCAGGAGCGGCCCGGCGCGGCGCGTGCGTGAACTGGCCGCGGTAATATATGCTGCCATTAAGAATCCGGGCAGGTTCTAGCGCTCGGGGCGCGGGGACGCATGTGTTGCTGGAATTCAATCCGTGGGGGGAATGCAGATTGGGCTGCGACCTACTGGGTTTGATTTATGAACTGTTACTCTAGCGATTGTTTACACATTACATTTCAGAGCCCCCGCGCACCCTCCCGGCGGCGGCCGGCTCGCTCCGCGGCGCGGGAGCCCGCGGCAGCCTCCAGGGCCTCGCTGCACCCGACCTCCACCCCCACCCCGGGGGACCCCGCCCTCCCCCCTGCAGCTCCCTCTCCCCCCCCCCTTCTCCTAGAAATCAGATTCCGATTTCCTTGAACCCGGGGACTGACGCTCGGTTCTCCCTCCCCCGCCGGCTCCAGTTCCCGCAGCCTTGGACCCCGGTCTCCTCGGCCCGTGATTACTCTCGACTGTTTACTTCTCCGTAAGGCCATGCGGGGCCTATAAATAGGAGAGGTGGAAGCAGCTCGACTGCCAGATCAATAGGGCCCCGTCTCCTCGCCATTTCAGCCGAGCCGTCTTATTAATTATGAAAGGATTCACCTGATCCCTGCCAGGGACCACAGCCTCTCTGGGCCCCTCTGCTAGAGCCCTTAATGGCGGTTCGTTCGCAAGCTGCCTCCGGCCACCGCAGAGGAAGAGGCGAATCGTGGTCAGGGCTCGGCCTGCACGGATCGTGGTTAGGGCTCCCACCCGCCTGGGGCGGGGGCCGCAGGCTGGGCACGGGCCTTGGGTCTGCGCGTGTTTTCTCGCGCAAGCCCAACCTGCCGGAATCCTCACCTACAAAAGCTCTCTGCTTTTTATTTATTGAAAATACAACGTCCTCTTTCTCTTCTTTAAGTAAACACGATTTCAGAAAACTGGCAAAGTGACCTTGTTAAAGAGGGTCTGCTTGAAGTGACAGGTTATCTACTTACTGGCTGGCGAACAGGTGCTTGTACACTCCGGCGTCCCGTGTCCCTACGGAAACCCCGGGCGCTGGATCAAGAAACCAGGCTTGGGGCAGGAAACAAATGACACCCCCATTTCAAACAATAACTTTTATTTTATACTTCTCTATACTTTGTAGCAAATCTTTTTTTGCTGAATTTAATTTATAATAAACTTTTTAAATTACATCTCTCTCTTTTTTTTAAAATCAAGGCTCTTTTATGTCAAAATCTTTTTTTAACTATATTTTAGATTAACATTTAACACCCCCCCCTTGTGATCTATACCGTTGGATATTCAGGTATTACTGTATGTGTAACAGCTAAAACAAGAGGGAAAATAAAGGCGGTGGACTTGGAAAGATGCATCGACAACAGCAGGTAAAGCTTAACCTCTCAGTGACTTTAGCAGCGATTCTTCTGGAAGCCTTTACCTAGACACCCGAGATTTCCTCAATCCCTTCCCTCTCTCCCTCCTATCCTTAAACCACAAAGCCAACAATCTGTCCTTTCACTTTCCTCGAGGAGAAATGTGCAGTGGAAATGATCAAAACAAGATACTGTGGAAGAAAGACGTGAGCGTGAATTATTCACCATATGCTTTCCTCGTGGACATCTCTCTTGAATTCATTCCCCTGGCCTTCTCCTCTCCTCTCTTTCCTATTAGGAGGAGCCCATCATTTGTCATGTAGTAACATGATTAATATAGTAGGTGGCCCAGGGCCGTTCCTGAGATTCTTGTGCCAAAAAATAAAAATTAAAAATTAAAAAAAATGGGGTGGGTTTGCCGTTTTCTTATTTTTGTGTGAAGACGGACTAAAGCTGAGGTCCGATTTTGGCTGTGCTTGCTTGCTCACTGATTGGTAACATTTGGCAAATAAAACACAAGAAATCAAACGAAATCAAAAGGAGAATCAGGATTTCCCACAATCCTATATGAGTGTTTTCAGCATCACAGAGAATCACAACGTCCCCAAAGAACGAATGGATCTTCCTCTCGATTTCCGGGAGCATGGAGTGAATGTGGGTGGGCGCGCGGGGGGAGCCGGCCCCGCGCTCAGAAGGAAAGCCAAGTCGCTAAAGCTGCCGAGAGAGACATCAGGAGCACGGGGAGCGTCGGGAGCAGGGACCCCGCCGCCCCGTTGCCGCTGCCGCAGAGTTCGAATAAGCTGCCTTGGATGTTGAGGTTTTTGGATTCTTTTCTCAGTTTATCCCACATATCTTTCGCCCCTTCCTGGCAATCCGTAAGGGCTGTGACCGTGCAGCTGTGGAAATCCTCCCAGTATCTGGCGAGGAACAGAACAAAACGGAAGAGGCAGGTTGACTTTGGGCGCGGGAAGGACCCGGGCCTGCACCCCTGCGCCTCCTCCCCACCCCCACCGCCTCCCCCCCCGCGGCCTCCGCAAACCTCTGCGGGAGCCAGCCCCCACCTCTTCTCCACACGCCCGGCGCCGGGGTCGAGCTAGGTTTGCTTTCGCCGGACCTCGGCCCACCCTGGAAGCCAACGTCCGAGGGCAGAGGCCGCCCCCGGCGGCGTCTGGTTTCTCTTTCCCGCTCCCGGGCGGGGACCCGCTGCCGGGAGCCTGGCCGCACCCGCAGCGCCGCGCTGGCACCTCGGCCTGCGCAGACAGATTGCTCGTCCTCCTCGGGGAAAGCTAGGAAAACAGTGCTAAGCCTTGCAAGCTGCCGCCCATTAATGCCTCTTAGCTTGCAAGATGGGTTACTTGCTCAGAGCAAGGCCCTCCCCTCTTGGCTTCTCACTTTCTCCTCCCCCTCGTCCCTTCTGTGTCCCACCCCCCTCCTCGCTGCGGTACTCCCTCGCCTGCGCCCGCACTCTCCCTCCTCCCTTCCTTTTGTTTCCCGCTCTCCGATTTTCCCTTCCCTTCCTCTTCCCTTCTTTGTCTTCCTCCTTTTCCCTCCCCTCGGTTTTCCTCTGTTGAGTTCCTCACTTCCTCTTCCTCCTCCTCTCCCCCTCCTCTTCGGCCCTCCGTGACCCCTGGCCTCGCTCTCCACAGTCCCCCGGCTCAGATTCGGTCCGGAGACTCCTGCCTGCCTCTCCCCTCCCCGAGTCGGTGAGTGTCGGTGCCCTGGGGCCAGCCTGTAGCCACCTTCTGTTTTTGCAAATCCCAGTGCTCCCGGGCCTGCGCGCTCGGTCCCTCCTCTTCTCCCCCTGCGGAGTCCTTCTTGGGCTTGGGCCCCAGGAAGCCTCCTCCCCACGGCCGTCCGGGCATGGTGTGCAACCCCCCTGGCCGGGACTCCGGTGCCGCCGCGGTACCCTCCGCCAGCCTTCCAGGGACCCCGCTCTCCTCCTCTCTCCTCGCCTCTTCCGTAGCCCGGAGCCTTCTTCCTCAGCCACTTCCTCCCCCTTGGGCTCAGCTCCTAGCCCCGCCCCCACAACCTTCAACCAACCTGTCCTTTTTCATTATTGTCCCCCTTTCTTCCGAAAACCCAAAATAGATCCCGAGACTAAATATAATCCCAACCCGTGATCGATTCCTGGGGCGCTGTCTCCTTTCGGTGCTGGGTCGATGTGTGCGTCTCGGTAACTCCGAGCTGGGCTGGCTCCCACTTCACCCGGGCCAGTAGCGCCAGGTCACTAGCGATCGCCTTCCATGCAATTTGGTTGTATTTGCTCCTATCTCTCCCTTCTGCTCGCTAGCCTGGACTGTAAGTGCGTTGAAGGCAAGCACCATGTTTGATTTATTCTTGTTGGCACTCCCACCCCATCCTCTGGCTAATAGCAAAGATATAAATGCTTGTTTAATTGCCTTGAGCTCTGGCTGTTTTCTAAGGACCTTTGTGAGTCTCTAATTTATGAGGACTGGGGAGCCTGGAGCACAGGGCTTCCAGGTTCCTCACTTCATAATAAACAGCAAGATTTAGAGAAACTAAGAGGCGGAGGGAAAGCTCTCTTGCTGTCATTGCACCTCCCAAAGGATGTCTAAAGCTCCCTTTCTTTATGCATGCCCAGATGGGGCCAGGACCCTCCTGGAAGAGGAATACGGTGATAAAGGACAGATATCCACATGGTACTGAGAGGCGGTGGGTTTCAGCAGTGTTGAGCAACCAGAATCATTAATGAATCGGAAGCCCAGATCCAGCAGTGGCCTGCAGCCTCTGGGAGACAGGGTGGGCAGGGGGTTGGGAGAGGATACTTCTATCCTCCAGGACCAAGTCCTGCAAAAAAATTAAAATAACTTGCAATAACTGAATTCTAGCAAATAATAGAAGATTTGGGAGCCGATCTATATCTAACCTTTTCTCAATCTTCATAAAGCTACATCCTTACCTATCATCAGACATTTGGAATTAAAGTAGGTGGGTATGCAACCCAAATCAGCCTTTTGTCCCTTTTCTGATAGGAAGGTACCAGCTACCTAGCTGCTGCAGCTTTTGGTGGATATCAGGGTACTTAGGAAAGTGTGTAGCAAAATTGACCCCCATTTAATTACTCATTGTTTAAACAAATAAATGCTCCCTCCCCAGGAATTAGGCAGAGAAAAAGGACTTAACTGTATACAAAAGATGTGCAGAAAATGGTTTCATCAACCTGTGGGGAACAAGGAATACCTCTGGCCTTGGCTTTTTGGTAAAGACCAGAATTGGGTGAGGGGTGGGAGTTACAGCTTTTTTTGAAAAATAAAATAAAGTAAAATAAAATAAGTGTGTGTGTGTGTGTGTGTGTGTGTGTGTGTGTGTGTGTGTGTGTATTATAGAGGACAGAGGTACTTCTAAGGTCTGCAGTAGCTAAAATGTTGCTGGTCTACCACAGTAGGGCTCTCTGCTAGTTACCTCCTTTCCTAGTGGGAGCAGTGCTTTTCAGCCAAGCTCTGGGAAAATCCACTGTACCTGGCCAGGTACCTAGCCCTTACCTGCCTGTGGCCTGGGGATACCAAGCAAATGCAGAGAGGAAGGTGGGGGGAACAGGGGGTGGCTAGCCCAGACCTCTAATCTGCCACAGACTCACGAGAGATGGTCACTGGATGCCCATGACATACTTTTCTAGGGCAAAATCATTGACACTAAACAAAATATTCTTCCAGCCTCTCTCTTAGAAAGAGAAAGAGGGACCCGCGCTCCCTAGCCTGCCCCCAAGTGTTCTTCGTGTGTAGCAGAACGGGGTTTTATCAGGGGAAATGGACAAAATAAACGAGTGACATTGACCTTTCCTTTATGCAAACCTGAAGTATTTCCTAAAATGCTCCGCAAACCAAAACCAACTGTTCTTCGGAGAGTACTCAGCAGTCCACTCATTCACTCAGGGGAAAAAAAAATAACGAATACTGCCTCAAAGTAGAGCGAGGAACCGCCAGCAGTTTTCTGCCCTGGCTCCGGGTTCCAGGGCCCCTAGTGCCGGCGCCTCTATGGGTGCAGGTGAGGATGCGCTGGGCTGGGCCTGGCCCCCGCGTGGGAGGGTCCTCCCTTGCCCATCTCAGACCACAGGACCCCCTTGGGCAGTGCAGACCCTGGTCGAGGCCTGAGGGTGAGTCCACAGCCCAGCACGCTCTGATTCGCGCTGCTGGGGAATTCAGAGCGCAGGCCCGCAGGCAAGCCCGCACGGACCTCAGCAGCGCCCCCCGGAACAGAAACCCAGCAGGCCAAAGTGGACACTTACGTGCACACGGTCTTGATGTTCGTCTTGTCGTCCAGGCCCTGCGGGTAGTTGGCCATGCTGTCGCCCAGCTTGAGCAAACAGTCCGAAAAGCCCTTAAAGACCGCATCGCACTTGCCCGCTGCTCTCACGGCCTGCACCAGGTATGCTGCGGGTAGGAGGGGACACTGGTCAGCAGCGTTGCGACCCCGCCCAGCAGCCCCCGAGGCCCGCCAGCCCCCGACTCGCTGCCCAGCCTCGCGGGACGCCAGTGTTAAAGGTAAATGAAAGATGTGGCCCAAGAGTGACTGACCCGCCCCCAACTACAGACTCGTGCGGACCGTCTGCGTGCAAGCGGGTGCGGGAGGGGGAGGCGAGTCCATTCCTATCCTGCAGCTCCCTCCCGCATCTCGCTCTGCATCTTTTTCTGTTTCCCTCGCCCCCTCTTCTCACCTCCCCCGTCTCTTTTATTTCTCCCTTTCTCCTCACTCCCTCCTTCGTTTCCCAACACTTCCCCAGCAAGTCCGTCCTGGCTCTCCAAGTGCAATCTTGCATTTCTGAGGTGACAGAGGGGGTAACGACAGCAGAGTGAGGGGGTGACGAAGGGGTGAGGAGGCGAGATAGGGTGGGGGCCACGGAGCTGAACCTCTGGCCACATCGCGCGAGAAAGCCTTGGGCCGTGTCCCCGCTTGGTGGGTGCTCAGCAAACACTGCTGAATGACTAAATTAATAAAGTCTCTGGAAGCCAGCAGCTGCCTTCGAAATGGACTGTTTATTATAAAACGGACTGCCTACCGTGGAGTATGTGTTCCGAGTGAGATCGTCGCACTCACCCTCCCTACCCCACTGGAGAAAGAGCAGCCTTGGTGTCCAGAGACTGGGCTGGGGTGACGAGTGGTCGGGGCACTTAGGGCCGGGCAGAGTACCTGTGTTGGCACAGGTACCCCGGGCTGCCTCCCGGGGGCCAGATCCGTGAAACTCTGTCCGCGGCTCAGCTCCCCGCACACCCCGAAAAACCAGCCACCAATCCGCCTGCAGCGGGTGGGACCTTTTCTCTCTAGGCCCCAACCCTGAAGGGCCCAGGTTGGCAGTCGACCCGGGCCTCCGGGCGTCTAGCTCCGGGTCCATTCCAGCGGGTGAGGCGGGGCGGGGGGCGGGATGGCGGCCGGGACCAGGGGAGGAAGGGGAAGGGAGGAGAGAGGTAACCCGAGCGGCTCCAAAGTCCTTTCCTGGCCTCGGTGCGGTCAAACCCCACGGCGCCGGACTGCGGCTGCCAAGGCCGTTTCTCTCCACTCCTAGGCCAACGAAACAGGCTAAACGTTCCTTGGTGCTCGGCCAGAAGCACGTAGAGGGGCCAGGAGGGGAGCAAGAACCGTTGATCCACGCGGTTGGGGCTCGGGGAGCAGAGGGAAGGGCCGATCTTCTGAGAATCAAAATCGGCCTCCAGTACCCACGACCCAGAGCGCAGGGTCCTTCCTGGGGAGGATTCTTGCCTCCAGGACTTGTGTGTGAATGTCTCCGAAGAGGACCATACACCTCACTGCCCCGGCTACCCCCAGCCGCTGGTCCCCGAGAGCCGGGCCAGACGCAGACAAGAGGGAAGGTGACCGAACCTGCAGCCTCCGAGAGCTCCCCGTTTGCAAATTGCGGCAGGAAGAGCGAGGCGGGCCTTGCGCTTTCTAATCCGGAACGGGAAGCGCCGGGGAAGGGACTGACGTTAACTTCGACCTCGGCTCGGGCAGATACGTAAACCTTCATGAATCTCCCTCCCCCACCCCCGAGATATAATAAAAGCCCTTGCGACTGCAATATCAAACAGAAGACTGAGATAGAATAAACGAATCTTCGTTCTACTAGAATCGGTCACAGTGAAACGAGCCCTACACACCCTGCGCTACAACATGCCACAAATGCAGCTTTGCAGCGCCGGAACGGAGTAAAATACAGTCCCTCTTCCCCTCCCCCACACAGCTCCCCGTCTCTCCTTACCCTTTACCTCCACCCCCAAAACTCAGTGGCGAAAAGGTAGCCCCTAAGATGCACTGGCAATATTTTAACGGGGGATTTGGGGCTCGCCGGGGGCAGGAAGCGCTCCCGTCACGTTATCTTTGCGGGCGCTGCTGGAGAAGACCCTCCACACCGCGCATGTGTGAGTGTGTGCGTGTGTAAAATAAGGAGTCGTGAAAATTTCTGCTTTTTTTTTTTTTTTTCAACTATAACTGCTTCGTCTCTAGTTCGCTGTGGGAGGACCGGAGCTTGCGCGCGGGAGGTGTTTTGAAGCTCAGGCAGCCAAGCAGGTCACAGCCCGTGCGACCCTCGCTGTCCTTCCTGAACCGGGCTTCAGCGAGGCTCGGACGGGCGACCTGGGCTCCTTCCCTCTCCTCTCCAGTGTCCGCGTCTTGTGCCTTTTCCATCTGTTCATTCATTCGTTCGACCTCTCATTCATTTCAAACTTCCTCCCGCGAGTCTTCATGTGCCTTCACCATCCTCTCCATCTCCTCGTCCCTTCCCAACCCCCACTTTTGTTGCCAAATGTCAATGATTTGGGACAGCTCCCAGCCATGAATTAAAGATTGAGGCTCTGGTGCGGGAAAGGGCAGACATTCGGGAACAAACATGCTCAATTTCAATTCCACAGCCAACAAATGGTCATTTTCCCGTCGAGGTTAACGTGTTCCAAGCGTATCCCGTATGCACAATCTCTCTCTCTCTTTTTAAAAACCCCTCCAAAGTAAGGTTATTTCCCTCCAGGAAAACAGCCCCGAACCGGCTCCACTTAAAACCTATTTCAAAAATAACTGCTATATCTTGCTCTCTAAAAAATTGCAGGCTAATTGCAAAATGCCACATTCACTTACTTCCCACACTTAAGGGGTTTTCTGCAATTATAATTTTTAAATTTTATTGAATCTCTTTGCACTAATGTCAAAGATTCAGAAGAACCAGATTCAAAATATCAAGTCAAGTCTTAGAATTAAAGGAAAATGCCAACATCCTGCACACAGTCTAAAATTCCTGTAATGTTCATGCAAAAAAAAAAAAACCCACATACACAAAATCATGTCAAATGCATTAAAAAAAAAAAACACTGCAAAGAATCCATTTTAATGTGTAGATAACTCCAAACCCCATCTCCTCCACATTTCTCATGGAGAAAAATATTATACATTTTCTGCTGCCCCATTCCCTAAAGGATCCTCCTATCCAAATACTGCAAGGGTTTGTCTGTAAAGAATGCTACAGCCTGAAATGATATGAGGCAACAATTCCCTCGGTCTCCAGAAAACCCGTTTGAAGAGTTTCTATTTTTTCTTTTGTCCATTCTATTAATAATCTACTTCACTTTCACTTTTAGGTCAGGTTAATTAATGCTCCAACCTGCATTGAAGAAGTGGGGTTTCTAGTGCTGCCTTCCATCACGTCTTTCTCATTCTGGATGGAAAAACGTGAACTTTTAAAAGCCCCCAAACAGTGTAACTGGGACTCAACATTCCTTAACATAAAATGGGGACTAAATAAATCTGACATAATTAACCCCAAGCAAACAAAAATAACAAACCAAACCCCCAACGTGACATACAGCATACACTTCTTAACCGTTTCCTATATATAAAATTCGGATACCTATAAGGAAATGAACAGGCAAATATTCATAGAAAATGATATCCACGTATAATTGGCTGAATTCAACCTCCTCAATGATAAGCATATTAAAATATGTACTCTGGGGTTCCCTATCATTCTCAATTTGCCCCCCCACCCCAGCCGGGTCTGCGGTGCCCGGTGCAAACGCTGCAGCTAGGATATGGGGGGTAGGGGGGCGGGAGAATGACAAAGTTCTAAATGCAGCAGTCTGAGCCCCGAAATATCTTTGCTTTCTGCATATAAACTTTCCATTCTAGCTGCCTAGCCATCTTGTTCCTGCATTCACCTTTCGACCCTTCAAAATAATACCTTGCCGTATCGCAGGGGCCAATGCATTGCCCCAGAGCCCACGAAACCTGGTCTAACCCGAGAAAAGGAAGCAAAAATGGATGTGCGCTTTGGGGGGGAAAAGGGGAGGAAGCCCCCTCCTGAAAACGGCCAGCTGCATACATTTCCTGGCAAAGGTTTGGAGTCTCTCTCTCTCTCTCTTTTTAAGAAAAACCAACTCGGGACGCGCGAGTCCCTAGGAGCCAATGCCCCCACCCTTGGGGGTTTGCCGGCGTCTCCGCACCCCGAGGCAGCCCCGGGCCAGTCGGTCCCCCTGGGCGCCTCGGACCCGGCCGGCTACCTCCTGCCACAATCCGCAAGCCCGGCCGGGCGGCCACTTACCTATTTGCACCGCGAGGATCAGTGAAATATATCTGCCGTTCAACTTAAGTCCCATCCTACGTTTAGTCAAACCATTTGCGACCGCAGACCTTTAAATAGTTAGTTTAGAGAACGCGGGGGAAAGCTGAAAAATAGGCATTGCCAACAAGTTCCAAGAGCGACGGAGACTTTATGCACGGGGAAGGCAGAGGGAGGAGAGAAAGAGAGGGAGCGAGGAAGAGAGAGAGAGAGAGAGAGAGGCTGAGAGAGAGAGGGGGGAAGAGCTGGGAATGGTTCACTCCATTAGGAGGGGGCGGAGGAAGTACAGCCTCACGCCCACGAGCAGGCCTGACGTGGGGGATGACACGGAATGATTTTTTTTTTTTTTTTTAAATAAAGACACCTTGGTAGAGAATCGCCATTTATAGTCATCAGAAGCTGGAATTAATCAGATATCTCCAATTAATGTGTGATCCAAACGAATTCTCGCCTCCCGGGGGTGACCACTTCCCCGTCCCCGCGGCCACCCCCGCCTCCTCGCTGTTCCCGGGGCCCCCAAACCCCGCCTCCTCCCTGCGCGGAACAGGGGCTCCCTCTCCCCTCCCCGCCTGCAGCCGGGGAGTCCTGGCGCGCCCACTCGGTTATTTCAACTTGCTCCCCCCTCCACCATCAGCTCAAAAGAGAATCCAGCCCCCTATCCCTACGTTGCAGTGGGTTTTAAACGAGCGAGAAACGGAGAGGGAAGACAGTTAAAGCAGTTCTATCAATTCGACATCCCCCCTCAGCCCCCTGCCTCCTGCACTTGCCTACCCTCTTTCTCTCCAACCCAGTAGTTGAGCTCTGGGCTTAGCCTAGAGCGCGTGAGCACACACTCACGCACATACTCGCGCACGCCCGCAAGCAGAGCGCCCCCGTGCCCGCCTGCTCACACTGCACGGGAGCGCGCGCACACGCGCGGCACACGCCCAGGCCCCGGGGGTTTGGTCCGCACCGTGGGGCCCCTGAAATATACACCATTTGCCCTCTGTGAATTTCACCACTTGGGACGCCCCAGCCGGGAAGAGGCCGACTCACGAGACACAGCGACAACTGTTTTGGGGGACAGGAGAGCACGGAGAAACGAGCCACTGCAAAGATGATTTTCGGATACTAGAGATTTACTAACTCAGAGCTTTAGGAAATTTCCTAGGCCATTGATAGAATGCGGGGCTCTTTCTGATCCCGATGCGCCTCTTGGGGTTATTTGTTGAGCTATACACACACGTACACACACGCACACACGCACATCACGTACGCGCACGCCCGCCCGCCTTCACATACACCTGCACTGTCTTTTGATGCTCAGGCACAGACCCTGTGTAGACGCAGCCTGCTCTGCAACGGAGTGCTTCTGCAGCTGCGTGTGTGCTCGGTGCAAGGTGCTAACGACGACCGCTTGAGTTAAGAATGAAAAACAAACAGGGCTATTTCCTGTCTAAAGGCCGTTAGGCTTTGGTTTCTTTCCCTTCTGCAAGAAAAGATGACTAAATCCCAGTTTTTTAAATCGAAATCTAAAGGCGGCATCAGCCAAATTTAAGTTCCTGAAGAGAGAAAACAAAAACCAAAAAACAGAACCCCCCCAAAAAAAGAAAGAAAAAGAAAAGGATCCCCCCAATCTTTCAAAAATAGACGAGAACATATCGAAATATTAAATAGTCAGTAGAAATGCAAACGGATTAAAGAGCTATCGAATCGGATTTACTTCTTCAGGCAGCATGCCATCTGCGCTCCATCTCAGGGTCCCCACATTCTCTCAGACATTTGCAGATTCAAAGTCAGAGAAAGGGGCAAAACAAGAGGGGTGCTGTGGAGAGTGAGGGTCTGAAGGGGAGTGCGGGGTACTGACTGCAGCACTTTGTGACGTGGAGCCTCTGCACAGGGCGGCCGCTTCCCCGCGTCCCGCGGGAGTCGCAGACTCGGAGGTGGGGGCACTGGCCCCGGCTGCGGGGGCGGAGCCATGTAGCTCCACCTCTGGTGACATCACCAGGCCGGCGGGTTGGGTGGCTGGGGGCCCGCCTTTCTAGCGTCCAGGGGCTCAGTGGCAGCCCCGGTGTTTCCTTTCCCGGTGTTCAGAGTCTCCAGGAAGGTCCGAAGGCGTAGGCGGGCAGGGGGCGGGGCGGGGGCCGGTGGCGAGAGGGGGGTGTCCCTCGGACCCGCCCCCGGCGCTGTCCAATGGCAAGGAGGGAGGTTGGTCCGAGGGGCGGGGTCTCCAGGGAGTAGCAGCAGGCCCCGCCCACAGCTCCGCCCCGCCCCTCGGGCTCCCGCGCGTTCCGCCCGCCCAGCGTTCTGCTCTCCCGCCTGCGGTTAGCTGCGGCATCCCTGCCTCTCTCAAGACTTTTGCGGAAACCCAGCTGAGGGCGCTTTAATTTTTTGCCCTTAACCTCCGTGCCTTCCTCCTGCTCACCCACAAACCCCGGATCTTCCAAAACCTCGTTTTCTGAGGATGCCCTGGGATTTCCCACCCTCTCCGGGTCCCATCCTCTGTCATCCTGAACTTGGGGCGTTGGGGGTGTGGGAGCAGGCTGCGCTAAAGTACTACATAAAGCAGAGTGAAGCGGGGTGCGGGCGAGCTGCCGCCCCCCGACCCGCGCGCGTGCGCACAGCCGCCCGCCTTGGGGCTCCCGGGCCAGTCGTCGGTGGGCGCCACCCCGGAACCCCAGCTGGCCTTTCCCTCTTCACTTTCCTCCCCTGGCGTCCCAGTCTCCGTCGCTGGCGTGGGTCGCTTTGAAAGTGGAGAAGTGAGAGAGCAGAGTTAGTACTCCACGTAAGGTTGAAAGCAGATGCTAACGGTGGTTTTGTTGTTGTTGTTTTGTTTTGCTTTTAAAATTCTTTTAAAATTACCGGTCGTTCTGCAGTTAAGGCTCCGTGCGAGGTTGGTTCTTTCTAGTTCCTTAATTAAGGGGTAATGAATTCCATGGTTGCCCACGCACGCTATTTGGAAACGTTGGGGGCGATATCTATGGTTGAAAGTGGCACTGGACAACATTTCCTCCTTTTTTTTTTTTCTTTCTTTAATTCGAGAAGTCCACTGCACATATTTGAGGGGAGAGAGCAGTGAAAGAGAGGGGGGAAGCCCAGATCCTCGGCCTTGCGTTGTCAGTATTGACATGACCAGGATTGGTACCCACGCTTCTCTGGTGTCCGTTTCTTGATTTGAAAAAAAAAAAAAAAAAAAAAAAAAAACCACCAACAACAACAAAAAAAAACCGGAGATGGGACTGTGATGTGATTTCCAAAACTGTTTTCACCTTTGACATTTTGTGAACCGGAGGTTTTCTAGAATACAGTCGATGGGGTTGGGAGTGGGGATGTGAAACTGGGAGAACAAAGTCCATTCAAGAGTGCTTGCTGTAGGCCAACTTATTGCAAAGGGCATATTTCCTTTGGATAAACAATTTCGCTTAAAGTTAAAGAAACAAATACCGTTAAGGATAGAGGAAAAAAGTGCTTGGTGCTGTCCGAGTCTGCATATCAAGTTGAGCCAAAGGTACCCCTGAAAGTAGGTCTGCATAATTAAGGCATAAATATGCAAAACTTTTTATCCCTAAAACTGCCAGAAAGAGACCATGTCTAATTTTAAGCCTGTTTGGCATCAACTTCCTCCCTCAGTTCAGGTTTGCTGCAGCCCTAGTCTCAGCAAGTGGGCATGCATATGTTACACACACACACACACACACACACACACACACACACACGAGCACCTGGTATGGGCCAGACCCCGTGCTTTATGTTCTGGCATTGGCAACAGGGCAAAGCATTGAGCCAGTCCATTCCCCAACTCTCTCCACCAGTCCATCATAAGTGGATTTTCCAGAAGCTACATTTCATAAAACATCCCTTAGAAATCATCTGCAGGAGCAGTTGTCAGGGCCACTAGAAAATTCTACCTTTGTCTTTTTGGTTAAAAAAAAAGGTAAAAAAAAAATCCACTGCTATATTAAAATGGATTGATCTAGCAATATATCTCTCTCATAAATTCAGCCCGTCATTTTTTTATACCTTTGTTAAAAAGAAAACCGGAGACCCAAGGTGGAGTCCCTAACCCCCAGGACGACAAACCAAGACTTAATTGCAATTTCAGCCTCTCTAGGAGTGGAATTTTAAGCAAATCAATCTGGAATTTTCTGGTCAGTACCAATTAGGAAACCTGTCGCTTGGGCCTTCTCCATCCTTTCCGCACTACACCACCAAAGGCAGATGAGATAATCTGCAGGATAAGGCCTCCTACCTTTCCTCCTTAAAGGAAAGAGACCTTGCCAGAAATAATCCTTTCTTTTCTTTTGCTAATAACTTTTTGGCCCAGCCTCCTTCCTATAAAAATCTTCAATTTTATACAACTCCTCAGAGCTTCTCTCAGTTTGCTAGATGGGATGCTACCTGGTTCATGACTTGCTTAATAAAGCCAATGAGATGTTCAAATTATTGAGTTGAATTTTGTTTTTTAACACCTTCAGCTAAAACCTTTGATCAAAATATGAATGTATATAGCTCCTTTATTTAGAATGAGAACAACTATACCATATTTAAGCGACCATATAAATTAGGAGGGGGATGAATTTTTTGTAGTGATATGTTGGTGGGGGTTCTAATAAAGATCCATTTTGGGAGGTTTGGATCTCTCTTGAGATCTGCTACTTTGTAAGGAGGTTTTTCACTCTTTAATCACTCCTCAAAATTAGTTTAAACTTCTGGGCTTTACATATATGGCTGACTGAGAAAGGATTTATGCAGAAATTTGGATTCTGGAAGCAAATACTGTATTTACAATATATTGATATGATTAGCTTTCTATTTAAAACAAAATATTTCATTAAAAATTAATGTTGTTATTATGAAATATACACACAGACCAATGTACGAAACAAAGGTGCCCAAGCCATTGATTTATCACACAGCGAACATTTATATGCTTCACACTCACCTCAAAACAGTCAGAACAGACATGCCAACTAAATGCAACCTTTATTGCTAGATAAGATCCTAACCTAAAAAAGTCAGAGAATTGTTGGACAGCAGAATTTCAGTGTGGTCTGTGAATTAGACATTAGTTTGTACCAGTGTTAATTACCTGATTGTAGAGGTGTATGCTGATTATAGAGAAGGATGTCCTTGTTTTTCTGTTGTTTGTTTTGCTTTGAGAGGGGAGAGCATACATGCAGTGTTTAGGAGTGATGAGACATCATATCTGCAACTTTTTCTCAAAAGCCTCAGAAAAGGAATGACAATAATGGGGGTAAATAAATAACAATGGAACAAACACAGTAAAATGTTAATAATTGGAGAATCCTTGGGTGAAGGGGTACGTGAATTCTTTGTACTGTTTTGACAGTCTTTTTTTTTAAGTTTGCAGTTATTTCACAGTAATAATTTACCAAAAAAATCTACTCTAGATGGGTTGAGGACTTAAGTGTTGAAAACAAAGCTTTCAAATACTAAGTGAAATATATAGATATTTTAAAATCTTAAATAAACAAAAAAGCATGAGCTGGATAAGATTGATAAATTTGACCATAATAAATGAAAAACTTTTATTCATAAAGTCACACCATACATAAAATAAAAGAGTGAATTATAAACTCACAAAAGATGAGTATCAAGAACTAGAGAACTCAAACCATTTTTTTTAAAGATTTTATTTGACACAGAGAGACACAGCGAGAGAGGGAACACAAGCAGAGGGAGTGGGAGAGGGAGAAGCAGGCTTCCCGCTGAGCAGGGAGCCTGATGTGGGGCTCCATCCCAGGACCCTGGGATCATGACCTGAGTCGAAGGCAGAGGGCAGATGCTTAACAACTGAGCCACCCAGGCACCCTCCAACCATTTTTTTTTTTTTAAGTTAGAGAGCAGGTAATCTTTTTTTTTAAAGATTTATTTATTTATTTATTTATTTAATTTTGGGGAGCGGGCAGAGAGAGAGGGAGAGGGAGAGAATCTTAAGCAGATTCTCCGCTGAGCATGGAGACCCACCCAGGGCTCCATCCCATGATCCTGAGATCATGACCTGAGCTGAAACCAAGTGTCAGTACTTAACCACCTGAGCCACTCAGGCGCGCCTCAAACTAAATTTTTAAAAGAGTGTACGTACCCACACACGTGCACACACACTCCCTAAAATAAAAAGGGGCAAAATACATGAGGATTTCATAGATAAGAAAGCTTATGTGAGTTATTCCAGGAATGCAAGCAAACTGGCTTAACATTCAGAAGACTCAGTGTCTTCAGGTCATTCACGTCCTGCGGGTTTTAAAGATTATAGGCTGGTCTCACTGTGGTCGACATGAGACATCAGACATGTTTCTGATGACAACATGCACACTGTACAATCACTGGAAGTACCTCAGAAACAAGTTGTGTTCTTCCCAGTGCACTTCATTAGGAGTAACACTACGTTGTTCCACCATTGCTGATGTTAATCTGGATTACCCAGTCATGTTGGTGTCTGCCAGGTTTCTCTTCCTCAAATTTACCATTTCCATGTTCTGCTTTTAACTGATTAGTATTTTGTGGGAAAGTATTCTGAGATTCTGTTGATTTCCTAGTCCTCATCACACCTCCACACAACAGCCTTAGCTCCATGGGCCCCCCTTGTCTAAATCATCCACCTCTATGGTCGTTGCCAAATGGTGATTCTCTTTCCCATTTCTTCTAAATTTATTTGGTATTTTATTGTTAAGGAAGAACTAAATTCCTTCCTTCCTTCCTTCCTTTAAATCAGTATGAACTCATGGATCCCTATTTTATTTATAGTGCTAGAGTCCCTTCTTGTTTAAATGCCCAAATATAGCTGGTGGGAACCATTTCAAGCTGATTTTTGTGCCTTTTCAGTGTAACCTAATCATTCATTGAGAGTTCTTACTTTCTGACACAAAAAGATATTCTGGGCTCATTGTGTCCTGACCCAGCCCTGGAATCAGGCATGTTTCCAAGAGCTCTGCTTTTTCAAGTTTCAAAACCAAGATCTAGGCCCTGATAGTGCCTGTTGCTGCTAGTATGTGGTTGCTTCTAAGTTCCTCAGAAGATAGAAATGGGAAATGTATGTGTGCCTATATGTATATACACATACATATCCATGGACACACATCTCTAGTTCTATATCTGTGTAGTTGTACAAATATATTATAAGACTATGATATAAGACTATGAGTTTATATTGATATTTCCAATATCAGTCCAATAATATGGGGGTCTTTCTATCCTTCCCTTTTCCATATGTACCTGAACTAATGTGCGTTCACTCCTTGGTGAGCTACAAAAGAGATGACACCATGTAGAATTGTCACACAGAAGAAACTTTACAATAAGTAAGGAAATCACAGAGGATAACTTCCAAAGCTATGACTCCCTGGTTGGGAGTGGAGGCGTGAGTGGGTTTCTTTTATTTAGGGCTAGGATGAAAATTCAGAAAAGGGAGTTTTGTCATTGCAGTAGAAGTGGGCATAAGGTCGTGCATGTGTACTTAGGAACCATGCCTATCCACGCATTGAATGTGATGTTAACAAGGTTCGTCTTCCCTGGGCCAAGATCTTAACATTATAATGAGGTATAACTTTCAGACACTCCGTGGTCCATCCGTGCAGGCATAATACAGTGGTCGAGCTCATACGGTCTAGGCCCAGTGGAACTCCTCCTGTTGTTTTCCTCTTAAGGTTAACATTCCTATGAAGAAGGGGGGTCAGGAGTGTGTTGCTGGTGAGTTTTAATCGCATTAATCCAATGGGGCATGATTTTACATATGTGTAAATGTACTGAGAGTCTTGGCTCCCATTATCCTCTGCATATTATTTAGTTGCTCCAACAATTCACTGATTTGTTCAGCCTAACCCAGTGTTTAACCACACTGGCTGTCTCCTTCACTCTCCCCGTGCCCCCCACTCCATGCCCAGTTGCCCTGTGTCCTGGGTGGTTCCCGACCACTCTTCGTTGGCCCACATTCTCAGCTGGGAGCCCTGTCATTGCATGCCCCAGCCCCCTCCCCCTGTGCACAGGTCCACATGTTCATTCTCAGGGCCCATGTAGCAACTTAGGTCCCTCTGTTGCCCCATGTTCTCTGCAACTGTGTAATATCTCCATGCTGGGAAGGAAAGCAAAAGGAAGTTGGGCTGGGTTGATTTTATATGTAACTTGAGGAAGGGATCCAATTTCATCCTTTTCCATATTATGAGTCATATTTCCCACCAGTTTCACTTCTTGACTAGCTCCTTCCCTCCCTATGCTATTACAAATGGTCTCTGCACACACCTGAGTTCTACAGGTGGGAGGAGCTGGTTCTGTACTCTTTCATTGATCAGTATATTTATTCCAAGGTATGCACCAAACTATTTAATTACTATTCCGTCATAGTAAGTCCGATGCTGGATAGGCAAGCATTCCTTTTTGCCCTCCTTTTGCAGAAGTATCTTGGTCATTTGTGGCCATTTTAGAGAATTTTATTAAGTGGATACTTATTTAGATTTATTATTTACCTTTGATGAATTGAATGCTCTTATTATATAACAGTCTTCTCCATATCTGATAATGCTTTTGCTTAAAGCCTATTTTATATGATATCAATATAATGTAGCCAGATTTTGTTTTTAAGCACCTGATATGTTTTGTTTTCTTCATGTTTTACTTTTTTTTTTAAAAAGATTTTATTTATTTATTTGTCAGAGAGAGTGAGCACAGGCAGACAGAGAGGCAGGCAGAGGCAGAGGGAGAAGCAAGCTCCCTGCTGAGCAAGGAGCCCGATGTGGGACTCAATCCCAGGACCCTGGGATCATGACCTGAGCCGAAGGCAGCCGCTTAACCAACTGAGCCACCCAGGCGTCTCCATGTTTTACTTTTAATCTTGGTTTGTCCTTATACTTGAGGTCTACTTCTTCCTCTCTTCTTTTGGCTTTTTAAGTTTTTATTTGAATTCCAGTTAGTTAACATACAGTGTGATATTAGTTACAGGTGTGCAGCATAGTGATTCAACACTTCCATAAAACATGCGGCACTCATCACAACAAGGGCACTCCTCAATCGCCACCCATTTCACCCATTCCTCCACTCCCTTTCCCTCCCCTCTGGTAATTAGGTGTATCTCTTGTAAGTACCATATATATAGATTTCTTAAAATCCCAATTTGACGATATTTAGCTTTTAACTGATGTGTTTAATCCATTTACGTTAATTGTAATTAGTGACATCTTGAAACTCATTTCTACTATTTTTATTTTTCAGTTTATCTCATTTTCAAATTACATTTCTTTTTAATTATTTCGTTAATATTTTGAACTGACGGAGATATAGTCTCCTAAATAAAGCAAGGCATTTAGTCAATTCTCCTATTCCATGTTTTCCTCTTACTCCTAACATTATTATATTGATATTATATAGATTAAAAAAAAACATTTTATTTTTGAAATAATTTAAGACTCACAAGAAGTTGCTAAAATAGTACAGAGAGTTCTCATACAACTTCGCCCAGTTTCCACTGAGGGTGACATCTCTTATAATAATAGCACATTCTCAAAACCAGAATATTAATTGACATGATAAAACTAGCTGAAGATTTTAATCAGATTTCAGTGTTTTTATATGCACTTATTTTTTGGTAGGTATATGTATATATAATCTGTGACATTTTATGACATGTACGGATTTGTATACCACCACAGCCACAATTCAGATACAGTTCTAACACCACAAAAGACACTTGGGTTGCCTTTTTGTTTTTTTTTAAAGATTTTATTTATTTATTTGACAGAGATCACAAGTAGGCAGAGAGGCAGGCGGGGGTGAGGGAAGGGAAGCAGGGTCCCTGCCAAGCAGAGAGCCCCATTCGAGACTCCATCCCAGGACCCTGAGATCATGACCTGAGCAGAAGGCAGAGGCTTAACCCACTGAGCCACCCAGGCACCCCGCCTTTTTTTTTTTTTTTTTTTTTTTTTAAGTCATACCCCCTGTCCTCTTCCTTAACTTTTGGCAATCACTTACCTGTTTTCCATTTCTATAATTTTCTTATTTCTAGAATGTTGTATAAATGGATTGGCTTTTTTCATTCAGTATAATTCTCTTACAAGCCATCCAGGTGGTTGGTTGTACCAATAGCTAATTTTTTTTATTGCTGAATAGTGTTCCATGCTATGGAGACACCCAAATTTGTTTAACTAGTCACATATTGAAGCACATTTGGATTGTTTCCAGTTTTTGGAATTTTATTACAAATAAAGCTAGTATGAACATTTGTGTACAGATTTTCATATAAGCATAAACTTTCATTTGTCTAGGATAAATGTCCAGGCATGTGATTGCTGGATTGTATGTCAAGTATGTGTCTGATTTCTATTTTTAAGATTGTATTTATTTATTTATTTATTTAGCTTGCACAGGGGCAGGGGAGGGGCAACAGTGAATCTTGGAACACTGCATCAAAAACTAATGACATCTGTTTTGTGACTAATATAACATTAAAAATATAATAATAAAAAATAAAATAATAACAAAAAAAACAAAAAAAGAGAGAAGGAGAGAAAGAATCTACAGCAGACTCCATACTCAGTGCAGAGCTCCATGTGGGGCTCAATCTCATGACCCTGAGATCATGACCTGAGCCCAAGAGTGGACACTCAACTAGCTGAGCCACCCAGGCACTCCTCTCTGTCAGATTTTGAAAGAAACGGTCCGATTGATTTCAAACTGCCAGAGTATTTTACATTCTCATTGGCATGTGTGAGAGATCCTGTTTCTTTTAAACTCACCAATAGTTGATGTCATCAGTACTTTTAATTTAGCTGTTCTAAATGTGTAGTGATGTGTAGTGATATGTCATCAGGTTTTCATTTGCCATATTCAAGTGTCTAGTCATGGTGAACATGTTGTCACGTGTTTCTTTGCCATCCCTATTTCTTATTTGATGAGGTTTCTATCCAAGTCATTTTCCTATTTTCTCATTGGATTGTTTGTTTTCTAACTGTTGAGTTTAGAGATTTCTTTGCATATGAATTTCTTTGGATATGAATCCTTTGTTGAATTTGTGATTTGCAAACATTTTCTTCCAGTTGGTGGCTTTTATTTTTATCCTCTGAACACAGTCTTTTGCAAAACAAAAGTTTTTAATTTTCATGAAATACAATTTATCCATTTTTTCTTTTATGGATAATGGTTTTAGGATTATGTCCAAAAAAGGAAAACAAGGATATGTCCAAGAAATCTTCACTGAACTCTAGGTCACAAAGAATTTCTGTTACGTTCTTTTTGAGAATTTTACAGTTTTACATTTGATATTATACAGGCTTTTAAAGTACAGAATTTTTATTTTTGATTATAATGAATGTATACTTTTCCTTTACTTTAGTCTTAGCATTTGTTTTTGTTAGTTTGTTTTAAAATAACATAGTTAAGGGGCTGGGTTGGGTCAGTCGCTTTAACTTCTGACCCTTGGTTTCAGCTCAGGTCATAATCTCAGGCTGCTCAACCAGGAGTCTACTTGAGATTCTCTCTCTCTCCCTCTCCCTCTGCTCCTCCCCCTGCTTGCACTCTCTCTCTCTCTCTCTCTCTCTGACATAAATAAATAAATAAATAAAATCTTGAAAATAACTCAAGTAAGTTATTTAATCACCTTTAATTTACCTATGTTTTGAGAATTATTTAAGTGATTTTCCCTTCATTTAAATTATTCATCCAAGACAGTTTTCATTATGCATCTTAGTGATACCTTTTGATACTTTGTATATTTCAGTATGGATTTTTTTTTTTTTTTTTTGGCTTTTGAACGACAATGTGGCTTTTCCTTCAATATTTTAAAAATGTAACTCCACTGTCTGCTGGTATCCAGTTTTGCTGTTGGTAAATCTAGTGTCTGTCTACCTCATGGTCCTTGGAAGTTAAACTGCTGTAATCTGTATACACTTTAAGATTTTTTCTTCGTCCTTGATATTCTCAGATTTCACTAAAATGTGTTTAGTTGGGCTTTTTCCTTATTGTTCTTCTCTGGCACCCTGTGGCCTTTTCTTTTTTTTTTTTTTTTTTTTTTTTTTAAAGATTTTATTTATTTATCTGACAGAGAGATCGAGAGAGCACTAGCAGGGGGGACAATGGGGAGAGAGAGGGAGAAGCAGACTCCCCGCCTGAGCAGGGAGCCAGATGCGGGGCTCGATCCCAGGACCATGGGATCATGACCTGAGCCGAAGGCAGATGCCTAACCATCTGAGCCACCCAGGTGCCCCACCCTGTGGCCTTTTCAATCCCAAGTCTTTCTTTCCTAATTTTTCACTTCTAGGAAACTTATCTTCATTTTCTTCTCTCCTTTAAACTATTTCTTTCTTTTTAGAACTCTTATTATCTGGATATTAGAGAGATTCTTTTTAGATTTTAACTTACCAACCTTGGGGATTTGGAGGTGGGAGGACGGGAAAATGAGTATCCTGGTTAGTTAGTCCCAATCTCTTTTCCCAGCTCCTCACTAGTATAGGGTTCTGTACTGCCTTTACTTTGCTCCAGTGGATACCTGGACCAGAAGTCTGAGTCACAGCAGGTGAGAGGGGAGGTGTGTTTGTTCCTTGAGGAAAAACAGGGGAGAAGCAAGACTAGAATGCCAATAGTTCCTTTCCAATTTCATTCTTCCTCAGCCTTGTCAGGATTTCTGGTCCACTGGTCACAACCACCACTCAATCACCACGTGTTTAGAACAACCCGTCACCTCACATTTTCTCTCTAATTTCCTCAAGGTTGATCTTGGAGCTAGGGGCTAACAGCCTTGCTTGTTACCCATTTTCTCAGGATTGGGATATTCTGGTCACCTTTTGAGTATTAATTTACAGCTGAACTATAATATAGTTAGAAACTATGCTACATGATTTCAGTGAAGTTTCTTGAGAAATTTTCTCTGTGTATACATATATATATTCTATAATTTTTGGTTTCAATATTTTATAAATGTCCATTAGGCCAAGATTTCTGATTGTGTTACTCAAATATCTCAAATTCATACTGACTTTTTATGTGTTCATTTTAAGAGTTACCAAGAGAGGTGTGTTGAAAATAAATAATGATGATTTTTAGTTTGTCTGTTTTTCCTTTTAATTCAGTCAACTTTAGCCTTATAGAAGACTGTGCTATTAGATTGCTACAAATTTGATTTTTTAAATATCTTCTTAGTAATTTGAACATTTTTAAGTTTAAATTTCTTTTTAAATTAATTTAAATTTCTTTAATTTAATTTAATTTAATTTAAATAATTAAATTAAATTTAAGTTTAAATTTCTTTTTAAATTAATTTTTTTTTTGCCTTAAGCCCTATTTTTCCTAATATTGATATAGTAATCTATTATTTTTTTCAGGAGAATGTTTGCATGTATATCTTTTTCTATCCTTTTACTTTCAAATTACTTGTATCATTCTATTTTAGACTTCTCTTATAAACGAAGTTCACTCTGACAATCTTAACCTTTGAACTGAGCACTTAGTTAATTTACATTTAGTCTAACTACCAATATATTTGGTTTTAAATCTACCATCTCGGGGCGCCTGGGTGGTTCAGTGGGTTAAGCCTCTGCCTTCAGCTCAGGCCATGATCTCAGAGTCCTGGGATCAAGCCCTGCTGAGCAGGGAGCCTGCTTCCCCCTCTCTCTCTCTGCCTGCCTCTCTGCCTACTTGTGATCTCTGTCTGTCAAATAAATAAACAAAATCTTAAAAAAAAATAAATCTACCATCTCCTTACATACTTTCTATTTATCTCATGTGTACTATGTTTCTTTTTATCTCTCTATTGTCTTCTTGTGGATTGATTATGTTTCATTAGTTCATCTCCTCCCTTTATTATCTTAAAGGTTATATACTATTTATTATGCTTCTGAATCCCTTAGAAGTGCCCATATGCATGTTAAATTTATCCAAGTCTCATATAAATTATGCTGTTCTTTGATGACACAAAAATTTTGCAACTTCAACTCAGTTGCTACCTATCTCAACTTATGTAGCATTAATTTTGTGCATTTTAATTCTCATTATTTTAAAAGTTAATGAGACATTATTGTTGTTTTCTACATCAAGTATTTGTTTATATTTGTCTACATGTTACCTACAAATTTACCATTTTCGTTGCTTTTCATTTCTTCCTGCATTTCAGACATTCCAGCTGGAATCATTTTTGTTTAGTGCAGGTGGTCAAATGACGAATTATTTCAACTTTTGCTTGTCTGAACGTTGCTTTATTTTAATTTTATTCTTATAAGATATTTTTCTCTGATATACAATTTTAGTTTGTCAGTTTCTTTTAGAATTTTATAAATACCTCATTATCTGTCGACTTTTGTTGTTTCTGTTGAGAAGTCATCATTTCTAATCGCAATTCTTTTGAACACAATTAGTCTTTATTTTCCAGGTGCTTAGCCATTTCGTCTTTATCTTTGTTTTTTGGCTTTTTATCACGATGCACTTCAGAGTGAATTTTTAGATAGTTTGTTCTGCTTGGGCTCCTTAAGACTTCTTGAATCTGTGTTTCAATGCCAATATCTCTTCATTTATTGCCTTTTTTTTTTAAGTACACATACATTAGATCTTCCTATATCTTCTATATGTTTTTCCTCCTTTCATATTTTCCCTCTTGTTTTACCATGTGTCATTTTATACATTTTCTTCTATTTTCCATTTCCTAAATTTTCTCTTTTTCTGTATCTATACTGTTTTAAAATGATCCAGTAAGTTTTTCATTTCAATCATTATTCTTGAAGACAATTGTAGAAGAATTTCTAGAAGAGTCTTCTCTTTATTTTTATTTGCTTTATTTTTTTTTAAAGATTTTATTTATTTATTCATGAGAGACAGAGAAGGAGAGAGAGAGGCAGAGGGAGAAGGAGGCTCCCCACTGAGCAAGGACTCCAGCCCAGGATACTGAGATCCTGACCTGAGCCAAAGGCAGATGTTTAACCCACTGAGCCACTCAGGTGCCTAAGTATTATCTTTAATAAACTTTTATTTTTAGAAATGTTTTTGTTTTGAACAGATTTATAGAAAAATTGCAAAGATAATACAGAGAGTTCCCATATACCCTACACCCAGTTTCTCTTATTCTTAACATCTTATGTAAATATGGTGATTTGTTATAATTACTAAAGTTCATACTTTATTCAGATTTCCTTTGTTTTTACCTCATGTTCTTTTGTTGTTTCAGAATCCATTCAGCATACCATATTAATTACATTTAGTTGTTACGTCTCTTTGGATCCTCATGGCCGTGGCTGTTTCTCAGACTTTTTTTTTTTTTTTTTTTAAGATTCTATATATTTATTTGAGAACTAGAGGGAGCACAAGTGGGGAGTGGAGCAGAGGGAGAAGGATAAGCAGACTCTGCCCTGAGTGCAGAGCCCAATATATGGCTCAATTCTACAACCCCAAGACCATGATCCTGAGACCATGACCAGAGCTGAACTCAAGAGCTGGACACTCAAACAATTGAGACACCAGGTGCCCCTCTTTGTTTTTGATGACTTTGACAGTTTTGAGGAATACTGGTCCGGTATTTTGTATAATATTCTTCAACTGAGATTTCTCTTACGTTTTCCTCATGACTACTCTGAGGTTAAGAGGTTTTGAGGATAAGACCATTGGAGGTTAAGTGCCATTCTTATCACATCATATCAAAGGTATACTATCAACATTGCCGAAATGGACTAAATGTTTGTGTTCCCCTCAAATTCATATGTCAAATCTCCCAATGTGATAGTATTTGGAGATGGGACCTTTGGAAAATTATTAGGGTTAGATGAAGTCAAGAGGGAGAGGTCCTCATGATAGAATTAATACCTTAATAAAAAGAAACACCGGAGATCTTACTCTTTCTTTCTTCTCAAGTGTGCATGAACAAGAGGTCATGTGAGCACTCAGTAAGAGCCTTATATTCAGCAGCAAATGAGACCCAGAATTTAATTTTAAGGGTATCAGATCAACCAGAGTGAATGCATAGGCTTGAACAATCTCCTATACGAAAGTTAGGAAGTTAGTTGAAAGGGGAAGAGTGGTGCCTTAACACCTGAGATGAGACATTTGGGTAGATGAGCCCAATATTTAATCTGAAATTACCCTGAACCCTCCAGAGCAGCAGAAGCATTTCCCTTCCCCATGCAGGAAGATAGAAGCCTCCCTTTGAAAACCTTAGAGATTCTGCAAAAACTTCATCCAAGTCAGGTGTATTATTCTCAGTCTGTAGACCTGCTTCACTTCACTGCCTTTGGAATAACCAACGAGAGTCAAGGTGCAGTACAACCTCAGTAGGGAATATAGTTCCTACTCCAGGACAAAAAATACACACACCCAAGGAGTTACAAGACTTGGCAAATATACAACAGTGTAAACTGGTGGAAGCGCATATTGAAACTGGTGGATGCGGGAAGGTGGAATATAAAGCCGGTGAAGGTGACTTTACAGCCATTGGACTCCAGCAACTGGAGATATAAGATCTTAGCGAGGAGTCCCAGAGCCATTGTTGGTAGGCACGGGGATGGATTTGTGAAGCTTGCACATACTGCTGGTCTAATTGATCGGGTTGGAGACGTCAGAACTGCTTTGGCAGAGCAGCAAGGAAGGAATCGGAAGGGTTAAGGAGGTGTGTGTATAAGAAGGGGTTTATTACCTGAGACCAAAGGCCCTACAAGTTCACTGTGTTCTCCAGGAGAGCCCAGGGGACCTGATCGCCACTAAGGCCATGTTCATATTTCCTCATATCCATTACTTTCTTTCTTTCTTTCTTTTTTGACTTTGTGATGTCTTCTGCTATGGGGAAGTTTACAATTTTCAATAACTCAGATTTGTCCATATCTTCACATTTGGCTTCTGGATTTTGTATTGCTTATAAATATAACCTCCCCACTTACAGCTTATGAAACTATTAATTTTTTAGCATTGAAAATAGATTTGTATCTTACATGAAAACTAATAACAGTTACACTCACACAGGAGCTCTTTATCCTGCCATCCACTTATTCAAAATTGTCATCTTGGTTGTCTTTTCTAAAACTGACCTGATTCCATGGAAGAAACAGGCATCTCTCCCTTTTTGCTGCTTTACATTTTGCTGATCTATACATTTGCTATGTCCTAATAAAGACTTCTACAGTGTGAGTTATATTATACTTCTCTCCTTCTTAGCTTGATCATCTGATGGTCTTCCCTGGTGATTCCGATCATGTCTGAACAATAAAGATAACAGAGTATGCTTGGTCCACATACAGTCTTCAAAGAGGCAGGCTTTTGTTCTATAAATCACTCCAGAAACACATTTTACCTAAAAATGGGACTGTTTGAGCATAGTTTAATATTCTAATATTTAAGTTTTTGTATGCTTGGAATCTTTTATGCTGTGTGGAATGTTCTTGTCTTATTTCTTCCATTCTGTTGGGGTACAACCAACCTGGCATGATTTTTTTTTTAATTTACTTTTTAATTTTAGTAGGCTTCACATCCAACATGGGGCTCAAACTCACAAACCTGAGATCAAGAGTTACATGTTTCACTGATTAAGCCAGTCAGGTGCTACAACTTTTTTTATTTTATTAAATTTTTAAAAATTTTTTGTTTATTTATTTGAGAGAGAAAGAGAGAGAGAGAGAGAGAGAGAGAGAGAGAGAGAAATCACCAGGGAGGAGGGTTAGAGAGAGAAGCAGACTCCTCACTGAGCAGGGAGCTTGATGTGGAACTCAATGCCAGGACCCTGGGACCATGACCTGACCTGAAGGCAGACACTTAACCGACTGAGCCACCCAGGCACCCCAGATTCCCCAACTTTTAAGTTAACTGTGTGCTGGGAGGTTTGTGGACATCACAGGAACATGAGTTCCGACTATAAGCGTGTGTGAGCTCTGGCTTGAGATCTAAAATTCTCTGGGCATATTATTTTCTCTTCCATCCATACTTCCTTGCATCTGAAGAAATAAGTATATTCCTATGTTGTAAGAAAATTATAAGCAGCATATTTCGGTGACCAAAGGGAGATGTGACATAAATGTCACTGATATAATTGTGGGTTCGCAAGACACATTCACCATGGACTGTATACAGTTTCTCCTCAGTGCATCATGGATCTGTGTTCTGAGGAAAAGATTCATGGCAGCTGTACTCTCAGTGTTGAAGGGAGAAACACTTTATTGATATTATAAAAGCCTACTAGAAACAGAAAGAAGAAAAGGGAAATTAGCACATTAATGAGGGCAATAGTAAACTGTAAAGGAGAGTAAGACTGAGTCTCATCAAATTGGGTACTTAGATCATCCAACCTCAGGTGGAAAGCCAGGTGGAGATGGCCAGGCTGAAGTCCTAATTGAGAGGCCTGGGTGGAGTGTCCTCTGCTCAGCTGAGACTCCCAAATGACTATCCCCCATGAGGGCCATATTTATTGCACGAATGACAGGGGTCTGAAGTTAAACATTTGTTTGCCTATATGCAGTTGGAGTGAGCTGCATTCCTGTGTTGTCATTCCTGTGCTTGCTTCCCCTCCTGGATTCCATTCTGTGGGGCCAGCCCTGCCTGGAGTCAGAGGGGGTCTAAGGCAAGATTTGTAGCTCTTGGCATCCAGACCAGAAGGCCCAGTTCTGACCTGGATGCCAGCTAATGTCAACTAATCAGGCTCCCAAGGTCACTCATGCAGCGTGAGTCTCACAAACATTCTTTAGCATGCCTGCGTTGGTGCAGGTCAGGGTGGTTGGTGATGCAGGACAAATCACCGAAACCTCCATCCACACAGTACAATGGACTGGTGGGGCTTGGCCTCTGTAATCAAGCTTTCTAGCATGAAGACTTAAAGGATGGTTGAGCTCACAGTGCAAGCTTTTAACTAGGACTTTTTTTTTAGATTAAAAACAAAACATTGCACTAATAAAGCAAATATTCATTAAATGAGAATTATCTACTTTTATATATTTGGAATAAGATATAAATAGCATCTGGAATAAGACTTAAAGGAAAATAACAAGACAAATGAGTAGACTCATCTTAAACTCAGATCTAGCTTCTTAGACATCTCCTCCCCAGCACTACCTCTGGAGGGTTGAAAGATTTCCAGGTTACTTTTAGATACCTTTGGAATTAGAGGCTTTTCGCTTTCAACTATTTGTTCACAAAGATTTCGTAAATATCTGGCCAACATTGAATTATGAAATGTTAATGTTGCTACCAAAGTTTTTAATTTTTGTTTCATTGTTATGGGACCTCACGTCCCCAAGTCCCATGCTGTTTTTCAGGTGGGTTGTTGCCTTTAACTTTTTAGACCCTCACTGTGGCTTACTCTGTTCAGCACATCAGGCCATCCTACTGCGGGCTGCAGAGCCCACAACATGCTGGAGGCCCCTCGTATGTGGAGATGAGAGCCTGAGGTTCAACATTCACCTCCCGTAGTTCCTTGACCTGCCTCAGGACGAGACTGGCTGTTTTGGTAGAACTTATACAATTTGGAAGCTCTTCCTTATTTATTTTAGTGGACTATGGTTTGATTCTGCCATTTTTTTTTTTACACCTAGGGGGTCTCAAAGTGACATTTGTAAGTGGCTTTCACCGGAGAGTGAAAGCTTCACCTGCCCATCAGGAGCCTGTGGCCACACAGGATAGAGCAGTCACTTCCTCCAACAAGACATTGGGTGTTGTCTCCCTTCTCTCAGAATATTCTGTCATGTGTTATTAGTTCAACCGATGTATCTGTTTGAAGTATCATTTTGTCAGATATATATTCTTTCCAGCTATATATTCTGAAACAATGTGATTCAAGAACATTGGTGATCTGATGCTGAGCCAGTCCTGGTATGGAGCCCGGGCTGGTCACAAATGCCACCAGTTATTTTGTGAGGATGCTGGGAGGTGAGCTGGGCCAGCAGCATGGCAGCCATGACACCAGCGTCCTCTCTTCCATCTCCACCTGGGGGTGAGACTGGGTTCCAGGGCAACCTTTATGAAAATGTTCTGCATAGCCTTCTTTTCTGTTTGTGGGTGTAAGGAGGCTCTTGGTGATACACTTCGGGGAGTCACTCCACAAGCCCTGGCCAAACAGTGAACCCAGCCTCACCAATTACAATCAGTAAATTCCTGATCATAAATCATTTATTAACACAGAATGGAAATGGGCACATTCCAGGTCACAGCCTGGAGTCAGACAGACGGATGTGAGATTTCAGTTTTGGCTTCCTTCCTAAAGTTATTTGCTGTAAAAACATGGTCCACTTACTTACTTCTCAGGATTTGAGTTTCCTGGTCTCTAAAATGGGCATGACGATATTTTCCACGCGGGAGTTGTCAAGAAGGGAAAGCATGGTGTTATATTTTAAAAGCTCCCTGCATGGCGTGGAATAGGGAAGGTGGTCAACTTCTCTGCCTTCTAGGCTTCAGTTTTGGACCATGGAGGGTTCTTACCCTCCTCACTTAGGGGAGGATTAGTGCAACACCTTTGGTTTCTCTATCTTGATTCCTGGTTCCTCAGAGCCTGATTTTTTAACGTCACCTTTCCAGTGTGGATCAAGTCACTGTCCTGTTGGTCAGTTCTTAGGCTGAGGGATGGTCCTGTTTTTGTTTGTTTCCAGGAGCCTCTGACAGGTTGGCCTGTAGTCCACCTCTGGACTGTGTATGTGAACTTGGAATCCATTCTGTAGCCTGTTTATCCCTCCTTCTAGGGGCAGGTGGGTGTGGTACATTGGCCCCCAGGTCTAAATTTGGAGTGGGAAGTGGCAAGCCCTGTTAGCCCTCAAATTCAGTCATCTTCGTTCTTCTAGTGTTTATTTGCTACGAGTTGCCAAGTATTTGCTTAGATTAATGAAGTTCTTCCTTATTTTCCATCAGTTCTGTGTGTATGTGTGTACTCTGCTCAGAACCTTATCTCCTTGAGTGAGGTAAGTTTTGGGTGAAAAAGCAGTTTTGGGCAAATCTCAGCTGTAAGCAAAATTCTTTTGATGATTAACATGCTTATGTGCAGTGCTAAGCAGAAGTTTCTAAGCTACTTTTCTCACAACATCAAGGGAAATAGAAGCAAGATGTAGTCAGACATGCTCAGTTTCTCCCTGTTAAAGGTTGCCAGTAAACCACCAGAGGCTAGGACAAGCACCTAGAACAGGTTTCACCCCGTAGTGCTCAGAAAGAACCGGTGCTGCTAAAAGACCTTGATCTTGGACTTACACAGCCTTCGGAACCTTGAGACAACAAAGTTCTGTCTTTGAAGCCACCCAGTCTGGGGCACTTTGTTATGGCAGCCCTTGGAACCAGTCTGAGGGGGCACATGACCCTGCTGAGGGTGGCGCTTCACCGAAGGGAATCAGGCTTAGAGCAGGAAGTGAGGCGGCTTGTGAACTGCGTTGAAGGAAGGGCTTCTTTCCTTCCCTGTGGCCAGAGAGGCACTGGATTGAGGCTCTGAGGCATAGGAAAGCCCGAACGCTTCCACTTGTGGTGGAAACTCGTACGTTCCTCTGACCATGGGAAGACGGGCTGGAGCAAGGCAAGGCCTAGTTGTGGGCTGGGAGCTGCGGTTGCATATTGTGTCCTGGGTTGTATATTTCATTTCCATTCCACTACTCCGTTATTTCCTTTAAAAATATCTCACTAAAGGTTTATAATGCAGTATCTGCTCTATTGTGAGAAATAATGTCCCATATTCAGGATGAAGCAGACAGAGGCTCAAGAGAAGGCAGGAGAAGAGGACAAGGGCTGTCCTGATGCCACCGCGGGCTCAGCCAGCCCCTGACCCGTGTGTGAGAGGGGAATCTGAGGGTCATGGTCCTGGCCCATTTGAGGCGGCCCTTTGGGAAATGCTCAGAAATAGCTAGAGGAACTCTTTGGGAGTGGTTAATTGGGTAATTTCCAGCAATAAACCTTGCTACATTTAATGTGTATATAACCGAGACATAGTCAATTAATTGAGGGGATGGTGTTGCTCAGACGGCGTGTAAAGAGGATGTTTCCAGGCTTAAATTTCTATTATCCTAATTAAACAAAAGTGTCACAGTGACTAGTTGTCACGAGCCACATGCTTTCTTTTGCAGGTGAGGGAAAGCCACCTTTGGGCCATCAGTTGAGATAGTCACAGGCAATCTAGCGTTGCTGCTCAGAAACAGGGATAGACTTACAGCTGTAAGAGGTGACATCCGCAGAAGGCACAGTTTTCACAACTGAAAAATCAGTGAAGGCTGCTGGTGCTGGGAGTCGGTTGATTCTTAAGTTTCCTTCCAGCACTACAAATCCGTGACTGGGAGAACAGAGGGACCAGTAGGCATTGGCCTGGCTATGCGGGATTATTTAGTTTTACGGCAATCAACCTCACACATCTCAAGAGCCCCAAAGAGTGTGAGGCATTAAAGCACTGTGTGTAGAACTAAAGAAGCCCTTATTGAGCATCTTCTACAAGACAGGTGCAGTCTTGGTATGTGGAGATGAACCAAATGCATGTGGATTCTGACCTCATGCTTCTTACAGTCCAGGGGGAGAGACACACGTAAACACACCCATGAATGGTTCTGATCTGTGAAAGGTGCTGTCACTTTCTCCATGTGTAAGAAGGAAGAACCTGGAACATATGTGACATTGGGTGATTGTATCAGTGTCCTGGGGCTTCTATAACAGATTAGCACAAACTTGGTGGCTTAAAACAGCAGAAATGTATTGTCTCACAGTTCTGGAGGCTTCAAGCCTAAAATCAAGGTGTCCTAATGCCATGCTCCATCTGATGGCTTTAGAGGGAGGCTCCCTTGCCTCTCCCAGCTCCTGGGGGCTGGAGACTATCCTTGGCCTTCTCAGGCTTATAGTTGCTGTCAGTTCTAGCCTGTCTTCATATGGTCATCTTCCCTCTGCTTGTGTGTCTGTGTCTTCAAGTCTCTCTCTCCTTATGGCACCAGGCATTGATTTGGGGCCACAGTCTCCAGCAGGACCTTATCTTAACTTGATCACACCTGCAAAGGTCCTGTTTCCAAATTAGGTCCCATTCACAGGTATCTGGGGTTAAGACTTCAAAATATCCTTTTGGGGGTCACAATTCAACCCACTCTAGTGATCATGGATGTTTTCTCCAAAGAGTTGATACTTAAGTTGGGACTTGAAAGGAAAAATGAGATAGCTGGGTGAAGACCAAGAGAAGACCATTCCAGGAAAAATTAAAACCTGTAAACTTGAGGTCTCTATCCCTTGAGGGAAGGACCTTTCAAGTGTGAGAGCTTAATGAGGGCACCCAGCCAGTGAAGGTGGAGTATAGCGAAGGGGACAGTGATACAAAGTGAGTTCGGACCGTGGCAGGGGCCAGATCAGGCAGGGCCTTGAAGGTCATCTTAAGGAGTTTGGATTTTATTTTAAGGGCGATTGGGTACCACTTAAAGGTCCCAGAGGAAGGCAGTGCTATGGGACGGTAGAGTCATGATCTCATCTGGTCTCGATGCAGCAAAGAATCTCTATGCGGTGTGGATTGAGTGGGGCCAGAAAGGCAGCAAAGAGGCCATACAGGAGAAAAGACAGTGGTGGCCGTGGATATGGAAAGAAGTAGAGGGTTTCCTGAGACAGTAAGAGACTGAACCAACAGGAATGATTCAGATTGACTAATTTCGAACATAGGTCTTGGTCCAGAGACATAAAGTGAACTTCAAGGGCCTTGTACATTGCTTAATTCAGCTCAGCAGTTTAATTTCTATGAACGAAGTGGTATCCACATAAAGCTTTAAGCCAGTGCCTTTTACTAGGTGTTGACAAAAGATGGCCCTCAGGTTACATCTGACCTGAGACAGCTTTTGTGCATGCTCTGTAATCACATAAAATTCTAGATTCCTAGGTGTTCTTGAAGTCCGGAAAGTTGGCAACAATGGGGCCTATAATCTCGTTTGGCCCAGTGAGTTGGAGCTGAGTAATAGATCCAGCTCTAGACAGTGGGCTCTCCAACCCTCTCAGTCTACAACTGTGTTTTTCTCTATATCCAATGTACTTTTCTTATTAACCATACCTACCTGGACCTCATGAAGCTTGAGTTTGCCCCTCTGCCTAATTATAATAAAAAGAGTGGTTCTCCTCTGAGTGACCCCTCTGCGTATTTCCTTTGTGAGCTTGTGTGGCAGTGAGTGGGTCCTTGAGTATTTGGGATTCAGGCTGGATGTGTTTTTCCCCAGAGACTTACAATCTTGAGCCAGAAGGATTACGGCAAATCCAAAAGTTGGCCTGAGTGATGCACACATGATGATTCAAGTATTGAATTCAACCAGTCTCTTACTTCTTCTTTGACTTTAGTCATTCCCCCTAGAGCTATCTGGAATCAGTCATGGAAGCCTTTCAAACTAAGGACTGTAGTTTATTCACATCATATTTTGTTTAAGAAAGCAGACAAATGTATAATATGTTTTTAAAGGGATTTTCACAAACATGGTGAAATCTTAAAAAATAAAGCTTGTGTTCAACTCCCATTTTCAGGGGAATTGATCTTTGTAGGATATTGTATTTTCTCATTTTGTTGGAAAGACAAGACATTTCGGTAATTATAAGTGCTTTAAAAAATTTGATTTAGATATTTCCCCCATGAACTGATCTCTAACGTACAAAATCATGAGGAACTGTAAATTGCAGAAAACTTTAGCCATGGAAACAAATGTTTTCTTAACAAACGCTGCCCAATTTAATATTTATTTCTTTAGTATATGACTAAAGCGAAAGTGAAATCATCTCTTACCCAGTCTTCTAGGAGCATACTAGCTGCATAGTTAAGTGAAGTTTTATGCACGGGCAAGCACCTAAAAGGAAAGTCTTGTTTCTGCTTATCAGGAAGAAACTACCATTTCTAGGATAGTCACAGAAAGGAAATTGCTATTTCCACTTATGTGTCCTCCAAACAACAATAAAATATTTATTAGCAGCAAAATAAAAGGACAGACTACTCTTTAGACTCCTAGAACTTTATTGAGCTTTACTCCCTGTACCCTGTGGCCTAATTGTTTGGTGTTTTGTCATAAAAAAGGATAAAATGTACCAAAACCTTGTGACAGATTGTGCCTAGTTACAATCTGCCTTGAACTGAGCCTGAAGTTGAAGGGACATTTATAGTCCCTGTAAAATAATGGTAGGGATGGCGTTTTAATGGAAAAATAGGAAGCTGGTGCTATTAATGTGTGTATTTTATTGGTTCAAAGTAGAGCTCCTTAATAATATTGGTGTTGGAAAATAGGGTCTGTCTCATTGGAGTGCTCTGTGTTTCTCAAGAAATAAAGTAGAGCGAAGGCGGGAATGACGTGATTTGACCAGTAGTTTATCCACGTTTCTGTCATTTCGTGGCATCCAGTGAATTGTTGATGATGCTGTTTCAGGCTGGCACTGATGGTGAGGAAACATCTTCCTTCCATCCTTCCCCACACCTGGATTCCCTACCTCCCTCCCCTCATATAATGCTTTAGTTATATTTTATGCATAGATGAATAAGTAAATATTAGCTATCAGGAAAACTGGTTGTGTCCTAGAAATATGTCTCAGGTAATACGTCATGAAATTGGGTCCAAGAAACAATTTTATAATGGAGCTCACCAGTCAGGAAAAGTGCCACCTCAGGTCAGCAGGTGAGAACATTTTTATACTCATCAGCAGAACATTCATGTTCGTGTGACATTTAGATCAAAAGACCCACTTTGGTCAGTATAGGTTCCCTTCCCTGACTGTGGCGCTCCTGTCTAAGTCCAGGCTTTCAGGACAGCACACTTCATCAGTTTTTTTCAACTTCCCCCATGCCATCTGCATGGGGAGGGCCCAAAGAGATGGTTTTGCAGCAAAATGCTCCCGCACTGCCAGGAAGTTGCTAGTATCCAAGTGAGCTGCTAAGGAAGTGGTTTTTCTGCTGTCTTGTGTTCTGCGTCAGAATGAATTTAAGTGAACAAGAGATAATCAGCCATTTCTTTTCTTGAACCCTGCCTACTGGTTGCAGAAGAGCATTTGAAATTTTTTACTCAAGCCAACTAGTGTAATGTTGGAGCAGCAGATGGGGGTGGAGGGAGGAAAGTGGTGGTGAGTGTAAGGTCATTTTTCTTTTTCAGAGCTGAAGACAGAGTTTACCTGTGCTTGGCAATGTGGGTGTATAAATGTGATGGACTCTTAAATGACGTTGTGGGATGTTGGGGAAGCTTGGTAAATGAGACTCTAGTTCACTCTCTTCTCTATTAATCAGAGATAGAAATGTTTGCCTGCTTGGCTGTAAATATTGACATTACCCTTTCTGCCCCACTACTGATGTTGCTCAGAGGCCATTACAAAATAATTGGAAAGTGGGTGCACAGCACCCAGACTAGGGAAATAAGATTGCTCAAACAACATGCATTTATCGTGACCCTTCTTTTTTCTTTGGATCTCCTACACTGCCCAGCATTGTGAAAGATATAGAAGAATGATGTTCTTTTCTTTTCTTCCTTTGAGGATATAAAAGATTCATGTCCCCCACTTTTTTCTACTCTTTGTGAACGTTAGAAAAAATTAGCAAATAACGAGACACAGGATGTAATTCAGGTGACAGAAACTGGGTTTAATTCAGAAAATAAAAAATTCACTATAGGCCCAGGTAGTTGGAAAGATTTTTTTCTCCTCTTTCTTGCCATTAAGTGGATAAGATACTCATCTTCTGGCCTCAAGGGGATGTCCTGGGTACACCTCATCCTTTCACTTGTCACATTTTATAATGATTATAACTAGGGTGATTGGACATCCTGGTTTGCCCAGCTAAGTCCTGATTTATGTCTGTTGTTCCAGAATAATTATTAATAGTTCCCCATTTTACTCCCCAAAGTCCCAGTTTAGATTATAAATATAACTCAATATAAATCGAGGACCACATATCCCAGGCTTTTTTATGCTTTTGCATTCAAATAAGCACAATCTCATAACTCAAAAGAATTAAAAATATTTCTTGTGTCTCAGGAAGAATGTGAAAGGTGATCTAAGTTATAACCTTCAGTGATACCCTTCAGAAGTCTAGATCCTCTCTTCCCTAAGAGTTCCTGATAGCATTGGCTCCTTAAAGCCTTTCAAACAAAACACTTCTAACTTTCCTGACACCCAACCCGCACGTTTTATTTCTGTCCTTCTTGCTTCTCTTAGCTTTTTAATTTGGGGGTGTGTGTGTCTATGTGGTTTCTCTTTTCTCTATCAGTCCCTTAATTCTGCCTCACAAGGCTGCTGAAACCAGTCTGGTGAAGATAGAACTCTCTCTGGAGGGTAATGGAGGGAAAGAATTTGAACTGGCCGGACAAAGTTGTCTTGAGTGGACTGGAAGTGGGAGGAGGGAAGCCTGGGAAGTCTCATTGAACCTCTCAGTGGAGAAAAAAGAAGAATTTTATAGGCTTCCCAAAGTAAAGAAAGCTTAAGAAGAGCTCTGGAAGTCTCGGAGAGGACTATGCGGTAGAAATCCAAGGTAAGTTTGTGAAGTAGGGAGTCACCTGGTAGAAGTTATATTTTAGAATAATTTGCTAACTTCATTGTTAGTATGTTTGGTACAGTGGGTTGCATTGTGATGGATAAAGAGCATACACTACATAGAAGGAGCTCAATAAATTATGGCTAACATCACCATCACCATCATCCTCACTGCTACCACCATCATCACTGCCACAACAGCTACTACCACCACTATCGTCATTGTCATCCCCGTCATGATCTTCAGCACTGCCATGATTTTCACCAACATCCCTATCATCACCATCATCATCCCCATAATCCTCAACACTGCCATCATCATCATTACCATCTGCATCATTGTCATCATCATCACCACCATCTCCATCATTCTCACTCCCACCACCATTATCACCACCACAACTGCCACTATCACCACCATTGTCATCACCATCCCCATCATCATCTGCATCACTGCCATCATCGTCATCACCATTATCATCATCACCACCATCATTCTCGCTGTCACCACCATTATCACCACAACTGCCACTAGTACCTCCATCATCATTACCACTACCATCATCATCTTCACTGTTACTGCTACCATCATTATCCTCATCCTTGCTGCCATCATCGTCCTCATCATCAACACCATCATTATCATCCTCCATCCACACCCTCATATCATTTTGATTATTTGGAAAATCTTGAGGCAGAGAGATAAACTGGTGGCTTGTTTAAGGCAAGTATTATGGAAAGAAATAGAAAAACTTCTCTAGGAAGAAAGGAAGGACTGCATGGTAGAAGTGGGAGGAGACATCTTTTATGGAGCTCCTTTGGGTAAAATTAGGATGAGAGAGATAATCACAGGCAAGCTGATTTTGGCTCAGCATTAATAAACTTCCTCATATTCAAAATGCCCAAGTTTTAAATAGATAATCTCATGAGGAAGTGAGCCAAACAGAATCTGGATGATTATGGGCCTGGGATGTTACAGATGCTTTAACAAACATGTGGAAGAGAGGATTATTCCCTCTGAGGTCCTTTTCACCTGAAAGTTGTGAGGATTTGTAGACCTTCAGAGCATGGGCTAACATGATTGCAGGTGTAATGGCAAAGCAAAAAGGTCATGGTCTATAACCACTGGTTCTCAAATATGGGTGATTTTGTCCCCTAGGGAACACTTGGCAATATCTGGAGGTTTTTTAGTTGTCAAAATTATAGGGAGAGTGGTATTGGCATTGAGAGAATAGAGGCCAAGAATGCTGTTAAAACATCCTACAATGCACAGGTCAGCCCCCCACAACAAAGAATTTTTATCTAGCTCAAATTGTTAATAGTGGCAAGGTTGGTCTGTAGTTTCACAAGGCCAATAATGACTTCTTTTGCTGAAGAGTAGAGAGAGTTTCTGGGTGGATAAATGTTGACTCACATTCACTGGGTAGTATTTTCCTGAGCTATGAGCTAGAAATACTGCTAATGTGCCCTTTATGTTGTGGTTTTCACACACATATTAAAGATGTCTTCTTTTTTCTTCAAAGCTCCTTTGAAGTCGGTAAAACTGGTTAAGAATTGCAGTAGGTGATAAGGACAAACTCACTGTTGGAACTTGTTTGAAACCCAATTCTGGCTGCTCTCCAGGAAGTTCTGTGGAATGTAGTCTTATAGTTATCCTACTTCCTGGAGGGTTACTGACTTCCTTGAAGGCTGAAGATGAATAAAAAGGATTCAAATTCTCAGAGTTTTCATGGTAATCTGGACATTTTCTCATTTTCTCCATGTGTCTAGGTTTGCCTGAAACAATCATGGTCTGCCCATATTGTACTGGGGTGATTATTAGTAGTATCTCTTTTTCACATAAAAAATGTCCTGACTTAGACAATAAATTGTATGGCCACCCTGCTGTTAACTGGCCAATGGGTATTTTGATGATGTAGTCTTTTATTTATTTATTTATTTATATGAGTGAAGAATCTTTCATTAAAATATGTGAAGGGATGCAAAAATACATTATTTCTTTTTTTATTTTATTTTTTCAGTGTGCATTTGCGCCATTTTAAATAACATGTATTACTACCTTTAGTGCTATCAGTTTAAAAATAACTCTTCAATAATAGGTAGTTTGATTCATTGCCATCATTACCATACTTAATTTGAATAACTTGTCCAAAATAGTGATGACTTCTGTCCTTCAAGCCACAGTTTGGGCCACTTGCTCTTATGATCCACAACCCACATTTGTGATTTGCTTCTGTAGACCATGGAGACTGAATCTGTGGCCTCAGATAAAACTAAATAACTTGCATTGAGACGGATCGACCTTACTCTGATCCATTGCCCAACCCACAGACACATTTCTATGAGACAAACAGACCCTCTCTAACCTTTTGTGTAATATGTTTCTAAATCACATCTATTAATCGTGATATTAACTTTTGCATCCCATTTTCTTTTCTTTTTTTAAATATAAAACTTTTGACTTTAGAATAGTTTTAGATTTACAGAAAAATTGTGAAGATGGTACAGAAAGTTATTATATACCCTTGGCCAGTTTTCCCTATTATTAACATCTTTCATTAGTATGGTTCAGCTGTCACAATTACTAAAGCAGTAGTGATACATTATTCTTTTTCTGAAATATAATTGACATACAATGTCCTACCAGTTTCAGATATACATCATAGTGATCCTATATTTTTATATATTATGAAATGATTTCCATGATGTCTGGTTACCATGTCATTATACAAGATTAATTGTATTATTGACTGTATTCCCTATGCTGCACATTATATCCCCATGGCTTATTTATTTTATAACTGGAAGTTTGTACCTCTTAATCCCCTTTACCCATTTCACTGCCCCCTCATACTCCCTTTATAACAAATCATTTGTTTCCTGTAATTATTTGTCTGTTTGTGTTTTGTTCTGTTTGTTTGCTTTGTTTTTTTAGATTCCACATATTAGTAAAATCATAGAGTATTTGTCTTTTCGGTCTTTCTATGTTCATCTATGCGGTCACAAATGGCAAGATTTCATTCTTTTTAATGGCTGAGTAATATTCTATTGTATATATTATCCAATCATCTACTGATGGACACTTAGGTTGCTTCCATGTCCCGTCTCTTGTAAATAATACAATGAACATAGGGATGCAGATATCTCTTTGAATTAGTATTTTTATTTTCTTCTGAAAAACACCCAGGAATGGAATAGATGAACCATAAGGTAGTTCTATTTTTAACTTTTTGAGGAACTTCTATACTGTTTTCCAGAGTGGCTGCACCAATTTATATTCCCACCAACAGTATACGAGGGTGCCCTTTTTGCTACATCCTTACCAGTGTTTGTTGTTATTATTATTATTATTATTTGCATTTTTGTTGCTAGTCAATCTGCCAGCGATGAGGTGATACCTCATCGTGGTTTTGATTTGTATTTTCCTGATGATGAGTGATGTGGAGCATCTTTCTCTTGTACCTGTTGGCCATCTGTGTGGCTTCTTTGGAAAAATCTCTACTCAAGTCCTCTGCCTACTTTTTAATCTGATTTTCGGTATTTTTTTCTTTTTTGTATTAAGTTGTGTAAGTTCTTTATGTATTTTGAATACTAACTCCTTATCAGATGTACACTTGGCAAATATCTTTCCCTACCCTGCAGGTTGTCTTTTTGTTTTGTTGATGGTTTCCCTTGCTATCCAGAAGCTCTTTGGTTTGATGTAGTCCCACTAGGTTATTTTAGCTTTTGCACGTTTTGTCTTTTCTAGCCACTCCTCAACCACATTTCCTAAACCACTGCCCTGTCTTCAACTTTGATTCTCAGTGAGCTTATTTTGAAACACAGTTTCATTGGTATCCTGAGGTACATAAAAATGATAGATCTGATCAAGCAAATCCATATTTTACAAGTACAGTGTATAGGGTCTCATCACTGAATATTTTAAACAGAGAACAATATCTGTTCTATGAAGCTTTCTGGCCATAAAGACCACAAACTACTTTCTATTTGTCTAGATTATGTTTTTCCTGCATTGTATTCTTCTATATTGTACTCTTCTCAGCTCTTTGGGGGAGGGAGTTGTTTGTTCAGCAGGTGCTATGTATAGTAAATTTGCTGCATGCATTTATGTTACTATATAAATAATGAGCATTTCTGCATTCACAGACAATTTGATAGCCACAGTGATAATATATCTCTCTTATTTTAGAGAAAATAATATGCATGAGAGTTTTACCTTGCTTCAGCAGATAAGACATATCAGCTTGGCACATGACCTTATTTTTCTTCTTCTTCAAAACCATAGTGTAGTAGTTCACAAGATTATTTATAAAATATACCAATTGCTTAAAATGCAAAAAAAAAAGATGTTCACTGTGCTCAGTCCCAGAAACCATCCCATTTTCTCTACCCAGTTGATTCTCCAAATTTAGGATTTATAGGTTAAATAATTAGGAGATTCTTTTCCTACTTCTCTCTGCCTCCCAGCGTAATATGCACTTAATGCGATGCACATGTGTAGTAGAGTCTGGGGCTTGGGGATCCATCGTGAGTCAGAAAGTTCAGACATATCACTTACTAGCTGTGTGAACATGGGCAAGTTACCTAATTTCTCTGAGACTCATTTGTCTCATTATGGTTTAGGGGATAAAAAGTTCATCTGCTGGGTTGCTGTGACAATAATCTCTAGCACCTGAAACAGAGTAACACACAAAATAAGTCAGCAGTTCTTCTTTGTGGGTGCTCCCCTATTTCTATGGTTATGCATCCCATAAGTCAGTTGTCATCATCTGTTCAAATGCCTGTCCTCATCACTAGATGGTGAGCAACTTAAGAGTAGAGGCAAGATTTATTCATCTATATAACTTCAAAGTCTAGCTTAGCAAATATTAAGCATTCAATACATATTTTCCAAATCAATAAACCAATGTAAGAATTTGGCAGTTTACAAGGGTGGCAAATTATTGTTACTGACTCTCCCTACATTCAGAAAATTACCTCAAAAAATTCCAAACAATGAAGTATTTAGGTTCTCTGATGACTCTGCATACAATGTTTGATTTGGCTTTGGGAATAACTGCCCCTCTATTCCCTTGAGCACCAGAGGTAGTCTTTGGCTACACCTGTGGAGTAGATGCTGTTGGTGTTCTGCCCACATCAGATTTCCTTGGGCTGGTGTCTCCAACCCATGTTGTCTGCTAACAGCACACAGCTGCTTCCTTCTCTGGAGTTTCCTCCTCCATTAGCAGGTGCCCCTTGTCCACATATGTTGGGAGGTCATCCCTGCCCTCCCTGCTAGATAACCTTCTGCAGTTGATGATTGACTGATACAGGTACAAAAAAGCCTGGCCCCATTGAAACCAGATTTATACTACAACCAAATCAGAATGAAAGTTTGGTGGATCTGGTCAATTATGAGATTGTCAGTGGTGGGGCTATTTGTCTCAGCCTTCCATCAGTGCCCACATATGGGACAAAGTCAAGACCTCTCTGTAAGGCTCTTCTTTTAAGAGCCCCATCTGACTTGAGTCTTCAGACCCATTATAACCTTTGTCAGGTTTTTTCCCCTGCTTTTTGTACTTTGTTCACATTTGGAAAAGACAGGTCATATTTTAGTATTCTAGATTTGAAGGTTATTAGACTTATCAAGACTTAACAGTTTATAGGAAAGGATCAAAATGAGTTTCTCATGAATGTTTAATCATTCCTGACATTTGGCTAAGGAAAAGAATATTAACAAAAAGTAGTCTTAAAAACATTAGTCCAGAATGCCAGAATGTTCTAACTGTATCACTGACAGAAGTCCAGGTTTAAGTTATTTGCAGTATATGATCTGCTTTCCAGAATGCATGGAATATGATAATCTGGTGGAATAAGGAGATATGATAGAACTGATTATTCAAAGACTATATTCAAGGGCGCCTGGGTGGCTCAGTGGGTTAAGCCGCTGCCTTCGGCTCAGGTCATGATCTCAGGGTCCTGGGATCGAGTCCCGCATCAGGCTCTCTGCTCGGCAGGGAGCCTGCTTCCCTCTCTCTCTCTCTGCCTGCCTCTCTGTCTACTTGTGATCTCTCTCTGTCAAATAAATAAATAAAATCTTTAAAAAAAAAAAAAAGACTATATTCAAGTCTATCGAAACTAAACTGAGTGTATTTTCCCTCTGATGATATCAAGATTTTGTAGTGCTTCAAGTTGGAAATTATGAACATCTGTTAGCATTAAATATATGCAGCAAAATAAATATCTAACAATAGAGGTTGTTTACTTATTACAAAGTGTTTAAACAAAGAGCTTGTGTGGCTCAGTTAGTTAAGCATCTGCTCGGGGCATGATCCCAAGGTCCTGGGATAGAACCCTGAGTTGGTCTCTTAGCTCAGCAGGGAGCCTGCTTCTCCCTCTGTGTGCTTCTCCTTCTGCTTGTTCTCTCTCTCTCTGTCTGACAAATAAATAAATAAATAAATAAATAAAATAACAGAGAGCTTGGAGTCAATGCAGAAACTGAGTTGACTTCATCAGGTTGAATGATGGCCCGTGGGTTCCCCAAAATGGGTCCTCTCATCACACACAGTATCTACACCCAGAAACTTCCTGTATGGTTGGTGCTGGAAATGATATTAAAGCATTCATTCGAATTCACCTATTTTATTTTGCAAATGAAGAAACCGAAGACTGGGAAATGGAGTGCCCAAAACTACATTTTTTTTTTTTTTTTAACCAGGCAGTAGTTCTTTTCACTGTATCCTTGAGATGGAAAGGTTGCAAGGGGCTCTTGTTGAGTCATCCTGCACCAGTGAGAGTGTGAATGGATGGGCAGCACCAGCCAGAGGGATGTGGAGGGAATGCCTCCTTCCATCATCGACGTTTTAAGGGAACAGTTGTTCTATGTTGCCATGGCTGAAGACTCAAGGGGGGAAGTGAATTGTGACTCAGCCTGGCTCTAGAGATACCCAGATCCCTGTGGCAACCCTGGGGCTGACAGTAGTCCATACAGCCCATAAAAGGCTGAAAAGAAGCTGGAGTAAGGGACATATTTGTGTTTTGGGTGTTGCCATGAACACCTCTTTGAGGGCATGTTGATTGATTCCTTCCTTTCAGTCTCAGGGGAACTTATCACATTTCAGAGATCAGGAACGGTTCAGAATTTGGATTTTTAAGGATTTATGTGCAAGGAGACGGACTATCTGGAGTGGCTCCATATGGAGATGAGAGTGTCTTGAAGATGTGGGGAACTGGAGCTGGTTGGGATTCACAGGCCCCCGTGGGTGGGTGCTGAGCGGAGCCCAGAGACTGGAGCGTCGTGACATGTGCAACAGACCATGCGATGTTGCCTTGGACTTGCTTGTGCCCAGCTCCCCCAATGACCAAAATATTCTGGAGTGTTCAGAGATCATTAAAAGAGAGCTGAGCCAGCCAAGGCGTGAAGACTGAGGAAGACAAACACGCAGTCTAGAATGGTTTTGTGTGTAGACTGAATCCAACTTTGGGGATCCCTTATCTGCATTTGCTATCTGGGTGCTGCAGAGCGGAGTCCATATCTTAGTAGATTTGAGAAAGCTACAGGGGGCTAACTGTTTGTACACCTCACATGTGTTGAAGGGGACCTGAGAGAAAGGGCACCAGAGTAACCAGTAAATGAATAACCACGACACAAACAAACAAAATCTCCCACCATCACTGCTTGAAATGGCCTCATTTTTAAAAACAACACACACAGAAGTAAACAAAATATATTCTCCCTGTGCCGTTCTCTCTCAGGAGTTACAAGCAGCTGGAGGAGATAGGAAATAGATTGTGTTGGTAACAAAACAATTGCCCATGACATTTTCAGGAGGCATGGCGTATTAGCTGAGAAATGACACAGCTGTGAGAAAACACATGCTTAATGTTTATGTTTATTTCATAAACTTATTTTTAATACTAGCAGGCAGGGAGTTTTAAAAATGACTCTGTGCCCTTCCTAGGCTCTGAAGTCACATTGCTTAAGAGTTATGGTAATCAGCCATCAGGACAGTCACTGCCATCCCTGTAGATGTTCCGACAGGTGGATGAGTGGTCTCAGATTCTGGAGCATGAGCCATCTTTGGTGTCTTTTCCACTCTGTCCAGAGGGAGCTGCTCCACCAGCAGGTGCCTAACAAAAGTTGGATCTAGGGTCCCTCTCGGGGCACAACCTCTCTATCTCTCTGTAGGTAATTACCTGACATGTCTTCTTTCTGAAGGTCTTTGAAGCAAGGGCTTTGATGTAGCCATGTTGGCATTATAACTATATTTTGATGGAAAGAAAGGAGCTATGGAATTTTGGCTTTCCTGAAGTCAGCAGTGGAATGGCTACTAAGGCTGAGATGCTAAATGCATAGCTCTGGGCTCTGTTAGACCAGCAGTTCTCCTTAACTCCCCTCTCCACCTCACTGTGCTCACGTGATGGCTGGTGTTCATGGGTCTCACGCATTGCCATGTGTATTTCTGGATTTTGATGTATCCCCAGGAAATGTTGCAGAGAAGTAAAGCAAATAACATTACAATTTTTATGGCATTCATAAAATATATTGTATAAGCATGTGAATAATGAATCAGCCTTTTTGAGATCTCAAAACTCGTGCTTTTACAAAGAAAATACAGCTTACTTAATTTTGGAAAAACAGCTGAACTTCTTAAAAGATGCTTGATGCTTCTAGGTTGTCACTCTGTAAGTAATATTAACAAGCTAGAAAGTATGTGCTATAAAGAATAGAAACAAACTTCACACAAAAACTACAAGAAGTAGATTTATGTTTTTAACCTACTCATTACTCTGAGTAATATTATTGCTAATTTCATTTGTATAGTTGTTTTGTCTATCTTTGACTTTGAAATAACTGTTGCTAGGGGTACCTGGATGGCTCAGTCAGTTAAGTGTCCCACTCTTGGTCTCAACTCAGATCATGATCCCTGGGTCCTGGGATTGTCGGGCTCCCTGCTCAGTAGGGAGGCCGCTTCTCTCTCTCTGCCTCTCCCCTGCTCAAAAAGAAGGAAGGAAGGAAGGAAGGAAGGAAGGAAAGAAATAACTGTTGGCAACTGATGACCCAGCATGGTCATAGCATCCCTCTCTCTCATGTGCCCTGAAGATTTAGATGTACATGTCATGTTTCTTTACCCACTGCTGCATTCTTTCTTAGATCAATGGAAACATTGGACAATTGACTATAAAATCATAACTCAGAAGCACTACAAAAATGTAGAGTCTCAAAGTAAATTTTTGAAATGGAATTAAGTGTTTTGTCTTCATTATAAAAAGTTGTACGTGTATATTGCATAATCTAAATAGAAAGTGTGTAATGAAGAAAGTTAACTTCTCTAGAAAAGCACACCCTACAAATAAAACACTATTAAGAGTTCAGAGGTCCTCATTTTAGATTTGTATGTATGTATATATGTCTCTAAGTACATATTTATATATAGATAATATATACATTGATGCATATAATATTTAGATATATTTATATATGTATATACACTTACAATTTTTTTATTTTTGTAAAGATTTTATTTATTTATTTGTGAGAAAGAGGGAGAGAGTGCACAAGCAGGGGGAGCAGTGGGCAGAGGGAGAAGCAGGCTCCCAACTGAGCAAGGAGCCCGATGTGGGACTGGATCCCAGGACTCTGGGATCATGACCTGACCTGAAGGCAGACACTTAAACACTGAGCCACACAGGCATCCATGTATATACATTTTTAAAAATAGGATCAGCCTGTAACCTACTTTTAAAAAACTGTTTAATACTGAAGTATAGTTGACAGAGTGTTATATTAGTTTCAGGTGTATAACATAGTGATTTGACAATTCTGTACATTACACAGTGCCCACCATGGTGAGCATAGTTAACAACACAGTATGGATAAGTCTCAATGTCAGTACAAACAGAGCTACCCCATCCTTTCAATCACTGTGGAGCAGAGTGGGTTGAGAAGAGTCCACTGAGGTAGGCAGGAGGACAGCTACTGCAGAGCCTGGTCATAAGTCTGGATTTTACCCTAAGAGCAATGAGAAGCCATTGGAGGAATGTAATCAGAGAAGTGAAGTGATCAAATCTTCATTCCAAGAGACCACAGTGGTTGCAGTTTGAAAAGTGGGTGGAAAGGAGATAAGAACAGATCTGGGAAGGAGCAAGGGTACTGCTCTTTCCACCATGGAGATGATCGTGCCTTAGACCAGGGCGATGGAAGAGGAGGTGGATGGATTCAAGATCTATTCACAAGGTGGAGTAGAACCACCCGACTCTTGACTGATCATGGGTCTGAGGAGGAGGCAGCTGTGGAGAATGTCTTGGAGGGTTCTGGCAAGCATGGTGGGCTAAATTTAGGGAGTTCTGCTTACTGAGTGAGGGAATATTGGCAGATCACATTGGAGGAGGCAGTAGAATCACGAGTTCATTTTGACTGTTAAATTTTCAATGGCTATGGGACATCCAAGTGAAAATTTATGAATCTGGGGTACAGAGAAATGGTTCGAGTATAGTAGTCCCCCATTATCCACAGGGCATATGTTCCAAGACCAACAGTTGATGCCTGAAACCATGGATAGGACTGGAGTCCATATATACTATGTTTTTCTCCTATACATACATACATACATACATACATAGGATAAAATTTAATGAATTAAATTAAATTTATTTAATAAAAATTAATTTATTAGGCACAACAGATTTACAACAATAACTAGTAATAAAAGAATAGTTATAACAATAGACTACAATAAAAGTTATGTGAATGGGATCTCTCTCTTTAATTATCTTACTGTACTGTTTTCACCCTTCTTGTGATGATGTGAGGACATGATGACATCAAGGGAGGGGAATGACGTAGGCATGGTGACATGGTTTTAGGCTAGTGTTGACCTTCTGGCATATCATGATGACTTGAAAATCATCTGCTTCTGGACTGCAGTTGACGAGGGTAACTAAAACCATGGAAAATAAAACCGTGGATGGCTGGGGGTGGAGGGCTTCTGTATGAGGCTGAATTAGTACTGGAGGCTGAGGAAGTAGACCCCCTAGTGGAGACACTCCATAGAGAAGGTTTAGTCCCAGAGAACCCAGAGAAACCCTAGGGTTTAAAGGCTGGTGGGGGTAGCTGAGAAGCCAGGGCACGAGAAAGCACGGAGACGGTAAGCCACCTGTGGTTATGGACCAGGTTTGGTTTTGCTCCCTTTTTTATCTCTAGTGATCACCCCGATGCCTGAGTGGGAGTGGATTCTATTACCACCGATGCTGCCAAGTATGATTTCACTCACATCCTCACCAACGTTAAGTGTCGCCAATCCTGCTGATTTGAAAGGCAGAAATACCTCTTCTCAGCATTTCTCTAAGGCTTTGAGCATTTGGGGGGGGGTGACTTTTGGGGAGTCAGTTGTTTATTTATATATTTTGTTTGTTTGTTTTTTTCTCACCAGGTGTTTCTTTTTTCCCTTCCTTTAGTTTAGAGAGCTTTATGTCCATTAAGGAGTTTAACACTTTGACACCCGGAGAACGTTTCCTCCTCTGTATTTGTCTATTCAATTTGTTTAGAATATCTGCTGTGAAAAACATCTTAGTTTTTCATTATATTTATTTACGTCATTTTTGAAATCTGTGGTAGAGATTTTTACATAATTCAAAAATTAAAAATAAAGACAACAAAGTTGTAGAGTGAAATATCTTCTTCCCAATTGCAGGCCTCTCCTCCCCAGTGGGTCCCCCTACTCTGAGGCAGTGACAGACACTACAACTATTAGTGTCATGTGTATTTTTCCAGAGTTTATTTTGAGTATAAAAGCAGATACAGATAGAGATGTCTATTTTTCCACCTTTTCTATATAAAAGGTAGAAAAGTATACACACCATTTTGTATCTTTTTTTTTTAATAGTACATCTTGGGAGTTCTTCCTGTATCTGTACACAGAGAGCGTTATCACTTTCTTAAAGCTGTCCTGTCTTGGTTAAGAAAGGGTTTCCATCTTTTAAAATTAGAAAAATGAATCTGGAACACTACGTCAAAAACTAATGATGCACTGTATGGTGACTAACATAACACAATAAATAAATAAAGATAAATAAAAATAAATAAAAAAGAAAAAGAATTTCTCATATTGCTTATGTTTTGATAGCTTTAATTTTTACAGTTGTATATTTAATGTCTAAAAATTATTTTCATGAGCTTTGAATTTAACATTTCTTTTTTCAAAAAGAGATTTAATTGCCCCAACAGGTGTTTATTGAATAATCCATCCTTTCCTCACTGATTTGAAATACCATCTTACCCTATAATAAATTCTTATAAATGCCTGTGTCTGCTTCCACAATCTCTATTCCATTTCACTGATTGATTTGTCTGGGCCACAACAGCATTGCACTGTTTTAATTTCTCCGGTACTGCAGTGTGTTTTGTTAACTGGTAAGACAAATATCGTCTCTTCTGAATTCTTCTCCAAAATACCCTCATTGCTTTCTTACGTTTTATTATTTGGGTGAACTTTATAACTCATTAGTCAAGTTAAAAAAAATCTTGTTGGACGATTGGAGTTGCATCACATTTATAGATAAATTTGTGGGAAAATGACATCTTTAAATGTTGGCTTCCATTTGGACCATAAAATGTCTATTAATTACGCTCTTCTACGTCTTTCAGTCAAGTTTTGTAACTGCTCTTTTCTCACTATGCGCTTTTATATTTCATAAGCTAATTTCTAGGTATTTTATGCATTTTGTGTTGCTATTGAGAAGGGTGTTTCCCTCTCTCATTGTATTACCTAACTGGTTATTTGTGGCTTAGAGTTTGCCACTGATTTTTATACATGTATCTATTTTTATTTGCTTTGGCTTTTATTATAGAAAATTCCAAACATACAGAGAACTAAAGGCAACATAAAACACATCCTTGTGCTCCCCCCCACCCAGACCCAATGGCCATGGTCTCCCAGCCAATCTCATTTCCTCTGTGGTACCTGAACGCTCCCCACCAACTCCAGGTTATTTAGAAGCAGCTACCAGACGTCACATTCCATTATACGTTGCTCAAAGATAAGGACTCTTTTTTACAAAGAAGTAGAGCCATAATACCATGATCATACCTAGATAATATGAACAATAATCCCTTAATATCATTAAATATCTGGTTCTTACCTTTCCCTATTGTCCTTAAATTATTTTAAAAGTTTGTTTAAATTAGTATACAAATTTGTTCCAACACATAGTAATTATTTGATATGTCATACAAGTGTCTTTGAACCTATAGGTTTACCCCATCCCTTTTTTAGTTTGTTGTTGTTTTTGATAAATTCCAGTCTTTTTTCTTTTTTCTCTTTTTCCTTTTTAAAGATTTTACTTATTTTATTTGGCAGAGAGAGAGAGAGAGAGAGAAAGAGAGAGAGAGAGAGAAAGCACGCAAGCCTGGGGAAGGGGCAGAGGGAGAGGGAGAAGCAGGCTTTCCATGGAGCAGGGAGCCCGATGCTGGGCTTGATCCAAGGACCCTGGGATCATGACCTGAGAGGAAGGCAGCCACTTAACTGACTGAGCCACCCAGGCGCTCCACAAGTCTTTTTTCTAGACCACTGAAACACCATGTTCTGATTTTTGTTTTCTGTTTGACTCCAATGGTATCATTTACTATGTTCCTCTGTTTCCTGTGTTCTTTCCAGTGCTATCATCATCAGGGTATCTCTAGTCACCTGGAGGACTGCAGCTCATTCTTCTGTGGTATTCTAGGAAAGGCTCCTGGGAAAACATTCCTTGAGTTCTCCTTGCATGTTCAGAAGAGCTTATATTTGAAGGTCAATATGATTGATGTAAAACTCTTGGCGGTTGTGGAGCTCTTTTCTTCTGATGCTGACAGACACTCAGTGGTCTCCCTCTGCTTTTCTGCCCACTTGCTAATACCACACTGATCTTGTGGCTCTATTTGTCCCCACCTGCTCCTGTTTGAGCTTCCTGGGAATATCATGTAGTCTAGTTTTGATCTAGATGTTGTCTGTGACTTTCTAGTTTTGCTATTTTATTTTCTGTTTTTTTTTTTTTGTTTTTTTTTTATGGTGGTGGGAGTTTCGGGGAGATTTAAAAAAAGAAAGAAAACTGCTATAATTATATTTAACAACTTGCCAAAACGTACGACTTTAAAGGTCTTTCGGCCTTCATGGATTTTTCTAGGTGGAAAAAGCACACCATCTGTTTTTTATTTTGTAGTCCCAAGAGTTTTTTCTTGTTCTTGTATTGTTCCTCTGATGATCTTGTTTTGTCACCCCAAACTTCTCAAATCTCACTGAGGGTCCAATCTGGAATATTTGAGAAGTTCAGTCCTTTTTTGCTTTAATTCAGTTTTGGTGGGAGTCAAGTGTTTTTGATGACTCAGATATTTTATGTTTGTATTTTTAAAATTAGAATCTAGGTTGGCGAGTTTTGGAAGATGATGTGGTCCCCATCAATAATTACCTGAATGACTGTCTGGTTTCCTGATGGGCTTCTTTTCCCTCGACCTGTTCAGCATTGCCCTGGAAGCTTCTGGCACCCACTATCTGATGTTCCCTCAGATGGTGGCTGTAAGAGCAACTCCACAGCTGGCTTTCCTTTGGGATGAACCAGCTGGGAACAGACTGGCAGGAGAGTCCCTCATGAATGAAATGGGTAATTAGAGGGACCCATTTAAACATCGTTATTGATGGCATATACAATGGTTGCTTACAATCGCTTGGTTTTTATTTTCAACAGTTATTTCTCTAACATCCCCCTTTTTTCTCTCTCTCTCCCCAACAATTCAGAAGGAATATGAATGTGAATAATGGCATATTAGGGGTCATCTTGAATCTCCTCTAACACACACACACACACACACACACACACACACACACCAATTTATAAATGTGGCCACTATAAAGGGAAAATTATTTTAAAACCCAAGTACTTTCATAATTAAATATCACAAATGGTGTGTGATGCACCTCAGAATTGATATTGATGAACCAGGAGTCTCAAAGCAGAGCATCTTGGGTGAAAGTCAATGATTTCATATATCACAATGCACTTCACATTACATGTTTTATATTTTGTGTCATAATGACATAAATGCCATCAATTAAACAACCTTTGAGATTTTGCTGTTGAACCTGGATCTAGTCAACATTAACCAAAGGTTGTAACTTGTATAACAAAACTCAGTTGGTTTATCCAATTAGATAATCACTTGGAGCTCTTTTCTTCTTCTTCTTCTTTTTATTTTTTATTTTTTTTATGGTTTGAGAAAGTGAGAGAAAGAGGGAGAGAACGAGCATGGGGAGGGGCAGAGGGAGAGTGAGAACCAGATTCCCACTGTGCAGGAAACCCAATGTCGATCTTGATCCCAGGACTCTGAGATCATGACCTGAACCAAAGGCAGCTGCTTAACTGACTGAGCCACCCAAGCTCCCCTAGGACCTCTTCTTTATTTGTGCTATGTGCACAGAGCTGAACTATGAAGAAACATCTTCGTATGCCTCATCTAATGACTTTTTGGGGTGAGGAACTTTTAAGGATAATGCCCATTTTAAGTGACTACATTACAATTGATGGCAAAGTAATGCAGTCTGTTCACTGTTCAGATAGGAAAGGCCTGGTTAGGACTACTGGATAAGATAATGTTCCAGCTTTAACTTGGGATTATATCCTTAAATAAGGATCCATGTCATTTAGAGTATTTCAATGCCATGGTAGGATGGGGGTCTAAAGATACCTTTCCAGATGTTCTCGAAGAAAACGAGGACATTATTTCATAGGCGAAGTGTTCCCTCTAGGTAACAAACTGATATCCAAGAGGTCCACGAGAAGGACACATTTGACCATTCTCTTTGTCTCCAGTTGGAGTTTCAAATTCTCCTTGTCCGGAAAGGTGGCTGAAATGAGGACATTTTATTTGCCTTTAAAGCAGACAGCATGCCAAGTGTCGTTAAAGACGGCTCTGCTCTTGAATCATTAAAGGGCAATAGAGAAGCCGCAATGAAATATGCTGTTTTCTGACATTCCGTAACATTGCCCTTCACGGCAGCTGCCAAAAGTGAGCAGCTGCTTCTTACAATCCCCTGCCATTTCCCAGCTTTGCTGAAAGAGGTCAGCTCTGTTTTCTCATTACCCATCTTTCCACTGGCTGGACATCTGGATTCAGAGTCCTCTTCTTTCCTAATTCAATATTTTCTTTACTTCATAAATGACATGGTGGACAGATTAGGCAACCTATAGCAACAAGCATTTTTAGTTTGGCCCTCAGTGACTCAGCCCCAGCGATTTAACCCAAGAAAAAAATTGAGCCCACGTGCTACAAGGATCATTGTACTTTTCCACTGAGCTAAGACCGAAGAGCATTCTTTAGAACACACAGAAAGGAAGTGAGGAAACAGAGGTTTGCCATTTCTTCCTGCCTTCCCCACCACGATTTGTAGGCATTTGACAAACATAATGCACCTAAAGAGGAAGAATAAATAGAGGGCTCACCTTTCAGTTCTAGAAAAATCTGATGTTGTCAAGCAGTTGGATTTCACTTAGAGAGGTTTTTTTAATTCCGTCCATTACCTCTGGAAACATAAGTAACTAAACATGAGATAAAAAATTCCCATTTAGATAATCTGACTTAAAGAACAGGAATATAATACCCAATAGGGTGTCAAATGCCTTCATAAAACCAATTCTGAGGTGTCCAGGGACCTGCTTAAACTATGGTGGCCTAAGGTCAGCTTCCAGAAGCACTCTTGGGTTAGAAGCTTCTCCTGGGGTAGGTGTGAGGGATCCTAGGCTAAAGGAGGATCTAAAAGTGGACTCAGGCTTGCTGGGATGGACTTTCAGGTCCACCCCAAACCACTGCTGGAAAGACCCTCATGCTCCCAAGTACTGATTTCTGCCCTCTGGATGGTGTTTGGAATTCTAACACTGGACAGTCCTCCTTTTAGCGTAGGTTAACACCTCAGTAAGCTATCATTATTTATGCGTGGATGAGGGAGTCAGATTTTCCTCCTGAGTGAATGTTTTCATGGAGACGAGGATCAGGAAACAAGATTGAGAAGTATTTAATTCAGAGGAAGGTGGGAGGTGGGGTCAGGAAAAAAATGATGAAGAGGAAGGAGAATGAACATCACAAAATGGAAAAGCATACCAAATATAAACAAATACAACACTATAAATAAATCCCCTTTCTTACCCGTCTGCTTATGAGTAGGGTGGGTGAGAATCCACAATCAGATTCACCTGAACAATTGTGTAAGAAATTGTGATGATTGTAATCCATATACTGTTCTTTTTTTTAAGCTATTTTTTCATTTTATTTTATTTTATTTCTTTTCAGTGTTCCAGCATTCATTGTTTATGCACCACACCCAGTGCTCCAAGCAATACGTGCCCTCCATAATACCCTGCCCCAGGCTCACCCAATTCCCCATCCCCCACCCCTCCAAAACACTCAGTTTGTTTCTTAGAGTCCACAGACTCTCATGGTTTTTTTTTTTTTTTTTTTTAAGATTTTATTTATTTATTTGACAGAGAGAGACACAGTGAGAGAGGGAACACAAGCAGGGGGAGTGGGAGAGGAAGAAACAGGCTCCCTGCTAAGTGAAGAGGCTCCATCCCAGGACCCTGGGATCATGATCTGAGCCGACTCAGCCACCCATAACTACTGAGCCACCCAGGGCCCCCCCCACCATATATGGTTCTAAGAGCTACTGGGCACAAAGGAGATAACCACACATCTCAGATATTCTGGAATGATTCAACATCTTAATTTTTCTGCCTTGATATCTCTGTCACCACTGAAATATCTCAGAAACACTGTTGTTTTAGTTTCTGAGTATGTTCTAGACCTTGGTACTGACAGTGTGGTCGGTGGATGGGCAGCATGGGTGTCACCTGGAAGCTAGCTAGCAATGGAGAACCTCAGGTCCCACCCCAGACCTAATGAATGCAAATGAACACGACCCTCAGTTTGTGAATCACTATTCTAGAGCACCTCTTATAATTAGCCTTACAAAAAGTATTTGTCAAAGCAGGACCAAGTGACCTTTGTAGAGAGAGCTGGAGGAGGTCGTATTTCCTCATTACCAGAGCTGAACTCCTCCCTGACATGACCCTGAGTGGGATCCAGCTAATGTCGTTCGTTTAGCAGACATCTGGCCTCTCTGGCAAAAGGGATTAAGAGCTTGAAAAGGGAAACATCACAATATGTCTGCTACAGAGTCTCTTTAGTCCTCGGATAAAGATACTTCACTCTGAATCCCGAAGCGATACCAAATACTTGATGAATTTGTTATTTTGTTGTTGTTCATAAGCAGAAAAACAACCGAGCCCATGTGGTACTGGGCAGGTGCTTTACTATGAAATAAAGAAACTATTCCAACCCAAGAATGACTCACAGCCCCCGCAGCCTCGCCCACCAGCAGATCCAGGAACTGACTCTCCCAGTGGCTCTCAGGATGACATTGATAATGTTAGGTAAGAACTATTAGAGCCCCAAGATAACATATGGTAGAACCTTTGATTTAATATAAAATGCAGAACATGTAAAAAAAATACAAAGAATTCATTGTTCTTGGGAAATGACATACTTTCTATCTCTTAGATCATGTAGTAACTCAATCCTTATAGTTTATTATTGAAGAACTGGAAAAGGAGGATTGATTCAGTAAGTCACATTGTGGTCAGCATCACTAATGACGTACTGAAAGATTCTATCCTTCCTTCTAAGAAGTCACTGTTTTTTAAATGGAGGAAATGCCTAGGAGATGTTTTCTTTGTGAAGAGAAAATAATTTAAAGGCAGGACTGCCGCATCTGGGTTTTGCCCCCAAGTGGTTCTACCAATGGTGTTTAGATACTGAAACCTTAAAATGAAGACATTCTCATCAAGGGGAGTCAAGAGACTTTGTCACGTGAGCCAGGACACCCTGTGGTCAGAGTGACCTTCTGGGTTGCCCTGGACAGGTGTGTGTCTGCTATAATAATTACTAGACTTGCCTCTTCTTTCCCCTTCTCCCCCCACTTGGTTTGGAACTTTAATCATCAGATTTAAAAAATTGCCGACTTCTTCGGTTGTAAAAGTCATGATATGGTTGGTCATTTACACATGGTTTAGGAGATAAACTCCCTCTTCACTATTGTGATCTATGTGGCCCTTCTTGAGGTGACCCCTCCGATTTCCAACACTCACCCCATGTTCCTGCTCTACCGAACTACTGGGTTCTCAGAATATGATATATTTCCCTTTGGCTTTGTACGGGGCTGTTCTCTCTGCTGAAGGGAATTAATTTTCCTGGCATTCTGCTAGGTCTGTTCTCTTTTCTTCCAGCCCTTCGTGAAGCCTTCCTCTGAAACTGCCATTATTTGGTGCTTTCGTTGCGCTTCGGTGTGTTTGTGGAGTATGTGCAGATTGTGCCGTCAAGTCCAGAGTGCCAAACATGGTGGGCATTCAGGTGAAGTTCGTGCAAGGGATAGAGGGAAGGAGGGAGAAAAAAAGAAGGGAAGAAAATAAGGAAGGGGGCAAGGATGAAAGGAGGAAGGAAGGAAGAAAACAGGTATTTTGTTGAAGAGTCAAGAGCTGCGAAGAAGAAAAACTGAATTTTGGGAGTGACTTTTATATGAGACTGTGAGATTTCTCTTTAATGTTATGTCCATGTTTATTTCCCCCTTGTCTTTTCCTCTTTGTTGCTTGTCACAAACCTTCAAGAAAAAGCCAAAATGTCTTGTGCAGCTTTTCAGAGACAGGATGGGTAGGGGAAAGCAATGAGGTTGCTTATTCTATGGTGCTTCCAGGACAAGATGGGGCAGAAGGAACAGGTGAAGACATTTTTAAGGAGGGAGCAGAAAACACGAGGGCTGCAGCTGGCACATAGAGTAAAGAGTGCGGCAGGGCCCTGGCCTGGGACTAAGAAGTGTCTCAGGGGTGTCTACACAGTCATGTATCCTGTCGTGTGGTTCCACCTCAAAGAAATAGGTACATTTATGATGACTCTATTTACATAAGGACAAAAATGAGTACAAGGGACTTCTTATTCCATGAAGATCTCATTGAAAGCGCACCTGGGTGGCTCAATTGGTTTAAGTGTCTGCCTTCAGCTCAGGTCATGATCCTGGAGTCTGGGGAGAGAGTCCTGCATTGGTCTCCTAGCTCAGCAGGGAGTCTGCTTCTCCCCCTCCCTCTGCCCTTCCTCCTGTTCCTTCTCTCTCTCTCTCCCTCTCACTCACACTTTCTCTCAAAGAAATAAATAAAATCTTAAAAAAAAAAAAAGGTGGATACTCATAAAGAGAAGGTCTGAAGATGTTGGGGCCTCTGGTGAAATATGTTTCTTCACTTCCTCAGGCAGTGTTTCTAATATATGGTCCAAGGACCACTATACCAGAGTCCCCTGGACTTGCTAAAATGCAGATTCTTCGATATTTCTCCAGGCCCACTGAACCAGAGTCTCTGCAAGAAGCCATGGACTCCAGACTTGCCACAGGCCCACCAGAAGAGTCTCCATATTCATTACAGAGGGAGAACCTCTGCCCAAGGTGGGGTTTGTGGTCTCTCCTCTTCAACTTCAACCTTAGACGGGAGCAAGCTTCTTAGGGGAGTCAACACTTTCATGCGATGGTTGACTTGTAGAGCTAAACTACCCCACATGGCAGCCAGAGCCTTCCTAGGAAACCTGGGCAGGGGGCAAACCTCACCTCCAAGCATTGTTCTTTTTTTGGGGGGGGGGGAACCGTCTCAAAAGGTTTTCCTTCATGTTACTGATAGGGATGGCTGCAGGGCTCTAGAAAATCCCTCTCCTGTGTTTCTTTGCAGCAGAGGTTGGAATGGGACTGCCATCAACCTGACATCTTCTCTAAATTTTGCATCAAGGAGACAGGATCTGATTTTCCAGCTGGCTTACTTTGGCTGGGTGATGAACTTCCACGACAAGCTCTGCCAAGCTTCTGAAAATCTGTGTAAGGTTAACCCTGTGGGTCTTTGCCCTTGGTAGCCAGGAGACAAATCCAGGTCAGGACAAGGGGAAGACAGGGTCTGCTTGGGAAAAGGAAACATTGACACTTTCAGTGCCACGGTGGAGAATATCGTGCAGTGCAATGGTATCCCCAGTGTTTTAAGAATCCCTCTGCTTTCCAGCTCTCTCTCAGAGTCCATACATGTTAAATTGTACTGCGTGGAATTTTTGAAACTATTCTTATTTTATTTTTAAAAAAGATTTTATTTATTTGCCAGAGAGAGAGAGAGCCCACAAGCAGGTAGAGTGGGAGACAGAGGCAGAGAGAGAAGCAGGCTCCCCACTGAGCAAGAAGCCCAATGCTGGACTCAATCCCAGGACCCTGGGATCATGACCTGAGCCGAAGGCAGCGGCTTAACCAACTGAGTCACCCGGGCATCCCGAAACTATTCGTTTTAGAATAACCTTTCCTATTATTTGTAATCATTTCTTGGAAATTCCCTAAATCCGTTATTATTTGCAATTTTCAAGAATCCACAACAAAGATTTTATCACCAGCTCATTTGGGAGCAGATGTGTCTTTTCTGCGGGATCTCCATATTAGTCCAGAATAAATTCTTCACAATGATGATTTCTGTATTATTTGTCTACATCAGGTTACTTTTAAACCGATACTTCTCAATTTGCTTAAGGTCTTGAGTTGTCCAGCTTTTGGAACATGGATGCTGTGCCTGAGTCCGTATCTGTCTGGTTCTTAAAATTACATCTGATTAGTTCAAATAGCACGCAATCAGTAAGTTTAATTTTGGTTTGGGAATTACAGAGTCTGGATTAATTGCTTAGATAGCTCAAAGAAATTAATCAGCCAAATTTCCCTTTGCTTTGTCTACTGTCTTCCAAAGACCACAGATAGTAACACAAGTGCACTTGTGAAAGTGAATAATCCTTTGAACATGAAGGGTTGTAACACAAAGCATAGTAAGCAAGCATCATTAAGACGTATAGCATGTGAAATGGGGCTTTTCTTTTTGCTGGTATGAGCCAGAGAGGAATCACCAGATATGAAGAATCACTTAACATGAAACTTTTATTTATTTATTTATTTATTTATTTATCTTTTCAGCGTAACAGAATTCATTGTTTTTTCACCACACCCAGTGAAACTTTTTATTCTGTTGTTGACAGTCACTTGAAGGAAAATAAATTAACTACTTCAAGGGAGAGGTTAATCAAGTTGAATTTGATCCAGTAGAGGGCACTGTATCTCTGTCCTTATGTGTATATTTATGTGTGTATTATACACTATTACATATGCCCTATATTACAACAAAATATACTAATATAAGACCGTATGGCACATATATGTATATTTAACATTTCTTTAAGAATTTATCTTTTCTTCGTTTTCTAAAGCACGAAGATCACTTATATATGAAAACTTGGCCTTGTGGATGAAACAGACATATGAAGCATTTAAATGTAAAACACGTACTGTATTGTATATTTACCAATCCATACCAGTGCATTTGTGGAGTAAGAAAAATAGGGGATTTTCTTTTCCTTTCTTTCTTCTTTTAGCAACATTGTTCTTTCTTTATTCTGGCTTTCTATTGAGCAGCATTGTTCTTGTTTGCTGCCTCCCCCCCCCCCCCCCACCGCCCCTGCAGGGAGATGCGTGTTAATTTCTGGAACCTCACTTTGATAGCTAGAAGTCCAGAATAAAGAATGCTGATTTTAAGGTTTGTTTGTTTGTTTTTTTTTTTCCCAGTTGTGCCTGCCGGACTAAGAAGCACGGAACTGGAGTGGACCAGGAAGGTCAGCTTGCTGAGCAAGGGCTGGAGATTCCCGGCGATGCGAAGCTGCAGCTTGTCTCCCGGGGAGCCTGTCTGTGCGCAGTGCGGTGAAACCCGCTCCTGGAGGTCCTGCTTAAGTTTCCCCACGTACCCTGTTTATTTCAAAGAGCCCCCTTGAAAACATCATAATAAGGCATGGCGGAGGGAAGAACACTTCTCCTCCTTGCTGACGCTCATTGTCTCGGTGATTCTCCCTCCCGGTGCCTCATTTCCAATCATTCATGTTCAAATGCGCCGGCTGATGAGCGAGTTGAAGCAACCAGAGTATTAAACAGCAAAGCAGTTCCTTAGAGCTGAGAACTTCGGCTTTGAAACGTAACACAGAGCAATGAGGCTTTGCAGTGCAGGGCTAATTTAGCTGCAGTGACTACCCAGGGGAAACATCCTTTCTCTCCAATTAACCTGGAACAGGCATTGCTCTCCTCATGGTAAACATTATGACTTCTAGAGAATGGGATTTCATTATTGAAGTCTTCTGAATTTCAGCCCAATTGCAAAGTGATTGTGTCTTTGTCTTTATTAAAGGAGAACTTGTCTCTTAATTTTTCTGGAAGACATTGCTAATTCCTATTAGGAAAGCTACTGGGGCAGAAAGGGCTTTAAAACCATAACACTTTCTGAAAGTGTAAACCATAAAAGAAAATGTTGGATGTCATTGGTCTCAATAATCTATTTAGAAATACATTATTTTACCAGAGTGCTGTGTGGGGAAGGCTGGGAAGAAAGAGGAAAGATGCAGTCTGACCTCCATGAGATTCTAGATGTTCCAGAAAGTCTGCACAAGGGTAATTTCCACACCTCCAAAAACGGCTACCTTTTTAAAAGAAGCAATTCTTCTTCATTTCTTCTTACTTTATCAGGACTAAAGCTTTAATTAGCTACTAATATATTTTTAACAGCTGGCATCATTAATATTCATCTAAATACAGAGGCTCTATGCAAATAATTATTTACTAAATGAGTGAATTCTGGTAATGCAGAACTAAAGAAATCAGGTCGATTCTCACCTATTTGGCCTGTTGAAACTGTTTCTGCTGCAGTGAATGTCCTTTCCTCTTGACTAGGGGAAGTTAAATTCTGTTTTTCTGCACTGCACTTTTAAAAGGTTTTTTTTTTTTAAAACAACCCAGTGTTGTCAAGGGTGTGGTGAGAAGGGCATGCTGTCCACTACTGAACAGAATGTACCCGGTTTACTTCTCTCACAACAATATGACCCAGGAACTTACCCTTCTATAAACTTAACATAATAAGCAACATGAAGAATGATTTAGGTACCAGCCAGTTTATTGAAATGTTATTTTTTATAATGGGCCTTGGATGGGGTAGATCTAGTCTAGTTAATGAATGGAGCATGAACTAGGTTAAGTAAACACTGTACTGGCACCTTAACATCTGATTAGATGGAAACAGGCATTTTCTGAAGGAGCAGCGAAGTGGAATTAACAAAAATTATGAAAAATTTCAAATACACACAAAAATAGAGTAATAGAATAAAATTCCATATACCTATTCCCCAGATTCAACAAGTATCAACAGTTTTCAACATTTGCTTCTATCCCTTTAATTAATTAATTAATTAATTAATTATTCATTTAATTTTGCTGAAATATCTCCAGGCAAATCCCATTATTCATGCCATTCATCCCTACAGATGTCAGTATGCATCTCTAAAAAATGTTATCTTATATTCATAATACCACTGTCACCTCTAACAAAAGTAGTATTTTGTTGGTACCATTTAGTACTGTTCTTAATGAAAAAAAGAATTGTTTGGGAGGGAGAGGTCAGGATCCAAAGAAAGTCCATCTGTTACATTTGGTTGTTTGGGGATAGAAGTTTTAAAGGTATTTTCATTTGGGGTTCAGATATCTACAGGCTTTTCAGCTGAATAAGGTGGGTAGAGAGCAGTGGAAATGAAGTTGGAGGGAAAGACTAAAGCCACTGAGAGAGAACTTGGAGAGAATCTGGTGGTGTGTTGTCATGGGGATAGAAGAGTCTGTCCCTGTGATGTAAAATCCTTGCTTGCTTACTCTGTACCAGTTTGGAACTTTAGCAGCTGAGAAGAAGAGAATTTTTGGGGGGGGGGGAGGGGGCTTATTTCACAGAAGACTGTAAGTTGTGGCACCGGTAAGACCCAGACTGTCCCTGGAGGGAGCATGGCAAAGAGGTGGGGCAGGCAAAGCTGATGGCTCGAGAAAGCTTAGAGAGGGCAGAGCCCAGGAGGCAGCTGAGGCCAGTGGGTCTGTTTGAGAACATGTTTGTTGTTCTTCACTTTGGAAGGGTAATTTCACTAGACATAAAATTCTAGGTTGGTGGGTTTTTTTTGTTTTGTTTTGTTTTGTTTTTGTTTTTTTCCTTTTAACACTTCAAATGTTTCAGTCCATTCTCTAGTTTGTTTGGTTTCTGAAGAAAAGTCTATCCTTGTTCCTCCATAGGGAAGCTGTTTTTTCCTCTGATTTCTTTGAACATCTTCTCTGTCTTTAGTTTTCTGCAGTTTGGATATGATATGCCATCTGTAGACTTATTGGTAATTATCCTGCTTGGTGCTTTCTGATCTTCCTGTGTAAGGGCCTATTTAGCCAGAGCGATTCCATCCAGTTAAACAGTGATTTTGTTGTTTATGCAGTAAAACTTAAACTGACCCTGGTTCCCCTCTCAGGGAACTTACTTAAAAGCAAGTCCGGGAAACCATTCCCAGGTAACAAAGCCCAAATACAAGGGCGGGTCAGGCCAGGTGGAGACATCCAATAGGTAGGGCGCGAATACTGTCTCCCTAGCTACCAAGGAGCGTGGGTCCCGCCTTTTGGGCGCCAATTCTGACCAAGGTGATAGGTTAGTTCAAATATCTACTAGGGTAAATTGTAATTCAATTGGCCACCCGTGTGTGACCTAGCATGACTGTGCAGCTTTCTCTGTGTGTTACAATCTCATTGGCTACCTGTGTGTGGCCAGGCCCAACCACATGGCCTTTGCTCTATAAAAGCTAGTCTGTAAGGCAGAGAGGGGTCGCCTCTTTGTAAGAGATGGCCCTGGCTGGTCAGTTTGATTCTCGATGCTTGGCAGGAAATAAAGCTTTGCTTGACCTTCACTTTGTATCAGTCTCGCTCCTTTGATCACGGACCCATTACTGGGGGACCTTTCACCTGGATCTGTGGTTTGATATATCTCATTAATTTTAGAAAATTGCAGGCATTATTACTTCAAATATTTCTTCTGTCCCTTTCTCTTCTTTCTTCTCCTCCTTGTGTTTCCTTTACTTGTATGTTACACCTTTTGCAATTGTCTCACAGTCCTTGGATATTCTGTTCTGTATTTTTCTTCTTTGCATTTCAGTTTTGGAAGTTCCTATGGATATACCTTCAAGCTTGCTGATTCTTTTCTTGCTTGTGTTATCCATGGATGAGCCCAGTAATGCATTCTTCATTTCTGTTATGGAGTTTTAAAATTTCTAGCATTTCCTAGGGGTGCCTGGGTGGCTCAGGTGTTTAATCGTCCAGTTCTTGATTTCAATTCAGGTCATGATCTCAGGATCATGGAATCGAGCTTTGCATTGGACTCCTTGCTCAGCGGGGAGTCTACTTAAGGTTCTCTCTCTTTCACTCCCTATGCACAACCCCCGCCCCCATTCTCTTTCTAAAATAAATAAATAAATCTTTAAAAAATTTCAATAAAATTCTAGCATTTCCTTTTGTTGTTTTTTAGAGTTCCCATATCCTTGTGTTATCATTTTACATTTCCATTCTGCATTACCTGTCTGTTCTTGCAGGTGTCCATTTTTTCCATGAAAGCTCTTAGCAAATCAAGCATAGTTATAGTTATTTTAAATTCCCAGTCTGATAATTCCAAAGTTTCTGCTCTGTTTGAGGCTCTGTTTCAGATGCTTGCTTTGTGTCTTCAGATTGTGTTTTTTGCCTTTCAGCATGTGTTGTAATTTTATTTGGTTGTTGTTGAAAGCTAGGCAAGAAGTATCAGGTAAAAGAAACTTAAGTAAATAAGTCTTTCATGTGAGGTTTTATGTTTATCTGGTGGAAAGTTAGGCTGTGTTTACTGTTTGCTGCAGCTGTAGGTGGTAGGCATACTCTCCTTCCTGTATCCCCTGGGGTCTTTGAATTTCCCTAGGGGCTTCCTCTTAAGTAGTGTTAACAAAGACAAAGTTCTTTCAACTGAACAGCCTGTTATATACAAAGCTTTACTGATGTGGTGGTAAGGTGTGTGTGTGGGGGGGGGAAGTGTCCTATAATCCCATGATTAGGTCTTCAGTTTTTTTAGTGAGCTTGTGCCTCTGGCTATGACCTTCACAATTTCTTCCCACCTCCTGCGAGACAGAAAGGCTAGAGGGACCTGGAGTTAGATATTTGCCTTCCTCCACATTGGTCAGACTCTGGTAAAACTCAAGCCAGTAAAGCTTTAGTAAAGTAGTTTCCCTGGAGGCCTTTGTTTAAGAGAAAAGAGTGCTTTGGGATTGCTTAAAAATGGTTATCTTTCCCCTCCCTCTCTGGAGCCTGAGAGGATATTCCCCTGATCTTCACCTTGAGAACCTGGGTAGCTCCTGGAGGTAAACCTCACAAAAGGGTGGGGGTCTCCCAGGACTTTTTAAATTCTCAAGTTAGTTTATGCTCCTTTTCCAGTAATCAGTCAATTTTTCTTTAGTTAATTAACACATGCATGTGTGTGTGTGTGTGTGTGTGTGTGAACATTTAAATTTCATTGCCTTAGCAAGTTGTTTTTTTTGCCTTAGCAAAACTATACAATATAGTAGATCCTTGAACAATGTGGGGGTTAGAGGTCCTGACCCCTTGTGCAGTCAAAATCCATGTATAACTTTGGACTCCCCACCCTCCCAAATTTAACTAGTAATAGCCTACTGTTGACTGGAAGCCTCACCAAACAGCACATATATCATATGTTCTATATGTATTATAGACTGTATTCTTACAATAAAATAAGTTAGAGAAAAGAAAATGTTATTAAGAAAATCATAAGGAGGGCACATGGGCCTGCTCAGCGGGGAGCCTGCTTCTCCCTCTCCAGCTTCCCTGTGCTTGTGTTCCCTCTCTCTCTCTCTCTCTGTCATAAATAAATAAAATATTAAAAAAATAGATAATCATAAGGAAGAGGAAATACATTTATAATACTTACAATATTTATTGAAAAAAAATCCTTATATAAGTGGACCCATGCAGTTCAAACCCATGGGTCAACTGTACAGTGTTAACCATAGTCACCATATTATACATTAGGTCCTCAGAACTTACCCATCAGATAGCTGAAAGTTTATATCCTTTAACAACCTCTCCCTATTTCCCCCACCACCCAGACCCTGGCAACTACTTTTCATTCTGTTTCTGAGTTTAATTTTTTTAAAGATTCCACATATAAGTGAAATCCAATCTCCATGGAAGAATTCTCTTCTTTCTCAAGGCTGAATAATATTCCACTGGGTGTGTGATATAAACACACACACCACATCTTCCTTATCCATTCTTCCATTGCTGAACACTGGTTCTTTCTGTATCTTGGCTATTGTGAATAATGCTGCAGTGAACATGGAAGTGCAGATATCTCTTGATATTCTGTTCTCACTTCATATATATATATATGAATATATATAGCTTTATATGTAACATATATATACAATATCCAGATATTTTATATATATATATAATTGCTATATTATAGTCAATTATTTTTTAAAGTGTTCCCACAAGGCTCCAGCAGTGGCTTCTGTTCCCAGTAAGTTGTGATTCTTTATATTCACCTGTTTCTCTAGTTTTGGGGGCAGTAGTTTGCTCTGTGTCCTCAACTGTCTGATGGATCTAAGAAAAATAGCTGACTTTTGTTCAGCTTTTGTTTTTGTTGTGAGGGTGGAAATGATGACTTCCAAACTCTTTTATGTTGGACCAGCAAGGCCAGTGGATTTGACATGGCAGAAGGGATTTAACGGTTGGGACCCACGGAAGCAAAATAAGGGATCATTATTATATTATTATAATAATTATTATGTATATTATTATAAGTATTATAGATCATCCATGGACAATTCCATGGATTTATTATGGGTATGGAGCAGGTTTGGACAGAAACAGTTGAAAATTATCCTTATCTTCAACAAATATTTAACAAATGTTAAACTGGGATATAAAAGGCAATCAGGAATGATTCTTGTCTTCAGTGGGCTTAAAGCCCAGGAGATAAGAAGTCAATAGAAAAAAATAATAGAAGGGATATAGCTATGTGTCTAATTTGTCTGTGTGCCTAAGGACACGGGGATACTGGGAAAGGGCTTAGGCTTCAGAACTGTCTTTAAGATAGGGATTTTAATACTAAGTTTATGAAATGTCAGGATAAAAGCTTTTTTTTTTTTTTTTTTTCTGCGTAACAAGTCTCCTTAGGCATGTTGCATCTTGATAAACCTCAGAATTTCCTTCCCATTGTTAGATGGGGCAGCCAATACTTATAAAATGTTGAAAATCATATATACACTTAATGTAGATCATACACATCCAAAGTTTTTCTGTACCAAGCAAATTTTGACTGAGTAAAGTATAAATTTAAATTTAAAATTGAGATTCCTTTCAATAGTTTTAAATGAATCAAGTCACAAAAATATTTCTGAGATATTTCAGTTTGTGGATTAAAGTCTGAGTATTCTTTTTAAAAATTCAATATCTACCTTTTCCCCATCTTTTATTTATTCTTTTTTTGTTCAACTAGACAACATATAGTACATCACAGGTTTTTGATGTAGTGTTCATTAGTTGTGTATAACACCCAGTGCTCATCACCACATGTGCCCTCCTTAATACCCATCACCCAGTTATCCCATGCGCCTACCCCCCCACCCTTCTGTAACCCTCAGTTTGGTTCCTGAAGTCCAGAGTCTTTCATGGTTTGTCTCCCTCTCTGAGTTCTTCTCGTTCAGTGTTCCCTCCCTTACCCATAGGCCTGCAAGCTATTCCTTATGTTCCACATATGAGTGAAACCATATGATAATTGTCTTTATCTGCTTGACTTACTTCGTTTAGCATAATCCCCTCCAGTTCCATCCACGTTGATGCAAATGGTGGGTTTCATCCTTTTTGATGGCTGAGTAATATTCTTAAATTACTTGTAAACTTATCTGTACTAGTCCTGGAATAACCCATTCTTTTTTTTTTTTTTTTTTTTTTTTGGAATAACCCATTCTATTTAGTAGTTTAAAATACTAGTTTTACATGGTATCTCACACAATAGTTTTTTTTGTTTTGTTTTGTTTTTATAGATATGGACGTTTTTGTAAAAATATTATTTCCTTGGGTGGGGGTCTTTTGGTGGCAAACTCTTTCAGTTTTGTTTATTTGTTATTTGAAAATATCACTTCTTGAAAAATAGTTTCACTGCAAATATACTTCCAGGCTTGCAATCTGTATTTTGGGTTTAACTCATTGGAGATATTTTTCCAATGTACTCTATCATCCATTAATCTAACCATCTTTTGTTTTGGGTAAAATATCTTTCTGGCTGCTTCAAAGGTGTTCCCTTTGTCTTTGGTGTCCTGCACTTTCATGACAATGTGATTAAAGCATCCATTCCCTTTTATTTATCATGCTTGATATTATTTAATCATTATAGATTTTAAGCTTGGAACCATTCAACAGTTCTGCAAAATTCTGTCATAATCTTTGTATGTATCAGTTTTTTTGAGTGATAACATTCTGTTGTCACTTGTGGAATTTCAAGTAGATGTAAGGTAGACCTTATCATTTTATCCTCATGTTTCTTAATCTCTGTTTTGTATTTTTAATCTCTTGGTCTTCCTAAAGTGCATTTTGGTAGGGGTTCTTGGACTTGTCTAGTTCTGTAGTTGTGTTTTCAATAAGATGTCTATTTTTGTTTGTTATCCCTCAGTGTTATACTTCAAATTGTCCTACTGCATTCTTTTTCTTTAATTTTTAATTTTTTATTAACATATAATGTATTATTAGCCCCAGGGGTACAGGTCTGTGAATTGCCATGTTTACACACTTCATAGCACTCACCATAGCACATACCTTCCCCAATATCCATAACCCAACCACCCTCTCCCTACGTCTCTCCCCCTGGTAACCCTCAGTTTGTTTTGTGAGATTAAGAGTCTTGTAGTGATCCGAAGGGGCACGTGCACCCAAATGTTTATAGCAGCAATGTCCACAATAACCAAACTATGGAAAGAACCTAGATGTCCATCAACAGATGAATGGATAAAGAAGATGTGGTATATATATACAATGGAATACTATGCAGCCATCAAAAGAAATGAAATCTTGCCATTTGCAACTACGTGGATGGAACTAGAGGGCATTATGCTTATCAAAGTAAATAAATTAGAGAAAGATAATTACTGAATTCTTTTTTAAGTCTTTTGGTTGTTTTAAGATCCTATATTCTTTGCTTGTATTTTTGAGCCTCAATATTATTTCTTATTTCATATGACATATATTACATTTCAAACTAATTTTCTATTCAGAAATATTAGTGGTTTTGAGTTTGCTATTTACTTTCATTTTTGCTGGTTTTCACTGACAGTGCTTAGTTTCCATGTATACTTCTGACAAATGGCTTTGAGCTGTGAACTCATTTCCTTGGAATTTTATCTTTAGAAATTCTTTGAGGCCTACATTGAAATTATATTTCTTCATAGAGGGCTTGCTTTTATTTCTGCTAGATTCTGGAGTACTAATTATCCTAGGTTACAGTAAATTAAATTATACTTTGAAGTTTTTGAGATTGCACAGGTGGTATGAACTTGGTTCCTGAAACGATGTAAGGGCCAACTTGTTACAACTTCTTAAGACAATTTATTTTGCCTTCTTTTTAGTACAAGAGAATCAAAGGAAGAAAGTTTCTGGCTGACAGTTTATTTGTTCTTCACCATTCAGTGAAGCTCTAGGCCTTTGGGAGTCCTAGCTTTTTGTGGGGATTTTTCTATTTGATTCCTACTTTGGTTGGACCCTGGGTTTTATTGCCTGTTTTCCATGATTCTTGTAGCCCTCAGACTGGAAGCACAAGATCACCAGGATCCGAAGGTCAACTTTAGGGCAAAAGCAGGTTAGGATGTTCTTTTAATCTGGGATTCTCACTTTCACATTGACTTTTTTCCTTTGTAGATTCTTTGTCTTTTGCTTGCATGTGTGTGCATGTGCATGCTGGCTCAGTGATGGATTTACTGTTTCTTATATTTTACTGAGCTTTCATATTGTTTACCATTATATGTCCTTATTACAACCCATTTCAGTATCTATCAAAACAAAATTTCATTATGTCCCTTTAACCAGCAGTTCTACCTCTACAAATTTCTTTGTCAGAAATACTTATATTTGTAAAAACATATGCATATTCTTCTGTTCAGTGCAATATGATTTGTAATAGTGAAAAATTGGAAGTGGTCTTTAATGACAACTCCATCCTATGGAGGAACACTGAACAATTAAAAAATACATTTAAGTGTAAACCTGTACCTATTTGCATAGGATGATTGTCAAGATTTATAGTTAGGTGGAAAGAGCAAAGAAGAAAGAGCTTTTTATCTCCTCTTATTTTTGAATGTTATTTTTAGTATCTCAAAACATTCTTAGCAGAAGTAGTAACAGTAACACTGTATGCCAAAAAATAATAAAAAATATAAATTGATCCACTGAATGCCTTTCATCTCTAAATTTCAAAGAGCATATATTATCACAACATTGAAGCATTAATAGACTAAATATTTATTATATGTATAAAAGATAAGGTTATTTTAAAATTTCAAAATAGAATATTAACTTTATAAAATGCTTTTTGAAGTAAAAGCAATCTAATCTTTTAGGATTTTTTCAAGGGTAGATAATTTCATCCATTATAATATTTTCCCTTATAATACTCTGAGACAATGTACTTTTTACAAAAGATTTTAATTTTGCCTGTCATCATGAGCAACTTTAAAGCAATGGAACAGAGTTATTTCTTCAGCTGGTCATTTCAAGATTATTATTGTGAAGTCTTAATCCTCATTTTTACCCACCAGGTGTAAATAATTTTTGAGTTGGACAAATGACCTTGTAGAAGGACACAATCTATGTTCTCTAGGCAATTGTCATAAAACTAAGTGAATTATTACATAGCCCATAGGGAATTTAACAAAACACTCTGATTTAGAAAAGAGACAGAAATGGGAAAAGATTCAAAATCTTGTTTAATCATCTTTGACGAGACAAAACTGGATATCTTAACTAGATAGTCAGAACATCTGAAAATAAGAAAAAAAAAAAAAACCTTGCTGGCCTTCTACTATTATGAGAAAGAAGCCATAGAATTTTTTTTTGGAATGAGTATAAATTTGAACTAATTTATTCTTCAAGGAAAGCCATACTTTAACAATCTCTTTCTTCAGTGTCTCATGTGCCCTGCAAAGGGTAGGATCTTGTTGAAATCTAAGTCTGTATCTGAGTGGTACTCAGTCCTCAAGAGTGAGAGTCAGGTTATTACAAAGAATTAACTCCAAACCTAATAGATAAAATAGAATTATGAGATAATAAATCTCTGATGTTTTTGTGAGTAATTTGTATAGAATAGTAGCATGGGTACATATGTCAGGGGGCAGTCCACATTCAAAGTTTAAGTTTTTTTGTTTTTTTTTTTAGTGCATATAATTTTTTTAAAAAATTTTTTATTTATTTTCAGCGTAACAGTATGCATTGTTTTTTCACCACACCCAGTGCTCCATGCAATCCGTGCCCTCCCTGATACCCACCACCTGGTTCCCCCAACCTCCCACCCCCGCCCCTTCAAAACCCTCAGGTTGTTTTTCAGAGTCCATAGTCTCTCATGGTTCACCTCCCCTTCCAATTCATTCAAAGTTTACGTTTTTAATAGTCTCTTGCTTTTGAAACAATTTGAATTCTCCCCTCCTTTCTTTCTAGGCTCTTAAAAACTGCTTATAAAAGATTGGAAATAGTGTTTCTTAGAAGTTTGAGAAAATGATCTATAAAACATACTAAACCTGAAGTCTTTGGGGGAGATATTTCTCTTTCTCAGTATTTCCAAAGTCATTATTCTTTTTAGTTTCACCTTCTTCATGAGTCATTTTGGCAGGTTTTATTTTTGCATAAAATGGTCTGTTTTGTTATGATTCAATTTTTTTAAATGTAGGGTAGTATATTGTGTACTATTATAGTTTAAAAATCTCTTTCATACCCGTGTTTTGTTTTTACTCATTTATAATTTGTGTTTTTTACAGCATAATGACATTTTTATTTAAATCTAGATAAGAAATGAGACATAAGTCTGTAAAGACAGAAACCTAAACATTCATGGCAGGTATCATCCCTGGGTTGTTGGATTATAAATGATTTCTTTTTTATTAATATTTTCAATACATTGTGAAAGCATCAGTTTTTTTTTTTAATTAGGGAAAACACATTTTTAAATATTGGTAACATATCCTGACTATCCAGCTTTGCTTCCCACCGGTAACTTCAGTTGCATATTGTTCTGTCTTCCAGTTAATGAACACTATCATGGAGAAATGTCATTGCTGTGGAAATGTAAATTATCACACATTTCTGGAGGTCAATTTGGCAATAAGCTAAAATGTGATATTGGTATACTACTTGCCCAGAAATTTCACTTCTAAAGGTTATTCCAATAAAATAATAAAACACTTGCAAAAAAAACATTTGTAGAAAAAAGTACATCTATAAATGGATAGAGTTAGAGTTGTGCTGTCCAGTATGGTAGCCGTCTTTCATATGAGACTAGTGAGCACTTGAAATATGGCTAGTGCAAACTGAGATGTGCTATTAGTATATAATATTGACTATAATTCAAAGACAATACAGAAAATACATGTGAAATTTCTCATTAATACTTCTTACATCGAATAGATGTTGAAATGCTAATATTTTGGACACACTGGGTTAAATAAAATACATCATTAAAATTAGTTTTACTTGGTTCTTTTAATGTGGATACTAGAAAACTCAAACTTGTATGTGTAGCTCAAATTAGATTGTTATTGGCAGTGCTGTTAAAAGGCTTTATGCAGGTCTGCCCTAAGGGGCCTTTCATCACCTTGAGGTTCTCTTAGCGCTGAAGTAAAGTTTAGATGGTCTGACAGGAGGGATAAAATATTCTTTTTGCCTGTTTGATTTTTCTTATGAAAAACGTGTTGTTTTGGTATACGTCTAGGGAATTGCAAAGAAAGATGTCCTGCTGAATGTATTTTAACATGAAAAATCAAGAATTCTCTGTCCAAATCACTAGGTGTCTCCTCTAATATCTTTCATGATGATGACATGCCATGATCTCTCATTTCTGTATCTTTCAATTACTGATATTATTGCAACAGAGTCCTAGATGTTTACTCTACCACTAATTCACATCTGGTAACGAGAAAATTATTTTTCTCAAAGGGATTTTTGCTCATTTAACTTATTCCTTAGAAAATTTGTTTTGGAAGTTTGTTTCAAATGAGAGCCTGCAGGCTCTTTATCAATCTGGCATCCATGTGGAATACCTGTTGTTTCCTAACAAAAGTTATGTGGTTATGTGATTTTATTTAAACTAAGCAAGGATTAAAAAAAAAAAAAAGACTAAGCAAGGATTGGTAGAGCACTATGAGTGAAAAGTTTGTTGACATAGCTCTTCTCTGGATTAATCTCAATTTTTCTGTAATATTGCTTTTATAGATGGTTGCAACTAAAATGATACTTGTATGAGGGACTTCTGTCTCTGGTAATATGGTAAACTGAGGCAACCTGAAGCTTTTCTTCTACAAACACCTAGAAAAAGTGGATAAAATTATAACAAAAAATCTTTTAAATATCTCAAAAAGGAAAAAGATAGCCCCAGTTCCGGAAATGAGAGGAAACTAAAAATTAAGAGTGATATGGTGTGAACAGATGTTGTGATGTCCTAGGGATGGGGTGGGAAGTGTATATTGGTTTTGTTAACCCACGTGCTTGGGTGTCATTGTCTGGGCACAAAAGATGAAGCTTGGGTCTGTCTAAGGCAGACATGTGGAATTGAGGAGCCCTGATAGAATGCTAGAACTTCTGAAGAGTGGCATTTTCCACTAAAAGTGAATCAGAACAGGAAATAAAACTTGTTTGCATTTAATGGGTTCAGAGTGGAAAAAATAGGTCTCCTCTGAGATTTCTAAAACCCAAGCTTGAGCATCACACAAGTTTGGGATTCCAATTTCACTACTCTTGTGGTCAGAACCTTGGGCCAAACCAGGAAATATTAATATGAAGTTTATCCTGGGATGCTGATACCCATAGGGTATCAGAGCCAAACCCCAAATCATCCTGGAAGGGTGCATCCATAGCCCAGACCACAAGGCATTCCACAGGGAAAAGATACATTAACATGAATCCACATAAAAATTACAAACCTTATGAGGAAATGATTCACCATGGGCAAGAGTCAGTAGACATTGAAAACAGATTTAGAATTCTCAAGAACTTAAGATCATAGAACCCCTGAGAGAGAAGATAAATTAGGTATAATAACTTAACAGTTATAATATATAATAACAACAGACATGAAAAAGCAACGGGCCCTGAAAAAAGAATAAGAATTTGAGAAAAGAAGAGGCAGATCTGAAAATGTACAATTCAAGTTCTAGAATTAAAAGATATGGCCATTATATAAAACTATTTATATGTGATTAATAATTATGAAAATTATGAGGAGAGAATTAATAAAACATAGAATATTTTAAAAATTACTCAGAATATCATTTGCAACGATGTGGATGGAACTATAGGGTATTATGCTAAGTGAAATAAGTCAATCAGAAAAATACAAATGTTATGATTTCACTCATATGTAGAATTAAGAAACAAAACAAATGAGCATAGGGAAAAGGGAAGGAAAAATAAGACAAAATCAGAGAGGGAGACAAGTCATAAGCTCTCAACTACAGGAAATAAACTGAGGGTTGCTGAAAGAGAAGTGGGTGGGGGGGTGTGGTAATTGGGTGATGAGCATTAAGGAGGGCATTTGAAGTAATGGACATTGAGTATTATATGCAATGATCAATCACTAAACTCTACCTCTGAAACTAATAATACACTCTATGTTAATTGATTTTAAATAAATAAAATTTTTTTAAAAAGTAAGTAAAATTATTCAGAATACAAAAAAAGAGACTAAAAGATGGAAGATAAGATGGAAAAGTTAATAGACATGGAGAATAAAACAAGGAGGTATGATGTGTTTAATAGGATTTTAAGAAAAAAAATAAATAGAAAGAAACATACAATGTAATAATGATGGAAATTTTACCAGAATTGAGGAAAAATAAGCCTCAGATTTAAGAAATTCAATCTCATGTAGGCCAATTAAAAATGAACTCATATATAGAAATACTGGAGTGAAATCCCATTGCAATAAAGTCTAAAGAAAAATCTTAAAGCAACCAGAGAAAGTTATCTGCAAAAGAACAATAGCAGGCTGTCAAACAGACTTTTCAAGAGAAAAAATAGAAGTCTGAAGCCAATTAAATTATAAATTCAAAGACAAAGGAAAATAAGGGTTAACCTAAAATTCTATGCCCAGAGAAACAACCACTTCAGCATGTGAATAAAATATAGATAGCTTTCAGAAAAAAAACTGGGAGATCTATAACCCATAGATCCCCATAAAATGAACTAATTCTGGGAAAGGAAAGTGCATTCAAAAGTTAGGAGTGGTATACATGAGCAATGATGAATAAACAGTTTGGAAAACATAGAGTTAAATATAAACCATCTCTACTACCACAATAAAAAACATGTCACTACTAGAATGATGCTCTCTAGCTCCATACATGTCATTGTGAATGGCAATATTCTGTTCCTTTTTAGGGCTAAGTAATATTCCATTGTATAGGTATACTACATCTTCATTCGTTCAATAGTTGATGGACACTTGGGCTATTTCCATAATTTGGCTATTGTACATAACACTGCTATAAATATCAGGGTGCATGTATCCCTTTGAATTAATGTTTTTGTATTCTTTGAGTAAATACCTAATAGTACAATTGCTAGAGAGTAGGTAGTTCTATTTCCAACTTTTTGAGGAACCTCCATACTGTTTTGCAGAATGGCTGCACCAGTTTGCATTCCCACCAGCAGTCCCAGAGGGTTCCCCTTTCTCCACATTCTCACCAACACATGCTGTTTCTTGTATTGTTGATTTTAGCCATTCTGACAGGTGTGAGGTGATATCTCATTGTAGTTTTGATTTGTATTTCCCTGATAATCAGTGATGTTGAGCAGATGTGTCTGCTGGCCATCTCTATGTCATCTTTGGGAAAATGTTCATGTATTTTTTCACTTTTTGATTGGATTATTCAGCTTTTGGATATTGAATTGTATAAGTTCTTTATATATTTTGGATACTAACCCTTTATCAGATATGTCATTTCTGAATATCTCCTCCCATTTCATAGGTTGCCTTTTAGTTTTATTGATTGTTTCCTTCACTGTGCGGAAGCTTTTTATTTTGATGAAGTCCTAATAGTTTATTTTTGCTTTGACTTCCCTTGCCTCAGGAGACATGTCTAGAAAGAAGTTTCTATGGCCAATGTCAAAGAGTTTACTGCTTGGGTTCTCTAGGATTTCATGTCTCACACTTAGGTCTTTAATCCATTTGAATTTACTTTTGTGTTTGGTGTAAGAAAGTGGTCCAGTTTCATTCTTTTGCATGTTGTTGTCCAGATTTCCCAACACCATTGTTGAAGAGACTGTCTTTCCCATTGGCTATTCTTTTCTGCTTTGTCACAGATTAATTGATCATACAGTTGTGGGTTCATTTCTGGGATTTCTATTCTGTTCTATTGACCTATGTATCTATTTTTGTGTCAGTACAATACTGTTTTGATCACTACAGTTTTATAATACAACTTGAGGTTCAGAATTCTGATGCCTCTAATTTTGCTTTTCTTTTTCAAGTTTCCTTTGGCTCTTTGGGGTCTTTTGTGGTTCCACACAAATTTTAGAATTTTTTGTTCTGGATCTCTGAAAAATGCTTTTGACATTTTGACAGGGAATGAATTAAATGTATAGACAGCTTTGGGTTGTATAGACATTTTAACAATATTTGCTCTTTCAATCCATGAGCATGGAATTTTTTTCCATTTTATTATGTCATCTTCAACTTTTTTCTTAATTGTTATATGGTTTTCAGAGTACAGCTCCTTACCTCTTTGGTTAGATTTATTCTTAGTTATCTTACTGTCTTTGGTGTAATTGTAAAAGGAATTGATTCCTTAATTTCTCTTTCTGCTGCTTCATTATTGTTTGTGTAAGAATGCAACATTTCTGTACGTTGGTATTGTATCCTGTGACTTTACTGAATTTGTTTATCACTTGTAAGAGCTTTTTGGTGGAGTCTTTGGGTTTTCTCTATATATAGAGTATCATGTTGTCTGCAAATAATGACAGTTTTAGTTCTTTCTTGCCAATTTGGATGCCTTTTATTTCTTTTTGTTTTCTGATTGCTGTGTGTAGGACCTCCAGTACTATGTCCAATAATATTGGTGAGAGTGGACATCCCTGTCTTGTATCTGACCTAGAGGAAAATCTCTCAGTGTTTCTGCATTGAGGATGATATTAGCTGTGGGTTTTTCTTTATTATATTGAGGTATGTTTCCTCTAAAATGACTTTGTTGAGGGTTTTTATCAAGAATGATGCTGTATTTTGTCAAACACTTTTACTGAATCTATTAAAATGATATGTGATTTTTATCCTTTATTTTATTAATATGGCTTGATTTATTGTGAATATTGAACCACACTTGCAATCCAGGAATAAATCCACTTGGTCTTGGTAGATTGTTTTTTTTAAATGTATTGTTGGGTTCAGTTTGCTAGTATTTTACTGAGAATTTTTGCATCTATGTTCATCAGGGCTATTGGCCTGTTTTTCTCTTTTTTAGTGGAGACTTTATCTGATTTTATTATCAGGGTAATGCTGGTGTCATAGAATGAATTTGGAAGTTTTCCTTCCTTTTCTATTTTTTCCTTCTTCTGTCTATTTTTCTATAATAGGTACTAACTCTTCTTTAAATATTTGGTAGAATTCTCCTGTGAAGTCATCTGGACCTGAACGTTTGTTTCTTGGGAGTTTTTGATTACCAAATCAATTTATTTGCTGGTTATCAGTCTGTTCAAGTTTTCTACTTCTTCCTGAAGTACTTTCTACAACTTTAGTGTTGGTAGCTTATATGTTTCTAGAAATTTATCCATTTCTTTCAGGTTGTCCAATTTGTTGGCATATATATTTTCATAATAGTGTCTTATAATTGATTTGTATTTCTGTGGTGTTGGTTGTTCTTTCTCCTCTCTTGTTTGTGATTTTATTTATTTGGGTCCTTTTTTCTTTTGTTTTTGATAAGTCTGGTTTGAGGTTTACCCATTTTATTAATTTTTTCAAAAACCAGTTCCTGGTTTTGCTGATCTTTTCTATCATTTTTTTTTTTGTTTCTATATCATTTATTTCTGCTCTAATCTCTATCATTTTCCCCTTTCTGCTGGCTTTTGGCTTTATTTGCTGTTCCTTTTCTAGCTCCTCTAGGTGTAAGGTTAGGATATTTGAGGTATAGGATTATAGGATATTTATTTGAGATTTTTCTTGCTTCTTGAGGTAGGCCTGTATTACTGTATACTTACCTCTTAGGTCTGCTTTTGCCAACCTCCCAAATGTTGCGTTTTCATTTCCATTTGTTTCCATATTTTAAAAAATTTATTTCTTGATTTCCTGGTTGACCCATTGTTCAGTAGCATGTTGTTTACTTTCCATGTGTTTGTGGTCTTTCCAAATGTTTTCTTGTGGTTGACTGCAGAGCATTGTGTTCAGAAAGGTTGTATGGTATGATTTCAATCTTTCTGTATTTGTTGAGGCCTGTTTTGTGACCTAATATGTGATCTATTCTGGAGAATGTTCCATGTGAGCTTGAAAAGAATGTGTATTCTGCTATTTTAGGATGGAATGCTCTGAATACACCTGTTAAGTTCATCTGGTCTAGAGCCTCATTCAAAACCATTGTTTCCTGGGCACCTGGGTGGTTCAGTGGGTTAAAGCCTCTGCCTTCAGCTTGGGTCATGATCCCTGGGTCGTGGGATCAAGCCCCACATCGGGCTCTCTGCTCGGCAGGGAGCCTGCTTCCTCCTCTCTCTCTGTCTGCCTGCCTCTCTGCCTAATTGTATCTCTATCTGACAAATGAATAAATAAAATCTTTAAAAAACAAAAAACCAAACAAAACCATTGTTTCCTTGTTTATTTTGTTTAGATGATCTATCCATTGTTGTAAGTGGGGTGTTAAAGTTCTGTACTATTATTGTATTATTTAGTTCCTTTATGTTTGCTTGTTTTCTGTACTTAGGTGCTTCCGTGTTGGGTGTATAAATATTTACAATTGTTATGTATTCTTGCTGTATTGTCCCTTTTATGATTATATAATGCTCTTCTTCATTTCTTTTTACAGTATTTTAAAGTCTAGTTTGTCCAATGTAAGTATTGCTACTCTACCTTTCTTTTGATATCCATTTGCATGATAAATATTTCTCCACTCCCTTACTTTCAATCTACAGGTGTTTTTAGGTCTAAAATGAGTCTCTTGTTAGCAGCCTATAGATTCTTTTTTTTTTTTTAATCCATTCTGACAACCTATTTCTTTTGCTTTGAGCATTTAGTCCATTTATATTCAAATTAATTTTGATGGATATGTATTTATTGCCATTTTATTATTTGCTTTGTTGTTGTTTCTGCATAGTTTCCCTGATCCTTTCTGTTTTTGTCACTTTTGTTGTCTCCTTTGCAATCCAAGAATTCCCTTTAATTTCTTGCAGGGCTGATTTAGAGATCATGAACCCCTTTAGTTTTCGTTTGTCTGTGAAACTCTATCTCTCCTTCTATTATGAATGATAGAGTATTCTTGGCTGCAGTCTTTTCCCATTCAGCATTTTGAATATATTATGCCACTCTCTTCTGGGCTGCCAAGTTTCTGTGGAGAAATCTCCAGCTATCGTTATGGGTCTTCATTTTAAGTTAAGGACTTCTTTTGTCTTGCTGTTTTTAAGATTTTTTTCTTTATCACCGTATTTTACAAATTTAATTGCAATATGTCTTGGTGTTGGCCTGCTTTTATTGGGGAGTTCCTTGTGCCTCCTGGATCTGGATATCTCTGTGTCATTCCCCAGATTAGGGAATTTTTCTGCTATTATTTCTTGAAATACATTTTCTGCCTCCTTTTCTCTCATTTCTTCCTCTGGGACTCCAGTGATGCCTATGTTATTACAATTGATGAAGTCATCGAGTTCCCTAAGTCTCATGTTGCATAGTTCTTCTTTCTTTCTTTTATTTTCATAATTTTCCATTATTTTGTCTTTTAGGTCACTAATTCATTCCTATGCTCCTTCCAGCCTGCCGTTCATTGCATCAAGCTTGTTTCTAATCTTGTTTATTGCATTCTTCATCTGATTCTTTTTTATTTTTTTAAACTCTTTATCTCTGTGCTAAGGACTTCACTGATGTCTTCTTTTCTCAAGCCCAGTGAGTATCCTTACGATCGTTGCTTTAACTTATCTATCAGGCATGTTACTTATATCTGTTTTGCTTAGAACTCTGGCTGTGGCTTTATCTTGTTCTTTCTTTTGGGATAAATTCCTCCATCTTGCACTGGGTGTGGTGCATAAATAATGAATCTTGGAACACTGAAAAGGTAAAATAAAATAAAATACAATAAAAAATACTCCATCTTTGGATTTTGTCTAAGTCTCTGCCTTCTCTGTACTAGTAAGGACAGTTATATGTCCTGCTCCTGCAAGTAATGGCCTTATGAAGGAGAGGCCATGAAGTATCCAGAGCCTAGTGCTTTAGGGAGTGTCTCTTATGTGTGTTGTGTGTGCTCTGCTGTTGTGCTTTGGCTGTTATATCCTTCAGGCCAGTCATTTGCTGAGAATCTCTTTTCCTGCTGTGGGTATTGTTTGGTCCCTGGCCTGAATGTGGTGAGTTTTAACTAGTTGTTGTCTGGTCTGTTTGTGAAATGAGACTGGACACCAACTCTGCCAGAACTGAGGCCCTGCGGAACTCTCTGGTTGGGAGATGTGTTGTGGGCAGAGGATTGTGCTGGTATTCTCAGGGAGGAATTTGCCACACTGGAACTGAATCAGTCTTGACTAAGAAGGGCAGTACCAGCAGAGAGCAGGGGGCAGGTAGGGCTTGGTGTAAGCAAGTTAGGCAGTAAGTGTTCCTGCTGAGCTGTTTCCCATAGGTGGCTCTGTGTTTATGCTGAGGGAGGGTGGGGGAGAAAAATGGCACTTGCCAGCTTCTTTGTTCCTGGAGAGGCAGTTCCATGAACACTACCTCTCAAGGATGTGCTTAGAGAAGAGCAAATAATCTCCCCACTGTGTGCCTAGGAGCTCTTCAGATAGCTCTTTCCAAGCTTTCTGCTCCTGGGTTGTTTGTCTGCCTTCTCTCCAGGAGCAGCCCAGTGCCCTCTGGGCTCTATGCCAGCCAAGTCCACTGACCTTTGAAACTCTAGGCGTTAAGTCCAACTGTTTGCAAGAACTCACCAAATTCAGCCCCTCATTTTCCAAGCCAATGGCTTTGGGGAAATGTTCTCCTTGTGTATTCCCCTATGTGCTCCTCTCTCTGTCTCCTGCCCTTCTCTGTGACTATGGCTCCCTCCCCTCCATGCAGCACCCATGATTCATTTCTCCTCTAAATCATGTCTCCAAACTTCCTACCTTCTTCTAGATGGCCTCTTCTTTTCCTTTAGGTGCAGAGTTTGTTCTGTCAGCCTTCAGGTTGATTTATGGGGTATTTGGGATGATTTGATATCTATTTTGTTATCTACTTTGTGGGACAAGATGAGCCTAGGGTTCTCCTACTCTGGTGCCATCTTGAAAATCTTATAAAAAGGACCTTTAACTATAGTAACTGTAAAAACTTTAAAAAGAATCATAGGATGATCTATGCCAATAAATTGAAAACTTAGTGGAAATAGACAATTTTCTAGAAAAATATAATACTTCCAAACCTATTCAAGGGGACAGAGAAAATCTGTTTTCCTAGGACTTTTAAAAAATTTAGTGAATAGTAAAAATATACTTCCCTAAAAACACTAGCCCAAACTATTTCATCAGTTATTTTTAACAAATATCAAGGAACTGATAATACGTGTTTTACACAATGTGTTCCAGAGAATTAAAAAACAAAAACAAAAACACAAAAAACAAAAAACCAGACAAGTTCTCTAATTTCTTATATGAGGCTGGTATTATCTTGTTGCAAAAATTGGTCAAGGGCAATGACCAATTATGAACAAAGAAAGTTATATGCAATTCTCACTCATCAACATAAAAGGAAAAATTCTAAGTAAAATATTAGTCCAAAATTGAGGAATGGACAAATCATCTAACATTAGAGATCTAACATGATAAATCTGTCATTGTAGTTTATCACATGAACAGATTAAAGAAGTAATTATATGGCCATCTCAATAGTTGTAGGAAAAACATTTGTTAAATTTCAACAGCCATCCATGATAAGAACTGTTAATAGACTAAGAATAGAAGGCAGTTTCCTTTGAAGGTTTCCTTAGAATCAGCTGGTGACAGGATATGGATGTCTGTCCTCACTGTGTCTACTGAACATTTGCTGAATTTCCTTACCAGAGTAATAAGGCCAGATACAAGAGCACAGAATATAAGGGCTGGAAAGGAAGAAGCAACTCTCTTTTTTTGTGTGTGTGTGAATGATGTGAAGGTCCACATGGAAAATTTAAGAAACTACAGGTAAACTGGAGGAACTAGTAAGAACAATCAGCCAAGTCATTAGATTCAGATCAATATATAGAAACCAAAAGCAGTCTCAAACAGTAGTACCAAAGGACTGACAAAGTAATCCTAAATCTTAAAAAATATAACAATCACAATATTATCTTAAGCTGTAAGGTTATCAGTAGTTCAGGTATAAAAAATATGACACCTTTATAGAAAAAACTAAAAACCTTACTCTAAAACATAGCAGAAGATGTAAATAAATGTTGAAACATACCACATTCCTGGATGAGAAGACAAGATTGTGAGAGTTTTAATTCTCCCCAATTTATAAACTCAATGCAAATCCAATAAAAATCTCACTCATAACACTAACATTCTCATAAAATTTTTCATGGAACTCAAAATTCTTATCCTAAAATTCATATGAACCAGTAAAGGGCTAAGAACAGTAAAAAAATGTTTTGAATAGTGGTAGTGCCATTGATAAAAATGCAAGCAGAGGCAATGGGAGCGGAGCAAGGTAAAGGGAGGTCCAAAAGGTATAAAGATATTCCACAGCTATAATAACGACAATGGATGGTGATGTGAGGAGTGGGATAGGATTGACAAATGTGACAGAATAAAGAATCTAGAAACTGACTCACAAGTATCTGGTGACTTAAATGATAAATAGAGTGTTATAAATTATTAGAGAAAGGATGGATTCTTTGGTAAGTGATGCAGCTACAATGACTGTTTATATGGAAAAAAGATGCAGTTAAATCTCTACCCTTTACTCTACAGGAAAAATAAATTCCTGGTGGGTTAAAGACCAAGTGTAAAAAACAAACTATAAGCATTTTAGAAGTAAACCCAAGATGTCTGTTATTTTTAGTACTTTTCTATATGTTTAGCTTATTCTATAGTTAAAAATGATTGAAGAAAAAAATAAGTGAAACAGATGCTCAGGGAATGATGCTATTTGGGGGGGGGTTTCAGAAAATCTAAGTTGCAAACTATTTGTGATAACCATAAAATAGGCATTTTCCAATTTCCCATGGTTAAAATGGCCATGAAGGCCAAACACCAATATACTAGGTTGCTAAAGAACATTGTGTGGCTTCACTAGCTCCTTATAAAAACGAGGAAAATAAAACCTACTTCGTATGGTTGTGTCTCTTATGTCTTTTATGATCTTTCATGGCAAGGGGACAGGACCCCTACTCAAATATGCTTTGGTGAAGTAGGAAGCTTGGCTCAAGGGAAATCTAGGGGCAATAATAAGAAACAGGTGCTCTGCCAGACACTAGGCAAGGGCTTCACGTCCATCCACCCATTTATTCCTCACAGCAACCCTAGTGACGTAGGTTCTGTTGCTAGTCTGACCCTGCAGATGAGCGAACATGCAAGGAGGTAAACAGAGCACAAGAGAAACAACTTGTGTCTTCATGTTCATGGTCAAGAAAGCACTTTGCAGAGATGTCTAATATACAGATTTCTAGCACATTTGCTTAGAGGTGGGCCAGGTGAACTCCTGTTCCGCATTTCCTATGAAATCTCCAAGGTCTGAATGGCTCACTAACACTTCGGGATGTTTGGGGAAACCCAAGGAAGGGCTATGGTCTTAATCTGTGATTTGTGACAGGGGCACATGTAGGGATGGGGCATGGGTCACAAAATAGGGATCGCACGTGTGGAAGGACGAACCCAGGGAGAAAGGGCCAGCTGGCTTCTGGGTTATACCAAAGACCTTAAGAACTTTCTCTGCCATTAGGGAGGCTCCCATGAATTTTTAAGGAGGGACCGATGCAAGGAAAACAGCATTATGGGCATTTCAAGTGAATGCGCGCCAGAAACGTAACATGAGAAAGCTTGAAGGCTGGGAGACCTGTTAACACTGCTTGCTATGTTAGTACAACACTAGATAAAATTAGATTAAATTAGAAACACAAGTTTGTGGCCATACAAAAACCAGAAGAGATGGGCGAGAAAGGCATTGTCACAGAGAGTCAGTAACACCTGATGACTGGATGGATGGGAATGTTGAGGATAACGGAAGTTTTCAGTTTGGGTGACTGAGAGAATGATGTCATTGGAAAGAAAAGGAAAGTTACAGTAAATAACAGGTTTTAGTAGTAAATAACAGGTTTTAGGGGAAAAAAACGAAATTCAGTTTTAGACCAGTTGAATTCGAGATGATGGATAAGAAACTCTATCATTTAGGATTCTTAGTTGGAAGAAACCAAAACCTACTCTGATTTAGCAGCAAAGGAACTCTGTAAAGGAGCTTGGGTAGTCTGCAGAATCTTCAGGGACTTTATTTAAACAGGCTCAGAGTTACCCACCCAGGAACACTGCCCCATCCCGAGTTGCCCCCCAGCACAGCATCTGAGCCCTGGACCCTGCAGCGTGCACTGCGGATTGCCTAACATTGGGTTCTGCTTCCCTCAGCCCCTGGGCTATTGCATCAGTCAGCAGTCCCTCCAGGCTGCTCAGTCCCTCCTTCCTCATCTCACAAGCACCTGACATATAGGACAGGTGCAGCCAATTGGTGCAGACCTCACGGCCAGGCTGACTGTAAGTTCTGCTGGGAGAGTAGGGTCCGGCTTTTTCAGCTTTCTAGTGGGATGCAGCCTCTGTCTCTCACAAAAGCTCATTAGCAGTTGGAAGTCTCCCAAAGTAGGAAAGGGGATCATATGCCCACCAGCCCAAAGAGCATTCAAGTACACGTCCCGATCAGGGGCTTAGAAAGTTTGGGCTGGAGCTCAGGGCAGAGGCTAGTTTTGGCATTATAGCTCTGGAAAGGGATGTTTCTCAAATTAGGGAGTCTTGGTCATGATGGTGTGAGATCATGGCTGAGAACTGAAATTTGGAGAAAATGGTATTTAGGTGTCTGGGAGAGTGAAAGAAGGAGCATGGGACAAGTTAGGCAAGAGAGAGTGTGTCTGTGGAGTGGCATGGTGTAAGTGTGGGAGAGGGTCATAAAGCCCCCAGGAAAATATCACTATCTTTGGAATTAAGAGTTCAGCATTAGCTATCCTGTACATTCAAAATAGTTCCAGGGATGTGGCAAGCTAGTGGTGAAGAAGGAAAGGAAGGTGGTGTGGCCAGATCATTTGTAAGCATTATAGAGAACATACACTACACAATTGTAGGCAGTGTGATTTGTGCTGTAAAATTATTTACATGCTCCATTACTGGTCCCTTATGGAGAGCCCAGCTCTAGAGTGCTGTTTAGCAATTAGCTTTATGCATTTTCCTAAATACTTAATGTTTTTTGGCCAAGGCCTGGGCAGAGAGGGGCAAGCTTTATCAATATTTGAAGTCTCTGGTTAAGTATAGAAGTTCTACATTAGTTTCTGCTGATGTCTGCTTGACAGTAGATTGCAATCATGGCACATTAGAGACCGGTTTATAGGTGAGACACCTGACATGTGGATGGGCAGATGGACTTTTTCAGTGCCCCCAGAACCAGGTCAAGAAGCCAGTTCTCTTGAATTCTGGGTGAGTCAGAGATTTCGTTTCAATTCAGTCAACAGGAGGCAATTAGGTGTCCTCTCCGGAATGGGCCAGAAAGGAGGTGAACGGATTTAAATCCCCAGGGACTTTCTGTTCCACAGGTGTGTAGGATTTGGCTGGGTTGAGGTTCTGTCCCCCCATGAAGGCCAGAGTGTGGCAGAGAGCAGTCAGCCTGAATGGGTGTGGTGTGTGGTCAGCCCTCAGCTGGGAACAAATTCCTCCATTTTCTGCAGTAAAAACTCAACCTATAGCAGCATGTAATCAGAAGAGACTACTGCTTACGGATCAGCACAGCCCTCTACCAAATGGATAGTTGGGCCCTTGGTGTCTGTTTTAAGAGGGCCTCACACAGGACCTTGGGTAAATTATAAGTTTTGAGAAGTATTAAAAGGAGGTGAAGGCATGGAAGTAGGGTTATCAGAATGCTTGGAGAGGCAGGAGGTCAGGCTGGGAGGCTGTGTCAGGGACGGAGCCGTCTGAGTAATTGAGTCATCCTGAAGGCTTATTTGTTGGAGTTTTGGGAAATGCCCTTCCTGATAAACAGAAACAAATCCTGTGTTGTTCTAAGTTGCTGTTAATCGCTACCTGATCTCCCCCACCCCCAGGTGAAAGTGATCTTTCTGCATTTTAAATTTCTAAACTTTAATCCTATCTCTGTTTCATTTGGATCTTAAGGGTTTCTACTAAAGCCATTACATATCACATCAGGGGGCACTTTCTTAACTGGGAAGCAACAGACAAATACTAGTTATTTATATGTGTAGTATATAAGGATGTCAAAACAGAAGAATCTCGAATGCTGGGATTCCACACACCTAGATGCCCACCAAACACACATTTCGGAAGTGATGCATGAGAAGATCCGTGTGGACTTGGCCAAGGAGATTTCTGAAGATCCGTTTGTCACTGTTCACCTATCACTCACCTTCCAGGCTATGTAGCTGGAAGCTAAGAATTTAGGAAAAGAGGTTGTAAATAAGGAAGCGGTATTTTTCCTTCCCTGAAGCTACACAAGAGAGGCATTAAGAGAAGGCAGGAGTAGCTGATCTTTGTCTCCTGGAGTATGTAGGACCCAGATATGGAAAGTGAAATGTGTCCTGGACTCCACCTGCCTGGTTAGGGAATGAAGAAAGGTGACTCATTTGGATATGAACACCACTCACAGAGATGCTGGGCCAAAGGTGACAGCTTTGCTTGGAAAGTAATAGTGCCCAGTGCCAGTCTAGGGGTAGTTCTCCCATTCCACCCAAGAGCTGCCTGTAGGGGTGAGGGTGATCCCAAAAGAAGGTTAGGGTTAGCAGATCCTGAGGCTGGATGAACAATTCCAAGTTGCCAGACTGTGCCCATATACAGGGAGTTGAAGTTGGAGGATTCTCCTGGGGGCGCCCATTCCTTCTATCCCCAGTCAAGTAAAATCTCTCTTATTCCTTGATTCTCCTCCCTCCCCACTTCTCCCTACCTCCCTGACCTGGAGGAACCAGAGACAGTTTGGTGAGTGAGTGAGGGACAAAAGAATTGGCTGGCAAATAAAGGAGATGAGTACCCCTGCAGTTCTTTACTTCCTCTGTGAAGCAAGACAGAGTTGGAGGGAAGGAGAGAATTGAGTACGGTGTCGTGGGATTTGGTAACAAACTAGGTATTTGAATTACTGAAATGAGACTGTCCTTATAACCAAAATCCTTTCATTGTCTGAGAGGGCCTACAGAGATGAGGAGTCCTGCAGATGGTTTCACCCAGGGCCCTGGACAGCACCAGCCCGCAGATGGATTGGAGCTGTCATTGAAGGAATAGTGGGAGGGAGGAATAAAGTTTTCTGAATGAACCCCGGAAGTGCCACTTGCTCAAGAAATGGCTTCCAAAGGGTCCTCGAGAACAGGGCATCTGTCAGATTCATCTTTATGCCTGTAGTGCTAAGAATGTATGGTTCTTGAGTGGTAGATCTTCTTGTTGAAACCGGGGTCTTGGGGCGCCTGGGTGGCTCAGTGGGTTAAGCCTCTGCCTTTGGCTCAGGTCATGATCTCAGGGTTCTGGGATCGAGCTCTGTGTTGGGCTCTCTGCTCAGCGGGGAGCCTGCTTCTCCCTCTCTCTCTCTGCCTGCCTCTGTGCCTACTTGTGATCTCTGTCAAATAAATAAAGTCTTAAAAAAAAAAAAAGAAACTTGGGTCTTTACCTAAAGCAGCAAAATTCTCAAAGTTGTGAAGTACACATCAGAACTGCCTGCAGGGGCACCTGGGTGGCTCAGTGGGTTAAGCCTCTGCCTTCGGCTCAGGTCATGATCTCAGGGTCCTGAGATCGAGCCCCGCATCAAGTTCTCTGCTCAGCGGGGGTCCTGCTTGCCCCCCTACCTCCGCCTGCCTCTCTGCCAACTTGTGATCTCTCTCTCTCTGTCAAATAAATAAATAAAATCTTAAAAAATAAAATAAAATAAGATTATCTCACATTAAAAAAAAAAAAAAAAGAACTGCCTGCAGGGCTTGCTAAAAAATAGATTACTGGGCCCCATATCTAGTGTTGCTGATTCCATAGGTCCACTGAGGTTTAGGGGAGACAGCGTTGTCATGGACGAGTTCCCAGCTGATATCCATGCTGCTGGTCAGAGGACCACACTTTGAAAGCACTGGCCTAAAATAAATGGTTAAGGGAGAGCAGGGCTATTCATTACCTACGTTATTCATTCACTTGTTCATGAAATATAAGGACCTATTGGGTGCTCTCTGTGTGTGCAGGCTGGGCCTGGGACCATGAATTTGCCCTGTGAAGCTGTGGCATTTCCACCAGGCAGGAAGAATGAACAAGCTGAGATTAGAGAAACACTCCTCTTTCACATCAATATCACGCGATGGTTTTGGTTTCCTTGTTTGGCCTACTTCTAGTTGGAATTGAAGCCCTGCTTCATATTTAATAGAGGCTTTTGTTCTCCCTTCACACAATATATTGATTCTTATAATTGGGCCTTTTTGCTTTTCCCAAACTACATTACCCACATTAACAGCTAGCTTAAAATGCCATTATAAAACCATACGGGTCTTAGTGGAAGAGAAAAAGGAAATGAACTTCTCAGAGCTCTATCTCTTCCAGTAAGGCATTCCATGGATGGGGAAACCTGGCAGTGTCTGCTTTTCTGATTGTCACTGGCTACAATCCCCCAGAGCTTTCTAGTTGTCAGGCTAACTGCTTATTCAGCTCTGCCCTACAGACCCAGCATGCTCGAATGTGGTAAGGGCAGGGGTCCCCCATTTTCTTTTTCCATTCTTTACTAATAAAGCCTCTGATCTGTGAGTCTGTACAAATATACATTGGTGTACCATCCTGAGCCTTGGTCTATTTCATTGGAAAATCAAGAGGGCTATGATTTCTATAAACTTGTAGAAATTCCCAGGTTGGCTACTCAGATCCATTGAAGTGACACTCTCTTTATTTAATATCCTTGGGCTGACTTGGCCAAGGGCTCATTTGCTCATTCCAGTGCCCCCAAGTTGGATTTTTGACATTTTCATTAGTATCAGGTTTATAATATATGTGACTACTTTGATTTGAGGGCTTTCTCCATTTTTTACTACTGGTAGGCAAGTGTCATGAGAGAGAAGAAAATATCAAAGGTGTGTGGAAGGACAAAGCCTCACAAACATAGTCTAACTGACAGAATGCTTGCTTTTCCGGTGCTGACACACCACTAGACACAATCAAGGCCTGTAGGTGTGCTTCAGATGAACTCAATTCAGCCCATGTTTACTGAGGGCCTGCCAAGGGTAAGCCATCATGTCATGCCCTGAAGGGGATGCAAGAAGGGGGTTTAGTGATGAAAATGTCACAATGTTGGCCTTCTAGATGTTCAAGGAGGTTGCTGGTGGTTAATTTTATGTATTAATTTTGCTGGGCCATGGTGCTTAGATACACAGTCAAACATTATCTGTTATGTTTCTGTGAAGGTGTATTTTGGATGAGATTAACATATAAATTGGTGAACTCTTAAGTAAAGCAGACTGCCCTCCATAATGTGGGTGGGCTTCATTCAATCAGTTGAGGTTCTGAATAGTTCCAAAGACTGACTTCCTCCCAACAAGAAGGAATTCTACGGCAGATGGCCTTTGGACTTTAACTGTAGCTTTGGTTCTTCCCTGAGGCTCCAGCATGCTGACTTACCCCACAGATTTTGGATTTGCTAGCCCCCATAACCTTGTGAGCTAATTCTTTCAAATAAATATCTTTTCTATATATATTCATCCTGTCTATTCTGTTTCTCTGGAAAATCCTTACTAATACAGAGGTTAAGACACAGATTTGCACAAACACATGAAGCAGATTGCATCATTGGGAATACAGTATAGGGACAGTTATATGGGACTTGTTAAGAGCCATGCAATGTGGGTGGAAGGTCCACCATGATGTGAATGGGGAGAGAATTCCTAGCAGACACCTAAGCCAAGTGCAAGATCTCTTCAGGGAATAACAGAGTTGTCGCCTGGAGGAGGGCGGTGGGAGATGCAGGTGCAAATGTAATTGAGACAAATGGTGGAGGATGATAATGAGTTTAGATTTTATTCTGTATGTTAAAACTATGGAAAGAAGAAAGAAAGAGAGGACAGCTTTCTATTTGGGAAGAGCATTCTAGTAGCATTTGGTGTGATTTATAGTAAATGGTAGGAGAGGACAATTGATGAAGAATTAGAAACTGAGGGAACAGACAGAATCTAGTTAGCTAAGAAAGCAGAAGAGAAGCCCATATTGCATAGGAGCGTCTTCCTGAGAAAGAGGAGAGACCAGAAATACACAAAGGAGAGAGAAAATCGAGAGAAATACACAAAGGAGTGGCACAAAGGCAGGCACACAGGTTGAGAGAAAAGGCTTACAGCCGACTTCGAGGAAATTTTGTGTTTCAGGGGTCAGGCACCATTTCATCCTTTGGACTTAGTGGCAGAGTCATTGTTAAGGTTTCATAGTTTCTCTCTGATGAGTTTATCCTGAGCAGACTTTTCCAGGAACAGAATCTAATTGGGCTGATCTAACTTAGCAAAGTTGCCGATTCTGTGTTATCTGCTGCATTTGTGTGTATGTTTATGTTCTGTGTCCTCAGAAGAGCCAAGGGATACTGTCAGATGGAAATTTTGACTTTATAGTTCTTCCATAGCAGTTTCTCCTACCAAGCATAAGGAGAAGTTGCCAGAATGAAGGCATAGCTCCTGGTGTGCAGCAGGCATCTAGTAAGTATCTGGTAAACAAAGAAACATGTATGAATGGCTCTCAGAGCTGATCAGAGGATTCAGAAGTTAAACTGAGTGTTATATTTTCAAATGCTGAAAGCTAAGTGCACACATAATTGCATTTGTATGCACAGACACACACACACATATTCAGACACACACACACAGGCACCCACACACAATGATTTGGTGTCTGCCATTTTGAATACCCAGGATGGCACAACCATCAAACCTTTGACGTCAGGGAAATAGCTCTGGTTCTTGAGAGAGAGGTTGAAGAAATGTTTCAACAACATAGAAAGAATGAGGTTTACTGTTGCTCACATGAGAGATTTTCCATCTTGAATGCACATTGGAATTACCCCAGGAGCTTTAAAAAGTACTGAAGCCTAGGTTCGGATTTATTTGGAATAAAGTCTACACTGAGAATTGGGATTTTTAAAAGCTCCCTAGGTCATTCTATGTACAGCTCAAGTTGAGAACCATTGCTTATGCCTCTGCTGTCCCCTTTGGTAGCCACCAGTCACATGTGGCTATTTTGTACTTGACATGTGGCTAATTGGAATTGAGATGTGCTCCAAGTACAAAATACACACCAAATTTGGAAGATTGTTAAAGATGATATGAAAATAAGACCGTAACATAATATCTCATTAATTTTTATATTAACTGTGGCAGGCAGAATGATGTTCTCCCACTTGCACCCCTCCCCCAAGGTGTCCAAATCCTAATCCCCAGAACCTGCAAATATGTTACCTTATGTGCAAGGGGCTTAAGATTGCTGATGGAATCAAGCTTGCTCATGAGCTGACCTTAAATAGATTATCCTGAATGTCCAGGTGAGCCCGAAGTAATCACAAGGGTCCTTAAATGTGAAAGAGGGAAGCAGAAGAGTCAGTCTCAGAAAGACTTGACCAGCCATCACTTTGAAAATGGCAGAGGAGCCACTGGCAAAGTAACGTGACCAGCCTCTATAAGATCCAAAAGACAGGGAAACACATCCCTTCCTACAGGCTCCGGAAAGAAACACAGCCCTGACAACAGCTTAATTTTAACCCAGGGAGACCCATTTCCAATTTCTGATCTCCAGATAACAAACCTGTCTTGTTTTAGTCCACTAAATTTGTAGTACTTTGTTATAGCTGCAATAGAAAACACATCTATTGGAATATATATTCTCTCAGATTGGATTGAATAAGATATATTGATAAAATTATTTTCATCTATCTCTGTTTACTTGTTTTTAATGTAGTTATTAGAAAATATACAGTTACCTATGAGGCTTTGCAGTATACTTCTATACTGCTAGACCCTCTCAACATTTGGATGATATGGTGATAGGAGTTCTTCTATCTACCTCTAATAAATATGACACTAGTCAACATGGGAAGAGCACTAACCTCTATGGAGATTTCCAGGCTAACTAATAATAGTTTATCTTCTCAGGACCTTTTAGTGTGCTGGTCAGAAGAGGAGACATTGTGTCTATTGCCTGGACTGTCCAATGAATAAGTGGCTATGGGTCATCTTGAATGACAGCTTTCCACGTTTGTAGAAACTATAAAACTGGCCCAATCAAATAAATTATTAGAGTTTTTTGAGAGAAGAGAACAGAGCTCAGTATACCCATTCACCACCAGAATGTGATTCTCTGAGTTCCCTCAACAATAGTGCAGCTGTGGTAGGAAGTTCGTGTGGACAAGATTTGCCAACCTACCAAGACCATCACAGGCCAGACCCTTGAATGATGAGTTTGCTCTTTGTAACAAGTGTCTTTTCGGTTGCAGATAATAACTTTCATGTTTAGGTGGTTAAGATGGTTAGCAAATCTGAAGAGGAAAAGTCAACTTACAGTGTCTGGAGGAGAGAGAATAGGAGTAAAATCAGAATAAAATCGAGGGCTAATTCCAGAAAAGCAAAAGGAGGCAGAATAGAGAGACTTCTTGAGGGGCCACAATTGGACAGGAATCACATTACTGCATTAGGGTATATGGGTCATTTCTTACCCTCAAGCTTTGAAAGAAAAATGGGAGAGGTTGACACATGGAGGAAAAGAGCCTCATAATATATCTGTCTGGGTATTTTTTTTTTTTTTTTGGCCATGAAATCATGTATCTTCCAAAGACATAAACCTAGAGTATTTCAGAGAGACAGTGAAGTTTCAAAATTAATGTTAATAATTGTAGATTTGAAGTACAGGGAGTACTTGGAGAGTCTGATAACATTTGGAGACTATTTGTGAGTCAAAGGACTTTTGTTCAACAATTAAAAATGCCTAAAACAATTCTCAACAATGTGAAGTGTTCATAAGACAAAATGAGCACCCCCGTATGTGTGAGGCACTTGGATGGTAGGCACCAACTTTGCAGGGTTCAGTCCGTGGGGGGCACTTAAAATGACCGCTGAGACACTGCAGTTGGGTGGAATCCAGGAAAAGAGAAGAAACCTCTTTATTTCCAATTTGAGTATATTCCCTCCTTGAACTCTGATCATGCTGTGTGAAACAATGAAGTGGGATGAGAGGGTTTCTGCATTTTCTCCATGGCCTCCTGCCAGTATCTAACATAGTTAATGGTACTTTATATTTCTGGCCAACTCTTAGAAGCCACTCACAATAGATTTTTGAACTGCCTCAAGCACCAGTAGTGACAAACTTGTTCTCCATGGGTAATAAAAGCGAGAAGGTTATGGGGACTATCTTCTTAGGAGCTCCTTTAATGAGCAGTCACCACACCAGTTGCAGGAAATATTGTGATGATCTTAACCACTGTAAAGATACTTTCTCTTGTGCAGTTAAAGTTATCTGCAGTAATTGAACTGTTCCTCTTCTAGAGACTTCTGCCCACATTTCTCCTTATTCATTTTGTATAAAATCACAGTGATGGAACTAGGCGTGTATCCTCTGTGCTTTGATTCCCCAAGCTCCAAGATTCCATCCTATCCTAAAGACCTTTCACAGTCACATGGTGAGATTGAATGCTTTCCACCTTTTTATAAAAATATGTACTGTTTTTATATTTTCCCTTCCTTGTAGATAATGGGTCAATGCTTCTCACAAAGTCCATCTTTCTAGGGTCAGCTTCCTAATGGAATCAAGCCATCAGATTTTCTTCTGCTCCTTTACACCCTTCTGGGAGCATCTCTCCCATTTTATAACTCACCTTTCCTGACTCTCTTTGATTCTTTTTAGGAAACTTTTAAGATTCATAGAAAGTAGAAGGAATTCTACCAAGTCACTGAATTATTCCTTCACCTCAAACATTAGTCATTTTTTTTTAAACATTAGTCATTTCTGGAGACAAAATTGCAACCAGTTTAGGTGGATGTGCAGTGCTTTGCTAAAAAACGAAAGAAAGGTGAAATAATTCTGACTATTTTCTTTCTCTGGTTTTCCTCCAAACTTTTGCATGACTTATTTCCAAGACACAAAATAGACTTACTTTAATTTTCTTCAGTTGTTCCCTTTCTCTGACATTTTCTTAACTTCTTACATGTATACACTTAAGGATCAGAGGTGAGCAAACGAAATATCCAGTCAAGCCATGTTATTTCATTGCATTTGATGTCAACTTCCCTGGTCTTCCTGCTTTTGTCCTTGGCTTCCTTGAGTCATTTTCAGCAGAGAAACAGGAGTGATTCTTTCAAAACTGGAAGTCAGGTCATATGACTTCTCAAAACTCTGCAACAGTTCTGCTGTGAGCTGAATGTTTGTATCCCCCAAAATTCAAATGTTGAAATCCTAACAGCCAGTGGATGGTTTTAGGAGGGGAGGCCTTTGGGAGGGGATTAGGTCATAAGGCAGAATGCTCATGGATGGCATTAGTCCTCTTTGCCCTGTGAGGACACAACAAAATGTCTGTGATCTAGAAGAGGGCCCTCACGGGATCATGCTGTTACCCTGATCTTGGACTTCCAGCCTGTAGGACTGCAAGAAATAAATTTTTGTTGTTTATAAGCTATGTGGTTTACAGTATTTTGTTTCAGATGCAGCTCAAACACCCTCAGGCAAGCTTCTGACTTCAGAGGAAAAGCAAAATCCTTGGAATAGCTCTAAGAGCCTACATGATTAGGTCCAGGGTCACCCTTTTTGACCTCAGCTACCAACTCTCCTGCTCCCTCACTCTGCTCCAGCCACCTGGTTCCCTTATTGTTCTTTGTGGTAGGTACTCTCCTCTCTCAAAACTTTGCTCTTGCTGTTGCCTGGGCATGGAAAGCATTTACCCGAGAGATGTGTTTGGCTCACACACTTCTTCGTGTATTTACTCAAATGTTACCTCTTCATGAGGCCTTCCTTGGCTAGTCCATCTAAAATCATAATACCCACCTCACCCTCTGGCCCTCTCTCTTCCTCTTCTCTGTTTTATCTTTTGCATTTTGCTTATGGTTTCTTTTATTGTTCAGAAGTCTTTTAGTTTGATCTAGTCCCATTTACAATTTTCGCTATTATTGCTTGTGCTTTTGGTGTCATATACAAAATAAGATTAATATTGAGGACATTTTTTTCCTATGTTTTCTTCCAGGAGTTTTATGGTTTTAGGCCTTACATTTAAGTTCTTAGTCTATTTCAAAATTATTTTTGTGCACCGTGTAAGAAAGGGGTTCGGTTTCATTCTTTTGCATGTGAAGATCCAGTCTTCCCAGTACCATTTATTGAGGAGACTTTCCTTTTCCCATTGAGTATTCTTGGCTTTCTTGACCACACATGCATGGGTTTATTTCTGAGTTTTTGGTTTTGTTCCATTGGTCTATATGTCTGTTTTAAATTCCAGTTAAATTTTTTAAAATTCCAGTTAAATACTGTTTTGATTACTATAGCTTTATAATAAAGTTTGAAATCAGGAAGCATGATGCCTCTAGCTTTGTTTTTTCTCAAAATTGCTTTGGCTATTTGGGGTCTTTAATGGTTCTAAATTAATTTTAAGATTGCATTTTTCGGGGGACCTAGGTGGCTCAGTTGGTTGGGCAACTGCCTTCGGCTCAGGTCATGATCCTGGAGTCTCAGGATCAAGTCCCACATCAGGCCCTCTGCTCATCAGGGAGCCAGCTTCTCCCTCTGCCCCTTACCCCTTTCATGCTCTCTCTCTCTCTCTCAAATAAATAAAATCTTAAAAAAAAAAAAAAGATTGCATTTTTCTCTCTTTGTGAAAAAGACCGTTGGAATTTTGATAGGGATTACACTGAGTTTATAGATGGCTTAGGGCAGAATGGACATTTTAACAATATTAACTCTTCTAATGCATAATCAGAATATCACGAATGATCTTTCTATTTATTTGTATCTTCCTCAGTTTCTTTCATAAAGGTTTTATAGTTTTCAATGTATAAATCTTTCACTTTCTGGGTTAAATTTATTCCTAAGCATTTTATTGTTTCTGATGCTGTTGTAAATGGGATTGCTTTTTTTCCTTTTCAGATCGCTCATAACTATTATGTAGAAATGTAACTGATTTTTGTATGTTAACTTGTAACCTGAAACTTTACCAAATTCACTTATTATACTAAAAGTTGTGTGTGTGTGGGTGTCTGTGTGTGTGTGTAGTCTTTAAGATTTATTATATGCAAGATCATGTCATCTGTAAACAGAAACAATTTTACTTTTTTTTCTAATTTGAATAACTTTCATATCTTTTTCTTGCCTAATTGCTCTGGCTAGGAGTTCTAATTCTAAGTTGAATACAAGTGGTGATAGTGGGTGCCTTTGTCTTGTTCCTGATCTTAGAGGAATAGCTTTCAACATTTCACCATTAAGTAGGACGTTAGCTGTGGGCTTGTGTCATATATGGCCTTTGTTATGTTGATGTATGCTCCTTCTACACACAGTTTGTTGAGAGTTTTATCATGAAATGATGTTGAATTTTGACAAATGCTTTTTCTGCATCTGAGATGACATATGATTTTTATTTTTCATTATTTTAAAGTGATGTATCACATTTATTGATTTGTGTATGCTGAACTACCCTTGCGTCCTGGGCATAAATCCCACTTGCTTGTGATACGTAATTCTTTTAATGTGCTGTTGAGTTAAATTTGCTAGTATTTTGTTGAGGATTTTTGCATCTATATTCATCAGGGATATTGGGCTGTAGTTCTCTTTTTTTATAGTGTCCTTACTTGACTCTGGTTTCAGGCTAATGCTAGTCTTGTCAAATGAGTTTGGGAGTTCTCCTCTTCAATTTTTTAGAAGGGTTTGGAAAGAACTGGTGTTAAATATTTTTTTTTTTTTTTTTTTTTTTTTTTTTATAAAAGATTTTATTTATTTATTTGACAGAGAGAGATCACAAGTAGGCAGAGAGGCAGGCAGAGAGAGAGGAGGAAGCAGGCTCCCCGCTGAGCAGAGAGCCCGACGCGGGGCTCGATCCCAGAACCCTGAGATCATGACCTGAGCCGAAGGCAGAGGCTTAACCCGCTGAGCCACCCAGGTGCCCCTGGTGTTAAATATTTTTTATATGTTTTGTACAACTCACCAGTGAAGCCACTTGGTTCTGGAATTTTTTGTGGGGGGAGGATGTTTTGATTATGATTCAATCTCTTTATTGGTGATTGGTCTGTTGAGATTTTCTATTATTCTATGATTCAGTCTTGGTAGGTGGTATGTTCCTAGGAATTTATCCGTTTCTTCTAGGTTGCTCAATTTTTTGGCATATAATTGCTTATAGTAGTCTTTTTTTTTTTTTTTGAGGAGAAGATGAGAAATTTTATTAGCAACCCACCACATAGATTCTATAATTTGTTGTAGTTATGCTTAAATTGACAGAAAGTAAAGTTACACTGTATATTATATGAAGATTGTTCTATAATACAGTGTGATATTTTTGGTGTCTTTTTAAAAAATTTGTACTGTCATCATAAAGTTATGAATCAACTAAACACTTCAGGTAAATTATAGATATCTATCTCAGTTTAGACTTCACCTAACAACAATTGTTAAGAACACACTGTAGGAAATATTCTTTGAGGACTATAGTGGACTAGAAGGACAGTGTTTTAGTACATTTTTTTTTTTTAATTTCTTTTCAGCATAACAGAATTCATTGTTTTTGCACCACACCCAGTGCTCCATGCAATGCGTGCCCTCCATAATACCTACCACCTGGCTCCCCCAACCTCCCACCCCCACCCCCTTCAAAACCCTCAGGTTGTTTTTCACAGTCCATAGTCTCTCATGGTTCATCTCCCCCTCCAATTTCCCTCAACTCCCTTCTCCTCTCCATCTCCCCATGTCCTCTGTGTTACTTATAGTAGTCTTTTATGATCCTTTTTATTTCTGTGGTATCAGTTGTAACATCTTTTTCATGTATAATTTATTTATTTCAGTCCTTTCTCCTTTTTTCTTGGTAAGTCTAGCTAAAGGTTTGTCCATTTCTTTTTCAAAAACCAATTCTTAGTTTTGTTGAACTTTTATGTTGTTTTTGTATTCTCTATTTCATTCATTTTCTGTTCTAACATGTTACCTCCTTCCTTCTGCTATCTTTAGGCTTAGTTCTTCTTTTTCTAGTTCCCTGAGGTATAAAGTTAGATTGTTTATTGGAAATCTTTCTTTTTCCTTAACATGGGCACTTATCACTATGAACTTCCCTCTTACAACTGCTTTTGCTGTGAGCCATAAGTTTAGGTGTTGATATTTTTGTACAACGTTTTTTTATGGTCATATTTTAAAAATTTCTCTTAGATAAATACCTAGAAATAGAATTGCTGGTTCATCATATATACAAGTGCTTAACATTAAAAGAAATTTCTTCTGTTTTTTCCCCTAGAAGTTTTATAGTTTTAGCTTTTGCAAATAATTTTGCATTCCAAATTAATTTTGTGTATGTTGTGAGGTCCGAGTCAATGTTCATTTTTCCCACCTTGTGGATACCCAGTGGTTCCAGCATCATTTGCTGAGATTTTCTTTCTCATTGAATTGCCTTGGTCAAAATTCAATTTATCATGTAAATGTGAGTCTACTTCTGGATTCTCTTACTTCATTCCATTTATCCATATGATCATCTTTACACCAATAACTTGGTTACTATAGTTACATAGTAAGCTTTAAAATCCAGGTACATGGATGTATATTCCAACTTTATTATCATTCAAAGTTGTTTTGGGTATTTTAGGTCTTTACATTGTCATAAAAATTTTAGAATCAGCTCTTTAATTTATGCAATGATACCTGGTAGTATTTTTATTATAATTGGGTTGAATCTATAGATCAATTTGAAGATAATTAATATTTCACAACATTGAGTCTTCTAAAACATGAACACTGTTTATCTCTCTATTATTTGAGTCTTAAAATTTTTTCTCAGTAATGTTTCATAGTTTTTAGTGTAGAAGTCTTGCACTATTTTATTAAATTTATATTTAATTTATGTTTAAATGTGATTATAAATAAAATTTTAAAATATTTGACTTCCCAAATTTTTGTTCTAGTATATAGGGATGACCTTGTATCCCATAACTTTGTTAAATTTACTTATTAGTTGTAGTAGTTTTTATGTAGCAACCTTGGGATTTTGTAGGCAGAAGTCATGTAATCTGTGAATAAAGACATTTTTACTTCTTTTTTTTCTTTAATAGTCTCTATGCCTATTATTATTATTTTTTCTCATTGTCCTGATTTGGACCTCCATTTACAATGTTGAGTAGAAGTAGTGAGAAAGAATATATTTACTTTGTTTCCAGTCATAACAGAGGAGACTTCAGTTTTTCTCCACAAAGAAAATTAACATAAAGTGTTATGTTCAGTGTGAAATTTTTTGGGTTGCGTGAAGTTCCCCACATTGTTGCTTTGCTTTAAAAAAAAAAAAAACTTTTTGTGTGTAATGTGCCTTTTCTCTTTAGCTGCTTTTAACATTTTTTCCTCTTTTTCACCAGTTAGCTGCTATGTGACTATAATGTGCTTTGGTGTGAGTTTGTTTATCCTGCTTGAGATTTGTTGAACAGCTTGAATAAGGACACAGGAATTCCGGTTTTCATCAAACATTGAAAATTTTAAACCATTATTATTTCAAATACATTTTCTGTCTTCTCTTTCTCGCCTTCTTCCTGCCCTTTTCCTGGTACTTTGTATCTTTTAGATCACTTGATAGTGTTCCATATGTCATCAAGGCTCTGTTCATTTTTCAGTCTTTTTTGCTTTGTGTATTTCTGTCTGAAATTTTGTGTCATTTTTCCTGAATAGTTTTTATTGTCCTGTTTACAATTGTTTAACCTATTGTCAAACAAAGCTGGTGAATTTTGTTTTTGTTTTCAATATAGTTTTTGTTCCAGAATTTCCATTTAGTTATTTTAAAATATTTTCTAATTTTCTATTAAGATCCCTTGTTTGTTCTTTTATTATGTATATGCTTTGTTAGAATTTTTTCTTTTTAATTTTTAAAAGTTTATTTATTTTTTTGTTTGTTTGAGTAATCTCTACACCCAACATGGGGCTTGAACTCATGACCCTGAGATCAAGAGTTGCATGCTCTTCCAGCTGAGCCAGCCAGGCACTCCACTTTCTTAGAAGTCCTTGCCAAAATTTATATTAATTATAATGTTCTTGTCATGGTTCATTGTTATAATCATCTCTGTCATTTCTGAGTCTGTTCATGTTGACTAATTTTTTTGCCTGGTTATGGGTCACATTTTCCTGCTTCCTTGCATGTTTAGTAAATTTTAGTTGTATGATGATTGCTCCATTTTTATAGATGCTGTTTTTTTTAAAGTTTTTATTTAAATTTCAGTTAGTTAACATACAGTGTGATGTTAGTTTCAGGTGTACAATATAGTGAATCAACACTTCCATACAGCACCTAGTGGTCATCACAAGTGTACTCCTTAATTCTCATCATCTATTTGACCTTCCTCCCCTGCATTGTTTCTTGCCATCAATTTGTTCTCTATAATTAAGAGTCTGTTTCTTGGTTTGCCTCTCCCCCCTTTTCCCTTTGCTCATTTGTTTCTTAAATTCTGCGTGAGTGAAATCATATGGTATTTGTTTTTCTTTGATTGACTTGTTTCACTTAGCATAGTACTTGTTAACTCCATCCATGTCATTGCAAATTTCAAGATTTCATTCTTTTTTATGGCTGAGTAATATTCCATATCTCACACCCACACACCCACACTCACACACCCACACATCTTCTTTATCCATTCTAAGTCAATAGACTCTTGCACTATTTCCATAATTTGGCTGTTGTAGACGTATAAATGCTGTATTTTTGAATGTCTGTATTTTGTTGTCTAGGTTAATAATCATTATTAATTTTTTTTCTTATAAGCAATTAATTTTCTTGAGGATCGACTTGATTTTTTTCAGCCCAGTTTTTAAGTTTTGTTAGGTTGAGTCAGGAGTAATCTTTACTTCAGGACTAGATTAGCTCCATTTCTAAGGCATAGCTGTTCTGGGACTTCCACTAAAAGCTTTTGGTTTTCAGCTGTCTCTTAGCCCTGGGAGGGCCCTGGTAACTGACCAGTTCATAGGTCTTGGTAGTTGTTGATTTCCTAGCAGTTGTCTTTCCTTGACCTTGTGGAGTCTCAGCTTGTGCATACACAGCTTGCTCTTTAGGGAAGGTTTCATGAGGACCCATATGCTGACTTTTGAAGCCCCCTTTTTTCATAGCTCTCTTTAATCTGCTGCCCTGTTCTACAAAATTCTGACATCTCAGTGGCCTTGAATCAACTTCCAAGCCCTCAGCTCAGCCAACTGTTGTATTTTATTTGAGCTCAAATTTCTTGCACTAAAACCTGAAAAGAAGTTTGAGGCAGAAAACTGGAGAGATAATGGAGTTCATTGAGCTCATTTTGCTGTTTTCCTTCTCTCAAGGATCATAGTTCTGTGCTGCCAGATATTCAACATCTTGAAATACTTGTTTCCTAAATTTTGTCTAGGTGAAGTGCTAGTGTAGTACCAATTTCCTTCATGATCAAAAGTTGAAGTCCCTTACTAATGTTTTGAAACTTGGAGTCTTTAGTTTTCCTCATTCACAATAACTTCATTGTTGACAGATCACAAATGTTGTTCAGTGACAAATTATAATCCTTCAGATCTTGTTTCAGTTTATTTAGTAAATTCACAGACAGGTGGTTTTCAGTTAGTAAAAATATTAAAAATCATTCATAGCATATTACACTAAAATACACATACAGAATAATCTCCAGATAATTAGCACTTGTCACATATATTGTAGACTTTACCATAACAGAATAGTTTCAACTTATGACTTAAGTTTGTACCTATTTTCTATTATTTCCATTAATTCTTTATGAAATATTTTGGATAAATTAGTCACTTCTCTTTCTTGTTCACCTCTTCCCAAGTAAGTGATCATGATAAGTGGATAAGGTGTAATAATTAGCTTGATGATTCCAATCATATTTCTGTCATTTGAAGAACACTATTTTCTATGTAAGAGAAAACCTCCATCATGTAAGTAATGTAGTAACTGGTATTCTTCTTATAGCACCTCAAAATTATGTTCTTTCTTATCTGTTATTAATATATCAGTTCTATATATTTTTCCTTCCCTCCCCTTTTAAAAATAATGTTATGTAAGGCACCATACAGCTCATCATATATTTTTTTATTTAAGTGTAATTCAAGCAAACAGATCTTTATTGTACTTTGTGGAATTTTTATAATTTTTGAGAGATTTTAATATATTTATCCAGTCAATTTGTTCAAGGTAATGCTTGTCTCAAAAGCAGTTCACCAACAAAATGAATAACACAATGACAAAACAATAACAAAATTTTTAGTTTTGTAATAGACTACCCCAGGTCTCATAATAGTTTGAAAGTTTAACTTTTATTACTAAAATATATTTTTAAGAGAAAAATTCTAAATTTTATTGTCTATGCTGATTGATTTTTTTTGTAATCATTTTTGGGATATGTAATTTTATTTATTTATTTGTTTTTATTATACTCACAGTTACACTTCATTTAATGAAAAGGCTACAGGTTAAAATCAGCCAAGGGGAGAGGCACCTGGAGCAGAATCCAGGGGATTGCCAGCACCAACTTCTAATTGCTTCTCCCAGAAGAGTTGTAGACAGCATTAATTCTTCCCAGCAGTGATGGTTGATAGTACACATGGAATATTGCCAACCAGAGAGGATCATACAAGCCTTGGTGTCTAGAGCTTTTATAGTGGTTTGGCCATATAGATGCATTTGGACACCTATGTGACTGACCTTGATTTCCAGCCCCACTGGAAATCAAGCTGATAGCAGGTGGCCCAAAGGCCCCACCATAAATCACATTGTCAAGCTATCTGGTGTGGTCCAAGGCCTTCAGGTAAGAGACATTCTTGCCAGACAGGAAATCCCAAGGGCTTATAGATCACTTCCCAAGATCTGAGGACGAAGACCAGACCTCTCTTCGGGCAAGGTTAATTCTTCACTGAAGACTGTAGGATACATGATTTTAACAATCGAACTGTCTTTTACTAAAGAATGCTTAATGAAATTATTTCTTATTGTAACAGGTCAATGGGAAAGATCACAGTACAAATTGAAATCAACAAATTCATCAACTGAAGCTGCCACTGACTTTCATGCATGCTCCATTGACTGTAAAATTGCATGTATTATTTACTATTCCTATCATCTTCTATTTGATTTTTATTTATCTTTATTTAAAATTTTTGTTTCCTTGTTGTGAGTGTACTGCTTCTCATAATATTATTTCTTTCTTTATTTTTGTTGTCATTTTATTGTTTATCTATGCCTGACTCTTATTATTTTCCTTGTGTTCCTAAAATTGATTATCATAGTTTTTTTTCCACTATAGTAATGTAAGAGTCTTTGACATTTTTGTTTGTTGTTTGGCATAATTTCAAACTTAAAGAAAACTTGAAGTACAATGCAAAAACTTCCTTTCCTTAAGCTTTTCAGTGTAAGTTGCTGATATGATACACCAGCACTGCCTGAACACTTTAGAATACATTTCCTTCAAACAAAGGCATTTATCTATGTAACTACAACAGAGCCATCAATATCACAAAATTAATATTGATGTATTGTTATTACTTAATCCTCAGATTCCATTCCAATTCTACAATGATCCCAATAATGTACTTTATAGTAAAAGGACCATGTCTTTACAGTCCTTCAATCTGGAGCAGTTCTTTAAACTCTCCTTGTTTTTCATGACCTAGACACTTTTGATGATTATGAACCAGTTATTTTGTAAAGTGTTACTTTAGATACTGCTGATATTCCTTCATGATTATATTCAGGTTATGCTTCTTTGGCAACAGTATCACAGTAGTCATGCTGTTTATGTCTCATTGAATTATATTAAATGGCGCATAACTTGGATTTTTCCTATCATTAGTGATCTGGCATCAGTCACTTGATTAAGGTGATGTTTGCCAGGTTTCTTTCAATGTTTCTTTTTTCCTTTTGTAATTAATACACATTTTGTAGGCAAATTTGGGGAGATTATTTAAATATGCCGTTTGTTATCAAACTTTCACTCACTAGATTTAGTATCCATTGGTATTTCTTGACTAAATGAACTACGATGGTTATTAAATGATTATTTTCTTTAAAAAATTTAAAAATCATTTTATTGAGGGTAGTGATGCATAAAAAACTGTGCCTATTTAGCATATGCAACTTGATGAATTTAGAGTTTAGATAGATCAAACTATCATCACAACCTGTGTCATAAGTGCATCCCTCACCTCCAAAAGTTATTGTGTGTGTGATAAGATCACTTGATGTAAGGTCTACCCCTTAGCAAATATTTAAGTATACAATAAAATATTATTTATTATAAGTGCTATGTTGTACAGGAGATCTCTAGGACTTACTCATTCTTGCATAAGTGAAACTTTGTATCCTTTGACTACTACCTCCCTGTTTTCCTCTCCTCTTAGGCTTTGGCAATTGCCATTCAACTCTCTGTTTCACTATTTTGTTTTATTTTACTTTATTTTTTAAAAGATTTTATTTCTTTAGAGAGAGCACCAGCAAGGGAAGAGGCAGAGGGAGAGGGAGAGAGAGAATCTCAAGCAGACTCCCTGCTAAGAACAGAGCTTGATGCAGGGCTTGATCCCAGGATCCTGAGATCATGACCTGAGTCAAAGTCAAGAGTCAGACGCTTAACTCACTGAGCCACCCAGGTGCCCACAAGTTTAACTATTTTAAAGATTCTATTTATTTATTCGAGAGAGAGTGTGTGTGAGAGAGAGAGAGCACATGAGAGCATGAGCAAAGGGAAAGGCAGAGGGATAAGAAGACTCCCTGCTGAGCTGAGAGCCTGATGTGGGGCTTGATCCCAGGACCCTGAGATCATGACCTGAGCAGAAGGCAGACACTTAACTGACTGAGCCACCCAGGCACCCCAAGTTTTAGATTCCTCATGTCAATAGCATCACGTAGTATTTGCTCTTCTGTGTCTGCCTTAGTTCACTAAGCATAATGTTTAAATGGTTATTTTCTAATTCAACTCCTCCTTTTAGGTTCATGAGCTGATGGAAGATGGGCACTTTTGTTTGTTTATTCATTTACATTAGTAAGGACCCATTGTTTACTCAATTGGTTATAATCTGTTACTATTACTTATTTCAGTGCTGAAACTGTGCCAGTTTTAGTCAGTGGTTGTCCCCTCAAGCTGGCTTTCATGTCCCATTTACATTTTCTTACCATTCTTGGAGCCCTTCCTGACTTTCTGCCACAAGATAACCCAGGCTTATCTTGTATTTTCCCCGCCATAGACCTAAAGTTAGCCATTTTTTTTTTTTCAAGAAGTTCTGATTCCTTTCTGTGGCAAATGGTGTTTGGAAACCATGATGTGTGTGTCAGGTGTGTTCATTGCTATTCGGTAGTGGACAGTGGACAGAATGAGAGAATATAAGTATGTATATTACAAATATAGTATACATATTTCTATCTACCTACTATCTATCTATCTATCTATCATCTGTCTACCAAAAATGTGAGTTCACACTAATACTTCCAATTTTGATTCAACCTTACACACTGTTGAACACATTCTAGTGTTTTCCCTTTCCATCTTTGTAACTATCTGCAATATAATTACTTACCAGTCTCCTGCCACCAATACTGGCCTCTACCCATCCTTCCCTCTTGCTGCAAAGACACTTAACCTACCTAGCTTGGGCTCTAATATTCTGCCTTGGACTGCCACTACCACCTTCTCCAATGAGGATGCCTTCCTTACTTGACTTGAGGCTTTGACAACCTGCATGGTGCTACCTTCCCCCCTGGTATGGGTTCCACTAGCCTATGCCAGGCTGCTGATATCACCACCTTCCCATTACATGGACCCCTTCTGCACCTGGTTCTGGCTCCAACAGTCTGTGTTGGGCTGATGCCATCCTCCTATGAAGATGGCTCCTCATCCTGCTTGGGATCTGATGCTGACTGACTGCTCTCATTATCCTACCCCATGAAAACCTCGTCCTCAACCTTCAGGCTCTGACAGTCCATGTTGTGTTCCCACCATCCCCCAGATGGTACCCTCTTCATCTTGCCTGGGTTCTAATGCCCCAGGCTGGGATGCTGTCACTCCAGCACCTTGCTTGGTCCCACCTAAAGGTATTTTGTTTGAAAGAAGAAAGAATGATATGAAGAAGCAAGACAAATAGAAATGCTTGAATAAGGTTTTTTTTTTTTTTAAAGATTTTATTTATTTATTTGACAGAGAGACACAGCGAGAGAGGGAACACAAACTGAGGGAGAGAGAGAGGGAGAAGCAGGCTTCCCACTGAGCAGGGAGCCCAATGTGGGGCTCGATCCCAGGGGCCTGGGATCATGACCTGAGCCAAAGGCAGATGCTTAATGACTGAGCCACCCAGGCACCCCTTGAAGAAGGTTTTTACATGTTGAAACTTCTACAAGTTTTCTCTCTTTTATTTACATTTTGGCTCCCACTAGGATTCTTCCTTCTAGTCACATTTGAATCTTAGTATGATCTAGAATTTTGAAAATATATAAAAATTTATCTAGAAGTAGGGCATGAACAAGAGTAATTTGAATGCATTTTAAAACTACTCCCACGTTACACCTAGTTGTATAATTGTGTAGTCAAATTACCATTATGACATACATTGTGACTTATTGGTGAATATGTGTAGGAGTTTGTCACTGGAAAACTTGTTTCTTCAGCCTGTTTCACTGCATCAGTGAAAAATTTCATGGTATTTCATTTGGAACTACCAGACTCTATTAGGTTTAGGCACATCAAATTTGCTAAGATGTGATCTGATACTTTAGGATGCATAAAACATGAGTCCACATGCTGATGTAATTGCTTGTGTGATGTAATCTAAAAAAATTTCAAAATTTTATTTTATATTATTCCCCCCAAAACAGACATAATATATTTAAAATTATATATGCTCTAATATTTAGTGTATATCTAATAGAGAGTTTTTTTCATTTGGTATTGATAAGAAGTGAACTCTTAGCTTATAAGTACACAGACTAGCTTTTAGCTGTTTACATCTGAAACCTTGCTTCTCCCACATACTTCCAATGACAAGCACATTAAATCATAGTCATACTGTGGCATATTCCTGTTCCCTACATCTTTGGTGAGGAAGAGATAGCAATATTCCTAGAAGTCATTCTTAGGTTAAGACAACCTTCGGCAAGTTCCCTACACACAAGGGGGAAGTGAACCACAAAAGCGTGTCCAGCTAAATATAGAATGAATCTATTCTCAATTCACCTTTCCTTTATCTGCATCCCCCAAATCCCTGTGGATAGCCCAATGCCACTTAACACAAAGGGAGGTGTGACAGAGGGAGAACTGCTAATTTAACTGATTGTTGTTGAAATATCTTTCCTTTTGCAAATTTTACAATATTTATGACCATATGACAATCAAGCTGGGACCCTTCCAGGGCTTTGAAATAGTATGAAGAAGCTTAAGTTTTGTTAGCTTTCTGGTCAGTCTGCCTAGGTGGGGACTGCAAGGGAGTCTTTGTTCTGTGCAGCCACATCATCGGAAATACGTATGCCTTCAACCTTCATCTGATATATCCCAAGCTCTGTCACTTTATGACACCATGAGAATCTGACCTTAGCATTTTGTATTCTCAGTCCATAGATTTTGGGAGGAATACAAAGAAACAGAACAAAAAAGGCATGTTTTTAGGTTGGTGTAAAGGAAGAGAATTTAAGCAGTTTTATCAGGGGAATTATGAGCCTGTTTAGTAAATGAGCATGAAATTAAATTCAACTTGCATTTACTTGAGAACTGTTACATATAAAGCATTATATAGATGATGTGGAAAACACAAAAGTTACACAAATCATATGAATTAGCTAATCTTACCTGGATGGCCTTACAAAATGGTTAATTAAGCCTGATATAGGTTATTCAACAAGAAAGAATTTATTTTGTAAATCAAGAAGTGTAACTTTATATTTGTAAGCCTTGTCTAGTGTTTATGTCCTTGAGATGAATACTTACCAGAGCAGATAATGAATTAGACTTTTGAGACTAAAACAATACTGCATTCTAGCAGGTAAGATATAATGAAATCGTTGCCATTGATTTATAGAGTAGACTACCTAGACCATCAGGAGATTATCAAAAAGCATATCTTTATTGTTAAACTTTGAAATAGGTTTTCACTCTTCTTTTTCACATCCTTCCTTTCTCCTCATATATAAGAAACAGAATTAAATGTAGTGGAATTTAAGGGAAATTATCATAAAAGTCAATGAAATTAAGTCCTGCTAAGAGTGACTGCATCTTTAGAGAAAAAGACTATTGGTTTTTTTTTTAAATTTCAAAATAATTGTTTATTATAATATTTCAAATATAAAGAAATATCTGTGTACCCACAACCCAGATTCAAATTCTCTATGTCCCTCTCTCTGATCTCTGTTAGTGGTAACCACAACCTTTAAATTGGTGTCTATACTATTTATGAATGCAGCCATATGCAATGTGGAGTATTACTTTGGAAGCTCTTAAACTTTGATTAAAAGGTATAATATATAGATTATTCTGTAACTTGCTTTCACATAAACATTGTTTTTGAGATATTACCATGTTGACTAAGCTATCCTCATTTCTATGCAGTTGTTAGCATATATATTACCTTTTCAAAAACTCATGACATATTCTAAGAAAGAAAGGTTATTGTCTTTATCTTAAGCTTCCTTAATATCTAAATCTACAGTTGATAGTGCCTTTGTACTCACACTGCCCACGTTTCAATTTGGATCCATTTAAGGATCAGCCACAAAGAGGCCATGCATCTACTTTCATTATCCTTTCCTAGAATTCCAAAATCAAATGGTTTTCAAAGGCACATGCAAATGAGTCAAAGTAGAGAAAGGATGCACAGCGGAGGCAGAGATGCTGCAAACCCTCCCCGAGGCCAGGAGAAGGCAAGTGAAAAGAGCTACTGAGTATCTGAGACGAAGTCTAGGAGAAGAGGCAACACTGAGTCATGGTCAGTCCCCAGTCTGCTCAGCTCTTCCCGTCCTTTTTCAGGACTTGGTGCCAATGCATTTACTGTCAGGAGATTTGATGTCAGCACTTGGTCTTTTGAGACATAAGAAATTTCCCTTTTTCCATAGCATCATTTTTGTTAATTCAGATTTCCCTGAAAGCTTAGCTCCCATGTATTTAACGCCCTAAGAATTCGGAAATAACACACATCTATATTTCACTCTAAATGGGACATCTTTATACCTGGAATTATAGGCTTTCTCTTTCGCTGAAAATTACTTCAGAGGTGGCAAAGGGACAGACAGAGGAGTGGAGTTTGAATGTCACTCTTCCCAGAGCTGGTTTCCTGTTGTCTTTTCAGATGACAGACACAGAAAATGGCAATTATATCACCAGCCCTTAACGCTGATTCTTTACAAGACAAACAATCCCAATTTTCTATGACTTTTAGTATGGTTCTAGATATGAAGGCTGAGACTTCATTGTTAACAGCCCAGCTCAGCTCTGCTCTGTAGAAGCCTTTTTACTACCCCCTGGTGGATAAAGTAAGAGAAACAAGATCCCTTCAATCCAAGGTCAAAGAACAAGCAAACTGGTTAATCTGGGGGAGCGGAGGTGTGGAGGGAAGGAGGAACAATATTAAGTATACGTGGAGCTGTGAAGTGGGAGATAATTTGGTAACTCCCGTATTTAAATGTCCTGTCCCTATTTTGTAGTGCCCACCATTGGGCCCAGGCCGTTCACTGTTATATTCCTTCTGGTCTACCGCTTTAGCCCACCCTTCCTACCCAGAGGTCCCCAACATTCCCCATATAAAGGAGCCTCTTTCCCAGACAACTTGGATGGAGGATCAGCCTCCACCTCAACATACAGTGTTCAGCTGTTTTGCTCCTGACAGTTTTCCCTCCCAGACCTGTCTTCTCATTCTTAGCGATCTCAAAGCTTATTCATATTCTGGATAGTGGTTAGCTTGCAATGGGTCTATGCAACACAGAGTACCACATGTTTTCTAATGAATTTATGCCTCCATACGTACGCAGTGTTTCTCGAAACTTTGACCTCCTCCAACCTGCTGATGCAGTTAACATTTTTGGAGTCTGGAATTTTATTAGTTGCTGAGTCCTTAACATCTCTTTGCTTCCGGACATTAATTTGACTTCCTTTTACTAATATCCGTGGTTGTTAGTTGGAAGGCTATTGTCATTAAAAATTGGTCCTCAGGTGCTATGGAAAAAGCCCGGGAATTCAGCTAATAAATTGGGAAGTCTCTGTCTCTTCTTGTTACTTCTACCATTTTCATTACTAACAGTCCAAGAGCATATTGTCCTTACTGATAAAAAGTTGTTTACAAGGGCTCATTCATGAGGCCCAAGTTATGGCTTATGAGAGAGGTAACAGAATTCTTGTTTATGGACATGTGGTACAAGCATAATTCATGATAGTTGACTATCTTGGTCACAGAAAGACTGAATGACACACTGAGTGTTTCAGCTCAGAGTGTTGATGTGGAAATGTTAGGTGTTATAGAAAATGCAAAGACTTATAATAATAGATCCTGAGAATTGGAAGTGATTTTAGAAATCATCTTATCCATTCTCTTGTCTAATTCAGAACCTCATGGGACCATAACCAACAAATGGACTGGACACCCAACCCCTGGTTCAGCATGTCCAGGTTGAGGACTCTCTACCTCAAGTGGCTGTGTGGTTCAATGTGGGAAGCTGTATTTGTGGGTAGGTCAGCACATGGTGCCCAGTTTGGAGATAGAAAATGAAAGCTCAGTTTTGCTCCTTTCTGTTGTCTTCATCTCTAAGTTCCTAAACCCAGCCTCACCCTGAACCCCAGTCTCAGCAACTGAAAGAGCTCTAGAGTGATTAATGTTATCTGTAAAATTGTTTAAAATCACTTTGGCAGGAATCTGAACAGTGAAAAAGACTATTTCTGACTCTCTGATTATGTGTTGAGGGTGCTTGTTATAGGAAAATGGGAAACAGGGTTCTGGAAAAACCTGATTAGGGTAATTCAGGTTAGAATGCTTTAGGATATTCCATTTCCAGGGAGGAACAGAAAGTCAATGGACTATGTTCAAATGAGCTGTGTTCAATGATGGAGTTTTCATTCTCATCCCACCTTGACCTCCATTCTCTTTTATATTATTTAGGCTTCAACGCTTGGGCCACCTCTAGAAGGTGGAATGGCAAAAAGAAAACAAATTGCCTAGAGACAAAGTGCTTTGGATTTCAAAGGCATATGGGAATTGCTTGAATGAGAGTCACCAGAATGACAGAGTTAGGCTGGACTCTAAGTACCAGGGAGAAAAACACTCTTTCCCTACTCCATTAGGTGGCCATTATGACCCTTCATTCATTGAACAATGCTTACTGACAGACTACTCTGTACTAGATACATAGTGATATATACACCAGAACCACAGACTTTCTTTTGTAAGTTGAAAAGTGAATGCTTGCTTAAATGGGATCTATTTTAATCATTTGAAACTGTTAGTCATTTTTGGCAAAGGAAATCATCGTGATGGGTCAGCCAGATACTACAACTTCTTTCAACATTTGGTACAAATTGTCAGGGAAGCCATGCCAAGGCATAGCAGAGATGAAAAGAGATAATCAACTTTAAGATTAAAGGGTATTATTTTTCCACATGTTAACGTGTGGTCTGTCGCACAACCTCTGCTGCATTTACTGGTTTTTATACACAATGATGTGGACCCCAGCTGAGGTAGCCTGAATATTAATGATGAAGACTGTTAGTTTTCTGGGTTCTTTCCTAAGCTATATCTGTATGGCATTGAAGTGAAGACATCAACTTCTCTTTCTCTCTGGGATTAGGGTATTACCTTCTTAGGTAGAGAAGTACTAGTTGGTCAAAGAGGCTCATTTGGGGTCTGGTCAGATGACAGTCTTTCAAGAAGGAAATCCTCAAGTTGATGTCTTCTCTTAAGGAGGAAAGAGCCCAAGAAACTTTATTGGAATTCAATTAGTATGCATGGAGATCTTCTTTGGCCCAGGAAAGAGGACAACATAAAACAAAAAAATTTGAATGTAGTTAGAACCTGTGGCTTCATCAACTTGGCACTTCTAAGAATAATTTTCTTACACAAATTTCGTTGAGGAATAACTAAGATAGCTCCCAATGATTCCTGTTTTCTGATATTCATGCCCTGTGTAATTCTTTTCTCTTGACTGTAGGCTGGACTCAGTGATGCATTTTGGACAGGATATGACAAAAATGATGAGTGTCTCTTCTGAGGATAGGTTACAGAAAGATTTTGGCTTCTGTTTTGCTCTCTTGCCTTATCATTGTGATGCAGGCCAGATGTCCAGTTGTGAGCTGCCCTATGGAGAGGCCCATAGGACAAAGAACTGATGCAGGCTGACAGTCCACAGCTAGTAAGGAACAGAGGCCCTCAGTATGCTGGTCTGCAGAGAACCCATGAATGAGCTGAAAGCAAGCCTTCAGATACACTACAGCCCTGGCTAACCTTGACTGCTGCCTTTTAAGAAATCTTGAGCCAGAGCACCTAGTTAAGTCTCACCTGGATACCTGAAAAAAATTTTTTTTTCTTAAATTATTTTGCATGTTATGAACATTCTTGAATGCTCTTATCTTTTGGTAAATGTATATACACATTTCTGTCAGAAATATACCTAGGAGTTGAATCACTAAGTCACAGTATGTGTTCAGATTTAGTAGATACTGCCAAGTAGTGTTTCAAGTCTACACTCTCACCAGCAGTGCCAGACCAATCACTATTTTCGGCAGGACTCTTTGCTGTGTCTCAGTTCAGCACAGGACCTAGTGTGCCGTGGTATTTAAAGAGCATGTTTTATTAGTAATAACACTAATGAAAAAATAATAACAATGAGGGTAACCTTTTGGATACCTAATTATCTAATGTATTAATTTTTGAAAAGCTCGTGCAGCTAAGACTTCATCATGTGTTATTACATTACATGTATGGAGCACTAACAGAACAAAACATTACTAACAGAACGAAACATTAGTTAGGATACGTAGATACCTTGGCCGTGCCTAAACTAGATTTTTAGGGAGATAACCAGGATTAAAAAAAAAGAAGTGGTGGAAGTAGAACACTTTTATATTATGTTTTCAATGTTTAGGTTATTTAGGTGAACCCAGATTTTTTTTTTTTTTTTTTTTTTTAGTTTACATTTCCCAGATAATAACTGACCCTTTCTGCTTAACATTACTAATGAAAGACTCCACCTCCAAACTACTAGAACTCATACAGCAATTCAGTAATGTAGCAGGATACAAAGTCAATGTCCAGAAATCAGTGGCTTTCTTATACACTAACAATGAAAATTCAGAAAGGCAAATTAGAGAATCGATTCCATTTACTATAGCACCAAAAACCATAAGATACCTCGGAATAAACCTAACCAAAGAGGTTAAAGATCTGTACTCGAGGAACTACAGAACACTCCTAAAAGAAATTGAAGAAGACACAAAAAGATGGAAGACCATTCCATGCTCTTGGATGGGAAGAATAAACATCGTTAAAATGTCTATACTGCCCAGAGCAATCTATACTTTTAATGCCATTCCAATCAAAATTCCACCAGTATTTTTCAAAGAGCTGGAGCAAATAATACTAAAATTTGTATGGAATCAGAAGAGACCCCGAATTGCTAAGGAAATGTTGAAAAACAAAAATAAAACTGGTGGCATCACGTTACCTGATTTCAAGCTTTACTACAAAGCTGTGATCACCAAGACAGCATGGTACTGGCATAAAAACAGACACATGGACCAGTGGAACAGAGTAGAGAGCCCAGATATGGACCCTCAACTCTATGGTCAAATAATCTTTGACAAAACAGGAAAAAATATCCAGTGGAAAAAAGACAGTCTCTTCAATAAATGGTGCTGGGAAAACTGGACAGCTATATGTAGAAGAATGAAACTTGACCATTCTCTTACACCGTACACAAAGATAAACTCGAAATGGATAAAAGACCTCAACGTGAGACAGGAATCCATCAGAATCCTCGAGGAGAACATAGGGAGTAACCTCTTTGATATCAGCCATAGCAACTTCTTTCAAGATATGTCTCCAAAGGTGAAGGAAATAAAGGCAAAGATGAACTTCTGGGACTTCATCAAGATAAAAAGCTTCTGCACAGCAAAAGAAACAGTCATCAAAACAAAGAGGCAACCCACGGAATGGGAGAAGATATTTGCAAATGACAGTACAGATAAAAGGTTGATATCCAGGATCTATAAAGAACTCCTCAAACTCAACACACACAAAACAGATAATCATATTAAAAAATGGGCAGAAGATATGAACAGACACTTCTCCAATGAAGACATACAAATGGCTACCAGACACATGAAAAAATGTTCATCATCACTAGCCATCAGGGAGATTCAAATCAAAACCACATTGAGATACCACCTTACACCAGTTAGAATGGCCAAAATTAGCAAGACAGGAAACAACGTGTGTTGGAGAGGATGTGGAGAAAGGGGAACCCTCTTACACTGTTGGTGGGAATGCAAACTGGTGCAGCCACTTTGGAGAACAGTGTGGAGATTCCTCAGGAAATTAAAAATAGAGCTTCCCTATGACCCTGCAATTGCACTGCTGGGTATTTACCCCAAAGATACAGATGTAGTGAAAAGAAGGGCCATCTGTACCCCAATGTTTATAGCAGCAATGGCCACGGTCGCCAAACTGTGGAAAGAACCAAGATGCCCTTCAACGGATGAATGGATAAGGAAGATGTGGTCCATATACACTATGGAGTATTATGCCTCCATCAGAAAGGACGAATACCCAACTTTTGTAGCAACATGGACAGGACTGGAAGAGATTATGCTGAGTGAAATAAGTCAAACAGAGAAAGTCAAGTACCATATGGTTTCACTTATTGGTGGAGCATATCAAATAATATAGAGGACAAGGGTAGATGGAGAGGAGAAGGGAGTTGAGGGAAATTGGAAGGGGAGGTGAACCATGAGAGACTATGGACTCTGAAAAACAACCTGAGGGTTTTGAAGGGGCGGGGTGGGAGGGTGAGGGAACCAGGTGGTGGGTATTAGGGAGGGCACAGATTGCATGGAGCACTGGGTGTGGTGAAAAAACAATGAATACTGTTACGCTGAAAATAAATAAAAAATTTAAAAAAAAAAAAAAAAAAAAAAAAAAAAAAACATTACTAATGAAGATATCATGAAATCTTAATGTTTTCATCGTAGAGAGAGGTTTTATTTTATTGTACCTATTTTTAAATTTTATCTCAGTAATAACACTTTGTTGATTTATATGGATTTTTAGCATTGTATACTCAATAAAGATAATTGGGATATTATTGAAGATGCCTAGCTTCTCTTTTAATGATCAGATTCCTTTCTTAGAGCCATATTTTTTGAATTCATAGTTATAACCAAAACAAAAGAATAATACTCATGAGCTTGGCCTTGTGTCTGTAGTAAAAGCAATGTACAAAAAATAAAGTTTTTTTGTATCATGGGTACATCAGCCTGGACAAGTCTGGTTTGGGTAGGGGAATATTTGGTGGCAGGGTGAACTTCTCACTTGAAAATCCCCAGATGTTATAGGTGTCCTGTTTTGAAATATGGGTAACATTAGCCATCAGAAACTAGTCCCAGAAACAGTAAAGAAAAAGTAAATGATAAATATCATTAAAAGCAAGAAAATAAAGGTGTCACTATGGTAGGAAACTATTCAAAGTCCATATTAAATGCCATAGTTTGTAATATAAGGTCATGGTCTGCTAAGCTTAGGAATCTCTCTTTTGAGGAAAAGGTGTAGAGTGGCAAATCAGATTGTCCTCCACTTCCTGAGGGCTGTATAGTGCTGATAAGCACAGACGAGAGCAACAAGCATTCACTAGAGACTAGCTCCCAGTGCCTTCTCTCAGGGGTCTTGGGGAACCAGCTGGAATACAGCCTTCTGTGGTTTGGGATGTTTTGATGAAAAACTGCACAAAAATGTGACATAAAGGCCCTTGCAGATGAGAGTCTGGACAGAGGACAGCTACTCATTATGACCTACTGGTGAGTGCTGAGGACACCTTTTTTTTTTTTTTTTAAGTCAATGCAAAATTGCTTCTACTTTTTTCTTTCTTTTTTTTTTCTTTTTTTCTTGAGATTAAGAGTCTCTTATCATTTGTCTCCCTCCCGAACCCATTTTGTTTCATTTTTTTCCTTCCCTACCTCTGAAATCCACACTTTGCCTCTCAAATTTGAGGACACATTTCTAAACGGCAAGACTACTCCAGGGTCACTGCCATCAAATGGCTAATATTTGACTCAACTTTAATTGAACACTTCAGGTTTTAGGCCATTATCAGGCTTATCTGTAACCATGGCCACAAATTTCAGGTTTAGGTATAACTGATATAAAAATAAGTTACTTTATTCCATTTTGTTTCACATAGTTAGAGCCAAATCAGTGTAGACCTATGTGCAGATCAAGGGATTTTTGAATGTTTGGAGAGAAAGCAACATGTAAGTTCATGTAAGTTCATGACCAGACACTTCCCTAGTACTTCAGCTCATGGGGATGCTGGATTTGTGGGGGCAGTAGAGGATCTGACATTGCTTTGAGGTTCTCAGTGGAATGACCCTATTTCCTAAGTCTCTGTGGGAGAGCAGTGTCACCCTCCATCCTTGTGTTCTCTCTCTCATTTTCGAGTTATCCCTAATGGCACCTAACCAAACCTCAATGAGCTGATGAAGATGCCAGAAAGCCAAAGCTTACAAGGAAGAGTTCAAGGAACTGGCAATACTGGAACTATTAAACTTGGAAGTGTACATGTTAGGTCTCTTCAGATACATGGGAGCTGCTGAGTACTGACAATCAACGCATTGTCCTATTTTTTTTTTTTTTTTGGAAAGAAACAATGAAGTTCAAACTCACAGCATTTCCTCAAAGCAGGAAGAACATTTATCAGTAAATCGCTCTCCTTTCTGAGATGGTTGGGCTCAGCGCTCTGGTTTTATCTTACTGCATTGCAGATAACCTCAAATCTAGTGACTTAAAAGGACAACCATTTTATCATATCTCATGATTTGGTGGGTCAGGAATTTGGGCAAGGCTTGGGAGAATGATTCTTCTGCTCTAAGTGACTGAGGTCACTTGGTGGTGGGTGGTACACACTGGTGGATGGGCTGATTTGGAGAGCCCAAGATGACTTTATTATCATATATGGTACCTTGATGGAGGTTGCTGCAAGGCTGAGTTCACCTACGATGGCTGATCAGATAATTAATATGTGGCTTCTCCAGCATGGCAGTCTCAAAGTAGTTGAGCCTTACATGGAAGCTCAGACCTTCCAAGGAAAGGATTTCAAGAGATAAGAACTGAAAGCCACTATTCTCCCAAGACCTGGGCCTTAGAACTTGTAGCGTAGTTTCTATCACATTCTTTCAGTCACAGCAATCATAGAGCCTGCCTAGAGTTGAGGGGTGGGAAGGTGGACCCCACCTCTCACTGGAAGCAGTAACAACAATTTTATGGTATTTTATAATCCACCACCTTTAGGTAATAAACTCTGAGTGTAATCATTTTTACACTGTCGAAACTTGTTGTATTTTTCCACTGTCTAAACTTGCTCAAACCAAAAAGAAAAAAGGACACTTTCTGTGTTATAGGTATTTGCTATTTACTAATAGGAAATACTCATTAGGACCCCTTGTATTTGAATTAGTTTCAGGGCTGGTGAAACATTGCTTAGATAATTACTTAAGTCCTGGAACAATGATTAGTGTGAAAACTAATAGGGTTTCATTAATTGTGTCAGCAGTAAGCTGACCAAGCATCTTTTTGAAAATGGCCATTGTCTTTGGAGCTTAAATGTACTCAGTGTAACTCCTGGCAGTTGAGGTGAGCACAATCTCTTAGTTACTCATCTTACTGCAACAGAGCTCTTTGTTTTTTCTTCTTATGTATTTATGTGTTTGTTTTTTTAGAGTGGTTTCTGACAGACACACTCAAAATGTTTTTCTGGTCTTGCTATCATTCTACGGAGACAGGAGGTAAAACTGAGTCTAAATGGGCCAAAGTGCTGAATATGGAAGGAGTGTCTGTAGAAGCATTTGGATTTCTTGGGTACTGAGTTGGAGAAGTTGGCCTTTACATAGAAGTAAGAATGACCCTAGGAATAAGATCCTGGGTCTTCATCAGTCTCTGCCAATGGTAACTACTTGGTTTCCCAAATTTCAGCCTCTAGGAACTTATCTGTCATACACCTATATCAGTCTTTGAAGTAGACAGCCTTGACATACTATGTTTCTCACTTTGTATTCACTTGGGGCTTGATACATCTAATTTCCCATTCATATACCCCAATGTGGCTATGCTCTCAACCTTATACCTTCCTCACTGACCTGAGTTAGGCGTTCCACCCCATACTGTCTTGACCTCATCCCTCCTTGACCCACCCACTATAGTTCTTAGCTTTGATCCAGGTTTTTTTTTTTTTTTTAATTAGCATTCTTTCTTAGCCTTTCTCTACAACACAGGGCAGAAGGAACAAATTCTTATTCTTGAAAGTGCTCCAACTCTGACCCATACCTGCTCTTCTGTGGCTGAAACCTCTGTAGATACCATTTACAAATGATCTATGAGTCATTATGGTGAATATGGAGAGCCCCGCCTCTTCTTGCTGGATACTGACCATCTTGCCACGGCCAAGCTAATTGCAGTTCCCCGGAAAGGTCATGCTCTTTCTCTTCTCTAGGCTGTTACATGAGCTCTTCTTTGTCAAATGATCTATATCTTACCTCTTGCTCTTTTTTTTTTTTCCATAATTCAAGTTTCTTCTCCATTAATAGACATAGTAAGGGAAGATTTTTCAGGCATTTTTTTCTCTTTATTCCCATGGTATGCTGGGCAACTCTCTACTAACATAGTGTCCCCATGTACCTCATCTATTTATATATCTGCCCCCCGCCTCTGGATATGAGATTTTTTCTGGGTAGGGATCATGGTACTTTTCATTGTTGAATTCCCAGACTCTAGGATGATGGCTAATGTTCAATAAATATTTGTTAAATTCGTGCTTGCACAATTAATTAATACATGAATGGTTAAATAGATCGTTGGAATAAAAATGGATATGTGGTCGTAAGGCTGGCTGGTGGGCTAGCTGTCAGGAGGATGGCTTGATGGTAGAAAAGATGAATGAATGGATGGTTGGGTTGGTTGACTATTAGCTTTGTAATAATATTGGAAGAATGTTCATAAGTGAAAAACTTACATCTGGAATTTTGTGACTTTTGATAGCACAAACTCCATTTCTTTCCAATTTTTATTATAAGTTTGTACATATTTTTGTTGTTATATTGCAGCTCTATGAAGAGTCTTGAAGTTGATTTTAATTGCGTATTCTTAAAAACTTTGAGAGACAAAAGATTTAAAGAATATATAGTAAACCTATGGTGAGTGCTGTGAATTGTGTAAGACTAATGATTCACTGACCTGTAGCCCTGAAGCAAATAATACAATATTATGTTAATAAAAAATTAAAAAAAAAGAATATATAGTAAACCAGGGGTTGATTTCACCACTTGCTTCTATCTGTAGCTCGATTTGCCATGATGTGTGGCTTTCTAGACCTTTTTTAGGTTCTTTATCACCAGGCTGCAAATAATTATATTTATTTATTTTACAGGGTTGATGAAGTGAAATTACTTGGAAAAATGTATTCATACAATCTCTCTCTCCCTGTCACTGTCTTTTTCTACCTATCTACCTATCTTCTATCTATCTACCTATCTCATTGTCTATCATCTATCTACCTATAGTTTTGCATGTGTTATTGTTAAGTTTTTCTCCATATATCCCCAGAAGAATCTTATGGAAATGTAAGTATTCTTGCTCCCCTTTGGTCACTGAAGCTATAAACATGAAGATTTGTTCAGAAGCATACAGGACTAGCAGGGGCAGAAACTAGAATTCAGAGTCTCTGGTGCTATCTGCAATTCACTGCTTGTTACCACTGCTAAAATGATTTTTAGAGCCGCAGCATTATTATACAGTGTAGAATCCCAGCTGTCAGAGGGGATGGGCTGTCTCTTAGGCATGATGAATAGGTTTTATTTTGAGTGCCAACTCTAAATCAGTTGGTAATAGCTGCCTGGAGTACTGCACTGAGGAGGATTCTGAGGGCCTATCTGAGCTGCGATTGTTCTGTGATGTTGCCATGAATGTAGGATCTACCATACACACTTGCTGTATATTTTCCATCTCTGTTCTAAGACCACAAAAGGTGTTCGTTATGATAGGTGTTCACACCGGCTTGTCCACTGATTCACTATAATGATTCGTGAGATCATTCATGAAAAAGTATCTACAGATATTTTGCAGTTTCTGGAAGCTGGTGTTGAACTAAATACATTTCCTCCTTTGATGAATGTGGTTAATAAAATGAAAAGAGAGCAGCGAGGAAAGCTAATTGTGCATGAGTACCTATTAAAGTCATTTCCTTTAAAGGAGAAATGCTTGCTTTCCTAACCAGGGTAGGTTAACTACTGCTAAGGAAGGGTGGTTTCTTGACCACTTGTGGTAAGTAGTATGTTGTGTTGAAAATTTAAAATGTTCACTTTTATGCAGATGCAAACACAATCACATTAACTTTATTTGAAGCTTTGATTATGTTCTCGTTAATAAGCATATAATTACATTAAGCCAGTTTAACCATATAGCAACATGCATTTCGTTTTAAAATTGGGTATTGGAAAGCTCGGCAAATGCTGGGGTTATTAATTACTTAATAGAATCAGGTATAATGCACATAAGGAGGTGACCAGCAGCCCTCATGGATTGCTGGTTCCCAGAAGAGTCTCTAAAGCTTACAAATGTGGTTACACAGATAAGAAAATTTCATTTTGGCTTCTCCCACTTTGTTTTTGTTTTTGCTAAGAATCATAGCCTAGGCATATTGATAGATAATTTTGATCATAAATCAGCCTTGCAAATAAACAGCAGGTGGCCTTGCCAGTTGGAACCTTGGAGCATAATACAAATGATGTCAGCATCTTCTGTCATTGGGTCTGCGTTAGCATTGGCTACTTGCATGATGGAGTCTGTATTACCTTTTAGTTTCTGAGTCCTGAGCTGCGGTGATATGAAGGACAGTCATATCACATGAGTGATATGAAAGACAACAGGGAATTAGTGGCTGCCCATCTTTCTACACGTCTGGCCACTAAATCTGCCAGATTCTTCAACTCATAGGGCTTATTCTGTCTCTAAAAATGTACCTGGGCTGGCATCAATGTGTGAAGGAGATGATCCCAGAGAGACAGATGAAATATAATCACTAATAAAAGAGACTAATTCCTCATTTTTCCTGTCCCAAGTTAGTCTTGTTACTTTCTAGTCCTGTAGCCCCAAAAGAGTTAAAGTAAAGGATATTGGTTCCTGCTGATCAGGTCACAGTGTGACACCTCTTATAGAACGCACCATAAAACTACATTATTTAATAGATCTGAGTATTGCACCTGCTCTCTTATCTCCTCTTAGGTGATTAAGTTTCCCACAAATGCAATTTGTTAATGTGGGGCCACATCTTCTCGCAAGGCAAATCTGTGAAATTTGGCAGATAGTTGTTTTGCCGCAGGTGCAAGATGAAAGACCTCGCCCTGGCTTTGCCAAGAAGAAAAATGATGTTGTTCTCAATATCTGGGAAAAATAGTCTGACATAGAGCATAAAACCTGATTCCAAAAAGGGGGTACAGAATTCTAGGGCCCAAATCATGCGCTTCTCTACCTTCCGGGGAGTATATTACCTCCAAAAGGCTGAGTGGGAGATCAGAGTCTTGTTTTTACATGAAACCAGGTATTGAGCAAATCCCCTTGTTAAGAGAAGTTCTCTGATATTTGGAACTGCAGCCATTTGTGATGATAAATGATGACTTTTACTCTTATGAGCTATGAGAACTTAATTAGAGCTTAATTAAGGCTAATGCTCAGAATCCTTTGGAAGGTGGAGTGATTAAAAACTAACTTCCATATTGAATAGTCACACTGAAAAGTAGTCTTTGAAATACATGGCATCTCCACTCTAGGGCCCCACGTAGTCCTGGCTGAGTCTCCACACCTAAGTTAAAGCAAGAGCTGACTATTTTTTGCATTAGAATTTCTCTAGCCAAGACTACAAGAGGCCCAGTACCCAGGTCCATCTCAGCTCCCTGTGCATTTATGCAGAAGGTCGTCTCTGAATCTGCAAGTCCAGCTCGCCATACACGTGTCTCAGGGCATCACTGGTCATGCTGGCTATCAACTTCCGATGGCCAGACACCCAGGGTCGACACACTTCTTCCCATTGCACGGTGGAGTTGGGCTGGATTTCACTGAAAGGATGACAAAGAGAGGAAAGGTTTTACTTTACAGAGAGGCAGATCCAGTTCCTCACCTTAATCAGGAAGCGGTGAGAACCCCTGCTTCCATCACATGTTCTTTTTCTCTCAGTTGATGGTAGGGGAGACAGAAGGGCTGATTTTACCAGTTACAACCCAAATGAGGTCCCTAGATGGGGATGTGCCAATGACAGACTCATTGGGTCATCGTTCCTTCCACTTGGGTGCATCAACTGGCATCTATGGCCATGCGGTAGATAAGGTCCATCCAGTGCATGGTGAAGGGCTGAGTCTCCCACCAGGCATGAGTCAACTGAGGTCTAGCTTATACCCCAGCCTCCACAGTAGCCTCATGAATGTGACTGATCTTCCTGGGCTCATTTGGGTCACTCTAGTTCCTTCCTGAATTAGACTCCTATCTGAATCCCCAGCTGCCTTTGCTGAGGTCCAGATATTCTAATTGGTTCTTGCCAATCCCTTTGGGATAGACCTTGTTCCCAGGCCCAAGATCTGGAACATAATCCTACCTGCTGCCAATGGATGGAGTATTTGCATGCTCCATAATTCATAATCCTGTTTAACCACCAAATTGGATCCCTGTGCCCATGCACCTGTCTGCTACTCAATTGTATCCATTCTGATAATGGGGCTGGACTTTAATGGTTCTGGTATTCTCGTCTCCCTCTGCAGCCTATGATCTGAGGTTTTCCTAAGCTTCATGGCCAAGCCCACTCCAGTGAATGACTGAGATCAACCAGGGTTGGGGAGATTTAGGCTTCCCTGGGGTGCATCACATATATTACACTATGGAAGCCTCAGGGGGAAGTTACATGCAGGTTTTACATGCATGATAGTCCCTCGAGGTAGGTACTATTTGACACACTGAATAATTAAGAAAAATGGAGGAATAAACAAGTGAAGCAGTTTTTCCAAGATCACACAGCTGTGAATGGGCGGAGATGAGATTTTGACCCAGGTTGTTCTGATTCCCAAATCTATGCTCTTTCTATTATTGTATACTGTATTTCATACTATAGCCTCCATGAAGATGACTTTTCTGATCTCTGTGCTAGCTCTTTTTTTTTTAAATAAGCAAGACAGATACCCTTTTATTCAGTACTAAGAGCTTCTTGCAGTATTGTTCATAGAGTATTCCTGATCTCTGCTCACTGATCCTCAGGGAGAGCATGTAGTGGGTGGCCTTGCTGGGGATCTTGGGCCAGCACTTCTCTGGGAGGACATCAGGGAGATGAAGGGAGACCACTATGAGTGCCTTAGACAGAAAAGGGACCTGTTTTCATGGGGATTACTGAGGCACAGCAGGTCAGAATTGGAAAGAAATCACTTAGTCCAGCTACCTCATTTATAGGCAAAGAGGATGAGATCCTAAGGAGACTTATGGAGTTTTCCACATTCCTGGCCTGATGGCCCAGACCATGGATGAACAAAAACATGCTGGGGAAAATGAAGAGTGTTCCCATGCTTAGATATGAGGAACATGCTGTGCAGAGGAATTCTGTGAATACATCCCTAGTGGAGGGTACTTCCTACTAGTACCATGGAGGGACTGAGGGACCAAAGGAGCTGGGGATGCTGTAGCTTCAGACTGGAGTGGTGGTTGGAGGGGTCACAAGGAAGGGGAACTGCCAAAGAAAGTCTGGAGTGGTTCAAAGTCCTCAGCTATATGATCCCCTATTTGCCCTGAGGGGCCAGGACCATAGAGCATCACCTTAAACACAGCCAAAATTCAAGGAGAATTGGGTGCCACATACCTGTGCTTGACCTATTCTATATAAAGTTAGAACCCCCAAATTTTCTCACGTAGAGCTAAAACAATATCTATTTTAGATGGCAGTGGGTGTACATCCTCTGGGATAGATTTCTAAACCTTAGAAATGTAGACACTAAATAAGAAATCCCTTTCAAACTCTTCTATCTGTGTTCAGTGAATTGGGAAAGGCATCTAAGGCCTTGGGGACTCCTCTCTTTGGAACTGCTCCAGGCATGGACTCTGCCACTGCTGGTCTAAATGTCTCAATTAATTTGGTATTTGCTAATTGTCTTCTTTATTTTTGTTCTTTATAAATGTGGTTCTATAGATTATTTTCACCCATTATATAAAAGCCAAACTGGGTGAAAAGTACACACATATAACCTAGATAGGTATTGTTCAAACTCAGTCAATTGATTTTATAATTCAAGGTTTGAAAAATATTGACCTCATGATGTGTTTCCTTGCCTATAAAAGGCGGACACTACAGAATATTGAATAGAGTGTGGGAGCACCTGGGTGGCTCAGTTGGTAAAGTGTTTGCCTTGGGATCAAGCTCCATATCGGGCTCTCCACTCAGCGGGGATCCTGCTTCTTCTCTCCCTCTGCCTGCCACTCTGCCTACTTATGCTTGCTTGAGTTCTCTCTCTCTCTCTCTCTCAAATAAATAAATATTGAAAAGATGAATAGAGTGTGGAGAGGGGTGAATTATTATTTGTACTGCTCTTAGAAGCATGGTATATATGGCAATCGCCAAGTGTCATTTAGATTTGTATTACTGTTGTTGTTGTTGCTATAATTACTGTTATTAACACAATCACCCTTGTGGTGGTTGTTTCCTCTGCCTGAACTCTGCGAAAGAACTAGGAAAGTAAGTTCCTCTTGCCTGTTTGCAGAGAAACAGTTCTCTGTCCTCAATTTACAGTGATTAATTCAATATGAATACATGTTTTAAGATATTTATTTTTCAATAGCTGGACTATTTTTACCCTGATCCATTCATTCTTTCTTCCCTGGTTTACCCAAGTGATCAATCAGAAACACTTTGCAAAATAGTTGTCTTGCTTCAGGATCCGGCCTGGGGCCATGTAATGCAGGTGACTACCTCAAATAGAAACTATAATCCCTGAGCTTCACTTCATTATTGACTCTCACTCATAAACTCAGCCCCATAATAATATTCACATATGTATCTCATACATGTATAGATGTCTACTCAAGACTATCATACAAAGATACTCATACATGTATGTCTAGGTATGCATTTATTTATAGATAAATATGTCCAGAAAGAGAAAAGAATCACTCACCCATATTGGTAAGTGGAGTAATACTGGAATAATCCTATTTGCCAGAGGATAGATGTTGTGATAAATGGTTCTCAGTTAATGTGCTGAGCCATCAAGATACACTGACCATTTATCATCTTGAATGCATACAGGCAAATGGGATTATTATTACAATAAACTGCAACTATCTATGGGTTGTTCTCCATGTGTCTAGCCCTCAGCTTCTGTCCTACTAAAGAAACTCAAAATTAAAAAAAAAAATCACAAAGTCAAGGAACTTTTCTCTCGAAATAACTTACTGAACCTGATCATTTTTTAAAGACAAAAATGAATCTGGAAGATGAATTATTTGATGTTCTAGAAGTATCAAATGCAGAAACTTGAAAACTGAGAATCTGTGGGGGCAGCACTTTCAAGCATCTGAGATAGGTGGGAGGTGGTGGCAGAAGGCAGGAAGGTGAAGCATCTCAGAGCACAGTTGGCTCATACCCTGAGCAAAGAGTGAAACACCACTGCTTTCCTCATTCCTAGTTCAATTCCCTATTCTCTAGCTCTTGCCTTCCAGGACCCCTGCTTTGAGCTTGATGCCCTTTGTCTTCTAAGGCCCTGGCAGGACTGTGGGTGGATACGTGGGGGTAGTGATTCCCTTGACTATTCAAGATGTGTATCCTAGAAGGGAATACAATCTTGTGAACGATTCTGCTTCTACACATTGCTCTTTTAAGGGTCCAAGTTGTTACATGGATCTGTCACTCTTAGATCAGATCTTGGCAGCATAGGGTACCCTGGAGTGCTTATAATTATCTGACAATATGGATGTGGGTGCTGGCTGGCTCAGGTCTTGGTTGTGAATGTGTGCGCTGGAGTCAGGAGGAGACAGGGTAAGTCTCTCCAAAGTCCTAAACCCACCCTAGATCGTAAATATTTTCCCTCTCAAGTTCTTTCCAATTTTTGACAGTCTCAGAGAAATAAAGCTACCCTTGCGTTGGAGAGATCCACCCCCTGCATCTGGATTCCTGTAAGAGATTGAGGACCTTGTTTTCTGTCTTTTAGCCATCTGCCATAGCTGTGTTGGAAGTAACGACAAATAGTACCTTAAGGAAGAGTGTGGGCAGGGCATTTGCCTTGTGTCCATGTAAGGGCTGGACTCTTCCATCCTTTCCATGATTCACTCCACTTTGCCCTACTGCAATGTCAGATATTACCCATAAGCACCTGGACACTCCACCCACTTAGAGCCCTATGCATCACAAATGGTGGGTCATTCCACTGTGTGAAGACTAATCTTTCTTCTAACACACAGATTGTCCCTTTTCATGCATTGGTCTGTGATCAAGGTGGGATTTTTGGCACAGCCAAGGTGTGCTGGTATTCTAGTACCCGCAGATGAGGTTTCTAGGGTTACCGTTTGAGAAGGAAAAAATTGGATGCAGCGGGGAGTTTTTCTGGGGAAGAAACGTGTTTCACTCTGCCTGAGTGATTCTCGCATCTGATTCGAGTGGGAAGGTGTGAGAAGGGGTGAGTGAGGCTGTCGTTTCTGACGAAAGCAGGGCTATCACTGTTGACCTCTCCCTCTCACTAAGGATAATTTCTAATTTAATTCTTTTTTTCCCTTCAATGTTCTTATTAGCACAGGAAGCGTTGTTATGTTTTGTGCTTGCATTTTTAAAAAAAGCACTCAAATTATTTTCCCTGTTGTTTATTGCATTCACGGGCAGCAGGTGTCTCTTGGACAATGGGATTGCAGAAGCTGTGAACACTGTAATTTGAAAGAAATGCAGAGAGCCCTTAGTGGGCAAATTGTTCTTTAAAGGCATCCTAGAAGGGGTGAAGGAGGCTTTGGCCTGGTCCCACAGATTCAGAGGGGGTAACTTCCAGAAAGCGTGTTAAGGAGATTCCTAACATATCTCGTCATCAGGCACTTTCTACAGCCCTCCACCTCCCCTTCTATGCTTCAGAAGTTCACCCCATAGGAAATATGCTAGACTGATTGATGCTGACAGGGACTTATTTGTGGTAGAAATGAAAGTATTAAGCCTCAAAGATTGGGATCCATTCTGGGTGTCACACTTTAAGAGGAGCATAGATGACCTGGAGTATGTGGGAAAGCGGGCGAAGCTAAAGCCACATTAGGGGTCAGGAGAGGGTTAGAGAAGATGTGACAGTTGTTTGCAAATATTTCTAAGGCACCAGATGGAAGATAGATGGGCTTTATTCTGTGCTGACCCAAATGACAGAATTAGGATCACCAGGTAGGATCAGAAGGTAGAATTGTTTTTGAACAATGAGAGCTACCTGACTGTGGAATGGGCTGTCTTGTTGGGGGACACTCTTTGTCAGCAGAAGTCAGAGAAGCTGAGCCACTATAAGGCACAATCTGATGAGACTAGATGTGAAAGAAGCAGTCTCATTCATTTTATCATAGAGCCTGAGGTAGTTATTGGTATCCTAAATAGAGAACCAAGTCTGAAACTCTTTAGGGTCCCCTTTATTTTACAGAAAGCAACAGTTCTAGAATGCTTGTATCAGGGAAATCTGGAAGGTGGGGCTGGGAAGAAAGGACCCTTGAAAAGGGACATTTTTCAGCATAATATCTGACACAAACGAGGTACTCCATGCGTATTAGTAGAATTGACACCTGAGGAGGTGGTATGGCAGAATGCTTGAAACTTAATTTCCGAGTCAGCCACCCTGAGGCTGAATCTGGACACCTCTTATAAACTGTAAAACTTGGGGCAAACCAGCTGACTTCTCAAAGCCTCTGCTCCGGAAAGGGTGATGATAATAGTACCTATCTCATTAGGGTATCTCATTAGGGTGGTTGTAAGGATTAAATGATGGAAATGCCAGCCAAACCAACCCCACTTTTACCCCCTGACTCCTAGAAATGGCCAATAAGAAGGCAGCAGCTTCTCAGACATATTCATCAGGTATTAGATGTAGGTTTGGAAAAGACAGAGAAAGCTAAACCTTCCCACAGTCCCACGTCCCCTGTCACCTTCTCAGTCCCCAACCCACACCTTACCGGAACATCTTCCTCCTTGGCTTCAACACTCCAGGACCATCCAGGTGTATCCACACATTCCTCAGAGTTTCTTTTAGAGGATTGGTGAACTCAACTGTCACCACCATGTCAGAACCGACCATCCTGGCTCCACGGACCTAAGACAGGAGTTGGAGGAGAATGCAACTCATTAGCAGCACATAAAACCTTTCTGCTCTCCTGTGTCCTTAGTCATCTTCACTTTTGCTGGTTCTACAGAATGGTTATTTTCTGGCAATAGAACTTGTGTGATGAGGATAGCTGATTGCTTTGACTGGGGGATACCTATTGAGACAAAGATGGAAAATTACTAATTAGGATCACACTCTTTTCCTCATTATAAAAACCACCCTAATTAGAGCTCAGGTTAATAGCCGTGACCACCAGCTGCTCTTTCTCAGCAGGAGGTGGAAGTGTATTTGGTGAAGCAACACATTTCCGTGGTGAGGGTGGCCAGGCAGACTGCTTCTGGACAGGACTCAAGTTTCCTGCCAGCACACAGGGGATTCCTGCGTTCAAGAGGAAGAAAACGCTCCGGGGGGCTGAGCCTTCTCACCTTTAGGTACACTAGAAAGATATATGGCCAAAGAGGGAGTCTTCACTGTGGAACTTGAAGAAAAGGAATTTGGATACTAAGATAGGCAAAAAAGACTTTTCATCTGCAGTTACAATGTCTGAGTCCAACAGAGTCTAAGCCCTTTGTTGGCAAGTTTATCTACGACAAGTCTCAGAAGTATCAGGTATTTGGCAAGGATCTCATGAGGTGGCCAGAGTTCAAGGTCAGTTCAGCACTTACTAGTAGTGGGGCCTTGGGTGACTTCCTCAAGCTTTTTGAGATTCAGTTTTCCTGTCTCTAAGACTGGACTGACATTCCAGTGGGATCATTGATGTGAAATGCTATTATTATTTGCTCCTAGGCTGTGTTTACTAGGTTCCAGGAATAGTACGCTTTCCCAACACCAACACAAATGAGCTGGAAAATGGCCACGTGGCTCTGGTTGGTTGGTTTGTTTGTTTAAGAGATAATATGTGCCAAATGGATAGATCCGACTAACCTCTACGTAACTTGGGAGATAATAGTAATAGTAATAGTAATAGTTCCCACCTTGTGGGTAGAATGGGATTATACAGATAAAGCAACAAACATGCTATAGGACACAAGGCAAAAGCCCTATACTTTATAGCTCATACTGTTTTTGGAATAGCATTGCTCAAGGTAGGTTGTTTTATTCACCATATATTTAGTGTACTTTCAATTCTGACATCTAGCCAGTGCCCAGCAAATATTTGTGAAATTAGGTTAACTGTTTAACAGTGGAATTTATTGACTGAGTTTCCTATGTAAGGACTCAGCCATTCTTATACCTTATTTCTTTTAAGTGTCATATACTATAGAAAAAAATCATATGGAAATGAGCCTTTCTTATGAACAGAGGAAAAGAGGAAGGACAATTCCCAGAGAAAAAGACTCTCACTGACTGACTTTGCAGTAAAGAACAAATCTTCACAGGCTTTACTCTTTAAGACACAGTTTGTGTCTAAATTTACGTCTATGGAATTTTAAAAATCTATGAGAAAAATGAAAATTGCACCCAATTCTCCATGTTTATTACATTCAAATCAATATCTGCTGGGTGGGATGTGGGGAGTGGTAGGGTCAGAGGGATCAGGTGTAGAACAGACAACGATCATGGTGCTGACCACAGCATATGTCATCAAGATAGCACAAATCATAGGTAAGTGGTTTCTCCAGTGCTTCACCAGTGGTCTTTAGCCTGCCATGCATACAAAGTCACCTGGGGAACTTCACAATCACAGAGGTCTAGGTCCACTCCCAAGCAATTAGCTCAGAATCTCAGAGAGAGGTTGTAAGAAGTTTATTCTAAGCACCCCTGTTGACTTCTAGGAGTCAACTTAGAAAAGTGCTCCCTAGGTGAAAATCTCCAATATAGAAAAAACACTTAGAAGACAGGCTGAAATTTTCACCCCCCTTCCCATATGTCCTGATTCTCTCAATATATACGTTGGAAGTACAAAAGTGCTTTATGAGAATACTCTGAGTTCTCTTGGTTTAATTTTCAAGTGTGGCCAACATATTTTTCCTAAGTTGGCAAAAAAAATTTCAGAACACTTTCAGATTTTTAAATATGTAAGATAAAGGTAATATTTACAAAAGCTATCTGAATTGGAGAAAGTGGGGCTGCTTCAGAGACCCTATTGGTAAAAGTCTGATCACTTTAATTTCGGGGGGATGTTTTGTAGCCATCTGCTCTCTTCATGGCATGCTATTATAGGTACGGAGAGAAGCCCCTTACAAAAATCTGGTAATAGCTACTGACCCTTTCTGAACACAGACACACAAATACAAGACACATACACCTCTCACGTGTGGTTTTTGGGGATTCATTACAGACCCAGAAGATCTATCCATGGACCTCCCCAGGCTCATGGGCTGCAGGTGAAAAATGATTTCCATGCGTGAGGCTAGCTCTACAGGAAAATTCCTGCACTGTGGAAAGCAAAGTGTACCTTTCCAGGTCTATTTTGACAGTGTTGGGGAAATGAAGTGTTTGAAAGTCTGGCCTCTGTTCTTTGGGTCTTCATGGACAGGCTTCAGATTTGGCCATGATTCGAAGATTAAGCCTTCTCACATAACTTCATGCACCATGCCTAACCAGTTTCCCTTCAGATGTTATTTCTGTAGCCGGCTGCTTCCATGGGCGTGTAAATATTCCCTGGGCTTCCCCAATCCTGAGTAGGCAGGAGGCCAGGGAGAAGTGGGAGGGTGAAAGGAGAGGTCTCTTCTCAGGTTGTAGAGTGTTTCTTTTGCAATTAACAAAGACTCAGTGTCCCTTTCCTGACATTCATCTCCTGCACCCAGAATGTAAACTTCCTTTGCCTGACTACTGAGATGCTAATGAACCTTAGAGACTCAAACCAGCCAAGTATAAAAGCCTGCCTAACAGTTAACATCACTGTTTCTGTGTGGGAGACTAAGTGGAGATATGTTCCTCCCTTATTTTGAGGAAAACGGACATAGTATTTTCACAGTGCGTGTTGATTGAAGCGAGGTGCCATGCCTTGGTATCTGCCAAATGCTGAGAAGACCATTGTAGATGAAAATGTCCAAATCTAGTTCTTTAAAGAACGTGCACTGTTCTCTTTTCTTTAATGCTGTAAAAATAATTCCCTATCATTGTCTTTGTATTTCTGAATTTCTTGCTCTTGCAAGAAGTTAAACAAAGGGAGCCTTGAGCAATCCAGAGAAGGTTAGGTCGGGAAAAAACTTTTATGTGTACTCACTTATGCGAAGAGTAGCCATTACTCCGTCCAGAGAAAAGGATAAAGTGTATGTCATTCTTCACGACATCAAAGTCTCTTCTACGTGTTTGATAGTCCTTATTGTTTTCAATACTCTATTTAAAATACCTTCTTTTAAAATTTTTAAAAGATTTTATTTATTTATTTGTCAGAGAGAGAGAGAGAGAGAGAGTGAGCGAGTGCACAAGCAGGGAGAGCAGCAGGCAGAGGGAGAAGCAGGGACCCCGATGTGGGACTCAATCCCAGGACTCTGGGATCATGACCTAAGCCAAAGGCAGATACTTAACTGACTGAGCCACGCAGGCATCTCTAAAATATCTGTTTTTAGGGCACCTGCATGGCTCGGTCAGTTAAGTGGCTGCCTTCACCTCAGGTCATGATCTCAGGGTCCTGGAATCGAGCCCCACATCCAGCTCCCTGCTCAGCGGAGAGCCTGCTTCTCCCTCTCCCTCTTCCTCTGCCTGCCGCTCTGCCTACTTGTGCTGTCTGTCAAATAAATAAATAAAATCTTTAAAAAAAAATCTGTTTTTAAATATTGACTTGGATATGATGCTTTCCTAGTTAAACATTCACCAATACTGACATACTGAGTTCTTGTCTTTTGTAGGACTTCATTATAATGAGAAACTATTTTGATTCTTTGGTCAAGGAGAAAGTTACTGATAGGCACACACACATACACACACACACACACACTTATACTCACTCTTTAATCCTCACAACCCTATGAGGTAGATACTATGAGTCTTTGTTTTCCAGAGGAACTGAGGCACAGGAAAATGAAGTAACTTGTTCGAGTTCACATGGATAGTTAATACGCGAAGAAGTAAGAGAGAAGGCAGGCAGTCTGGTGCCAGTCACGGCTCAGCTACACCCCCTACACGGGCTCTGATTGGTAGCCCTGATAATAGCACCTCGCATAATTTTTAGTGTTTCTTTAGTAATGCAGGCTTGTGTTTCACTTACATTATCTTGTTTCATCCTCCCTACAGCCCTCCTTATGGGCTTGGGGGCAAACATTATCATTATCTTCATTCAATTGACATCAGTCTGACACTTAGAAGATCATCAAAGAACCCAAGTGAACGGCGCTCGTAAACTGGCAGAACCCAGTGAGCAATCTAGGTCTTTCTGACTCCAAAACATTCCTCTTTAAACCCTACATACACTGTCATCTCTGGCAGCAGAGAGGCAAAAATAGTGACTTTTTTTCTGTTGGAAGCAGCTGCTTTGTCTTCTGAAATCCACTGATGAAATCATTCACGATATTAGCTTAGGCTACCATTAAACTTCCAGGTAAGCACAGTGATTATAACCTGACCCTGAACTAAATTTGAAAATATATGTATAACCCAAGTCTTTGTTTTTGACTTCACGGGGGAGAGAATCCGATTCCTACGCCAGAGTAAAACGTGACAAGGTAGCCCCAGGGCCTTGACACATCACTTGACGATAATAGGATTTTCTATTTAAGGTAAAGATAGAAATATAATTTTAGAAAATAACTGGTAACCTAAAAAGAGTGGGATCATATGAAGGTAGATAAGATTCATTATTCTTGAGGTTTTACCTTGTAGATATGTTTCTTTTTTAAGATTAAATATAGCAAACGGGAAATGTATAGAGAAAATTATGTCTTAGGCACCCCAGTTAGCGGTGATTTCTCATTTTTGTTCTCAAATACAGGTTGTTCAGTAGCTGTGCCGAGAAGAGAAATGGAAATGCACACTTATAGTGGCAGGGCTCGCTCAGAGACCTCGTCTAGGATGTGCTCTCCTGGCTGATGGAGCAAGTGCACGGTCTGCTCCTCTGTGACAAACAGCCATGAATGGGCAGAGAATCAGCTCCCTGAGCATGGAAAGCCATGGCTGGTGGTGCCCCATCTGGGAACCTTTGGGGTACATAGGCTACACCTGCTCAGAGCCCCTCAGGATGGAACCCTATAGACTCACATCCTTGTTTTTCTCCACAGATTGAGAAGACAGTGCCAAGGGGGATGACTGCAGTGGGTGGGACACAGAACGTGACCGTAGTCGGGGGGAGCTGAGGGAGTGCTGAACTCAGGGTGTAAAGACCAGGGGATGCTGCTGTGTCCTCGGACCAAGTCCTTCCAACTCTCTGGGCCTCGTTTCCCTGTGTGGTCCTTGGGAAGAAATGTGAAATCATCTGACAGAGCATATGAAACGTGGCACTTATTGACTCTAAATGCAATTGATGTTTAGAGGGAGAATCTTAAATTGCCAGCATGACCACAAGAACTTCCTCACCCATAAGTCCTCTTCTGTGGAAGGACAGATATGGTTTCTCAGGTACTGGAATAAAGAGCCACAACGAGAGAAGCTGCCAGCCTCCACCAATACTTGAAAGAGAACTGGAGAAGCTCAGGTCCCCACGTCCACCAGCCTCCCTGGTGACCTATGGTCCTCCTGGTGGTCCAGACATGCAGCAGAGTCATGGAGAACCCAAGGGAGGTTGGAAGGGATAAATGTGCTTGGTTGGTGACATCGGAGGGTTCTATTGGTCAGGGTTCAGGAGACAGAAACAGTCTTTGTTTTCTTCCTTCCTTCCTTTCTTTCTCTCTCTCCCTCCCTCTTTCTTCCTTCCCTCCTTCCTTCCCTCCCTCTTTCTTTCTTTCCTTCCTTCACTCCTTCCTTCCTTCCTTCCTTTCTTTCTTTCCGCCTTTCTTGCCTGGCTGGAAAGTTTCCGATGTTTACACTGTCACCGAACAAAATGATTTACCCAGTAGCCGTCACAGGGGCACTCATTCCTCAAGCAGTCCTGCAATTTTACCTTCCCCTCCAGGATAGAGGCATGTGAATTGAGATGCTGGAGGAGCGGGGCTCAGGCACTCCCACGGCAACCCTCTGCTTTGCTCTCCTCTGGTTAAATAGGGGCTTTGGGGAGCATGAGCAAAGGGGAAATGAAGAGGATTCTACACTTAACCTCAGTAAGACTGCTGAGTTCCAGTGAAGAAAAACCAATAGTGTTTCAAATCAGAGAAGATGTGGATGTGAAGACAGTGCTGGAGTTTGTCTGTGCAAATTAGGCAAGGGCACCCCTTTGTCGGGGCAGATGCTGCTCCCTGTATGGTACGGCAGGTGATGAGTGGGCTGGACTTGGTTTCCTCCCTGTATCCCCCATCCCCAGGCTGGGTTATCTGCACCAGTGTTGGCCTGGAGTGAGGCCTGCCCAAAGGAAGATCTCAACACACTCCTGGGTTGGAGGTGGGGGACACGGGGGGCGTTTCCTGTGGGACCTGTGTGGTCCTCAAGGCTGCAAGCCCAGAGGACATTCTGCATGTTGACTTCTATGAATCACCTCCCTTCGTTGGTCCTGTAGGCACAGCAGCCAACCTGAGCTAGAACGGAGCCACAGCACTTCTGGAGCTGACAGAGGGCAGCCACTGCTAGAAGGGAAATCAGCAGTCTCTCCCCATTTCAGAGAAAAAGTCAATAAAAATGTTCCCGGTGTTGAGTTTTTCTCTGTGTGTGTGTGTGTGTGTTTAAGCATTTGCTACAACTTATTTACAGAGTGCACACCAAATAACTATTTGTTGGATGGATTGAATACCTGAACGTGTAAATGTGTGAGTGGCTAGAAGGGAGGAATCAAAGGGAAGGAAACTCTTTCAGCCAATGGAGCAAATAATCAAGGAGCACAGGCCTGTTACCATCTTGCTCGTGGGGCTCTTGCCCAACACCTAGTGGGGACTGGGCCCAACTCGGGGTGGGAGGAGGCAGGGAGCCATGTCAAAATGGTATCCAAAAAAGCTTGGAAACTCTCAACTGTTCTCATTTTAAATGCTTAATTGATTTTTTCCTTTTAATTTGGGGGCGCCTGTGTGTGTATGGTTGTAATTAATTTTTTAAAATTTTATGTTTTTATTCTAAAGTTTTTTTTTTTTAAGATTTTATTTATTTGTTTGTCAGAGAAAGAGAGAGAGAGAGCACAAGTAGGCAGAGGCAGAGAGAGAAGCAGGCTCCCTGCTGGACAAGGAGCCCGATGCCAGACTCGATCCCAGGACCCCAGGATCATGACTTGAGTTGAAGGCAGCGGCTTAACCGACTGAGCCACCCAGGCGTCCCGTGTTTTTATTCTAATTCCAGTTAACGTACAGCGTGATGTTCGTTTCAGGTGCACAGCGCAGTGATTCAACACTGCCTCCCCACAGTCGTGACAGGTGCGCTCCTTAATCCCCATCACCTGTTTCACCCAGGCCCCCACTCCCTCCCCTCTGGTAGCGGTCAGCTTGTTCTCTATAGATCAGAGTCTGTTTGTAGGTTTGTCTCTCTCTCTCTCTCTTTTATCCTTCGCTTGTTTGTCTTGTTTCCTAAATTCCACGTATGAGTGAGATCATATGGTATTTGCTTTTCTCTGATTTATTTTGCTTATATTCTCTAGCTCCATCCATGTCACTGAACATGGCAATATTTCCTTCTTTCTATGCCTGAATAATATTCCATGACACACACACACACATCACATCTTCTTTATCCATTCATCAACCGATGGACACGGGCTGCTTCCATATCTTGGTTATTGAAAATCACGCTGCTATAAACATGGGATCATGGTTGTAGTTTTTTTAATCACACACATAGCAAGTGGTTATGTTTTCTCCTAGCAAAACTGTCCCTGGTTCATATGAGGAAATTAGTTCTTTCAGTGCATTGCGATGTCCTATAAAGGCTGCAGGACAGGTTCCACGTGACAATACTACAGAGCTGCTTTCTAATGGCACTTGGATGAGTTCCTTTCCCAGATCCTGAATGGAAGTCATCTGAGGAACACAGAAATGCCTCCTCTCTCACAGTCTCATGCCTGTGGTCTCCTTCCTGTGCATGTTCCCCAGGGTACAGAGCACACACTGCACACCCAGTGGTCAGAGTCGATGCCACCAGGTGAGGTTACATTTGCTCTAGACCAGAGGGCCATATGCTACCCAAAGCAATTCTCAGGGGTGTGCCTGCTGGATTCCCACGCACAGATGGGACCAGGCATGGAGGGAGGCAGGGGATATTTATCAGCAACTACCAGGTCCTGGTGTGGGCTAAGCATTCTCACAAGCATCCCTGATGTTAATGCTCACAACTTGGAGTTTTACATAGGATTGTACTGAGTAATAACTAATAATTATTCATAATATTAATTAAAAGAGTAATTATTATTAATTAAAATAAGAATGAATAATTAAGTATTATTCATTCTACAAAAGTGGGCTCAGAAGTTCAGAAAGACAATGTGTGTGAGGCGGAGAGAAAGGAAGAGGAGGGGGAGGAGGAGGAGGAGGAGAGAAAGCAAGATGGTGACCAGGTGTGAGTGGTTGAGTATGTGCTATGATTACCACAGTTTCTTGCTAGACTCTTTGTGGGGATTATTTCAATGATCCCTCCCAGAAACCCACCCAGGCAAGGACTCTTTATCGGATCCATTTTACGTAGAAGGATAACCTCCAAAGCAGCTCACATGGGATTATGAATTCAGGCGATCTGACTCCAGTCTTTGAAATCACTATGCTGTTCTTCCTCTCTACAGAGGGACTGCCGGTGTCCCTCCTGGAGTTCTCATCTATTTGGCTAAAGAACCTGAAAACTGAAGCCTTCACGGTGATGGAGAACCGGAGAAATCCACCAGAACTGTTTCCATGTTACACACCACAGATTGCAAGCGAGCCAGTCTCTAGCCTGGAGAACAGCCAGATTCCCTCCACGTCCCCGCCCTCTCCAAAAAGTAGCTATTCACTAAAAATCAAAATGGTGAATCTTTTCTTGACTTACAGCATCTTACAACTATCAACACATGAGAAAAACTCCGTGTCTGATTTTAATAAAACATACTTTTCTCTTCAAAATATTTTGATAGCACAGATAAAGAGCTGCGTGCTCATTAAAGTTTAATGAGTGTCTCTCCCTGCCATTTTCCACATGAGGATCATACACTATGACTCACGCATGGTGGATGCCGGGAGTAGTTAACTGGGAGCACAATTTAACCCAGTCTCAATCTTTGTTTTCACAGGGACACATGCAGCCCCAGACGGGGTCCATTAGGGTATAAGCACACGTCTGCTGACCTCCCTGCTTTGAGAATGACATAGGTTCAGACAGGTGGGAGCAATAGTGCTCCTGGTTGATCTTTATTTGCTCTAAAAAGGGAGGAAGGTAAGGAGAGGGGCACACCAGTTGCCAGGTGACCCCAATCTCAAGGCAAAGCTGGGGTCTCCCAAAAGAGGGCAGTGCCTTGGACAGAGGTTTATCTTCATTAGTCTCCTGCTGCCTGCCTCAACTCCATCCAGGGCAGGGCTTCTAGATCTTTCTGTAGGCTGCCTACCACTCTCCTTGCTTTTGCTCCCACTTTCTCCTAGCCTCTGGGGTGGTCTCTGCACCCACGCCTGCAGATTGAGATGTTATCCATTCATTGAGGATTGTCTACTGTTCTACCACCTTGAGTTTTGGTGCCTCCACCTGATGTGATCTCTCCTTCCCAGAAGAGCACACACCCTCTGTTAAGGCAGGCACTTTCCACGGAATTTCCACGTAAGAGCAATGCAGCCTTGGGGTTATCTGCACAGACTTCCAGTCAGAAAGAATCCACTCCTTCCCTGACCAGCACATTATTACGGGCAAGTCAGTCATGGACAGATTAGTGACCATACTAACAACGGCCACCCGATGCTCGGTGTTTACTGTGTATGAGGCATTAGGTATCCATTAGCTCATCATATACTCACAACAACCTATGAGGTGAGTATGGTGATTTGCAGACGGGGAAAAAGAAGCTATGAGAGATTCAGTGATGCGTCAAGGCTCACACGCATGAGAAAGTAGGCTTTGATCTCACAGCGTTTGGTCCCAGAACACACGTTTTTTATCATGATGCTACCACCCACTGGGGGCTCTGTTTTCTCATCTGTAAAATGGAGACTGCAATAATGCCCATCTCTAGGATGGTCACACGGACTAACTAAGATAATACCGGAGAAGTACAATAATCGAGAGCTCGGTGGCTCCTAGCTGCTGTCATTGTCATCACCACAGGCTGGTCTCATCCCTCTCCTGCCCCAAAGTGAAGGGTGGGATGGGCAAGTCCTTCTAACACTTTGTCTCTCACGCAGGGTCACCTGCATTCCTCACAGGGGCCTTGAGAGGGTCTGTCCACTGTGGACCTGACCTAGGCTCAAAGAGATGGACAAAGTATTCTAGCGTCTTCCTAGAATTCGGGGATGTGCATCCTAGGTGACTGTGGACCCCTTAGCCATTTTCTGCTTTCACGGCCTTTACCCCCTTGCCAACTCCTGCTTTAGACAAGTAATTCAACTCCTCTCCCTGAGGTCCCCTGGGCCAAGGTTCATCATAACCTCCTCTTTCTCCTCTCCTCTCACTTCCCCCTTCCCTCCTTTTCCATCTGCCCCCTTCCCTCTCCCCTTCGACACCTTCCTTCCCTCCTCCCCTCCCTCTCCTGCTCCTCTCTCCTCCCTCCTCTTCTCTCTACTCCCCCTGCTTCCCCCTCCTCTACCCTACCCCTCTCCTCCGTTTCCCACTTCCCTCCCTTCCTTTTTGTCTCTCCTCTTCCTTCCTCTCCCCTGCTCCTCTTCTCTCCTCCCTCCATCCCTCCCTCCCCCACAACTTCCTCTCCTCTTCTCTCCTCTCTTCTCCTCTCCTCTCTTCTCCTCCACCATTATCCCTCTTCCCTCCCCTCCTTTCCTTTCCACCTCTCCTCTCCTCTCCTTACCTCCTCTCCCCTACTCTCCTCTTACGCTCCCTGTTTCTCCCTTCCCTCCTTTTCTCTATGTCCTCTTTCTCTCTCTCAGTCATTCTCAGCACGATCATATCATCAGTAGGCCAAACAGTATCCCAGATCTCCGGCCCTGGAGCCAGAGTTTCTGGAACCAGGGCCCCCTACAGCTTGGTGACATCTGGGTGGCTGTTGGGGTGTGAGGTGTTTTATGCAGGAGCACCTCTTCCCTTGCTTGGATTTAGTTTGTCCCTGGGGTTGGTATGGTTAATGAGGTTAGTGGTTGGGGCAGCTGAGGTGAGGATGTTGGTGAGGATGTGAGGAACAAATAGCACTGGGCAGCAGCCAGGATCTCCATCTCGCTCTGGCTGGAGCCCTGGTCAAATGGCCCCGCCTCTAAGTAAGTTTCCTCCAGGAACAGCATCTCCCATACCTTTACGGAAATAAAAATTAAAAAACAAAAACCCATAACTCTTTTAAAGGATGCTGCTGTTTCCCGGGTCACTCCACTTGTGGCCAAGGGAATTTCCACTCTGCCTCAGGGGAATTTCACTGCTCTTTAGGTAAACCCAGAAGACAACCAACAAATAATCTTTCACATTAATGATGTCTCAAAGATGAAAGGTATTAGTTTCCTTTATACATCCAGTTTATTGTCAGTGGTGCAATTAAATTCTATCTTATGCTGTGGCTGGAGCATCCCCCAGCTTGGAGGGCCTCTCTCCTGAGACCTTCACAGGGGACAGTGCATTGGTTCTTAATGAAGTGGGCCCCGCTTCTGGTGGGACATGTCTCCCAGGGTGCACCTGCCATTGTGGAGGGACCCTGGTAACGGGACGGGCACCTCTCTCTACTGAATGCCGGTCCTCATGGCGTTGATGTCCCCTCTGGAGGAGCCCTATCCCACCCTCCATTTGCAGCTGTTTCCTGTTCTGCCTGAAGACCCCGCCTGACCTCATTTTTCAATTATCTTCTCAGGCCTCTTGTGTGGATAGGACTGTCCTGGGCTGTGGGCGGTGCCCAAGGGGGAAGGCCTCGTGATGACTTAAGCCTTTCTCAAAATGAAGGACTTGGGCTGTCTGGATGGGCATGGTCCGTCTGTGCTTGTGTAAGCCCCGGCCTGGGGTGACTTGTTTGTTACATGGCAGTCCTCTCGTGCCCTGTGCACAGCACTAGACCCATGACGGCTGCCCCACTGAATGAATTAGCTTTACAAATGATTCACAGCAAAGGATTCATGAGACCCTGGGCTTACCATTCCCCCACCCCTGCCACCTCTAGGGCCATTTAAGATATGCGCAACTTGGTAAACTTTGATCATCTCTTTAGAAGAATGATGCTTACCGTCTGTGCTAATATTTTTAATCACTTTTGGAAAAAAAAAAAGTTCTCCAGCACCTTGGAGTAAGGCTGACAAAAGGTGCCATACCCCAAGGACACGGATGGAGGCCTGGGTTTCTGCTCACAGGATAGGAAGGTATCTCAGGATGAGGCTACTGATGGTGCCAGTGTCCCTCCAAAGAGGGAGTGAACAGGTTGCCATATTTTTGTTCCATTTCCATCTGTCCTCAGCCCTTCTCTGTTAAGTTTCTTTGAACAATTTGGGAAGAGATTTCTGGTGGTAAATGGAGTGACAATGTAAGAACTACTAGGGAAACGGGCAAAATAACCCTATGGTGATAGAAGTCAGAAAAGTGGTTCTCTTGGTGATGAGGGAAGGGATTATTGACTGGAAAAGTCATGAGGAAGATTTCTGGAGTGTTGGGACTCCTTGATGTTTTCATCTGGCTGGGAGCTGCCAAGCGTCCACGTATACACAAACCCCCTGTCGCCAAGCTGACATCTCAGTGAGTGCCTCCTACTGTATACAGTTAGATCCCAATGAACAAGATTACTGTCCCAAAGGCACACAGGACACAATCCCAGTGGTTTCCATTTCTTGCCATGCCTGACCCACTTTACTCTGGAGACACTGAAATTCTATCTGCATCCATTACACATCTTTATCTTCCTCCACAAGTATGTTTATACCCACAGGTTATATTTATATCTGCAGCCACATCTATATATTTAAATCTGGAGAGGAGAGGAAAGTGTTATATGTGTGTGTCTATATATAGGGTAGTTTACTTCTTTCAAAGAACAGGAGGATCTTAGCCCCCCCCCTTTTTTTTGTTGAGCAGGACACACACACACACACACACACACACACACACACACTAAAAATCCCTGACTGCCTAATCAACAACCTTGCTTTCTCCCTTGCCTGAGATGGTGAAACCGACCTTGATGACGAGCTGGGGGATGGTCAGCACGGTGGACTTCTGCTTGGCCAGAACGTCCTTGGACTCGTTGACACGCGCTGTGACGAAGAAATGCAGGTATGCTTGTTCCAGCAGCTGGCCCATGTACTCGCCCGCTCTGATCAGCACCTCCTCTTTCTTGACTGGCAGGAGGAGAAACAAACACACAGGGCATCAGGACCTGAGTGAGATCTGCTTGACTTTGCCCAAGTGCCCCACCCTCTTCCCCACCGGGATTCAAGGGAGCAAAAGGACCTCAGCATCCACCAGACGCACAGCCAAGGTGTGGGGTGAAGACTCAATCGAGGACGAAGTCTCCTGCTTCTTGGATACAAGAAGAATGTGCTAAAATTTAATATTCAAGAAAGCCTTACTAGAGAATGTGTCAATTTTTCCAAACGGTGCTTTTACTGTTGTAAAAACGCAAAGCCATGACAGGGCTGTTCAAGATCAAGGACAAAGGGGTTTTAACTGTGGCTATATAGACTTGACCAGGGACGATCCCGAGATGACAGATATGGAGCTGTGAAACCCAGGGACACCAGTCCATGCCCTGCCCCCTCGTGCAACAAGAAACCTCTCTCCCAGGCCATAGGCCACCCTTGAGCAGAACTGTCAGCTACCTGAACCCTCTCCTTACAGCTCTTCAGCTTTTCTTTCCAGCTTTTTCTGTACCACTCTTACATGATTTTTCCATTCAAGAGAATGAAGCCTATGAAATCAGTTTTTACCTGAGGCATCAAGCTCTTTCCCATCCCATTCCTATTTGCAATGTAGAGGACCTCTGTGCCAAATGCCCGTTTCCTGAAATCACTGACCTTAGCTTTTTGGTGTTGAGGACAGGCCAGGGAGACTGGCACTTGGAGGCCGGGGAGCGGTCCGGGCTCCCCTCCATTCACCATCTGGGCTGAGGGCGGGAATGCTATCTCGTGGCTCTGAGTATAACAGAGAGGTCTTGTTCGGCTGCCCTGCCCGCTTTCTCCATCACTCTCATTTCCCACTGCTTGGGATTCGAGAGAGCAAAGAGGCCAACCCAGGCGGTGGTGTAGCACCTGCTGCACCTGCTCAGAGTCAGGTGCTAGTGCGGCGTGGACTGCCGGCCCTGCAGGGCAATGCGTGGTGATGCCTCCATCCCTGTGTCCGGAACAGAGGCTCTGCAAATGCTCACAGGATGCAACATCTCCCCTACTGCTTCCCTGCCCCATGTCTGCCTTTGGCCGAAGATTCCTCCTCCCTGTGGACGTTATTAAAGGGAATGTCTCCCAGCGTCCATTGCTTTACGTGCAGGTGCAGGGTATAGTCAGTCCCCAGTAAGCAGTCCTGAAATGAGGACAGGATACTGTGTAGGGTGAGCTGGGGCACAGGGAAGGCCCCCTGACTTGCCGGCCCACAGGCGAGGGTGCATCAGCACGCTCATCAGCGGCCTCAAAGCCCCTTCACAGATGAACAGGCACTGTGACGTCTCTAGTCCCCAGTGAAGTAGAGTTTAGGAGGCTGGGATCCAGGCATTATTTTACAGGTTCGCAGCTGACTTTAATGTGCAGCTGGGGTGGGGAGACATTTATCCAATTTATCCATTTATCCATTTATCGAGAGGATCCCCACAGGATCAGCTCTGTAGAAGCCTTGGTTCATGTAGAAGGTATGGCCCTTCCCATCCAGGAGCTTGCTGCTCAGAGTGTGGCCTGCAGACTATCACCTGTGAGCTCGTAAGAAATGCAGGTTCTCTGACCCCCCACCCCCACCCCAGCCCCACCCCCAGCTCACTGAATTAGGATGTGCTTTTGAATAAGATACCCGTAAGATGCATATTCAACTTTGAGAAGCTCCCAGATTTAGGAGGACCTTGGCTTGAACTTGGCCCTTGAATTCTGCTTTTTTAATGACCCGTTCATATTGCCTTCTTTGGGTCTGATCCTGGAACCTACTTCCTCTTTGGCTCCCCTGGAAATTAATTGTCCAGACACATAAGACTCCATCCCTTGACTGGATACAACCTCAGAGGAGCACAAGGGGGCCTGTTTTTCATGCCCCCAGCTCTGGATGGATGGAGTGGCAAATGGCATGCTTTGAAGAACAAGTGTTTTGTCTCCAGCAATAATAATAATAATAATAATAATAATAGGCTTCCTCTGGTTTTTACTGGCAGAGGGGCTGTGTTCGACCACTGAGTTCCTCAAGGCTGGTGAGATACGCCAGACTTCTTTCTACCCACCTTAATGGAGGCTTTTGCTACCTTTATAATGTTGGCACCAGGACAACATTCTCTGGGGTAGAACATTCTCTAAATCATAGCACTAAGGAAACTGGGCTGTGCTTCCAAGCCCAAGAGAACAGTGCTCCTGAAATAGTATGTTATGTAAGTGCTATGTTTTGCCACTGCACAAGAAATTGTTCTAGATAAAGTTTATTAAACGTGGCAAGAGAAAGAAGAATAGGTTTTCATTCTATGAGTGGTGAAGCTGGGCTCCTGCCAATATCACTTACTGTGTCTGGGGAAAGCCGAGGGAGACACAGACAGGAGCTGCCTCATCTCTTTTTCCAAAAAGCAAAGAAAACTAAATATAGCCAAGTGGAAATGATAGCACCTTTGAAGGTACTGGAAGGTTTAAGTTATTCAAATCTTCCAAGCTGATTCTAGCCCACACATTCTCTTTAATCATCAATCTGGAAAGTATGCCTCCCATTCTACTTGGAAAACTTTCTTTGCAATCGAGCCTCCTAGGAGTGTAGTCTGACCTGCTTGATCAAGGTCTAGAATCAGGTGGCTTTTTGCAACACCTTGCGATTTATTTTATTTTATGATTATTATTTTTTTTCCAATTTATTTTAGATTGCATTTTGCAACCTATTGCATTCAGTTAAGTCCACCTGGTCACTGTCCCTAGATCAGTGACCGAGAGGGTTAATGTATCATGCCATTCCAGCCCACTAACTCACAGAAGCTCATTTTCTTATTGGATTAGGGAGAAAAGGGGAAGGGGATGGAGAGATGGGACTCTCGTGAGGTGGTACAGGATGGTGCATAGTGAAACCTGAGTTAGATCATGCCCCATTTTGGCTCAAAATCCTCTAGCGGCTCCTCCGCTCACTTGGAATCAAAGCCTAAGTCCTTACAAGGCCCCACAGTTCTTGATGTGGTCTAAACCATCCACTCTCCCTTGCCACCTTTGCTCCCAACTCTGGTTTCCTTGCTACACCTTGAACACATCAAACAGGCCTCAGGGCCTTTGCATTTACAGTTTCTTCTGGCTGCAAAGCTTGCTCCTTTCCTTCTGCCAGGTTTCTGTTAAATGTCATCCCATTAGAGAGGTTTTCCCTGATCATTCCACCCCTGCCAACATTCCTTCCTTCCCTCACCCTGTTTTATATTTCTTATTATGTGCATTACTTTACTATATGGGACTTTGTTTATTGCCCAGCCCCACCTCTTAAGACCACAAACCCATGAGGGTTGGCACTTCTGCTGTGTTCATGGCTATGTCTCCAGCACCAAACAGCATCTAGACATTAAGCAGCAAATAAAGGTTAGGGGAATGGATCTACAATCCCGTGATGTGGGTGGTATTGTTCCTATGCACAGAAGAGCTCAGATTAGTTAAGTAACTTGCCTTGGGACACACAGCCTGTAGGTGACATAATCACACCTAAAATCTCCATTTGTCTAATTCCAAGTCTCAGTTTCTCTAAACTCCACCCTTTGAGTCCTTTATACCGACTACTCTTGTCTTTAAGTATTCCCCTTCCTACCTTGAGGGATAGGAAAAGTGCTAGATCTCTTAGTACCCCCCCACTCGGCCCAAAATGTACCATGATGATTTCCTAATTGTTAGTCACGTGAGGGTAGCTCTGGAAATTTGTTCCCCTACGGTTGGGTAGGTTTCTTGGAATTAGGATTCTTAGGAATGTTCCCCATTTTTCTGGGAATATCTTTCTAAAACCCTCACAAGGGTACTGATTGTGGCTTGGGACAGCCCCTGAAGCCAGAAAGCCTAAACAACTGGGATGCGTGAGTCAGGCAGTCCCCGTGGGCCATATTAGTCTTGCTTGTCTTCACGTTGTAAAACTCGTTATTTGTACACCTTTAAAATTTTTTTCTTTTTCTTTGCCACATGTCAGGCCAGCAGAAATCGAGTGCTCTGAAGGGTTCAGGTCCTGAACCCTTGGCCTGGAGACTGGTTTCTCCTGGTTAGCTCATTTTACCAGTTGTGCGGCCGACCTCTGTGCCCCCTAAATACTTGTACCCCAAGAACTGAGAAGCTGAAGTCTGTCGAGCCTAAGCTTGCTTAAAATATCCCGAAGTTTTACACTGAAGGAGAGGCTTTGCAAGGGCACGTGTTTGAGGGAGGCTGGGCAGGGTCAAGGATGAGAAAGAGACCCCATGAGAGGTGGCAGAGAGAACAAAGCCCTTCAGAGGCTCCTGGACAGCACGCCCCGAGTCTCTAGTCTCTTCTCCCAACGGTGGGCTCTCCCCTGTCCTGATATACCAGCAGATGAGTTTTCAGAAATGGCCTATATATGCAGAGCTCGGCTCTTTTACCTTCTCGATGGTAAAGTAAAACACATCATTCCTGCTGGGGCAGTCCCCCAAAATGTTACGTGATTGTGGGATAGAGATACCAGTGGGCGGGGCAGGGGAATGGCTTTCTGACACAGGAAAACATCGCAAACTTTCCTGGGCACTAAAAGCCCCTTGGGATTTTGTTACGATGTAAATCCCGGGTCAACATATCTGGGGTGGGGGCTGACAGTCTGCATTTCTAACCTGCCCCCCCCCACCCCCACTCTAGTCCTGGCAGGGATTCTGATGTTTCAGGTCCTTGGCCCACACTTGGAGTCGCAAGAAGTTACATTTAATTTTCATGACTCGGGGCGGGGGGGGGGGGGCTCCAGGCTTTGAAAGTTTCAGTGTTCACGTCTACGCATGAGAGGGGAAGCTGGAATCTGAGGCCCTCTGGCAGAAAGGGGTTCTCCTCTGGGGTTCATATTCCCGAGCTCCGAGGTAGAACTTCAACTTTGACAGGAAGTTATTATTATTATTTTTTAAGATTCATTTATTTATTAGAGAGAGAGAGGGAGAAAGAGGGAGAGAGTGGGGGAATGGGCAGAGGGAGAGAGAGAGAGAGAATCCTCAAGCAGACTCCTGCTGAGTGCAGAGCCAGAAGGAGGACTTGATCCCACCACCCTGAGATCATGATCTGAGCCTAAACCAAGAGTCAGACGCTTCACCGAATGAGCCACCCAGGCGCCCTGACAGGAAGTTATGAATGAGTGGCAGCACCAAGCCAGACAGGGAGGCAGAGAACAAGTTCCCAGGAGAAGAGCCCCTCTCGTTAACTTACGAGACAAGGGCTCCAGCGTCACTTCGAACGTCTCCTTCTTGAATTCCGTCTTGGAGACCCCCGTGTAGAAGACAATGTTGCCCGAGAGATAGGCCGAGAGGGTGTAACGGCTGGGGCTGTTGTTCTGGAAGGTGATGGTGAGCTTGAAGTCTCTTCCCAGCACAGCATTTTCTACTTCAAAATTCATGGTCACATCAGACCTGGGTTTGAGGATGCCGTCCGTGTTGATGGGCTTTTTAGCCCCATACATCAGGGCAGTTTCCAGGGCCAGCCTCTCTTCTTCTTGGCCTAGGAGAGACTCAGAGATCATGACAGGGGAAAAGAAATGCAATCCATCCAAGAGAAATTATGAAACACTCTGCGCTCTGGGCACTGTGTGCTCTGCTCATCCGTTGGCCTCTGTAAGCCACCGACTGTGCTTCGAGACAGGTGTTATCGTTATTCCGGGGCTACCAATTCTCCAAAATCAGGTTTCTGGGGAACTATGACCTGCCTGGGCTGCCGAGTGGCATCTCCAGGGCTTATCTGAAAGGGGGGTGCTGAGGGGTTGCTCTGGGGGCTGTTTCTCCAGGGCTGCTACTTTGGGGTTCTGCAGGCAGAGTTGGCCCAGTCGCACTCTTCCCAAATGGTAGCACCAGTTTGCTTCCCTCCGCAAATCCCAGCTAGAATTCGGGGCTCTCCAAGCAAAGATTTTGGCCATAGTTGCATCTTGCCATTCCACATTGTGCTCTACGAGTTTTCTCCTATTCACAGATCTTTCTGATAAGACCTGTCTTCTTCATTGTCTCTCTTTCCACGTGGGCCTGTCCCACTTGCTACTACTGACCTGACCCCTGGGCAGCTGCCGTCCTGCCCCTCTACTTCTTCCCCTGGTGCCATTCCCCCCTGACAGAGTGCAGAGATCCCCCATTTTTTTGCATATAGTGCACAGCGCCATACAGTCAGATCTGGCAAGTCGTTAACAAGCCTTCCCTGCCAAAGGGCTCTAAAGTCAAGTTCCCTTAGGGAGCACTGGGTTATCTAGTGCCTCCAGATAGATGTTCACTGTCTTGATTCCAGCCTATCAGACGTTCTGAGCCTGAGCCCTACAGTGAGGAATCTTAGTTAACATAAGACTTCCCAAACTCATCTGATGCAAAACACATTTTTTTTTTTTTTGAGGAACACCTATTGGCATCTGGGGTACACTGAAGTTCTAACACATTTGGAGATGTGTGTGCTTTTTTTAGGAAAATGTCTTCTGTGGGGTATCCAGGGTGATGGTAGAGGAGATGAAGGTAGGGACAGAAGGAGAAGGGGTGAGCTCTGGAAGAAACAAACAGTAGCTTCGGGCAGGTGTGGAAGCAAGAAATACAGGTACAAGTCAGACCTCAGAGCTCGCTCCTCCTGGCTCCGAGCTAGGCTGATGTTCCTTACAGAGCTCTGGACAAAATGCTCACTTGAGGGGACAGAGAGAGTCTCTGTTCTCCTTACCACCCAAATACCTTTGGGTACATCTTAGTGCATTGTGGAAGACACAGAGGCAAATTCTTTGACTTGTAAAAACTAGTCATGGGAATGGCTAGCAAAAAAAGAATCACCTGGAAATAAAAGTGCAAGCTTTTAAATTCATTAATTTTAAGACAATGCGTTCTACTTAGCAATGAACTGCAGGGTAGATGAAGAAGTCAATTAACAGCAACAACTATCGCTGAGAGCTAACTCTGTGACAGGTATTGTGGTGAGGTGTGTACTGGGCATTGTCTCCTTTAATCCTCAGAGAACTCTACAAGGAAGAGGCTATTATTACTATCCATGTCCCTGTTTGTAAAAAAAAAAAAAAAAGGTGGGGGGTTGCTACCTACATCAGAAGGCTTTTAGGAGGTCTGGAGGCATGCATAAGAACTGGTACTTTGCAAAGACAGTAGGTCTTGCAAACAAACGTGAATGTGTGTGTGTGTGTTAATTTCTCTGATGGTCAGGATTGCAAGAATGTGCCAGGAGCAATTGGTCTAGGACAACCATTGGCTAGAGCACATGTTTACAGATCAATAGGAGGGAGACATTGTCTCCCTGTAAAGGGAAGGAGGGGCTATGACAAGGAAAGCTCAGTGAAATATTTTAGCAGAAAGCACCTGGCCAACAGCTCCTCGGGAGAGTTTTATTGATGATCGCTTTGGATGGGCACCAGATATGCATTTAGACAAAATGCAGGAGGGGAACACCAGCACCGGGGAGCTACCTGGCAGAGAGGTGCCATCCCGGGGGAGAGAGGCCGAGCTGGCCCAGATGAGGGGAAGGGGCAGTGGAAGGCTTGTGGCGAGCCACGAGAGACTTTCTATGGCATCACAGACAGAGGAGCCTCTGGTCTCCTCCAGGGATCAGCTTCCCGTGAGCAGGAGCCGCCCGCCCGTTTTTCCAGGAAGCACAGGCCCAGATAGGAGGCAGGAATGTCAGGGTTTCCCCAGAGCTCTATAGAATTCCCGTCTCTCTGCAGCTGTGCTTTACGCTCTGACATCTTACATAATTCAAGGCCATGAATTTAGTGCTGTGGGAGAATGATCTAAAGCAAGACTGTATTTTCTGAGATTCCTCTATGGCCTCCAGGAGCAAGGTCAAAAGCATCTTTCCGTTAACCGGGATGTAATGAAAGTGCCCCTCTATGTTTGGTAAGCTTCTCACTGCTCAGATTTTTAACTCAAAGGTCACCTTCTCAGAGAGCACCCCCTTCCATCACCCTGTGTAATGTGTCCCTGTAAGGACCTATTTTATGTTTATATTTTGTCAAGAGGCTTTCATTGAGGTTAAACAAAACCTTGTTGTTTAGCCCTTGAACTGTCCTTGCTCCCCTTCCCCCAGGGGATTCACTTAAAGGCAGGTCCGGGAAACCAGCTCCGGGTAACAATGCCCAGATACAAAGGTGGGTCAGGCCAGGTGGAGACATCCGATCAGTAGGGGGTTTGCATACTGTCTCCCTAGCTACCAAGGAGTATGGGCCCCCGCCCTTTGGGAACCCTTTTGGCCCCAATCCTAATCAAGGTGTAATAGGCTGATTCAAATGTCTACTAGGGTAAATTATAATTCAATTGGTCACCTAGCATCACTGTGGAGTTTCCTGTGTGTGTTACAATCTTATTGGTCACCTGTGCGTGGCCAGGCCCAACCGCATGGCCTTTACCCTTAAAAGCTAGACTGTGAAACAGAGAAGGGTTGCCCTCTCTTGTAAGAGGTGCGGCCCCGAACGTTCGGTTAGATTCTTGATGCTTGGCGCGAAATAAAGCTTTGCTTGACCTTCGCTTTGTATCAGTCTCGCTCCTTTAATCACGGACCCGTTATTGGGGCATAACAGTCCCCAAGCCCAGTCCTCCCATCTCTTACGAACACATTACCTGGTTTTTGTCCTTTTCCCAGCACTTGACACTGCATAACATTATTTTCCTCACTAGAACCTATCTCCCTGTTCCCAGGACCTACGACCCAGCCTGGCACAGAGGCTTTGAAGGATCAAGGTTTGGAAAAGCACTTGCTTTCATCCAGAGACAGAACTTTCATCTTTATAATGGATACGAAATAGTCCAGTTTTGGGGTATGTGATGTGCATTTAAATTCACCTGTGGAAGTGTCACCCGTGTTAGCATTCATTTGGCTGTTTGGTGCTGCTTGAGCCACTGTGATGTCCAGGCACTGTGTTAGGCTCAGATGAGAAGCACAAGCCTTCCCCCCCTTGTCTCAGGGACATGTGCAGAGGGATCGCTATCTGTGTCCATCACAGATGCCGGGTCAGATGTTTGCATGTGGGGCAGGCAACAGGGGGAGAGACTCAAGAGCCCCTGGGGGCAGGGAAGACTTCTTGGAGAGGTGTTTCTCTCGGCAGTGAGAGCAAAGGCATGAAGAAAATGGCAGCCTGGCTCTCAGGAGGACTGTGAGTGAGCAGCTCTCCGGGCTGCTGCTTGGGGAGCCTGTGGGTGTGGTCAGGAGGAGGAGCTGGACGGTCCCAAAAGGCAAACAGCAGAAGCTTGGTGAGCTCTGACTGAAGGGCCCTGCAAGGCAACAGAGGAGATCAAGGGCTCTTAAGCAGTATCCTAACAGGCTCAAATTTGTATTTTAAATATGTCACTTTGGCAGCAATGCACAGGTTAGACAGAGGGAAAGAGAGGATGTGGCGGGAAAGTAGCCTTGGGAAGTAACCCAAGGTAGCCAGGAGAAAAATACTCATACACTGACTAATAGTAGGAGTATTGTAGTAAGAAGAGAATTACTAGCAGGAGCAGAGAGTAACTTTTTTTTTTTTTTTAAAGATTGTATTTATTTATTTCACAGACAGAGATCACATGTCAGACAGAGATTACAAGTAGGCAGAGAGGCAGGCAGAGAGAGAGGGGGAAGCAGGCTCCCTGCCAAGCAGAGAGCCCGATGCGGGGCTCGATCCCAGGACCCTGGGATCATGACCTGAGCCGAAGGCAGAGGCTTTAACCCACTGAGCCACCCAGGCGCCCCCAGAAAGTAACTTTATCGGACACTTATTCTGTATCAGGCACTATGCTAAGGGCTTTCCACACCTGATACCACTGAATTCTGAGTGTCCATAGTATAGAGAGACAGGAGAGGAGATGAATTTGAACTATTTCAAAGGGGACATTTTGAGGGTTTGCTGCTTGACTGATTCTTGAGTTGCTAAACTTGGGGGGACTGTGGTTCTCTTCACCGGAGTCTGGAGTAGGGGAAAGAGATCCAGGCAAGGGAGGGAATGAGAGAAGGTGACATTCTAGAAGGGTCGGTTTCGGGTTTTTACAGGAGACTTAGGGGAATGTGAAGCTGAACAGAGAAGCTGGGCCAGAGACACCAACGGTGTGTGTGGGGGGGTGAAGAGTAGATATGTGAAGAAAGAACGAGGCGTGTTCGGTGGGGAATATATTGCTGAAAAAAGAGTTGCCTATTTTTTTTTTTTTTAACACAGGTGACACCGGATCCTGCTTAATGCAAATGAGAATGAGCTAATAGGGAAGGAGACTTGGAAATACAAGTGACAGAGGGAATGATTGATGGGACAAAGAGGAAATGGGATCCAGACACCATCATAAAAGAAGACAGATGGCCGCAGAAGTTTTAAGAATTCTGGTTTTCAAAATTTTATAGTTTCCTTATCTTACATATTAGAAAAAAAAGTATAAAATTAATATTAAGCTTTAGTTCATCCACGTGAAAAATGATCTTTTCACAATTTAGTTAATTAAAATAGTTAATCCCTGAATCTGGTAATAATTTCTTCTCTATGTTTTTATTCATCTCCACATTTTAGTGGCCACATTCAGCATTTATGGTTAGAGAAATTATATGAGACATTCAATAATGAGCATCGGAGTGACAAATGTGTGACCATGGATGCCGGCAGCCTTTCCTAGGGGCCCGTGGCAACGTCTATAATCGCTCAGTTGGTCCCACCAGATTCAGGCATGGTCTCTGAATCCTTCTGTAAAATAGCTCCCCACTTGGTCATTCCTAAGGTCAGAATATAAAAGGTAGCTGCCATTCTTGATTAAGAGGCTAATTAATCTCCTGGGATCAAACTCCAGCCCAGGATCCAGGTGGGGTGTCTCATAACTATCTATGCAGATTGAGGGGTTCTTTTGCTTGGACCAGACCCCCATACTGTCCACCACCCTGAGCCTTGCCTTCTTGCCAAACTCTGGAAGCCTGAACCTCAGCTATCTTCCTTATCTGGAGTGGGCACATGTTACTTCTTTTAATCTGGTGTCCAGCCCTGGTCTAGCTCCAACTCCTCTTCTGTTGGACTGGACTTTGGTCCTTTCTCTTTTGACATCTGACCCTGATTTGGCCTTCACTGTCACCTCCACAGATGACAGCTGATGACAATGGTGCTCTGCTGTGTGGTTTAGAAGAGTCAGCTGGTTGTCTGGATGGCTCCCTGTAGGGCCATGGCTTTTTCTCTACACTGTTCAAGACTTTTTCCACATCAGTTTATCCACAATCCCTGATGGACTGCCTTTTCCTGGAGAAGTCTCCCCTCGTAGTGTTTCACCTGGCCAGTTCCTGTCTCTCCTTCTGTCTCATCACTAATGTCCTTCAGGATCCCAAGTCTAATTTGGAAACTCCCTTCTCTGTGCCCTGTTCTGGGCACCTGCTGCACAGCATGGTGAGGGGTTGGTTCCTGATCATCTCTCCAGCTAGACGGGAAAACAGGTCTGTGTGTCTCATCCCTACACAACAGTGCTGGAATATGGTGGGTGGTTAAGAGCAAATTGTTGAATGGATGAATGAACAGATTACGGAATGTTGCAGCTAGTTTCTTTTTCTCTCTTTTTTTAAGATTTTATTTATTTATTTTTTTTTTGTCAGAGAGGGATAGAGCGTGCACAAGCAGGGGGAGTAGCAGGCAGAGAGAAACAGGCTCCGCACGAGCAGGAAGCCCAGTGCGAAACTCGATCCCAGGACCCTGGGATCATGACCTGAGTGGAAGTTAGTGCTTCACCGACTGAGCCACCCAGGTGTCCCTCTTTCTCTTTTTCTATGGACTTTTATTTTTCCTTTTCAAACCTTTTTGCCCATAACTCTATAATAAGAGGGCATTACTTGTTTGCTTTATTGTACTTAGGGGTTTTTAAACTCTCATTTCAGGAAAAAGCCAAAAAGAAAAAAAAAAAAAACACCCCACATTTGTATCTATGTTGTGCAATGGATGATAACCACTAAAAGAAAAGAATGAACCATTTCAGAAATACAGCAAAAATTCACTAGTTCAGGTGGCAAAAATCCTGAATATCTAATACAATGCATGAGAATTCTCAACTCAGCAAACTTTCTCTTTATAGTGCAAATTGCTTTTTTAAATAAGAGCAGAGAGACTATCTAAAATATTTAAAACAAATTCTGCCCTCCTTAGCACTTCAGGAATACTGATGAATATTTAGGTATATGCTAATTATTTGTCATTTCTCTCCATTCACTAAAATAAATGCCACTCCTAGGAACCTCCGCTGGTGAATCATTTGTAAAATATACTCCACATTCCCCATCAAGAAACCCAAACTCCTCCAACTCCTGTCCACTACTGACCTTGGGCAGCTTTGTCTCTAGCCACTGGCGCTCTGAGCTTGATGTTTTTAGAACCCTAAACACACCGACTAACTCACACCTCCCAGATGTTTTTGGTGTTCCCAGTGCCTGGAAGCCCCCATCTAGATTTCTTTAACTGTGGCCTGTGATTTCTCTCATCCTGCTCTGCTTTTTCTGAATCTTCTGGCTGGACTGAATGTCTTTCTTTTTTGCTCCCCAAACCCTCCCCATGATGATCCTATCACTTTTCCGGGAACAGAAACTGAATCCTGCTCACCATGGGGATCCCTGGCACCAAATGTAATTCCAGACATTAGAGTAGGTGCCTGGTACTGACTGAAATGGCTTCACAGCGCCCTTGGAAGCTCCCAATAAACATCATTAACATTAACATTATTTTATGATTGAAATGGGACTTTGACCTAATGGACCTGAATTAGTGAGATCACACTTCCTGTTGATATTGTATTATCTATCTCAAGGGACTTCCATGATAATTCAATGGAACAATGCATGTGAAAATAGTTTGTTAAGTACTAAACAGCTGTGAACAGTTGTTTAAATTTCTATTATTGAACTAAAACCACATTAGTTGTACAGTGTTTTCTATTATTGGAAGTTAAGATTCTTCCATGTTTTTGTGGGCAAGAACTAGATTGTGTTAAAAAAGACATGACTTTAAACCAGATCGTCTTCTCAAGCGATGCAAAGGGGAATTCTGCTCAGAGCAAATCAAGAAAACTACAAGGAGAAACTGTGGGTGTGAGGTGTCTCCCTCATGAAAGTTTAGGGTATTTTCTCCAGAACACATTTCATAGTGACAGTGAGTAAGTATTAAACAAACTTGGGCAAAGAAATCTTCATTCAGGGGCAGTAAGTTACCTTCTTGGAACTTGTAGGTATCAGTAATATCCTTTATGCCATCTCCTCCAACTTCTTTGGTCACAATCAATTTCCCAATGTGAGTGGTATCAACAGTTTCAACCACATGAGTGCCATCTTTCTTGGCTGTAATGTAAATGAGATCACTGTTGACCTAAAAACAGGAGAAGAGAGCGTTAGCTACCCTCTGAAGTCCTTGTCATCAAAATCTCTCCGTGGTGTAGCCGTCCGGGATCCCTAGAGCAGACATGTTCTTCTCTTCAACAACACTGGATTTGCAGGGCTGAATTTGTTTTAAAATGAACCTGAAGGACAAGCTAGCTTATTTTAGTCATCAGGCATTATAAATGAAGAGTATTTGGATATTGATTGTTTAAACATCAATCATTTCTTTCTCCCCTTTTTCTTGCTTGTGGATTATACCTCTTCAGAAAGGAGCTCAAACCATCACACCCGTTACTCCCTTTCCCAGACTGCTCTTAATCTGGCTGTGGCTTTGTGACCTCCTCCTGGGAAGAAGAGGAAGTCTGCTGCGTGGCTTCTTGGAAGGATTCTTCTCTGTTATAAAAAGAGAGGGTTTGCCATTCCCTTCCTGCTTTTCAGTGTTTTCACATGAAGTGAGGTGATGCTTGGACCTTCTGTAGCCACCCTGGGACAGTGAAGAGAAACACTGCCAACAATACAAAGATGGCCATGTGGAGAGGTAAGAGGCACGTGAGGACTTAACAATGTTGTACAATAAGTACCTGGGGTGGGGGGATGCTGAAGATACCACGAGAGCACCTGGGGCGGTGGGGTGGGGTGGGGTGGGGCAGGGTGGGAGGGTGGCGAGGTAGTAACAGCCAAGTTGAAATCTGGAAGATGCATGGGAGTCAGCGAACTAAAGGAGCTCATGTTACTTGTTCTTACCAACCAACCCACAGAAGCTCACAAAAGAACGCAAGGAAATTGTTGGAGGTCATGGCCATGCGTATTTCCTTCATTGTGGGGAAGATGTCACAGGTGTATGCATATGTCCAAACTCATCAAGATGTATCTATTAAATATGTACAATAGTTTACATTAATCATACCCTGTTAAAGCTAAAAGGAATAAAGAAAAAAAAAATGGAAAGAGGAAGGTGGTGACAGGCAGAGGGACTGCCCCAGCCACCGTTCTGAGAGGGTGGATCAGGACCACGCTGGATTAGCTGCAAGAACCTTGGGTTCTGGTCTTGAATGTGTACTTTTGGAAAACTACCTTATCCTCTCTGAACGTCAGTCCTGTTTCTATAAAATGAAAATGGTTATACTTGTTCTGCCAATCTCATAGTGACGCGTTAGCGAGACAGCACCAAGCGAGCTAGGATCTATGTGAGCATGACTCGTAAACTTTAAAACTGAGTGAGAATGTAATGGTTTTTATTAGGTAAGGGGGAACTTGATGATAAAACCCTAACTTTCAAAGTTGAGGTTACAAAGAGCAACTTTTCTCTACTTTCTCACAAAATGTTCTGAATTTACATGGACTCTGACCTCTACTGAGGTGAAAGCAAGTAGCCGACATTTACTGAACAGCCACAAGGTTTCAAGGACACTTACAAATTATTTAATCTAAACCTCACAGCAATAACCACCTGTGAGGTATGTATTCTTATCCCTGTTTTAGAGATGAGTGTGCCAAGTGGGTTAAGAAGGGTCAGCAAAGTGTTGGTGGTCCCATAGCTGGGAGCTGCTAGAGAAGGAAACCCTGGGCTAGCCCATAGCCTGTTCCCTGACCTTCAGCCTGGGCTGGCCCATTCCCTGACCTTCACCGTGCATTGCCTCTCCCATACAACCCGGCTGCACCACGAGGACTGCCATGAGGTGGGGAGATGGTTTCATGCTTGGGGTACAAGTGGTCCCATGCATGCGGCTCAGATATCTGAGGGGTCATAAATGGTGACCTCATTCCTCAGCAGAATAATCCTGGCTTTGTGGCACTAGCCATAGGATGTGCAAGACCAAAATATGAATTTAGGAATCAGGACAGGCCATGATAGGGCAGACATCAGGGATATTTGTCATTTTGAGGGGAAAAAAAAAAAAAAGTAAAGCTTCCTGAGGATTTTGGCTTTCCCTCTGGAGAAGGCCATGGGGGCACAAACAGCCTCCTCATTCACTTGCAAATTATAGCAACCATGCTGATAAATACCCTCTTAATAAGCACCCTTACCACAGTTGACAGTTTTCCAGGGAGACGAGGCTAACTATGAAAGTGGCTAAATCATTGTCTTCCCTTGAACATAGAGCTTAGGAAATTTACGTGGGCTAAAATCTCAGGCCAGCCCAGCAGCACTGTCCCTTGTGGAGAGAAGCTAGCAGAACCCATATATGAAACGGCTCTTGCATATGTATGTCATGGGGGTGTGGAGAGAAAGTATTCTTTCCGATCACCATTAGCAAACTTTCTTTTCAGTTTCAGCTGCCAGGGCAATGGTCCGCCAACCCGGCTGCGTATGAGCCACTGAGGGCTTAAAAGAGTAATGGTGCTAGGCCCCCAGCCAAAGCCAACTGCATGTCGACGGCAGACCGTAAGTGCGAGTGATGCTGGAAAGAATATTGGATCTATATTGGATTTATACTCTGTGACTTTGGGCAAGACACAATGTCTCTCAGCTTGGGTTTAATAACGCCGTTCTTGCAAGGTGGAAAGCTGTATCAGTACTGCTGGAGAAAGCCCTATGTTGAAGGCTAACTTCTTTTGAATGAAAAGGAGTCTTAATGATGGCCCTCTAGTCCTACCCCTATGCTTGAAGGGACTGTGGCATGCCGAACCTGCGCATCCCAGCATGGAATCCGGTGCTGGTTTCAGTCCACCACACCTTTGTCTCTTTGTCAGACACAGGAACTAACCCTCTGCTCAGGTACTTACTGAGCTCCAGAGTCCCAGCAAAGGTGGACTGGGGTTGCAAGCTGAGGGTCCCCTCTCTACAGAGTTCAGCGTGTACCCCTGGAATGTAAGCTTATGTCCACTGCTGGCAGAAGTGATGCCCGTGACCGCTAAGGATGAAAACTCTTTTTACAGGATGCAGCAAGATTTGTTTTGCTCCTTTGTTCCCAAGTAGAGATAGCTACAAAAATAGGCTGTGGAGAGAAAGTGGTGCTCCTCTGAGAGTGCATGGAGGCAGTGGGTCCATGAACCTGGGCCATGAACCTTCTGGCACAATTGCCATCCTTCTACTCTGTGCTTGCCATTCCTTCAGCCTGTAGATGCTGGCTATGAGGCCAGACCCCTGTGTATGTTCCCTGCTGCTTTGTCCCTGTGCCTCGTCTCCCACCAGGATTGCCAGCTCTGAGGACACCATTGGGATCCGATCCTAATCTCTGAGATTCTGTTCTTAGCAGGGTCCTCTGCATCTGCTTTTGTTTGCTTGCTTGCTTCATTCAGCCATCCATCCATCATTCATTCATTCAACAAGTACTTATCCATGACTACTTTGTGCCAGAACTTGCTTTCAGTGATGACAATACGTTCACAGAGCTTATGTTCTAGAAGGGAGAGAAATAATAACACTAAGGCAGGGTAGAAAGATAAAAGCAACGGGTCAGGAAGTGAGATTTTAGGTGGGGGTGGGATAGGGTGAGTCAAGGCCTCTTTGAGGAGGTGACCTGGGCAGAGACTTGGATGCAAGGAGGGGTCAGGTGTACAAAGTGTGGTGGAGGGTAGGAGAGAGCTTTTCCAGAAAAAGGAACAGAATATATAAGGGCTCAAAAAGAAGAGTATTTCTACATGTTGCCAGAAGGGTAAGGTCAGTATGACTGGACAGAAATGAGCAAGGGATGAGAAGGAAAGAAAGCCAGGGGCCAGATCTCATAGAATCTTGTAAAGACCTGTGATCAATGTTATTGTAAGGGTGGTGGAAATCCACTAGAAGGTTGGGGGCAAGGGAGTAATGTGTTTTATTTACATTTTTAAAGGAAAATTCTGGCTAGTTTGTGGAGAATAGATAGGAAAAGTGTCAGAGAAGAGAGGGAGGTGGGCTAGGAATCCAGTTCATAGAGCTCACTGTTGTACAAAGTTCAAAGGAGAGTAATCAGCATCACAGACCTGGATGGATGCATGGTATTTTTAGAAGGCATTTCTTTTTTTTAAATTAACATATAATGTATTATTTATTTCAGGGGTACAGGTCTGTGATTCATCAGTCTCATCATAGCATATATGCTCCCCAAAGTCCATCATCCAACCACCCCATCCCTCCCACCCCCTCCTCTCCAGCAACCCTCAGTTTGTTTCCTGAGATTTAGAGTCTCTTATGGTTTGTCTTCCTTCCTGGTTTCGTCTTGTTTCATTTTTCCTTCCTTACCCTATGATCCTCTACCTTGTTTCTCAAATTCCTCATATCAGTGAGATCATATGATAATTCTCCTTCTCTGATTGACTTATTCTGCTTAGCATAATACCCTTTAGTTCCATCCACATTGTTGCAAATGGCAATATTTGGGGGTGTTTTGATGGCTGCATAGTATTCCATTATATACATATAACCCAGATCTTCTTTATCCATTCATCTGTTGATAGACATCTAGGTTCTTTCCGTAGTTTGACTATTGTGGACATTGCTGCTATGAACACTGGGGTGCATGTGCCCCTTCAGATCACTACATTTGTATCTTTGGTGTAAATACCCAGGAGTGCAATTTCTGGGTCATAGGGCAGCTCTATTTTCAACTTTTTGAGGAACCTCCATGCTGTTTTCCAGAGTGGCTGCACCAGCTTGCGTTCCCACCAACAGTGTAGGAGGTATATACCCTTAGAAGGTATTTCTGGCAAGATGCATGAAGAAGATTAAGAAGAGAAGCCAACCTGATTCTAAAATTATATACATTATTTGAATAAATGGATGAACTATTTTAGATCAGGATAGGAGCCCCCCAAAGGGGCTAACCCTGAATTGAGAAGGAAGCATCTGTACCATTGGTATCCACGGTGCATCTGGCCCAGAAGCTATGTAGCTTCTAAACGATGGAGCAATTACTGTGGCCCTGGGGGACCAGGCATCCTTGCTGCAGAAATTAGCTCAGGAACAGGGAGGGAAGGAGGAGTGGGCATGTGCTCGAGTGTGCATGCGTGTGCAGGTTTGGGGTGGGCTGGTATGAAGGGGAGGACAGAGCCAGTGAGAGGAAGCTAAGATGGAAGTGAACACGGGAACTCACGAGATGACTCCACAGCTTAGCACTGTTCCGCTCTCTCCTCTCCCCCTTTAGAAGCCAAAGGCCACCATTAGTTGGGGAAAGAAAAGGCAGATGGGCTTCCAGAGTGGAGGTCCTCTCCATGGCACTGAGGGCATGAGAAAGGAGGAGTTCGAGAAATAAGCTTCAAGCCCTGGAAGGAATCTAAAAATGTGAAGAATGCATTTCTAAAAGAGAGGAGGAGAGGAAATGGGGCAGAGATAGGATGCTTCCCATGTACCTGCCTCTTTTTTTAATTTTTAATTTTTTAATATGAGTCTAGTGGATACACAATGTTACATAAGTTTCAGGTGTACAACATAGTGATTCAACTTCTCTATGCTGTGCTCACGGCAAGTGTAGCTACCATCTGTCACCACACAACACTATTACAACATCATTGACTATATTCCCTATGCTGTGCCTTTCATCCCCGTGGCTTATTCTATAACGGGAAGCCTGTATCCTCTGCTCCCCTTCACTTCTTATTTTGGATTTTGCTTTCACTAAAGGAGACCACGGCTCTGAGATGATCAAAAAACGTCAGTGAACATGATGTTTAATCCAGCCCGGAAGTGAGTAAGGAATGACCAGTGAGAGGCAAGAAAAGGCACACTGGGCTGCCTGCCTGGGGTGTGACAGGCAGGCTTACGCAGCCAGAGGATGGGGCGGGGAAGGGAGGGCGCCATCTGAACCTGAGTCATGGACACTCTCATTAAAGTTAAATACGACGCCCCCCATGTGGTCCTACTTTGGGCACCCTTGAGAAAATTTTCCTCATACACTTTCAACAGCTTGAGCATCTCTTATAAATGGCTCAGCCCCGGGGCTCAGCCCGTACCAAAGCAGCAAATCGTACTCTCTGTCAGACAAGCCTGCAGTGGCTGAGAGAGGAGTAATTATAATCTGCGAATCCTGATGACATGCACAACACCCCGATCTATATTTAATAATAGCAAAAAGCGTTTGCATTAACAGCTATTAGGCAATTCGCTCTTGGAAGGAGGTTGCTCCCTCTTTCTCTGCAGCAACAAAGCATAATAAAAATATAAGAAACGTGGCTCTGTGAATTTTAGAGTGATTTCCCATTAAGAGGTTCTCCCAGCATCATAAACTCTCAGCTGGCAGCTGGGGAGGTTGGATAAATCTCCAAATCCCGAAGTGAAATCGAGGGGGATGAAATTCGAAATACGGTCTGCCTGTTTTCCTCAGGCTTCTAGCAACTGTAATGGAAGTCTCTATGTAAGAAATACTGTCCCTTCTGTGTATTCAAATTCCTGATCTTGCTGTCTGGATATTTGCGGTGATTTTACTTCCTAAACATTTCCGGATGCTCCCTCCTCCTTCCCGCCTCTTTCCATTTGGGGAGCTCAGGCCCCGCCCTCTCGGGTGGGTGTGAGGCAAGCACAGGCTTCCCCCTGACCTCCCCCCTGGGGCCACCCCTTTCAAGTCCCAGCTCCACTGGGCTCAAGTTCCGTCTGCCCACATCTTCTATACCCCGGATATGCCACCTTCCCTGAGCCTGCACAACTTGTCATTTCCCTCACACACCATTCAGAGGCTCAGACTGTCCCCTCTGCCTCAGATTCTTGCCTTCCTCCGGCTTCTTTCTTACCCACTTGGACTGAGTAACTCCAAACTCTCCCTCAAGACACAGCTGAGGCACTAATCCCTCCAAGGAGCCTCCCTGTCCCTCTCTCCATGTGCTCCCACATTGCTTCTGTCCATCTGCTGTGGCTCTCACACAGGTGTCCTTATCGTCCGTCCTCATGTCAGCCTCCCTCCCTGGATGGTGTCTTATAACCTTTACTGTCCCACTCAGTTCCTGACCCGGGTTCCTCAATTAACAAATCTGTATGTATTAAATGCAGATCATTCATCACCTACACGGCTCATCTGACAATTAGCTCCATAGAGCCTCATGTACTACTGTTATTTAACCTTTAGTGTGCTATGTATTGCCACCTCCCACCAAGAATCTAATTTCTTTTTTTTTTTTTTAAGATTTATTTATATATATATGAGAGCAAGAGCACCAGGGGGAGGAGCAGAGGCAGAGAGAATCTCAAGCAGATTCCCATTGAACACAGAGCCTGTCCAGGGGCTCCATCACCCAAAACCAAGAGTCAGAGGTTTAATGGACCGGGCCACCCAGGCGGCTTAAGAATCTAGTTTCATAAGAGCATGGGATTCTGAGTTCCCTACAGGACAGTGCCCACCACATATTTATAATAGGGATTTATCCATCCCAGTGTAGTAGTAGAGTGTGGTGGTTACTGACATGAGTTTCATTCAGTCCCTGCCTGGCTTTAGATCTTAGCATGACTGTTTATTAGTTCAATGAGCGTGGACAGGTTATTAACCACTCTGCCTCAATTTTCCTTTCTGTAAAATTAGAAGAATCATAATACCAATTTTGAAGGGTGGCTGAGAGTCTCAAATGGTAGACATAGTGATTACATAGTAACTATTCTGTATACAACAGACATTACTTCAGTGTGTTTATTGGTGAAATTGTACTCTGGGTAAAACCTGCCTCTTAGCCTCTCACATATTTCTCTGCTCTTCACTGCCTGCCCTCAGCCTTCCAGCCTCCCAGCCTTCTCCTTTACCAATACCCTTTATATTTAATTTGATTTTTAGAGATCTCCTTGATGTATTCTCTGCCTCATCTACTCCCCATCAACCCATGAAGTATGCTGCCTTCTAGCTGTCATTCCCTCCCTTCCCAATTTCAGCAGCTCTGCTTTCCCTCCCCAGTGATGGATGGCCTGGAGTGGCAGGAACTGGCCTGCAGTTCCCAGTAAGACACTGGTTGGGGTGTGTCTGGATTTTGTTTTTATGTGAACTGCTATGTTAGTGTCGGAGTAAACCAGTATGCTCTGAATTTCAATTCATGGACTGTCTCCACCAATTTTTAGTTGAGGGATTCATTTAGTCACTTAATTTCTCAGGAACAGTTGGTATCTATTTCATGGGTGCGAAGAACTCAACTAAGGTTAGTAGCACAATTGCTTTTCAAGGAGAAAATCTCAAAACATCAAGGAGAGAAAAATGTTAAGTAAGAATTACATTTAGAATTAAGAGCCTGGAGGTTGGAATGATGTTTAGCCGACTTTGTAGACATGAAATCCATGACACGGACTTGGGAAATTTAGAAGTCACAACCTGATGTCTTATTTTTCAAGTGTTAAGAGGTTGGGGAAGAAAGTGGCGCTTCTCTCCAGCTTTCTACTTACCTCCGCGAAAACAAAGGGTGCATCAAACTGGAAGCAAATATGGCCATGCTTAATGGCTTGAACAGAGGCCGGGCCACACCGATACATCCCTGCATCACACAAAGGAAGGGAAACGTGAGTTTGTCATCTCTAGTTCTGTCCAGATACAGATATAGGCTCTGTAGAGGCAAGTGTTCCCAACTTCATCATTGATATAGCCCCAATGCTTCCCATGGCCAGAGACGGCCAATGACCCATGTGTGTCATCAAGAGGGCTTCTTGGGAAATGCCTCCTCAAACCAAAATACAGGGCACCACGATGTCTGTGTCTGATCTCCCACCCGGAACACATACTTCAGACGCTTGTGCTGAGGTTGAGCTGTTTGCTTACAGAGGACTGATCCATTTCCCACGGGTCTCTGGAATGCTGGAGACAGTAATGTGTCCCCAGTAGTTGTGTTATTGTTTGCTTTGATTTTTGTGTTTTGTTTTTGGACATTATGGATGGATGTCAAGTGTTAAATTGGGGAATCTGGACATCGTCAATGCCCAACATGCATTCAGGAAGTCAGTAGGCACATGATTACTTTTATAAAGTTCTTTACATTTTAACCAGCTATCTTTGGTTAATAAGAGATTAACTGCCATTAGTCATCTCTGACGTCTCCTCATGATACATAATTGAGAACAGAGAAAGTGTTGAACATTCTCCCTCAAAATCCAGCATAAATAAAGCATGAGTCTCTTATGAATAAGTTATGAATGTCTATGGATATATGCGTATATATACACACACATCAATATCTCATATCAACACCTGAGGAAGTAAACATAATGTCCCCAGGCCACTGATTTTTACCATCCTATTAAAGAGAAATGGAGGCCTGTGATGTGATTTTATAAAAATCTGGGGGAGGTCATAGCTGCCACTCATTGCTTAGCATAGACTGCAAGTTAGATGATAAATACCCACGTACTTAGGTTTTGGAAGAAATCACACAACATAAAAAGAAATCAGGTTCTGGAAAAACAACTAGATCTGTAACTATTTTTTGAGTTCTTTATTTTCTCTACTGCCTTATAGCTTATCACTGTGCATCACAGAGGGCCGAGGTATATTTTAGAGCCTAGTAAAAGTGCCTACACGGACATTTTTCTCTTGTCTTCAAAATTGCTTATCAAAGCAAGAGTAGATGAATTATATATGTTAAGTTTTATGCGCTTTTTTTTTTTTTTTACCAGTTACAGAATAATCAGGAGAAAGCCGACCATTGAGATGAAATTAAACTGATTGACAGGCTGTTAATACTGTACATGGGCCCAGGAAGCACGCTTTTGATGTTGGTTCCCAGTGGGAGTGTTGCCCACACATCAAATGCAACCCTAAGAACAAAAGAAAGATTGCCGTGAAACAAGTTCCCTGAGGGAGGATGCAATTTTACCATCGCTGTTTTCTTGTGGGGTGCTGTCCACGGCTTGCCACCCTCCAAATCCAACAGGAAGATCAGGTCTTGTCATCCAGGCTTCATTCCAGCAGTGGTAGTTCCTGAGAAAACACCACCCCAAGAAGATTAAACTTCCCGTTCCAGTCAACGCCCCAAGAAATCAAAAGGTGTCCAGAATTCCTGTGAGTACACTACCTACAAGTTGCTGGAATGGAAAAAAACCTAAATTGAAGACTCGCCAGAGATATCCTGGACTTGAGTTTGTTGGAGAGATGCATTCCCATTGGCACCATTGGGGGGCATCAGGTGGCTGGACTTCTCTTTCCTGCTAATATCAGTTTCAAGGCCACCCAGTGCATGAAACAGTTTTGGTCTTAACCATCCTCTGCTGCCTAATGAAACAGAGCGTACTATGTGCTAAAAGGGTAGAAAAGAAAAGTTAATATTATGTGCTAAAAGGATAAAAAAGAAAAGTTACTTGAAACTGAAATACATATATCTTTGCATTTCTTTTGTATTTATGTTTATATTTATGCATATTCGATTTATAAGAAGCAGATCTCTTGTAACAATTAAGCAATAAAATTCTTGTGTTTATGGGCTTAGGCTGTTGCCATAGAAACTATAATGTTAACTCCTGACTATAATTGTCTCTAATTTGGGCAAATTTCCATTTGGTGTCCAAGAAGAAAAGGGTGTCAGGGTGAGTGTCTCTTTACCCTTTATTAAAGGTAGGCAACCCACAAGCCAAAACTTTACAGAACTTTGCATATGACCCTTGAGGCAAGAGCATGGAATAAAATGTCATCCTGAATTGTATTATGATGTCCTTGGAAAGACCTGAAATTATATGACAGTACAGAAACCAATGAGAGCACATTAAGCCGTCTGCGTTATAGAAAATATTCATCTAGTAATAACGATTTAACGGTGGGGAGAAGTAGTTACAGCAGTTTTTGTCTATAGCATGGATGAATTTCAGTTCCAACTACCATTCATCCTTTACTTAAGTGTCCTTCAATGTCAGGAATTTGTACATGTTCCCATCTCTGAGTTTGGCTCCTCTTTGATTGGCTCAATTTGGAGGTATTAATTTCACTGTGTACCCTTTATGTACCAGGCTAGGTGCTGGGGATGTGGGACTGACCGACACGTGGGTTCTTGCCCACAGAGATCTTCGTGATCTAGGAGGAATGATGAAAAGGTAAGCCAATCGTTACAACATTTCATAGCTTTGTTGTGAGGCGTAAGCAAGATAATGGGTGTAAAGCACTTAGAATAAGACCCGGCAGGATGCGTGGGTGGCTCAGTTGGTTAAGTGGTTGCCTTCGGCTCAGGTCATGATCCCAGCGTCCTGGGATCGAGTCCCACAACGGGCTCCTTGCTCGGTGGGGAGCCTGCTTCTCCCTCTGCCTCTGCCTACCACTCTGTCTGCCTGTACTTGCTCGCTCTTTCTCTAACAAATAAATAAATTAAAAAAAATTAAAAAAAAAAAAGAATAGGAACTGGCATGTGATAACTGCTCAAAAATAGTTAAGTCTCAGACTTTTAAAAAATAATTCATAGACGTGATGCACTGGAAATTCATTCAAGGTAGAGCGGGGTCTCCGTGGGGGAAATCTTTAGAGTATGAAGAAAAGTTTCACAGAAAAAGTGATATTTGAGCTGAGTCCTGGGGAATGTGGGAGTTTGGAAAGTCAACAAGAGAAGCAAGAACAAAATTGTAGAGGCATGAAATAGCCCACATGGTGTGTTTGGGGGACGGCACGCTGTTTGTTCATCCTGGTGTGAGGGCAGCATGCTTGCATATTTGTGTGCGTGAGGGAGAGGGGTGGCTGGTAAGGGTGGGCAGGGAATCACAAAACTGATAAAACTACACAGCACTTACAGTGTGCCAGGCACTGTTCTAAAACTTTTATGTATATTAGCACATCTGACTTTCTGGTACCCTATTAGAAAGATATGACTAGGGGCGGCTGGGTGGCTCAGTGGGTTAAAGCCTCTGCCTAGGCTTAGGTCATGATCCCAGGGTCCTGGGATCGAGCCCCGCATCGGGCTCTCAGCTCAGCAGGGAGCCTGCTTCCTCCTCTCTCTCTCTCTGCCTGCCTCTCTGCCTACTTGTGATCTCTGTCAAATAAATAAATAAAATTAAAAAAAATTAACCTTAAAAAAAAAAGAAAAGAAAGATATTACTATTATTATCTCTAGTTTGCAGGGGAAGCCCAGAGAGGTTAAGAATCTTGCCTGAGGTCACAGAGTTGGTTAGTGACAGAGCTCCAGGACTCAAGCTCTTAAACAATGAACTGTGCTAGAAGGGAGGATGAAACTGTGAAATCCTTTTATCCCAGATCAATTGATTAGACTCTATTCTTAGGCAAGTTAGATTTGCAAATCTGGCTTTGTGGAAGATGGGTGGGGAGGCAGGATGGGCCTTGGAGCTGAGTTGACCTCCCTTCGGGTGGGGACGGCTGGGAGCCATCAGCGGGTACAGGTATGTGGAGATGAGAGAGCTGGATGAGTGGAGGAAGACTTTCATGTTTCCAGGGAATATGATGGTTTCATTGACCAAGACTGAATGAAGGAGGAAGGAAGGACAGTTTGGGTTGGGTCGTGTGTGTGTTGGATGGCTGACAAGTTCAATTTTGGATGTGATGAACTTGAGAGCCAGTGAGAAACCCAGGAGACAAAACCCTAGAGACATTTTTATATATCTGTGAGACACTCAGGGTTGAACCAGTTGCTGGTGTCTTCACTGATGGTGGAGGAGATTGGGGGGCAGAGCTAAAGAGGAGAGCATGGAAATGGAGGGATACAGTATAGGTTTCTCTCCTCAGAGTGATCTAGGTTGTGAAGGGAAAAAGAGAAGATAGGACCATGGCTAGAAGGTAATGCAACACAGGCAAGAGTGTTTTGATTATTTTCACATTAGGAGAGATTATCATGCTTATGGAGGAAGATCCAGGGCAGGGAATGGGAATAGAGAATAGAGAGATGGAGTAAGAGCTCATTCAACTCCCAAGAATGCAGGAGGATGAGGTTGACTGCTAAACCTTGCCGGGTGTGGGGATCGCGGGCATTGTTCCCAGGGACAGGAAGGTGTGGGTGTAGATCAGGGTCAAGGTATGGAGGTGTTGGACAGGAACCTGAGGTTGGTTCCCTCTTGAGATCCTGTATCTTTCCTCTGAAGCTGGAAAGAAGGTCACTGTGAATTTAAACATGACTGTTAGCCTCCCTCCAGAACACTGAAAGTTGCATCATTAGGCAGAGAGATCCAGGAAAACAGCAAGGAAACATTTGCAATCCAAATGGACGTAGTCCTGCTTCCTACACAATCCGTGTAGGCAACCTGTGTTTAGCAATCCTGGCTCTAGCTATGATTTCACTGTTACACCACCACCCTAGATTAATAGGTGCCAGAACCTCCTTATTTAAATTCAAATATCCTGGGCAAGGTTAGCCTCGAACAAGATAAACAAGCTTTGCATTTCAGATCTCAGATAGAGAACCCAAGTTGAGGTTGGGCCTTAGTCAACGGGTAGAAAGCCAATGGCTGGGCTCCCAGGCTCGTTGTGAACAGAGTGGGAGGATGTTACCTCTAAAGCCACAGATTTTTTTTTTTTTTTTTTTTCAAATCATGCTGTTCTCTCTACTCAAGAATGGCCAGGGAAAATGTGTCCTGGGCCACTCATGCCATGAGGGTTCCCTTTTGGCTGGATGTTAAGTATTTCTGGGTACACACGTTTGTTTTTCATTTTAAGGTCACCCATGAAAGGGGCTAATATTTACAGACATTTCTGAATTCCATTTACCACAAGGTTGTCTGCAGGTTGGGGAATATATATGCTTCCTGCAAGGTTATTTTAAAGTTCCTTTATCTAGATCTGTCATAGTCTTTCTGTTTTCATCTTGTAATTTTATTATGCATTTGTTGAGGGATTGATTCACTTCTGGGACTCTGTCTTGTTCACCAACACATTCCCAGCCCTAGAGCTAGGCCTTAGAAAGTTATCAGAAAGTATCACTTGATCGAAAGGCAAGGACAACTCCTAGCAAGCGTAGGACATCTCCAAGACAGGTGTAATTAAACTTTCATTTGCTTATTTGTTATTAAGATTCATTTTCTCAGAGCCTTCATTTGAAACTTGACTTCCCACTATATGATCAAAATGTATGGTGTCACTTTAAAGGTAAAAGAAAAGTTAGAAACCTTCAAAATGATCTAGTTTTCTTATTGCCACTTTCTAAAGAAGCAGTGTAGAAATTAAAATAAAGCCCCATTTCATTGAGAGTTATTTAATCAAGTTGAAAATAACTTTTTTGAGGGAGAATAACGATGGAATGACAAGTGAAGAACACCACTTTGCTTTATGTTACTTTTTGCAGGTTTCCTGCAGTGACAGCTAGTGATTTCTAGAACTCCTTTCAAGGATGCTAATAACTCAGCAGAACTGGTACAAAGGATCAGCAAAATATTCACCAAAGGCAGAGCTTTTCTAGAAAAACAGCATCATGCATTGCTGAGGGACCTTCAGAGAACGTCACAGCATTGGTTTGGTTATCCTTTGATTAACCTCTTTCCTTGGAATTTATGTGTAGCAAATAATCACACAGATGCAAAGACATGTACTTCAGAATGTTCATCCTTGCATAATTTGAAGAAGGAAAAACCAGAAATAGTCTCTCTAATACATGACTGTTTTGAAATACAAAACAGAATATTATTCAATCATAAAAATGCAAATCTACACATATTAGGCAGGATACTTATGGAATATTAAGTTTTAAAAATCATAGACAGGACACATATTGTGTGTGTACTTATGTGTGGAAGGCAGAATTTTAAATGACCTTCACCTTTGTATAATATCCTCCCCTTGAATGTGGGTGAAATCTATGAGTAGGATGGTGTATCACTCCTGTGATTATGTTACTTTACATGGCAAAGAGGATTTTGCACTTGTAGTTAATATAATTAATCTGTGAGCTCCGAGTTAGTTAAAAGGGAGCTAGCAAGGTGGGCCTGATCTAATCAGGTGAGCCCTTTAAATCGGGGTCTAGAGGTTAGGGACAGAGCAAGCTGGAGACTGGAAGCAGCAGAGACATTCTCCTACTGACCCTGTAAAAGATGGAAGCTTCCATGAGTTCTATAGCTTCAAGGAACTGAATCCTTGCAAGAACCTAAATGAGTTTGAAAGAGTCCTGGACATCAGATGGGCCACAGCCTCCCCTAACATTTTGATTGCCATTATCTGAGACCCTGAGCAGAGGACGCAGTTAACTTGTGCCCAAACTGCTGACCCAGAGAAACATAATAAACTTGTGTTGTTTTAGGTTGCTAAGTTTTTGGTAATTTGTTATGCAGCAATAAAAAATGAGGAGTTAGAAGATGGTTGACTCTGACTTTTGCATTTTTTTCTGCAACGTTTGAAATTTTTATAATAAACATGAACTAATTTCTACCCCTCCACACACATACACATAAGTGGACTATTTTTTTGTTAAAAGAAAATAGAGCACAGTTAAAAATCTGTCCTGGTTTTAACCACTGACTAAGGTCACATCTGGAGTTGCAAGAACCTGTGGGATGATGGAGAAATGGAGAGAGAACACAGCGGAAATCAAGATGGGCTTTGGGTCTCTTTGTGTTAGATGTTCAAAGACAATAAACTGGATAATTTAAGCAAGGAGTCCTTTACTGCCTTTAACTTGGCTAACTGCTTAAATGCTCCACAGGGTGGTCTCATTTACAATTTGTCCAGGAACATTTCCCTACAAGGGAAGAAAGAGGTGGGGGCCTGTAACCCTGTTTCTGCAGTTTTATCGTGGCTCAAGGGAAAGCACAAATAAGATTGACTGAAAGCCCTCAAGGAGATTTGTTGGGCCAATTTCAAATGTAAACAAATCTTTGAATTCTTCTTTTTTTTTTTTTTTTAAAGATTTTATTTATTTATTTGACAGACAGAGATCACAACTAGGCAGAAAGGCAGGCAGAGAGAGAAGAAGGGAAGCAGGCTCCTCGCTGAGCAGAGAACCCGACGCAGGGCTTGATCCCAGGACCCTGGGATCATGACCCGAGCCGAAGGCACAGGCTTTAACCCACTGAGCCACCCAGGCGCCCCTCTTTGAATTCTTCTATTTTAAAAATGGGAGGAAGTGGAAGAAAGGTACTTAGCTATCTTGCAAATTGTATATTTGTGGCAGATGCATGCAACCCCACTTCCTAGGCTCTTTTGGTATGCTCTTAATACAGGCAATGCTATTGGTGACAAAAATGACAGCAAACCCTGAAATTGTTGAGCTTTGGCCATTCCAGTGGTAGAGGGTATGGGTGGGCTGGGAGTTGAAAGAAGTATAGACAATTTGATGGGTTCTGAGGCTTGTCTAGCAAGACATTCCAAAGCAGAAACAAAAGCTTGGACCAAGAAAAAATTTGTCAGTTAGGAAAGGTAATGAAGCAAAAGAATGAAAAGGAATTATTCAGAGAAAAGGAGGCATGCTGGAGGAATCTTTTATGGAGCTGCGAGATGGGGGCAGTATACTACTTCAGAATGTAGCTGTTCATTGTCAGGGGCTGTTGGAATGCTGAAACCAGGAAGGGGCATTTAAAGTCTCTCTGGGATCGTTAGTCAAAGGTTGGAGGTCCAATCTTCTGGAGACCAGGACAACCCCTCTGTAGAAACCAACTACCCACCAAGAAAAAAGTGAAGTGATGAAGGTGTTTGTTTTTGCTTATCCTTTGTAGGGAAGGGGTCTTCCAATGCTAATTGAGAAATCAGTTTAAGCAGTCTTCTGTAGCATGAAAGACCCCAATTGGGGTGTTGAAGAAAAAGGGGGTGGGCTTGGGGATGCGCTGTTATTCCCAAAATGAAACTATGTGGTGTATTTATAGAAGGGGTAATAATCAAAATAATTAATAACTGCTCAGACATAGACATGAACCGACTGGAAATCTCAACCAATCAGAAAGGACACTCAGCTTATATAAATGCTGTATGTCCCAACCAGTATGTACTGGATAAATGCCAGCCCAGATGTATTCAATTACATATATGGTACCATAGTACCAAAGAAGTTTGTTTCCATTTACAAAGTTTTCTGGGAGTGTGTCTTTCCTTAGTCTTGAGCCTTCCTGCTCTCTTCTTAAGCTTTCAGGTACTGACTTCTTGAATATTTATTAAGAGCATTTTATAGCAGCCTTATTACAATAATTTTTTTTAATTTTACTTTTTTCTCTTCTTTTGATAGCTTCCCCTCTTTTGATTATCTGTTTTACTTTTTTATTTTGGCATCAGAAAATGGGCAAGACAGAGAATGAAACTAAATTTGGTAAAAATTGGCAAACACAAAATAAATAATCCTTAAAATGCTCTGGAAGTAGATGCCACTCAACCATATGAACCACATTTGCCATTACTTCTTAGCAGAAAGCTCTCTGTAACTCTCCTGGGTTCCATGCACTAGATTCATTTTGAAAATAAGACCCTCTTCGCCTTTACTACTCTCTCTGGCATCACAAATTGGGAATTAATCTCACACCTGGAAATGAAGAAAAAATTAGATTTTTAAAATATATTTTTGGATAACTCTAAAGTATAAAAAAATGTCTATAATAAATTATGGCCAGGTTTATCCATAATTATTGAAGGAATTTAAAAAATATATAGCCAATAGTTTAAATAGGTACCAAAATCACCATTTTGTATTATAAAGCTATTTATAAGTATAATATTCTAAGGTTGATAGCTCTTATTCATATAAGGTTTTTCTAGAGTTCTTATTAATCATCAAAAGAAATTAATACATTCAATATAGCCTATATGGTGTTTATGTTATTAGCTTCTAATCATTTGAAAGCTGGCAAAATTTGAATGGTACATATTATGACTTTTAGGCAGAATTTATGATTAACCAAAACATGATATTTTTCTCATTATGGAAAATACCTTACTGTTTTCTATGTGGTTTATCAAATGGCTCCCACTTTCTTTTCCATTCTAATTTCCCGAGAGGTATTTGTAGTAACCTCTGATTTTTTTTTAACCTCTTAAACTCCCTCTTTTTTTTCTTTAAAGTGGATCTTGAGTAGAATAGGGACTTCAGGCCTCTTTGGAGATATTCTTCAGTACTATGATAGGAATGGGAAGAGAGTCTAGTGAAGGGATTTTCAACCTTCAAAAAAAATGTCCCTTCCAGTTTTAAAACAAATATTTTATAACATCTCTTTATTGTACTGAAATGAAATCCACAGATAGTTTTTTTATATACAATTTCTAAAAGAGCAATATAATGGCCTATAATGTACAAAAGAAATAGAGAAGTAAAAGGATATACATAAAATATTATGTTTTTTCAAAAGGATGTCAGGAAGATGACACTAGATACTTAAATATTACTATAATATGTAAAACTTTCAAGGAGTGTGGTAGACTCCTAATTTGGAACCACTTGTGTTGTGGTTAAGAGTGTGCTCTAAGGAAACATTTCTAAAATGACAGAGTAAGGACTTCCAAGAAACTGTTCCTTCATAAAAACAATGGGAATGTTAGGAAACATGATCAAACCAACTTTTCCAGAACTCTGGGAATGAATCAAAGACTTACAATAATCTGAGGTGGAACTTATTCAACAAAAACAAATGAATCTCATTAAGAATAGTGAGCTTTGTAGCATTGGAATTTGCCTTATTCCCACTCCTCTCCATAGCTCCACAGTAGTCATGAAAGTCAAGAGCCTCACAACTATGGTATAAAAACTTGCAACCTAGCAACAAATTAAGGGAAGAAAATTGGGTTTGGACCTCTCTAAAAGCCCCATCTCCAAAGAATTGCCACTAACCTGTCTGGGGGTTCTCTGAAAACTCCATTCTCAGGATTTCTTTTTATTTCACTCTGTGCAAATAGCCTTCCCCAAAGACTGTTTTTCAAAAACAATTAGAAGTGACTGTTTAACATCACAGGTGCCTTAAGGAATGATACCAATTGGTAATAATAAAAGGTTGCCCCCCAAAAGAACTTAAAAGGCAAACCTAAGGATGGAGATGTCCGTAGCGGGCTTTGAACAACTCTGACATACTCTTAAGAGTCTGGATAGCTACACAGATGTGCAGGTCAGTGAGCATGGCCAGGAAGACCCTAAGAGGGTTCTAATCTCTCACCTTTTAGTGACCTTGAGATATGGTGGATGCAAGCAGGATGTAAAAGCTACAGCAGAATTGCAAATTTACTGGTGGAGCATTGATGACATTCCCCCAACACACAAAGAACTCCCTGAGGACTGAGGACTTCTTAATTCAATTAACTAAGGAAATTTCTGTCCAATTGCTAACTGACAATTAAGCTAACCCAGCAGAGACTTCAATGGCCACACATGATAAAAAACACAGACTTTCCAGAATTAGTTCAGGAGTAGTAAATGAGGAGTAGTAGTGGCAACAACACTACAAACATCTACAATAGACTCTGGAGAGCAGGAAATCTGATTTACAAAGTTGTCATATTGTATTATTTAAAATGGCTAGCACTTTTTTTTTTAAATGGAAGACACACAAAGAAACAGAGAAGTATGGTCCATATACAGGAAAAAAAAGCAAAAAAAAGCAGTCAAGTGTCACTGAGGAAGCCAAGACATTGGTTTTACTAGACAAAGATTTTAAATCAGGTATTATAAGCATATTCAAAAACTAAAGAAAACCATTTGAATAATGTTTAATCAAACAGAGGATATCAATGAAAAGATAACAATTATGAATAGAAATCAAATAGACATTCTGGAGCTGAAATATATAATAACTAGAATGAAAAATTCAAAAATTCACTAGTGGGTTTGAAAAGTATATTGGGGTAGACACAAAGAAGAAAGAATTAGTGAACTTGAAGATAAGCAAATTGAAATGAAAAAATATGAAGAAAAATGAACAGAGCCCCAGGGACATGTGGGACACTATCAAGAGTACCAACATACTTATAGTGAAGGTCCCTGAAGGAAAAGAAAGAGAGAAAGGAGCAGAAAGAATATTTGAAAAAACTAATAGCTAAAAACCTTCCAAATTTGATAAGACATTGATATAAACACCTGAGAAGTTAAATTTCAAAAAGGTTAAACTCAGAGATATATACACCTAAATACCTCAGAATCAAACTGTCAAAAGCTGAAAACAAAGGAGAATTTTGAATACAATATGAGAAAATGATTCATTATCTATAGGAGTTCATCAGTAGGATAAAATTACTTGTCAGAAACCATAGAAGCTAGAAGGCAGTGGACTGATGTACTCAAATTGCTGAAAGGAAAAATTAAATAAGAACTGTATATCTAGCAAACATTACCCTTTAAAAAAAAAGACAAAGGTAACTTATGTAGAGAAATAGACAAAACAGTATAAATTTATATTTGTTGGAATTATTTTCTCCTCTGATTTTAAGGACAGCGTTATAAAGCAGTAATTATAAAATTGTGTTGATGGGCTTATAATATAGAAAGATGCGGGGCGCCTGGGTGGCTCAGTGGGTTGAAGCCTCTGCCTTCGGCTCAGGTCATGATCTCAGGGTCCTGGGATTGAGCCCTGCATCGGGCTCTCTGCTCCGCAGGGAGCCTGCTTCCTCCTCTCTCTCTGCCTGCCTCTCTGCCTAGTTGTGATTTCTCTCTGTCAAATAAATAAAATATTAAAAAAAAAAGAAAGATGCATTCTGTATTACAGTAACAGAACAAAAGGCAAGGGAAATGGGACAACGTTTTTGTATGCTACTGAAATTTATTGGTATTATTATGAACTAAGTTGTTTCAAATGATGGTTTTAAATTGTAAACCCCAGGGAAACACTATGGAAAAACCTGAAAAATACGTCAAAAGAAACAGAAAAAGAATTAAAATAGTATACTACAAAATATCTTTTTACACAAAGTAATAAGTAATGGAGGAATAGGGGAAGAAAAAAGACATAATGCATATGGAAAGGAAATAGCAAAATTGCAGATATAAACCCTATTTATCAGTAATTACATTAAACATTAGTAGACTAAACACTAAAATCAAAAGGCAGAGATCGGCAAGATGGAAAACAAAACTGTATGTTGTATCTAAGGGATACACTTCATATTCAAAGTTGCAAATAGGCTGAAAGTAAAAAGATGGAAAAACATAAACTGTGCAAATAGAACATAAAGATAACTGGAGTGGCTATATTTATATCAGACAAAATAGACTTTATGACAAATATTGTTACTAGAGACAAAGAAGGACATTTTTAAAAAATTTAATTTCAACTGGCCAAGACATAGTACATCATTAGTTTTTGATATAATGTTCGATGATTCATTAGTTGAGTATATCACCCAGAAGGACATTTTATAATGATTAAAGGGTAATGCTTCAGGAAAGCAACAATCATTAGCATATTCGTATCTAATAAGAGAGCCCCAAAATACAAAAAAGGCAAAACTGACAAAATTGAAGGGAAAATAGATAATTTAACAATTCAAACAGATGTGGGAGTAGGGAGTAAGCAAAATGGGTGAAGGGGGTCAAAAGGTACAAATTTCCAGTTACTTGAAAGTTGGTAGGTAAGATCTTAAAAGTCCTCATCATACGCACGTGCACACACACACACACACACACACACATTTTGTAACTATGTATGGCAACAAATATTAGCTAGACTTACTGTGGTGATCATTTTGCAATATGCACAAATCTTTACTGCACAACTGAAATTAATATGTCAATTATACCTCAATAAAAACAAACAAGCAAACAAAACAAAAATGCTTTAACAAATAAAATTTGGAGACTTCAATACTACATTTTCAATTACAGACAGAACAAACACGTGGAAGATTAGCAAGGAAATAGAAGACTAAAACAACACAATAAGCCAACAGACCTCATGGATGGCTATGAAATATCCCACCCAACAACAAAGAAATACACATTTCTCAAGGGGAAATGAAACATTCTTTGGAATAGACCATATGTTAGGCCATAAAACAAATCTTAATATTAATATGTGATTCATTAACATTTACTCTAATTACTGATAAGTAGGACTTACATCTGCCATTTTGCAAATTCCTTGCTATAGGTATTATGTTTTTTTCTTCCTCTATTCTTCATTACTTCCTTATTTTGTGTAAAAAGATATTTTCTAATATACCATTTTAATTCCTTTTCTGTTTCTTTTTACTGTATATTTTTCAGTTTTTCCTTAGTAGTTTCTCTGGGGATTACACCTAACAATATGAGAATTCTAATTCAGATTAATACCAACTTATTTTCAACTGCATGCAAAAACTTTGTTCCATTTCCCCTGTCCTTTGTGCTATTATTGTAATTCAGATTACATCTTTCTACATTACAAGCCCAGCAACACAATTTTATAATTACTGATATGTGAATTATATTTCAATAAAGGTGTTATAAAAAAAAAGTAGGCTTTAGGGTCAACACCCTTGGATTTGTAATTCAGGCTCTGCCACTTTTCAGCTGGTAACTGTGGTTAGGTTACTGTGTGCCTCAGTTTCTTCATCTATAAATGTGGACAATAATAGCAAGTACACTAACAGGTTGTTAAAAATGTTAAATGAGTTACTACATGTCACCCACTTAGATCAGGACCTGGCACAGTGAAAGCATTCCATAAGCATGAGGCATTTTGGTTCTTTGGAGGTGGCAAATAACTTTCCATCCTTTCTTCAAGACTTTGGTATAGATTCAGAGTGTATATTCTTAGTTCTTTAGTGACAGAGCTTGTGATCTTGTTTTAGGGGATTTCCTCAAAAACAATTTGGCTGACAGAAATGCAGTTAACAAGATAATCTACTTGAAAAGAAATATCTATGGTAGATGTTCAAAACTGGCAACCTAGATGAATCACCGGTTAATTTTACAAACCCTTAAACATGTTTAAACAGTTGGGTTTATATTCAGAAAATTTTCTCTGCCTTTTTATTTGGAATTCATTTTTGTATAATTTTTTTTGCACATACAGTAATTAAAACTTAGTGTGATATAAGAACATGAAAGTCTAACTAGCTGGAACACATTGAACATCTACAACAAGACAGATCGATTTAAATTTTAAAAACATGCCTACAATGGTCAAACCCCTATGTCAAGTGCAGAGACTGCAAAGAGAATTAGGATCAGTATGGTACCCAGTGCTGATTCCTAGGTGTGAAGGCTGTTTAATTTCTGCTCTAAAACTTGCTTCAAAAGAGCTTTGTTTATAGATTCAATACTACCCACTAAAGCAGAGTTTTTGTTTTTGTTTTTGTTTTTCTTGCATTTGAAGTGAGAAAAATAAAACATTAACGGCTGTACTCTTTCCAGCAAGCATGAAGGAAGTTGGAATTTTTTTTTTTAAAGAACCAGATCCACTGAGGCCAGAAATTACAGCTACAAAATTTTTCTGTGGTGTGTACCTGATTTTTGTTTTTGTTTGTTTGTTTGTTTCTTTTCTTGGGAGCTGATGTGAAGTCAGTTTGCAAAGTGACACTTATATGTAAGTGGGTGGATCCTAGCTGACCCTGTGCATGTGAGTAGGTCTTCACACAGAGCAAGTGGTAGAACCTGCTGTATATGGGAGGAAAGGCCTTTCTGGAAGAAGAGTGAAATTTATTTAAAAAATTTGGGGGAGTTAGAAATGACCCTAGAGCTCATTAAGACTGAACTCATCCATTTACATAAGAGAAAATTAAGGTCCAGAGAAATCAAGCAACTTGCCCGAAGTGACCCAGCTAATTAGTGGCAGAGCTAATCATATTGCCTTGCACCATGGAGAGAGAGAGGGAGGGCAAAATTACAAGAATAGTTTGACTCGATTTGGTGTTTTTCCATAATGCCCTGGGGAAAAACAGAATAAAACTGTGATTACTTTCCATGTGGATAACTGACTAATTCTTAGATTGTTGCAACATTGAACTGAAAATGAGAAATACATATTTGCTAGTTCACAATTATTTGAAAAAAATTAAATTGTAAAAAGCCGGTTTAATCAACCCTACTTAATTCCAAATGAAAAGGAAATAAAGACTTGTTAATTGTTACAGTACTCATGGTTTTTACAATTATCTTTGATATCATATAAAATGTTTAAAACTCTGAGTTAGGATGTTTCTACATCTGCCAATTGGCTAATGAACCAGAATATGAGAAGCAAACCAGTCAGCCATGGGCCTGGGTGTACACATATGTGTTCAACCCCCTTCTCCTCACATCCTGAGAGCATGGACAGCACATGCTTCCACCCACCCAACTTGAAGCTCCATTGTCAGGAGATGAACAACTTCCCTGGGAATGTGATCAGGATGGAAAGGGGCACATGAGGGAGGGACTTAGAAGCTAGACAAAAAGGAGTCATAGGGTCTCAAAGCTGTTGGTTCCAAGAGGGAATCTGGAGCACTGTTGGCTGTTGGCCCCTCTGGAACTAAGAGTGAAGGGTGGGTTTATTTTAAAGGACTCAGAGATTACTGCCTATGGTTCACATATACAATGGAATATTACTCAGCCATCAGAAAGGACGAATACCCACCATTTGCATCAACATGGATGGAACTGGAGGGGATTATGCTAAGCAAAGTAAGTCAAGCAGAGAAAGACAATTATAATATGGTTTTACTCATATGCAGAACATAAGGAAGAGCACAGAGGATCTTCGGAGAAGAAAGGGGAAAACTAAAGGGGGTTAAATCAGAGGGGGAGACAAACCATAAGACACTATGTACTCTGGGAAGCAATCAGAGGGTTTCAGAGGGGAGGGGGGTGGGGGGATGGGTTAGCCCAGTGATGGGTATTAAGGAGGGCATGTGTGGTGATGAGCACTGGGTGTTATATGAAAACAATGAAACATGGAACACTACATCAAGAACTAATGAAGTACTGTATGGTGACTAACATAACATAATTTTAAAAAAAAGGACTCAATGCCTACAGGGTAGAGAAGTAGGAGAGGGGGTGATAGGTGGAGAACATGGAAGGAAGGATACAAGGGTACATCTCTGCCCCTAAACAGGATTAACTCCATCTCCTCCTCATTGAATGCACAGCCTGGGGGCATTAGCTCCTTCAGGATGGTGGGCAAAGAGCCAGCTGTTCTTGATGTTGTAAAGGAAGGAGTGGCAAGGGGCTGGAAGGTGAGTTAGAACGAGTTTTGATATTCAACAACTATGGTCATAAGAATATAGACTAACTCTGCATGAGCTTTCATTCCTTCCTGCTGGGTCCTTGAAGCAGATTGATCTCTGGTTGTCTCATCTCAGTGCTTTTGACTTTTATACACAAACCCCTGAGTTTCATTTGTGAGCTAAGGTCATTTCCTGGGCATTTCGTCTGTGAATAGCACAACCAGAAGATTGCAGGGGGGATAATGGCTTTGAGTCCATGGCCACTTCCCATGTGAACAGCCTTTCCCTTTGCTCCTCTGGGCTTTGGATGGAAGCCCCTTCCCCTCACCTCCGTGCCTCCTGCCTCATGTTGCAACCTACCTTATATTTTTTAGAGTTCTATATGTGGTTGTCTCACCCACAAACATTGGATCAAGCTCCTCAAGGGTAGTGACTCTAATTTCTCTCTGAATCCTTAGAATCTGGTATTTGGACATAATAGTGCACCATAGTGTTTGTTGAATGAATTAAATGACATTTATTCAGTTGAGTGAGCATCAGAAATTTTTCCAACCAATTCCATTCATCAAGTTCTTGCTCTACGCCCTGCACCTTGTTACATGCTGACAAAACAAACGAAAAAGAATTAGATCAGACATTGCTCTCCCCCATGGGGGCTGCTGTCTTGTGGGGGCTAGCCAAGAGGTGGGCATAGTTCTTTCACCCAGAATCATCAAATCTGACTACATCCTCTCCAGCAAAAAGGACACAGGATAATGCTTTCATTTAGAAGGAGAAGAGCCTTTCACTGAAATACCTTCATGACACTAATAAGTGCCACCATCCCTTTCTTTTAAAATTGTTTCCATTTCCACTGTGATAGTCATATAATGAGGTGATCAAACTGAGTTCTTGCAAGGTGACGCCAAACCGACACTTTACCCTAGCCCACGGAGCAAGCCGTGTTCTCCCTCCTCAATGAACCGTCATCTCCCTATTCACTGTTCGTGCTGCAGCTAAACATCGTGCGAGCATCTTCATTAAACTGTCCGCAGTGATTCATAGTTGCCTTCCTGCAGAGGTTACACATAATTCAAAACCCATCAGCACACGGGGGACAGGCGGCTTAAATTGCTCCTTCCAGGATATGTTACCTTGCATTGGTCCACTCAGAATTTCATTTGCTACGGTGAGGTCCAATTACTCTGCCCAGCTGTGCCCTTCTAAGGTTCCTTGGCCCCTCCCTCTCCTGAATCGCTAAGAAGTGGACTCTTCCCTTGGTGGGCATCAACAGTGTGTCCACTCTGCAAAATTGCTGCTCCTGACATTCACCATGGAGGGACCTGAGGTGCCAAACCGGGAGGCAGGCATGTAAGCAGTCAGCCCTCCATGGTCTGTGGTGCTAGAGGGAGAAGTCAGAGCACGGGCTGAGATCATGCTTTGCGCCTCTCACCCCCTGGCCTTGGGGAGTGCAGCGCATAATATGCCCTTGAAAGCATTCTTGCACTGGCTCTCGGAGCCCTTTGTACTGGTTTACTTCTGCTCTGGCCACACGGGACCTGGCTGAGTCACGGGAAAGAGGACGACTTTCAGTCACAGAGACCCAGTTGGACAAATTAACTCACCACAAACTGTGTACCATCAGGTTACCCCCATGTGAAAGAGATGGTGGAAGCACAAGACAGAGAAACCAAGAAGTCATTCTCACGGTTGCCTTTAGAAAGAGAGGAGGAGGCAGGGAAGGGTGCGCAGGAGCCATGCACAAACCAGGAGGGAGTTGGGGCGAATTTGTCTGACTGGAGCCTGTGGAGGGAAGTGAGTCTGGGATCTTGGGGGAGGCCACTTGCCCCTGAGACCCCTGCTAGGAAATCTGTTAGGCCATGTTTTCCTAGCCATGCTGTGCTGTCTTCTCAGTGATCAGCTGATGCCCACCAAATCCTCCCTGCCCTCACCTCAGCCTCTGTCAGCCTTCAGCCCCTCCCCCTCCCTTGCTCACCAATCTATAGTTCAAGCAGCTCCAGCTTCTTACCCAAGGCTATTACTAATCTCATTAGTAGGCATGGGGGAGCACACCCTCTGGGCCTAGCACTGTGGTAAATACTTTACCTGTATTACCTCATTTAATTGTCACAGCTACCCCATTAGGAAATGGTTACCTTTATTCAACTGATGAAGAAACCGAAGCTCAGAGAGGTGAAGTCATTTTCTCAAGGTCACACAGCAAGTAACTGTCAAAGCCAGAGCCTGAGGGTCCTAGAGATTCTTTTGGTTTTATGGGACATCTATAGTTTATAGGGTCCACTAGTGTCTGCACTGGGGTGTGTGGGGGGAGACACACATTTCTGATTTTGTTTTAAAAATACCCCAAAGGTACAGAAATGGCACGGTCATCTTAGGACATGGGACACCCCTCTTCTTTTCTGACTGCTTCAGTGTGCTTAGGTTGATGGCAACATATTGCCTCCAAGAAATTCCAGCTGTGTGACTAATAATGAAGGCAATAATGACAGCTAACATTCATTAGGCACCTGTTATGCTCTGCTCTGGGCTGAGTGAAATAGGAAATTCTGTCATCTCCACTTTAGAGGAGGAAAGAGGCACAGAGAGGTTGTTCCTTGCCCAAGGTCACACAGCTGGTTACTGACAGAGCCAGGCTTTGGACTCAGACCTGACTGAGCCCTTCAATTTTTGTGCTCCACGGTCAGACATGTCCCAAGTTGGGTCCATATCAGCCAGTTAGTGAGATGTCAGTCACCATATGTTGAAAACCCATGAGTCATGCAAGGGCAGGGAAGAGGAGCCCAGGGCAGTGGTCTGGTGGTGGAGGATGGGTGAGGCTCCCAGAGCAGGGAACATAGTCCCAGGGTGATGGGACATTTGTGGAAGGCAATGAGGGAGCAAAGGTTGACGGAGACAGGGAAAGGAATTCAGAGCAGGAAGCCAAAAAAGGAAAGGGTTACCAAGAGCAAGATCTAACAGCTTCACAATTTGTTATCAATTTTGTTAAGGGTCTTGTGGGGTTATTTGTTAGGGGGTCCCTGGGATTCATGGTGGAAGTATTTAGATCAAGGAATAGGGAGGACTAATTTTGAACTTCGGTTGGCTACTAAGGCATTAAGCATATGTGTATGTGTGTGTGTGTGTAAGAAAAGGCACAAAGTACAGAATACCAAATAATTCTCATTTTGCCATTTTCTACTGTCACAACAGGCTTTTAGGGCAGCTATTTTGGTCTTTTTTTTTTTTTTTAATTCCATACACATGTAGGGATGCTATACTGTAATTCCAAGGGCTTAAATGATGCTTTAAATTGCTGTTCAATTTACAGAGGTGAGGTTTTTGTCTTGCCTGTACTCTCTGGCTTACCATTCCTCAGCTCATTCCCTTCAAATGAACTGCACTATTTTTTATTCATAGTACCACCCTGCTAAACTAGTTCCCTGATTTCCTTCTTTCCACATCCTCCAATGAGTGTTTCCCAGTACTGGCAAGTTAATACTGCTCCTACCACTGCGATTCATTCCTGTAACACGGGGGAGTAAAGGCACTTCTAACTTTTAATGTCTCTTCAAATGAGCTTGTAACTTCCTCCCATCCCCATTTGGATGCTTTTACAACTGACAGTGTTGTTGCTTTATTACTGAAACAGAACAACCATAGTAGACACACTTTTGGCTTGGAGATTCCAACTAGTTCAATGCCTGGAAATTTCTGCCATTTCGACTTTCATAAATAGCCTTTACGTTTGGGTTTTTTCTCCTGTTTTTAGAATATTGTTTTGGACTGAGTAGGTCCCGTGAACATAGGAAATTTCTCTGGGATCTTAAACCCCCCGTAGCCAGCTGTGGTGCAGCTACTCAGGGCAGTGAAAGAAAGATGTGGTTGGTATTAATGACAATTGTAACTTTACTCTCATTCCTATCTCTGTTTGAAAGGTGAGGTCACGAGTCACAAAGAACCACATCTTTAAATTCAAAGAGCATTCCCAAGGACACCTGGGTGACTCACTTGGTTGAGCATTTGACTTTTGATTTTGGCTCAGGTCATGATCTCAGGGTTGTGAGATGAGCCCAGGTCACGCTCCATGCTCAGCAGGGAGCCTGTTTGCGATTCTCTCTCCCTCTTCCCCCACCCCCTACTTGCACACTTTTTCTCTCCCTCTCTCTCTAAAATAAAAAAGTAAATTTTTTAAAAAAATTAAAGAGCAATCTCATACTGCAAAGGCAAAAAAAAAAAAATCGTGGTTAAGGGTCAGATTCACCTGGTTTTATTTTCAGCTTATGAGATGTGTGACCTTGAGAAAATTGCTTTAACCTCTCTGGGTCTCAGTTTCCTCTTCTGTAAATGGTAATACTAATAAGCACCCACATGATACAGCTGTTAAAAGAATAAGATGAAATCACGTACACACAGACACTGGTACATAGTAAGTGCTTAATAAGTGTTAGCTATATTATTCCTGGAGTCCTGACATAGAGAATACTCAACTCCACTATTTCTGCCCCTCACCATAGTATTCTCATACTAAAGTAGAGACAGGCTAGTATGCACTCTCACCTGAAGGCATAGCTAAAACCATGACCCTTTCCAGGGGTTGTTGTCGTAATGCAATGATTGATCTTTCTTACTAGAAACACAAACTGCCTGTTCAGTAACAATTCTCATTCATTCACTAAAAACAGTCTCTACCAATCAGACATTTTTGCCTGTGGTATTGAACAGCCCTTAACATAGAAGGGAAAGAAACATTAGACCCAGTCTGTCTTGTGGTTAATGTGCAATGTCACTCTAATTTGGTATCAGCCCTTGTAAATTAAACTCACCACACTGAATCCTTGGTGAGTTTGGAGTTCACGTTCCCATCTTCTTCCAGGAAGATGTCCATTTGCAAATTGGCATCATTATCATGGGCTGAGAAGTAATTGGTAACAACTCTTGCTGGTATCCCAAGGCATCGCAAAACTGCAGGAAAGGACAGGCCACAGTTAAACCCATCACCAAAATTTAATATATACATAGTGAACAATTCCTTCTCATAAAGGACTTCCTTCTTTACCCGAAAGAAAAGCCCTTTGCACATGTTTTATCCTCAAATGTTCCATACTGAAGAAGGGAGACTACTGTCAAGCTTTGGGACTGTAGACAGAAACCTTGCTATGTGTTCATTCAGAATTAATGGAATAAAAGGACTAAAATCCCAATAATGGGGTTCTAATTGTTTAGTTGCTAATCATGCAATCACTTAAGTAGTATTATTTTAGTCTATCTAATAGGACTGTGTTCCTGAAAATAATTTTTTTTTAAGACTCAGCTAGATTTTATTTATTTATTTGAGAGAGAGAAGGAGCACAAACAGGTAGAGTGGCAGAGGGAGGGAGGAGGATAAGCAGACTCCATGCTGAGTGGGGAGCCCAATTCAGGGCTTGATCCCAGGACCCTGAGATCAAGACCTGAGTTAAAGTCAGAGGCTTAACTGACTGAGCCACACAGGTGCCCTGGAACATGATTTCACCCATATGTAGAATTTAAGAAAAAACAAAACAAAACAAAACAAAAACAGATGGACATGGGGAAGGGACGGAGAAATAAAATAAGATGAAATCATAGAGGGAGACAAACCATAAGAGACACTGAACTCTAGGAAACGAACTGACGGTTGCTGGAGGGGTGGTGGGTGGGGGATGGGGTAACTGGGTGATGGGCTTTAAGGAGGGCACTTGATGTAATGAGCACTGGGGGTTATATGCAATGATGAATCACTAAATTCTACCTCTGAAACTAATAAAAAATTTAACTGGAAAAAAAAAAAAGCAACCCTCAGCTAATAGGAAGTTATAATAGAGGTCCTCAGTGGGGTTTGCTTGCCTGGCTGGAATTTGCTCTTGTGACACTTGGTGGAGGGTGACACCACAGATTCATTTTAATTGCTAGATAATAAATTACCTGGATGCATCTCTTGCCATATGTACCTATTGATTAAACTCAATCCAAATGCCCTCCCTGGCTCCCAGGATGCCAGACATCAGGGCTCATTGAAAATAATTCAGCTGACAATTTTAAGATTAATGACTTGGCTTGCCTTTTTTTCTTCAGAATAGTTTAGCATTTTTAACTAAAGACTATCCACCTCCTTCAATAGAACAACCTTGGAAGTCCAAACTTGAGTCTGGTAGCATTCAAGTGTCCTCATTATCTGACTTTATCTTAATACCCCAAACAAAAATGATGGCAGTCACCACCTGCTTCCTACTTCCCTCTTCCTGTATCGATTCCCAGACCCTATTCAAGCCACAGTTTTACCAGTAAGATGATTGGCACTCTAGCTCTATTTCTGGCTTACCGCTAATTCACAGAATGAAAATTGTTCCAGACTTTGCCTGACCTCATAACTTTAAGACAGATGAAGCCTGACACTGGGGCACCTGTACCTCCTTCCTTCCCACTTCCTTCTTGGGGTTCATTCTTACTCTGACTTCCCCACATGTTCTGTTTTTTCATAGCTTACCACCAAAGCCTGTTTTCAGGAATAGATCTGATGACCTTTTCATATAAAAGGCATAAGTGGTTGGAAGGTGTTCACTATTTTATCTGGTTCTAAGCCCGAAGGAATTACAGTGGGATAGTGAAATTGTAGACAGCTGGAGGAAAGGCAGAGGGTCTTTTCTGTTTTTCTGGAAGCATTTCCTAAGAGTGACTGCTCCCATCAGGCACCCTCTACATAGTCTGGGATTGTGAACAGAGAGGGGGTGGTGGCTACCTCTAATCGTTAGCCCATCATAAATTTCAGCTTCTATCTGGAACCTCAGAGACCAACACACCTAGGAAACTGATACACTGGACTTTATTGCTCTCAGGAATTCCCTTACCCCTTACCCCTTACCCCTTGAGTATATTCAACTGCTAAGAAAATAATCTTATTCAGTTTAATACCATAGAAAAACAAAAGCACAGAGGCATAATTTCTTCCCACTTGAATCACTGGCTAATCTTGGACTGTCACAACTTTGAGCTAAAACTGCGAGGCTTCATGATGATTAAAAAAAAAATGGCCTCATCCTGGCTTCCCAACCTCCAGCCCCTCCTTGATTTTTCTGATTAAAAGAAAAATGCTAACTAGGTAAAACATTCTTTATTAAGGAGCAAGCAGAAAGGACACTTCAACTTGAGCTTAATGTTTTCTCCAAGGCTGTAGAAATGGCAAGTGAATGAAAATCATTACCAATGATGAAGACATACTGAAATAAATGTATTTTTAAAAATATTCACTGAATTAACAATAATATTGTCTGGTCCTAGACAGGCAAATGGCATTTCAAAATATGATGCATGGCACTGAGGAGACTAATTCTGTTCCCATATGTTTTTCTCTATAGATTAGATGTTGGGTAGATTAAAAACCAGAAGGGAAAGTGGGGAGTAAAGATTGTTCATTAAGTTCTGATATGTAATTGCTCATGGGCAATGAGATTCCCATGTAAAAATGGAGTTGAAACCACCTGTCACAATCTCTCCCACAGCTAGAGTAAAAATTAAGTGCATATATTTACAAATTTTCTCAGTGGTAAACAATGTGGTAAACAATAAGCTGTTAAACATATTTATAACATATACCATATTTATAACACTTTAATAAACAGTATATACCTATTATTATTCATTATTTTAAATTTTGTTAATTTAATCTTTTTAAAATGTGAGAGGTTATTGAAAAGAAAATGGCATATCCTTTCCCTCATATCATTTCTTGGACCCAGGACCCCCGTTTCTCTGGGTGTTGAATGATGTATTATGTAGGAAATAGTCCATCATTCTTTCTACAAAGATTCTGCAGTCAAAGAGAAACTATGAGCATATTTGGCCCAGTACAATTTAATTATGCATTGACTATATCCCAGAATAGCCATCTATAAATTCTAGAGAGCTAACAGGGTTGCTGGGTTTCTTCGCCAGTTTATAGATAAAATGTCTTGAAGTAAAATTCTCTTTACATTTAAAAAAAATGTTACTCAATTTTTTTACTTACATGTATTAAAAACACCAGCAAAAACCCAGCACTGACCATACCGGACCGGATTCTTTGTACTCTGGTATTCCAACAGAATGTCAACACTTCCAGTCCAGGCTGATGGGGGGACACCATAGGCATAGACATTGTCCCAGGATCCAACAAGGACACCTTCATCATCTTTGGCATTAACCTAAATGAGACCATAATGGTAAGAAGGAAGAAAGAACATTTAGAAGAGTTCTCTCCAGACTCTGACATTAAGCAAGCTAAGGCATTCAGTGCCTTCCAAATGTCCTGTATGACAAAAACAATCCTACTACTGTTCTATTCACTGTTGTGTTGTCAGGGAAAAGTGATGCAATAACTAACTGTGCAAGAGAAAACCAAATAACCAAGACCGCTTCTCAAATAACATATTATTGTAATTAAGGTGGTGGTGAATAGCAGCAATGAAGAGTTGTAATGTCTTATCTACATGCTTAGGAAAAGATAGGCACAGGACACTTGGTCTGGTTGGAGTTGTGAGGAAAAGAGAAAAAACAGCTGCAAAAGAGGACAGTTCAAGTAGGGATCAAATAGGGATCTTGCCTTTATGGAAGGAGAATTCAAAACTGACGCATGACAAAAATGTATAGGTAGAGTGGGGGGTCCAAAGTCTCATGGTCTAGTGAGTTTTGACTTGATGATTAATTGCAGGCTCTGACAAAGTAAATAGGTGTCATAGGAACCATTAAGAATTAATAAGAAACTGGATTTCCATGGATAACTTACAACATTTATTTTAAGCAATTCACCATTACAAAGTATTTCCTTTATGATTGTTTAAGGGGATTAAGGTTTTGTAGTTTTGTTAAAAGATATCTGCATTTACAGGAAGAGCTGGGTATTATAGTATAAGTATGGGGGAGATTTAAAAATGGCAATCTTGAAGATTTGGGGAAATCTTGCTACACGTTTAGACCACAGTCTTTTGGTAGCAACAGACCTTAAGTGCGGGAACAAAGACCTTTTGTGTTTAGACATTAAAAAAGCTAAGAAGTAACCATTTCAAGGCATCACTTTTTGGGGGCACACTATTTTATCTTACCTCTCTTGGTGTAACTTTCCTCATGTTTAATTATACTTAGAAGACTATCTAGGTAAGAAGCAGTGGGAGCTTTTCCAAAACCTGGTGCCTCTTCAACAATGTTTATGTGTTGACATGACAAGCGTTTAGAGCCTTGATCCTCAGATTGTGGTCTGTGGACCAGCACCAGTGGCATCCCCAGGAGCTTGTTAGGAATGCAGAATCCCAGTCTCTGCCACAGACCTACTGAATCAGAGTCTGCATTTTAACAACATCCTGGGGTGATTTCTGTGAATGTTAATTTGAGAAGCATAGGTTTAGACTATGCCAAGAAGACATTAGCAAGCAATGTGAAACATATGATTGAAGCAGGTGTGTTTGGATTATGAAAACCATGGAAGATATATTAAAACATGGGGACTTTATGTGTTCACTGCCTTGCCAATTAACAGCTCACCCTCAGCACCTGCCCAGACCCCTTTCTTAGGCTTGCTGAGTTTAGTCGTATAGGAGTCTATTCTCCCCCACTGGGTCATGAATTCACTGAAAGTAGAGATTTAAAAAAAAAATTATGTCTTTTTTACTTCTAGCAAGTATGAGCACAGAGAAGGTGCTCAATAGTGGTTGCATAACCACTTGTATATTCAACAAGCATGTAGTTATTATTTATCTGAATAGGAATAAGACCTTCTCCCTGGGGAGAGATGAACAAGAAACCAATCAAGTGGAAGTAAAGTTTACTAATGTTAAGACAGAAAGATGTACAGGTAAGGTGGAAGCACAGTTTCATTAGGTTGGAGGGTTGTAGTGGTAGTGGGCTGAATAGGAGAAATTACATGAAAGTTAGGTCTTGAGTGGTTGAGGGCCAGACAAGGCCATCTACACAGTGGAAACAGTTTGAATAAATGCTTGGTATCATAAAACAATATGGCAGGTTCAGGGACCTGCTAGGAGCTCTACATGGGTGTTATGTAAGTAGACCACATTGGGTGAAATATAAAATGCCAAAAGGAGACACTTAAAATGTGCTTTTACTGTGAATGACAAACCCTCTACTGAAGTATGAGATTTACTCTAGCACTGAGTGGCATTTCCCAAAGAAGGTGCTTCTGGAAAGTGTTCTCTAGATCACCATTCAATTTGATTTAGACGTACTATTTCTCCCCCTTGATTCTGTCCCTTCAAGTTAAAGTAAAGGTAACTACTCAGTCGATTTGTTTAAAGTAGAAAAAGTAATTCTTTGGAGATTTCTGAAGGACCTTGTTCAGCTAATTGTAAACTCACGCCTTTGATGTAAAGTTCGACTTTATCCTATAACTATATGAAAACGACTGGAATGCAACAGGGTTTAGTCAAACATTTTGGCTCTATTCCTGATCAATACATCTCCTTGCAGCTGAATTATTTAAAAATCTGTATCTACTATAATGAAGTGTGAAGAGTGCCCTGGTAGACTGATATAGTTCGGTCTTTGTGGATAGGTAGATTCAGGTTTAACTCACATCACCCTCTCCTTATCCTTATCACTGAGAAATAAAATAGAGCCTATGAATCTCAGAGGTAAAAGTTCCTAAATTATGATTCTAATAACTGACTTTCAAACAGATAGCCGTTAACTAGAAGACTATTTATAGCATCTGGCTGAACCCAATCTGCTAAGGGGAAGAGAAAGAAAAAAAAAGCTCTCTTCTCTACAGACTTTAAATTGTTAATGCTGAGTTGTTTCCCTGTTGCTAGATAAATCACAACTCTCATTTATTAGCATTTGTTTGGATTAGCTACTGTTTTCTAATTAGAATATTGATTTCTGAGGGGCCCTGACACTGAAAGAGGTAAGTCTTTGTGACACATATAAAGGGTTAAAGTAATATCTCCGTCCCTTAGACAACAAGATATGTTTGGGGAATACTTCAAGGGCATCCTGGTTCTTTTTAATGCCACAGTGGACTGTTTTAATACCCTGCCATGAACTCAGAGTTTGAACAGTGTCAGAATGAAAGTCCTGGAGTTGTTTCACTCACCAGTGAGTGTCTAGGAGATGATATGAGTGCAGGACTTTGGACAAGGAGTGTTAGTCAGCTACATTAAGGTTGCACTAAGTTGTCTTCCCATAATACCTACAATATGGGAAAACTGAAAAACCAGGCTCCCCAACGGTCATTATCAGCAACCTCATTGGCATAACATAATTCAGTAAATTTCCAAAATCTGGTTCTAAGAAAAAAATGAGGATTATAGATTGGAATAGAGAGCTCCTGATCCTCACCTCCAGTTCTCAGAAGCCCTACTGTCAAGTCCACAAAATCATAAGACTTCTCATTTGTATTTCAAAATCTGGAAGAAACTAGTGGAATTAAAAAGCCAATCTTTTTTTCTTGTTCTGACCAGAACAGTGGAAGCAACTGCTGTGGAGAAATGGGTGAGAATGGGTCTGCGCCTCTAAAGAAGTAGACTTTCTGGGACTAGAGTGGGGAAGTGACCTAAAGCATGAGAGTTACCCATCCCCCCATGGAAATGAGATACATCTCCAATTCGGTGAGGTAGATTATCAGATGAGAAATTTAGCAGAACCTTAAAAGAAAGAGCAGAGCCGAATATTCTAAAAAACATTTCCATCTTTTCAGCTGCCCTCCTCTCCCCACACCAACTTTTCTTAGGGTACTTAAGAGTAGATGGAACAAAAAACATTTGCTTCAAGCTGTGGTTCAGAGGGAAAATCTAACTAATCTTAAGGGGAAAGTGTCAAGATTTCACCTACACTGTATTAGAGCAAACAGGACACTTAGAGAAGAATTATGCAAATATGAACATGAATAAAAAGAAAAGAAGCAGTGAGGAGGGAGGGACAGAGAGAAGAGAGTGGGAGAGAGAAGGAAAGTGGGGTTCGGTGGAAGAGAGGGAGACAGAATATAAAAAAAACAATACTTAGAAGAAAATAAAATTAAGAAATAAAAAGAATTTTCTCACAATCTCTTAGGAGATCACAGACTTAAAGGACCAAATTGAGGACCAAATCACGTGATCATGAAACTAAAAATGAAGTACAAACTATAAGAAACAGAGTAGATACTGGTAGAAAATAAAATTAATGACGTGTACTAGGTGTTGGCTAATTGAATTTAAATAATAATAAAAAAATAATGACAGAAGAAAAGCTTGAGATAAAAGAAATACTATGGAAAATATAAAGAGATGAAGTTATTTGGAAATGAGATAATAGTAATGGAAAAAAGGATGATACAACATAAGGATAATTAGTAGGTTCAAAATAGAGAACCCAACAATGCAGTATCTGATGGTTCAGTTGGTTAAACATCCGACTCGTGATTTTACCTCAGGTCATGATCTCAGGGTGGTGGAATCAGGCTCTGAGTTGGGCTCTGAGCTCAGTGTGGAGTCTGCTTGAGATTCTCTCTCTCCTTCTCCCTCTACCCTTCCCCCTGCTCAAGCTCTCTCTCTATAAATAAATAAGCAAATAAATAAAATCTTAAAAAAATTGAGAACCTAACAAATGAGGCAGAAGATATATTTCTGACATAATATAAGAAAATGTTACCTGAGGAAAAACTGAATCTATACTTTGAAGGAACAATCTGTGCTCCAATGTAATTTGATGCAGAATTCTTGTTGCTTAGGAACTTTAATTAATTGAGCTATTTGAACTTAAGAATAAAGAACTTAAGATAAAGAAATAATTGTTCAGTCATACAGGCAGAAAATGCAGATTAGCAACAAAGGAGGAAATAGCGCTGCCTTTAGACAGCTCCGGGGCACCATTCAATGGCAAAACACAGTCAATCAATATTTGCGCAGTCTTGAGAAAAGAAAGGTTGACCCAAGAATCTTATGCACGGCTAAGAGGTTCTGCAAGTATAAAGGCAGCCAGCACTCATTTTCAAACATGAAGAATATCAGGGAATTTAGTACCCATTAAAACCAAACTACTTGAAATGTGATATCAAGATAATTAAGGGCTGAACCAAACAAAGAACCCATGAACAAAGATGCTGTGGCAAAAGATCCAGTGATGAGAAAAACCCATATAAGTTTAAAGACCTTTGGGAATTGTAGTATCAGAATAAATATGAATTTTGAAACTTGATAATATGATAATAACAATCTTTAAAAAATTAGACACAAGGGAGGTAAGAGGGAGAATGGAAGTGCTGATATTTTAATGTGTTGGGCTGTCTTAGTTAATTGGCATCATCTAAAATCAAAACATAATCTAAAAATACATAATTAATCTATTCTTTTAATGGTTTTAATGGTTTTTATAAATGATCTTAGAGAGATCTGTTAAGAAATAGTATTTCTTCTGGTGAAGAAACATTTATTTGACATTTAACAATGTCTTTTGTTGCAATTCAGATTTTTATTTCTGTGAAAGCAAAATTTAATGAGATTAAATAAAACAAAATTAAATAGAATTTGAGTACAATAGACATAATGTTTTTGAATTAAATAGCATTACACTATTTGGCATAAAGGTAAGCAAACAGACCAATGGAACACAATAGAGAACAGAGAAATAGATTCTAGAAATACAGTTAACTAATTTTTGACAAAATCATAAAGATAATTTCATGATCAAAGGATAATCTTTACAACAAATGGTGCTGGGACAATCAGATATTCATATGCAGAAATGAACTTTGATTCATATTTTACACCATATAAAAATATCTCAAAATGGATCATGTACCTAAATATAAAACCTAAAACTATAAAACTTCCAGAAGAAAACAGGAAAAATAATTTTTATAGCCTTTGGTTAGGCAAAGATCTCTTAGCTATAATACCAAAAAGAAAAGAAAAGAAAAGAAGAGAGAAAAAAAAAAAGAAAAGGAAAGAAAATGATTCATAAGGAATATATTTACAAATTGGAATTAATCAGATTATGGACTTTTGCTCTTTAAAAGACATCATTAAGAGAGTGCAAAGGTAAGTCCAGAGTGAGAGAAAATGTTTACAAATCACATATGATAAAAGACTTGTATTCAGAATTTGTAAAGAACACTAGAAACTCAGTAATAAGAAAATGAGAAAATTTAAACCATGGGAAAATATTTGAACAGGTACCACATCAAAGAAGATACATGGATGGCAAACAAATGCAACTAAACATGCTCAACATCATTAGCCAGAGGAAAATGCAAATTAAAACCACAATGAGATAATATTATACACCTATTAGAAAGTCAAAAATTAAAAAGACTGATCATATCAAGTGTTGGGGAAGATGTGAATGCATGGGACTCATACACTCCTGGTGGTGATGTAAAATGGTACGACCAGTTTGGCAATTAAAAGTTCTGCCAAAATCTTTAAAAAACTGAACATATACTTATCATATGACCCAGCCATCCCACTCCTGGGTATTTAAGAAAAAAAAAAAAAAAAAAAAAAAAAAAAAAAAAGGCTTGTGTCTATATAAAGGCTTTTGTATGAATAACCCTAGCTTTATTTGTAAGAGGAAAAAACTGGAAACATCCCAAATATCCAACAAGTAAGTGGATAAACAAATTGTGGCTCTTCTATATGATGGAACACTAGTCAGCAATAAGGAGGAATACAAACAATAGTATGAATGAATCTCAAAATGAGATAAAGAAGACTGAAAGAAGTTAAAAAGAGTACATACTGCATGATTTCATTTACGTAAAATTCTAGAAAATATAAATCAATGTGAATGATGGAAAGCAGGGCAATGATTGCCTGGGGATGGCAGACAAAGCAGAGACTTGTCAAAAGGAGAAATTACAAAGGAAATTTCTGGGGAGTGACACAGATGTTCATTATTTTCGTTTTGGTGATGATTTCATGGGTGCATCAAACTATCAAAATGTGTTCTTTCAATATGTGTGTTTTATTGTATATTAATTATATCTTAACAAAGCTTTAAAGAGTAAGTGTAATATTTTTTAAAGTAGCATCTATAGTATAATATCATTTATGATTTTAAAACAACATTTACCACTTAAATATCTATGTATCTACTTGAAATGATGTACATCAAATATTAATAATGGTTATTGCCTGGTGGTACAATTTGGGTTGATTTTTTTGAGGAAAAATTTATTAAAGATTTTCATCTTTAAATTTTTCTGAATTGTCTAAGTTCTTCTTAGAGAGCATTATAATTTTCAAAAAGATTTTATTTATTTATTTGAGAAAGAGTGAGAGAGAGAGAGCAATAGCAAGGGGAGGGGCAGAGGGAGAGGGAGAAGCAGATTCCCTTGATGAGCAGGGAGCCTGATGTGTTGTGGGGCTTGATCCCAGAATCCCAGGATCATGACCTGAGCCCAAGGCATATCCTTAACCAACTGAGCCATCCAGGCACTCCAAGCATTATACCATTATAATCTACTGTGTCCAATTCCTGAAGTAGGAATACACACACACACACACACACACACACACACACATACATACACATACACACATACATACATATATATATATACACATACACATATATATGTGTGTGTGTGTATGTGTGTGTATACATATATATGTATATATATATATTTTTTCCTTATAGTTTTTTAAATGTTTAGAAATTTCTCATGTATGTACCTTAGGGGAAAGAATAGTTAAAATTCATTCTGTGCTCAGTGGAGTGGGGTATTTCTGAATTCCAGGCTTAGGCCCATGGGGAGTAATTACACTGGATTTGTTCAAATATGGGGAAAGGCAGAAGCAATGTTCTTTGAGGCTAATGATTTAGGAACGGAGCCATCAGTGACTGGAGACTGTGGGAAATCCAGTCAGGAATTAGTGCTTTAGGGGTGAGAAGCCCTTTGAATGGGATGACTGCAGGAGGACTACCCTGTGCTTGGTTCTGTGACATTAGGGTCTGGTGCTGGGGTCATGCTGGGTACATCTCCATCCCAGGGTCAGAATAAGTCCTCGGTTCCTGTACAATTCAAAGGATAGGGAGGGCCTTAAAGCATAACCAATTCTGGACTTCTCTCCAATTTTGGTCTTTGGACAGATTTTCACCTGATACTGAAAAATAGAAAAGTGACATTTCTTGATTCTCTAATTTCCTGAAACATACATGTTTACATTTTATTTTTTTTTAAGATTTTATTTATTTATTTGGCAGACAGAGATCACAAGTAGGCAGAGAGGCAGGCTGAGAGAGAGGGGGAACCAGGCTCCCCGCTGAGCAGAGAGCCCGATGCAGGGCTCAATCCCAGGACCCTGGGATCATGACCTGAGCCGAAGGCAGAGGCTTTAACCCACTGAGCCACCCAGGAGTCCCTCATGTTTACTTATATAATTACAGTTTTTTCCCCTGCGTCTCCTTTTTTTTTTTTTTTTTTTTTTTAAGATCTTTATTTGTTTGAGAGAGAGTGGGAGTGAGAGAGATCTCAGAGGGAGAGGGAGGGGGAGATAGTGATGGAGAGGGAGAAACAAACTAGCCGCTGAGCAGGAAGCCCAATGCAGAACTCAATCCCAGGACTCTGAGATCATGACCTGAGCCGAAGGCAGATGCTTAACTGAGTGAGACACCCAGGTGCCCCAATCTCCTGCTTCCTTTTAAGTATGTAAAGGTATTTTTCTTATACTGAGTGCACATTGTATATGGCTATGATGAAATAACTTTTCTTTGTTATATTCTGTTAAGTTTCATTGTTAAAAGTTATGTTTTCATAAAGGCTAGGATTTCTGTGACTCTTGTAGAATGCAGTTTTATGCCTAATCCTGTTTATAACAATTTTTTGAAGACCACTGGATATAAATTTTGGGAAACATGAACTAGTTTCAAGATGAAGAGTTAAATTTGGGAAGGAAAATAATTATTTCTTGAGTGAAATTCTTTCCAGGTTTTATGAACCACAAGCCCCCAGCTACAATCTGGTGGTGATCAATCTTAGCTGTAGATGAAAATGGTATAGTGGATGTCAAATTGTGCCCATGACACTAGGGATTTGCAAAAGCAGCTCAGTGGTCACTATGTTGGGTAGTGGAGGAGGAGATGATTGAGTGATGGTGGTGGTAGCTTCAGGCACCATCTCTTTTCAATGACAAAGAGTTTCTTTCTTTCTTTCTTCCTTCCTTTCTTTCTTTCCTTATTTCTTTTGTATTTGGGTTCAAGTAATATTTGCTTAAAAAAAATCATTCCAAAAGTAAAATCTGAAAATTCATTCATCTTGGAACGTAGAGATCTGTTTCTTGTGTCTTCCTTGTCATTTGTCGAGTGATGTGGTGGGTATGAGTGAGATGAACAAATGCATGAGAGAAAGAAATAGGGTAGCAAGAACTCTTCCTCCCTTGTCTGAATCCACATCTTTGATCCTTTTGGGGCTTTCGTAACACCTCTAACAGCTAAAATTTTGATCCAGAGAGTAAGAAAGCCATATATTATCTCCTTGACTTTTATAGTGGTGGGCTTAGCAAGCTTTTTTCTGCCTTGGAGCTTTTAACAATGTCATTCTCTCTTTCTGGAATATCTTTCCATACTCAAACCCTTTCTATAAATGGTGCATGCCTACTGATTCTTTGCAACTCAGCTGGTTTCATTCTGGAAATCTTTAGCTATCACTTTGATTTCGATGTCCTCTCTCTGTGTTCGTATAGTATTCTTTGCTTTGTAATGCTCTCCTATTTATCATATTGCCTTGTGTCATTGGTTGATCGTCTTTGCTCTCATTGTGAGTATGGAAGATACAATGCTGTTTGACTTTGTATCCTCAGTACCAGCTCAGAGTGAACACTCAGTAAGTTCTGCTGAATGAATGGATATGGTATCAGTGGAAGGTGGTTGTAGGTCACTTTTTAATATTTCTTAGATCAGGGCAAATGGGTTAATCAAAATGTAACAGATATTTTGCTGAAATTGAGAAATTGTTTCTAAAATTATACAGAAATGAAAAGGATCTAGAATAACCAAAACAACATTGAAAATGAAGAAAAAAATTTGGAGGACAGCCTGATTTTGAAGATTTACTGTAACACTACAGTAATCGAGATTGTATGGTATATAAGGACAAACAGAGATCAATGATAGAACAGTGTCTAGAAATAGATCCACATTTATATAGTTATTTGATTTCCAACAGTTATCAAAGCAATTCAATGGGGGAAAAGATAGTCTTTTCAACAAATGAAAGTCTTTGTGACAAATGAAATTTTTCCCAACAGGCTTTTCAACAAATGGTACTGAAATAAATGGATAAACCAGGAAAAAAATTTAAACTTTGACCCCTACCTCACACCACACAGAATGATAACTCAAGATGGATCATAGACCTAAATGTAAAAGCTAAAATTATAAAGCTCCCCCCCCCCCCGCAAAATACAGAATTTCTTCATGACCATGTGGAAATAATATCACTTCCTCGGGAGGATTCTTTTTAAAAAGTTTAAAAACTAATTTCATAAAATTTTAAAACTTTTGTTCCTTAAAATACACTATTAAGAAAATTTAATGGCAAACTATACTCTGGAGAAAATATCCTCTAAACTCATATGACAAAGGGTATGTATTCAGAATATATAGACAGCCACTACAACTCAATAATAAAAAGACAAACAATCCAGTAAGATATTGGACAAAGACTTGAAAAGATACCACACCAAAAAAGATATATGAATGGCCAATAAATGCATGGGGAAGTGCATTTATCATCATCAGTCACCCAAAAAATAAAAATTAAACCCCCAAAGAGATACCATTATACATCTGCTAGAATGGTTAAAATTAAGGAAGCTGAAACACCAAGAAAAGGTGAAACTGTAGAAAAACTGGAACTTTCATGTATTTCTGCCAGGAATGTAAATGATCCAATTACTTTGGACAACTGGCAGATCCTTACAGAGTTAAACATATATAGACCCCATAACCTCGACATGCCACCTTTATTACTTGCCCCAGAGATATGAAAACATATGTATAAAACTTGTACAAAAACATTCATAGCAACTTTACCCATAATAGCTCCAAATTGGAAATATCTCAAATGGCCTTCAACAGGTAAATGGATGGACAAATTATGATAGAAAATACAATGAAATGCCACTTAGCAATAAAAAGGAACACATTAAAGACACATGCAACAACTGGTTGAAAAAAATAAGCCAGCTCCAAAGGGTGCTGTATGAACCCCATTAAGCAAGATTTAAGAACAGGCCCTGTTGCAAGAAATCAGAACAGTGGTTGCCTATGTGAGTGTGGATTGACTAGAAGAAAGCACAAGGGAAATTTCTGGGCTGAAGACCATGACTATATTTTGGTGATAGTGATTCCCTCAATCAAAACTCACGGAAGTTTGCATTTAATATGCATTTCACTGTATGTACATTTTATTTCAAGAAAGAAACAATGCATGAATCAACCCTAACCTATACTGTGAAGCATATAACCATTGTTATGCAAATGGCCTTTGGTATATATACTCCACACAAGCTCTGACAGGGGTGGGTAATTAGATTCATTTTTCATGGAAACCATTACAACTAGAGATTATTAACCTTGTTCCCTTAGTAACTGAGGATCCTTACTCAGCCAAAACATATTTTACTAATTGATAGTCATGAAAGAAAGAACCAAATGTAGACCGAGAGAGAGCGCCTGGGATTTTAAGATCTTCGAGTGTCTGCTTTTGTCATTGTTATACCACTGTTGCATGGTGTTAGGGCTGGTATAGACAAGCCTCCAAAAATACCTGAATGAAAGAAATAGATGGATGAGAAATACAAAAAAGCAGGGTAGGAAGAGGAAAGGAGAAGGCTGTCAGGGAGAAGGGAGAGGAAGGAAAGGGCACAAAGGAATCCAAAAGTACATAACACTGTGTGGCATATCTTAAAGTCTTTGCTGCATTGGATCCGTCCATCCTGGGGTAGCTCTCCCAGGAGAGCAGAGCAGCCCCAACTGCACAGCTTGGGGTGGGGGTGGGGAGTGCTGAAAAGCATCCCCGTGTTTCAGAAATAGCCTATGTGATTATGAAATAGATGCAGCATTGAAACCTCATTCTGGGAAAGCAATTCAGGGAGAACAGACATTTAGATTGACTACGATTATCACATTGGAGAGATGGTTGGTAATAAACGTCTGTTTTCCTCCAAAAATATGGTGACAACAGGCATAAGAAATGCAACCTTAATAATTGAGAAATCAAGCTGTTTGCCCACAAATGGAAACTTCATTACATTGCTGACTTTTACCATTAGAGAAAAAAATGATGTCAGTTCATTGTCCTCTTCCTACCACCCCCAGATTTAAAAAAGAAGGACCGAATCAGACAGAGCTTGTAAAAGGCATTATATTTGTATCTAAGGAGCTCATGCGATAGAGAAAGAGGACAGGCAGAGAGGATAAATCCAAGGAAATATAACACTGTGTTTGGAAGGTTGAAGTCAGACAATCTGATGTCCATTTCCAGCTCCTCCAGTGACCTTGGGAAAGTCATTTAACTTCCTGATAGCCAATGTCTTCATTTGCATGTGCTTTGTTTATGGAATGAATACAATTTCTCAGAAGTGGCCATGAAAACGATTCTGCTGGGTAGATTCTATTCTCCCACTGGCTTCCAATGTATTTGTTAACTGTAAACAATTCTTCAAAAAGCAAAAATGAAAATCTCTAGTCACCTAATAAGGTGACAGTATGGTAGCATGTTTAGTTTAAAATCATGATTGGATTGCCAATCCAATCCAATCCAATCCAATCATGATTTTAAACTAAACATGCTACCATACTGTGCTTGGTCCTTCCTGAACATCTAGGAGTGCCTCCCATGCTGAGGGAAAACTTGATTCCAAATTTAAGGGTTTAATTTAGAACTAGGATTTTAGTCTTTTATGCTGTTGGACTACAATAATATTTTTCATTAATTCTAATCTGTAAGATTCTTCAAAACTGCCATCACGGATTGAGGTGTGTCATCATTGGAAAAGCGATAAAGAGTAGGAGAGGCCTCTTTTTCTGCTATACCAAAGTGAAGAATGTCATGCCTGACATTCCTGAGCCTGAATCATAGAGAAAAAAAAAATACAAAAGCCAAATCAAGTCCATCATGAAGCCTAGCTCTGGCAATGGTCACCAGCCTGGAAATTTTAACTCACGGGCATCTGTAAAGTTAGTAATGTAGATGTGTGTGTGTCATTGCCACTTTTCCAAAACACCACAAGGAAGTAGTATCTTTACCTTTACATAGGTGGCACCAAATCACAGTCAGTGTACTCTTACTGATTATCTGCACTGATACCAGCACTATGGCCACCATTAAAAGTTCTGATTGGCAATTATGTAAATTTTTGACACAAGAATGGAGAAACAAATTATTATTACATATTCATGGTTTTTCGGTAGATGAAAAATTTCCAAAAATAAGATGCATATGGGGAAATGTGAAAAACTCCACAGTGGTGGCATGACAGGGGACAATGGTCATTGACCACCTAGGTCCTCAATTCACCCCAATACAGGTAGTTTTAGCTGCTTATAAACCAAAGGCTCAGCTAGATGATGCCTTTTAAATTTTTATTTTATTTTAAAAATAAAACTCTTAGGGAACTATGCTGTGGTTGGTCTGTATAATTAGGGAATAGATTTCATGTTTTTATCTCTGACTTCACAATTTATTTGGGATGACTAAGGGTGGAATTTCTTTTTTTTTTTAAGGGTGGAATTTCTAACCCAGGTGAGTTTTTAAATGTAACTTGAGTAGTCATACTAGTTTGTTGCTTGGAGAGGTTTGCTTGATGTGAAGCCTACAGTAGGATGCCAAAGTCAACAATTGGAGGAAAATAAAAGCATGGTTTTGTAGTAAGCCTCTTGTGGAACTGCTTGGCAAAGTATCAAAGAAGTGATGTCAGTACTTTTTTTTTTTTTTTTTAATGCATGCAAAGAAAAAAAAAAACTTTCTAAATACTAGGACAAAGAGAAGTGGGAGCAAAATGGGTAAGGTAAACAATAGCTCTATTTTCAGCTTATCCACGAGATCACGTATGCTGAAGGATCAGAAGCCCTGGAGTCTGCCTTGTCTGCAAGTTCTACAGACATTCATCTTGTATTGGGCCCTACAAAACTCCAGGACCTACCTCCAGTTATGGTCAGTTTGATTTACCAGTTGGAGTTCAAGATTCTTTTACAACACTAAAGAGTACACCAAACATCGATTGGTTTAAAAAAGTTCAAACTTGAGTTAGTTCCCAAAAGGCACAGTCAGAACAGGGTATTAATGGGGATTAATGATGGCACTGTGGTTCGATATTAGCAAAAGACCAGGGTTAAAAATAAATGTGGATATCTCAAGGGAAGCAGGAAAGTCCAGGCTGGCAAAGGTATAAAGACTAGAATTTTAAAACATGAAACTGTGTTGACATTTCTCTCCTTTGTCTCTTTCCAAAATTTCCCAATATTGTCACATTATTAATATTAATGTTATTAATATTGTTATTGAATTATGCCCCTAGAGGAACAAATTACCCCCAACTACATTTTCCTGTAGTGCTTTTGGCAACTGGCTCTTCGGGTGTAATTTCCACCTCAGAGAAGGGTTTCTATGAATAATAGCATAGTTTATTATTGCTGTGGGCCTTTGTCAGCCATTCTTCTAGCTCTTTGTCCAATATCCCAACACTTGCTAGGCCAGTGTTTAGTCCTGGGAAAACTCCATGCAAAGCTTGAGAGATTTGGTTTCCCCTACAACCCAAGCTTATTTCATCAGAGAATATGCCATGTTGTATTGACGTATTCTACTCATCAGCCTGTCTTTTCTATTAGACTGTAAGGTCTTTGAAGGCAGACATTATGTTTTGTCTACACTGTACCCGAGTATCTAGACTGGTAGGTTCTCAAAGGTTCTCAACAAGTACTTGTTGAATGAATGAGTTAACATTGAGTGTTTTACTACTATCCGCACCATCATAACAATCATTACCACCATCACCAACATGGTCATCCCATGACCATAATCATCACCACCAACGTCATTGGCACCACCGTCAACAACCAATACCACCATCAAACAATATTTGGTGCTTATCCTCTTTGGAACTCTCTCCTGAGGGACCCAATGCCTCTAGCTATTTAAAATTTTCTGGTTTACACCTTTTTTCATTTATTCCCTGTTTCAAAATTCATTTATTCTGGATGTTCTGGATGCCATTTGCTTTGTGGTGGTGGTTGTTGTTGTTTTCCCTAGGAGACAGCTACTTAACTTGATGTTGTAATTGTGTTATAGTACTAACGTGTTGGTAGAGGCCTTCTAAGGTAATATGATCTGACAGCAAGAACACTATTTACTTCCAGTTCAGTCATTTATTTGTTACGTGACCTTAAAGGACATCATTTCCAAGGGCTTCTTTCCCTATCAGACTCCTGAAAAGTCTTGCAGATTTCATGCACTGGTTCTGTGTGCATTTCAACACAGACTTTCTCTTGATAAACTCTCAACCGAAAAGAGGGAACCCGTATGGAGGTGAAATATTAGGAATTTCACAGAAAATAAGCAAGTGGTATCCACAACTGTGGCCACTCAAGCAGCAGTGTATCTCCCTGGAGAGCTTCTCTGCCCACAGTTGCTGCCAGATCCAGTCAGTCATGGGACAGGTAAACTAACCACCCAGCTGCCAGGCTATACTGTCATTGCCTTTCCCCTTTCCCAGAACTGTGTTGTTTTTGTCACAGATGGCATAACACACTGTTCGGATAGTCTGACAGAGGCTCAGAGTCCATGCCTTGTTTCTTCACAGTGATTCAAGGCCAGCAATGGGATGCTTTATTAATGCCCTGTGAGCAAAATGAATTTTCAGAAGGCACAAAGCATTCTTCTACAATTTTCCTGGCACATTTCCTGGCAATTGTTCTGGTGGGGCCTGTCACATCAGATTTGAGGTAGAAAGAAAACAACAATCACACAATGTAATTTAAAGGAGAAAGTATAACTTTGGGCAAGTTTCTTCTTTTTTCTAATTTCCTCTATTTAAAATTTTTCTCTCTTCAGTTAGTCTGCAGTGTGGCTTTGGTAAAATGTACCACTCAGTATTTAGAAGGGTCCAAATAAAAGTCAGCTTATGTAAGGTTATAACATCTCAGGCCCAATGCCCCAACAATGAGATTATAGGACTTTTAGACTTTCTTTCTCTTGCAAAAATCCAGTAGCCCAAGGCTGTCCAGATTGTCATAAACTTTTCTAGTTTTCACATCAAAGTGAAATAACAGCAACTCAAAATGAGGACAAAATAAGATACTGAATTCATAAAGGAAAAAAAATCAGAAGAAAGGAGAACATTGGTTTGAAGAATAAAAGGATATATGTGCTACCACTGGGAATAGCAAATGTGGTTTGAGCAGAGAGACAAAATTTTGTTTTAAGGATGAAGTGAGGCCTGGAGAGGTTGAGTGATTTGTCCTGAGTCACATAGTAAGTTAGTGGTAGAGTCAGAGCTGAGGGTTCTGATCTGACATGGGCCGGAGCTCTTCCTATATGATGCTGCCTCCACTTTTATTTCAGTAGAGAAACGAAAACCAGCAGGTGTTGATTTTTTTAAATAGATTTTATTTATTTATTTGAGAAAAAGAGTGAGTGAGAGAAAGCATGAGCAGGTCGGGGAGTGGGGGAGGTGCAGAGGGAGAGGAAGAAGCAGACTCCCCGCCAAGCAGGGACCCCAATGTGGAGCTCAATCCCAGGATGCCAGATTCATGATCAGGGCTGAAGACAGATGCTTAAACAACTGAACCAACTAGGTGCCCTGAAAAGCAGCAGGTTTTGAATGAGTTAAGGAGGGTGAGAGGAGAAGGTTATGTCCATTGCATAGGCTGGGAAACTGAATCACAGGAAGGTTTAGTGTTGTGGTCCTCACTGGGGATAGTTTTGACCCCCAGGGAACATTTGGAAATATCTGAAGCCATTCCTGGTTGTCACAATAGGTGGGTGGAAGGTGCTACTGTCATCTCTAGGGTAGAAGCCAGGTATGCAGCTAGAATCCTCTTGTGCCCAGAGCAGCCCCGACAACAAGGAACTATCCAAGGTCATCGACACTGGACAATAAAGATTTTTATCTGGGGATTATGCCCTCAACATCCAGATTTATATTAGTTATTATCATTAGAAATTTTTCACACCTGAATTATTGTCTGTACTCATTTAGCATTACACACCCACCAACTCCCTGCAAATCCCTGCAAATCTCTGCAATCTTCAGTGCTAGACTTTGTCATGACCACAGTAGGCAAACTTGTCTTTGGGGCCTCAATCATCTGCTCCTGCCTCTTGTTGCTACTGGGGCCTCTTCAGGTTGCTGATTCCGACTCCTTTGTGGCAGAAGTTGATCCCAGGAAACTGAACTGAAGTCAGTGCCGTACCCCTCCCAGAGAATTTGCATGTCAGCATGTCTGGCTGTTCTAGCACTGGTGTCCTGTGAAAGGAATTTCCAGCCTTTGTGATCAGGCTGGGCAGATATATAGGAAGAATTCCTAAAACACCCAGCAGCAGCCTCTGTTCCTCCCGCCGACGAGGCCAGCCCCCTGAGAAACCAGGCACAGGTTCCTCCGTCTTGGCATCAATGTTTTGACTGAACCCAAGCAACTTCAGAGCATTTTCTTTCAGGGCTTTCTTAACACATCTCATATTTTAAGGCAAATTTTTGAGAAATTTGAGGGGGATCTTTGTTTTGTTTTTCTTTCAGTCTTTGTTTAACTTCACTCAACAATTTCAGGATAGATATCTAGAATTTGTGAACAGGAGAGGAACTGCCTAAATGACCAGAATTTTCAGAGGCTCAATATTTCACTTTCTAAAATCATTATAACTGAATAGATTTTGAAAAGATTTACAGAGCTCTTCTAAGGATTAAAGGAGAAAATGGATATAAAAAGGTTTTAAAAACGACCAAACATGTATTTTGTGTATGTAAACAACAATGGGGGTGGAAACAACTACTGTCCAAAATGACCCAGGATTAAACAGTCAACAAAATTTAAAGAAAACCTTCAGAATGGGAGAAGATATTTGCAAATGACATATCTGATAAAGGGCTAGCATCCAAAATCATAAAGAACTTATCAAACTCAGTACCCCCCAAAATAATCTAGTTAAGAAATGGGCAGAAGACATGAGCAGACATTTTTCCAAAGAAGACATTCATATGGGTAGCAGACACATGAAAAGATGCTCATCATCAGGGAAATACAAATCAAAACTACAATGAGATATCACCTCACACGTGTCGTAATGGCTAAAATCAACAATACAGGAAACAACAGATGTTGGTGAAGATATGGAGAAAGAGAAAGAAACAAAGAGAAAATTTGTTTTTTTAGAAAAGCATCTCTCAAACTATTGGTGGGAATGCAAATTAGTACAGCCACTGTAGAAAACAATATGGAGTTTCCTCAAAAGGTTAAAAATAGGGGCGCCTGGGTGGCTCAGTTGGTTGAGCAGCTGCCTTCGGCTCAGGCCATGATCCCAGCGTCCTGGGATCGAGTCCCACATCGGGCTCCTTGCTCCGCAGGGAGCCGGCTTCTCCCTCTGCCACTCTGTCCGCCTGTGCTCCTCTCTCTCTCTCTGACAAATAAATAAATAAAATCTTAAAAAAAAAAAAGGTTAAAAATAAAGCTACTTGATGATCCAGCAATTGTACTACTAAGTATTTATGCAAAGGATACAAAAATACTGATACAAAGGGACACATGTACCCAGATGTTTACAGCAACATTACCAATAACAACCAAATTATGGAAAGAGCCCAAATGTCCATTGACTGATGAGTGGATAAAGAAGATGTGGTATATATAATGAAATATTACTCAGCCATCTAAAAGAATGAAATTTTGCCATTTGCAGTGATGTAGATGGAGCTAGAGTGTATTATGCTAAGGGAAATGAGACAGTCAGAGAAAGACAAATACCATATGATTTAATTCATATGCAGAATTTAAGAAACAAAACAGATGAATGTACAGAAAGGGTGGAAAAGAGAGAGGCAAACCATAACTGACTCTTAACTATAGAGAAACACACTGATGGTTGATGGAAGGGAGGTAGGAGGAGGATGGGCTAAATGGGTGATGGGTATTGAGGGCACTTGATGTGATGAGCCCTGGGTGTTATATGTAAGTAACGAATCATTAAATTCTATTTCTGAAACCTATATTACACTACATATTAACTAACTAGAATTTAAATAAAAACTTGAAACCAAAACCAAAACCAAACCAAACCAAAACAAAACAGTGCAGGGTAGGGCCTCTGTCCCCTAATGCCCAAGACTACTCCATTCAAAAATGAAGCCAACCCAAACCAAACCAGCCCTCCCCACATATCCCCATAGATTCTGTCTAGTTCTAAATCTTATAATTGGATTATGGATTTTCAAAATTAGAACTCCATAGGCTTTTTGTAACTAATAACACTCAAGGCAATTTGCATTAAGATTGTGTGCTTAAGGGGCGCCTGGGTGGCTCAGTGGGTTAAAACCTCTGCCTTCGGCTCAGGTCATGATCTCAGGGTCCTGGGATTGAGCCCCTCATCGGGCTCTCTGCTCGGCGGGGAGCCTGCTTCCCTTCCTCTCTCTCTCTGCCTGCCTCTCTGCCTGCTTGTGATCTCTGTCAAATAAATAAAATCTTAAAAAAAAAAAAAAAGATTGTGTGCTTAACACAAGATTCTACCGCTTCTACTTGGCCAGATGCCACTAGAGAAAGTATTGGGTTAGCTGCTTCATGTTTACTTCCCTCTTGCATTGGCTTGTGTTAGGCAGTGATTTTTAGATTAGTAAAAATATTCACAATCTGTGAGTAAGCTTAGGCTGGTGAGCGTGCCATTTCAGAATGCTAAAGAAGGTATTAGTTCATATTTAACCACTGAGAGCTGTTGCTTCCTTCTTACTGCAAACCTACAATGGTAACTTCAAAGAAAAAGGAAAATGGGAATGTTGTCTGGGAAACAGGAATAGCAGTGATCACCTACAGGTCTAATAAATATTGTTATAAATAGTTACTATAAAGAAATTCCTAAGTTCTTTAGAATTCACCATCTTTTCATTATACAATGTGAACTAACTACAAAAAACAAAATTGTCTTAAGAGATTGACTTTGTCTAAATTTATATGTCACTTAGCCACCAATAAAAAAACAACACTTCTTAAAAGCTAACCAGAAATTATATTTCACATCATTCTCATTCTAATATGTTTGCATGAACAATATTGATTTAATTTAACTCCAACCAAACTCAAAGACAAAATTCTTCCAGAGACAGAATTTGTTTTATAGAAAACTTAAGGAAATTAATAAGATAGACTTATTTTTTTCTGTCTTTGTATGAAATAGTATCCTGCTTAGTGTTTCTTCAGGAATATTCTGCTCACCGACCAGATTTGGTATGCCTTAACGCACCAAAGGCAGGATCCATATGCTGTATTTATCAGGACAGTTCAGGACTACACAGGACCTGGGCATCACATTTTATCCACTTCACCACCTGATTCCAAACCTTCCTATTCATGATAATTCTATTCCCTCTCCTAGGAGCTATTCCATTGCAGGATCTCTGCATTCTTGAAGATGTTTCAGGATCTCTTATAGAGAGCAGCATGGAAGGAAGAAATTGTCTAGATTGGGAGTCTGCAGACCTGGGTTTCAGCTGAGGCTCTGTCACTGACAAACTGTTGTCACCTTGTTTCCTAACTTGTAAAATGGTATGCATAATGTCTTCCCTACTTATCTTATGCAATTAATGTGAAGAATTAATTACAAACTATAAGCTAAACTAACTTTCATAAACTATAAAGCCCTGTGGTAAGGTATTATTATAATAGAAGCTAGGATTTAGACTCATTTACTTCTTTATTCTTACAGTGGGTGTGAAAATGGAGAAAAGCTGTATATTGCAATTTTCTCTCTCTCTCTCTCTCTCTTTTTTTTTTTTTTTTTTTTGGTGTTCCTTGATGTTTCTTTGTTTGATCAATAGATTATAGTTGTTGACATTTTGTCATGGTCACTCCTCAGTCCCAAGGCAAGAGATTCTAAGAATAAGTGGTCTGTGGTATCATGTCATCTATCATTATTTGTCTGAAGCCAAAGAAACATATAATACTGAGATAAGATTTTGTTTCATAGCATTTGACAAGTCCAGGGAATTCAAATAAAAGTTTAAGTATAAGTCATCATTTCAACAACTCTTAATGAATAGGCATCTATACTGAGGCAAATGATGTGTAATCAACATAGTAATCAGTAATTGCTTACCATTGCAGAACCAACACGGCTGACTTTGATGGGATTCCCTCTACCAGAAAGATCCATCTGTGCTTTGTCCATCACATACAGGCAAGCGTCAAGGATGCCATCTTCAAACTATTTGGGAAAAATTTAAAAATAAAATTAAAAATACGAAGAAAGAAAAAAAGAGAAACTACTTAATGTCCACTCTGCAAGCCCAACCTTCTCTGCCAAAAAAAAAAAAAAAAGCACAGCCTAATGTTTAGAGATGTGCATTTCCTATAAAGTAATCACCCATAATCTTTAGTATGAAATATTAAAGTAGGAGGAAGAAAACATCCTCCTTTGCTTTTCAGTAAAATGGATAAAAACTTAAAAGTAAGCTAGAAACATGACTAGAACTACTGGAGAGCTGGTGTACTCAAGGACCATGAACTGACTTGAAGTTCTTGAAGTTCAGAAAACTGTGTAAGTTAATTTAGAAGATTTCTTCAACATGTGGGCTCTAGTGCCAAAGGCAAAGGAATAAATGATGTACCAAAGTCAGGCCAAAGTTTTGAGACCTCAAAAATAACACAAATCCTTGCGCATCTCCAAAATAAATGGCTCTCAGGTGTGTCATAGGGAGGTATTTCAGACCTGTATACCTTGCATTGATAATAGTAGGACACCTTGTGTCATGAATGATTGTCCAAGTTTTTCCTCTTTTAAAATAAGGAAGACTCCATGGTCTCTTTGTCTTAAAGTCTTAAAAGACTACCTTTTAAAACAAGGTAAACTCCTCCAAAGAGAGGGCAGGAAGGTCTAGAGAAGGATTACATTATCAAGGGAACAGATTAGAAGTCAGTTCCATTGCAGGATCTCTCTGTTCTTAAAGATGTTTCAGGACCTCTTACAGAGAGGAGCACAGGAGGCTGTTCATAGTTTGATTTCCTTAGACAGAACTACTGGCCCCATGCAACACCAGAATTTTTTTTTTTAAAGAAAGGAACAAGGACAAAATAGTAATAAAATAGCAAAATGGGGAAATTTCACCTATACTGGATCTCACTGAACAAGAGATCTGAACACCTTGTATATCCACCCATGTACTTGTGACAGAAACCACAATTTTAATGGCTAATTACTATGTAGTTCTTTATTAAATCTCGTTAAAATACCAACTTTCTGGGGACCCTAAACTGATAGGATGGATGTTATAATGTAAGGGCACTAGTTCTTCAGATATGTAAAGAACTCATTATTCTGTTTCTTATTAAGTACCATCTCTCAGTCTGTGCGACATAAAAGAGTGAACTGGAGAGGTAAAGGGATAGTCACAGGACTAGTTGTTTGCCTGCACCACTGCGAACTACTGGCCTCAATATTTGTTTGGACTAAAAGACCCAAATTAAGGGACTCTGAGTGACAACAGAGACAGATGGTGGCTCTGCTCAAGGGTGTCTACCCAAAGGCTACACAGCATGCTGGCTGAGGAGAGCCCTGATCACTTGGGATTCTTTCCCACTATTCCCTGTTACCCACCTTGGTGTCTTCTTTCCTTACTAGCTCTCTACAAAATGTTACTTTGGGGACACAAATAGAATCACACCTAAACATTAGGAATTAGGGCACTAGACAATAGGCAATATCATGGGTTGTATGTCATTCAGGAGGGGAAGGCTTATAACCAGGGAGCCAGGCTAGGATCCAAAAACAGGAGAAGAGCACACAGATGATTAGCTTGACAGGACATCAAAAGTGCAGGTGACCAAGGCTGAGCACTGGGCACGCAATTCTCAGGAGTCCAGGTGGAGAAGTGGGTTGTAAAGTCAGGCAGACAAGACAAGAACTAGTGATGACATTGATCCCAATGGACAGGCTGGATCAGGGGTAAGGGAGGCAGGGAAAGCTCACATGGAAGTCAAAAGAAGGCATCAGAAACCAAGAAAATATGATGCAACCTAGTGAGGCCAGGTTCCATGAAATCTACCCTCCTGGATACGCAGAACAATGATGCACAATTCCAATCATCTCATCCAAACTCTCCGAGAAATGACACACTCATCTTTTCTCATGTTGCTAATGAAGGGTCTTTGCTGAACCACAGGACATACATTCTTAGGGGAATGTGGTAGAAATACCAGTCACTTTTTCCATTGTTAGAGATATCCAACTGAAATAGCTTGGATTATTGAATATCTTAAATGGAATACTATTTATTATTTTATATCCAGACTGTAATGTGAGATTCCAGTTGATAAAATGTCCCAAGGTAAAAGTCCAGTGGGCCCTCCTTTGATGAAATGGTGATAGTCTTTTCTAATTCTAATTTCTAATTTTCTAGGATCTTATACTAACAACAACTTAAAAAAGGGGATTTCTTTGAGTTGAGCACACCCCTTGCCGTATCCTTTGCAGCAGCATCAAAATACTTTTTCCTTATAAGAAAAGGAAAAACCCTATTCCGTGTTGAAGAACAAGGTCTAAGCTAATGAGATTTGACTGTACTGGATGTCAAGCATTTCTCACTAGAATGCCATGTTATCCATAGAATCTCTGATCTTGGTAACCTTGTAATACCCGAAGATACGTGCTTTCACTGGATAAATTACGTAGTTGCCTTTCAAAGTCTCTGCTCCTGTGCTGTCTGCCTTGGAGTCTCAGATCCTCAAAAGCAGGAAATTGTGTATGTCTGATATCAACATATGGCCTTGTAGTGATACATGTGGCAAAAAAATATTAAGGAAAAATGTCCTTGATAATGACAAATGTTAAATGGCTCACCTGACCATAGCTCCAGCTTCTACTCTTGATGTCATTGAAGTCTCCATAAAAAATAACCCCAATGTCATTCAGGACATATTCTTCCTTTTCTTTCTCATCATCCAGGTACACAGCATCCTCTGCGTCAGAATTTAAAGATAATGACCATTACCAAACCAGACTGCTTTAATATACTTGTAAGTTCGTTCTGGTCCTAAGAAGCATTTTAATCAACTAAATGGAAAAAAAAAAAAGTCTTTTGTTTCACTAAAGACAGCTCATTTCCCGATATGTAATTTCGGCAATGGTGAACCTAATCCGCAGCCAAGATCAGCATCCAAAGGATGACATTTGTCAGCAAAATGCTGACAAACTCTGGCTCTTTAAATTCCAAGTAGTACAATTAAATTGACATGTCTCATTAAACATTTTTAGGATTATGGGACATCAGTAGTTTCAGAATCAGAATTCTGTGATGCAGAGACAAATCTGTTACACAGATCAAAAAATAATTTCCAAGCTATTAACATTAATAGGAAACTAGCCAAACTGAAATGATTTTTAAAACAAGTCTGGGATGTGTTAAAAGAATCTAGCATGGTCTGTCCTGCCTGGTGTGTGGCCCATCACAGACAGGAGGAGACAGGCTGGGGGTCGTCTCCTATCAGTGAGCAATCCTTGCGGATGTGCTGGTAAGTATGTGTTTCCGACCAGCCTCCCAAGTCAGCTTCCTCCACTGCAAGGACTTTTCTCCCTGTGGCCATAATCTCAGGAAGGCCACGCTCCCCACCTGCCTGCTTCATAATTAGCCTGATATTTATTTCCAGGCGAGGTATGAAAGCCGCAAAAGCATCACTAACAAAGGCAGGGCCATACAGGTATAAATCACACTCAGGTAAATTTGCATGGTTGGAATAGGGAGACATTTGATTCTGACTGGGGACATGGTTTATTATGTTTCTCTGGCTCCCTATTACCTTTTCGGAGTTGTTTCCTCCTCATTCCATAAGACTTTTATCATTTTCTTCAGAGTAGATGTCAACCTTGGCTGCATATTAGAATCATCTGGGTAGATTTAAAAACCTTTGATTCCACCTAGACTGAACTCTAGATTGATTAAATCAGAATTTCTGGGGGCTGGGGGCAAGATCCAGATATCAAGTGCTTGTTTTTTCCTTTATTTATTTATTTATTTATTTCAAGCTCTCTAGTGATTCTAATATGCAACCCAAACTGAGAACAAATGCTCTAGCCATTTGCTATTCAAAAGAATCATTGAAATACCAGTAGCTTCAGCATTACCTGGAAGTTAGTAAGAAATGCAGAGTCTCAGGCCCCAGCTCAAGACCTAAGGAATCACACTCTGCATATTAAGATCTGAAGGTGATTTATGTATACATTAAGGTTTGCAAAGCATGGCTCAGTCCAGCCAGTTTAGATCCCCATTCTGGGTATATTATAGCTGTGATTAAATCTCTTGGAGACTCCTTGGTCTTATCTCCTCCCCAGTACTTTCTTATATCTTCCTCTTTCTACTCTCTACCTCTTGCCTACTATTTGGTTGGTTTTCTGCAAACACACACACACACACACACACACACACACACACTTACACAGATACTAATGTCCAAAAACTGCACATATTTAAAGTGTGCAATTTCACAATCAAAATAATACAGTTATCCATCACTGCAAAACTTTCTTGTGTCCCTTTGTAATTCCTCCCTCTGGATTCTCTCTCTGACCTCTCACTCCTACCAGGGAGCCATTAATCTGCTGTCTGTCACTGTAAATTCATTTGCATTTCCTGGAATTTTATATGAAAAGAATCCTCAGTGTGTACCTTTTTGGGGTCTAGCATCTTTCATCCAGGCTAGTTATTTGAAATTCATCGATGTCATATCAATAGCTCATTCATCCCAAAGCCATTTCATGTTTCCAGGAAAATCAGAGTCATACGACAAATGTGCCCCAGCCTTCCCTCTGCCCTTGCAGATGTGAGCGCTGATGCTTCACATTAGCTGTTCAGGGTCTGGAGGCAGAATGCCATGGTTTTACCAGTTGTCTGTGCCTAGGCGTACGGCCCCTAAACAAAAGCGAGAGCTTCCCCCCCCCCGCCAAAAAAGTGAGAGCTTCCTTTCTAAGTGGAACAAACCAGAGACGTGGCAATTGTGTTTGAAGTCAGTGTTTCTGAGCAGAAATACGAAAGAACACTTTTAAAAGAAAATCTCATAAGGGTGTGTGTGAAGGGGCATTGACCGTTTACATGCACAGTCCTCCAGATACAATTAAACACCCTGGAAAGTAAAGGCCACTTTTGCTTTCATCTTTTTATAATAGTGGCTTAACTACTATGACCATTGTGATAAAAAACATTTTAGTCAAGTGGGTTTCAGAAGCCTGTTACTGAGACAGAAATCTCCTCCTAAGATCACTGAGGTCTAGAAGTGCCATTTGGCAATGTGTTTTTAACACGTTTTCATTATAATATGAGATGTTTATAGCCTTGTCCTATAAGATATTAGAAATTGGATTGTATTATAGAGCTACTATAATTTAAATGGTTGGTATAAAAATAGATTAATGGGTCAAAATAGAGAGCTTAAAATAGATGTTACTGTATGCATGTTTCTATGAAATCAATATATGATAAAGAAAATACTATAAATCAAAGATGACTGGAGTGTTTATTAAATTCAGCTGAGAAAATTGGCTGGTTGTGAAAAGTAACTTCTCTGTATATCAAAATATATTGAAAATTAATTTAAAACCTGAATTAAAAAAGAGAAAGCATAAGAAATCTGAAATAAAAATAAAAAATTGAATATTTGGTTTCCAGATGAAAAACTTTTATCTAAACAAAAATAATAGAAAAATTTTTTTAAAGTTTTAAAAATTTTTATTATTTATTTATTTATTTATTTCAAAGGAGGAGAGGGAGAGTGAGTGTGAGTTGAGGGGTTGGTGGATGGGGCAGAATGAGAGATACAATCTTCAGCAGGCTCCACACCCAGAGCAGAGCCCAATGCAGGCCTTGATCCCACAACCCTGAAATCATGACATGAACTGATCTAAAGAATTGGAAGCCCAACTGACTGAGCCACCCAGATGTCTCTCGGTGTTTTTTTAAATATAAATATACCTTTTGAATTTCAGATGTAATGTAATTAAAAAGTGCACTAGAGAAATATTTGCAACAACAGAAAACCTTAGCAAATTTTCCTTATATATAAAGAATTCCAATAAATTGATGAGAAAATCAAAAAGTGCTTTTAAAAAGTCAACAAAAGGAAAACCATTTCACAGAGAGGAAATGGAAACAGAAAATAAATATATAAAGACAATTTTAACTGAGTAGTAACCTAAGAAGTGCAAAGGTTTGCAAGTAAATTTTCATCCACAAAAATATTATTTCAATCTATTTTTATTCTTTTACAAATAATATTTTTTAAGTTGGCTTTAAGGTTTGTTTTTTTCTTTGAAGTTTTGACATTTAAACAGTTTGCATCTAGGTGTGGGTCTTTTTTTCATTTACTAGGTTTGATACACTCTGATCCTTTACAGTTTGACAATGTGAGTTTTTCTTCAGCTCTCGAATTTCTTTCTCTTTTATCTTTGACTATTTTCTTCTTTTTATTTTTCTGTATTTTCTTATAATAAAATGCCTTTTAGGCAGATGTTGAACTTTCCAGATAATCTCCATTCTTTTTATCACACTTCTCTATCTCTCTCCTTCTTTGTCTGTCTCTCTCTGTATGATATATATACATATATGTATTATATAAGAAATATATGTATTATATAAGAATGTATATTAAGAAAGAATATCATCTGCACTTCCAGAAGAATTGAGGAATTCCTGGAATGCAAAAATGGTTGAATGAAGTATGGTATATAATGAACAGCTATATAAAACAAAAAACAGCTATATATATTGGAAAGATCTCTATATACTGCTATGGAAGAATATCCAGGATCCCATTAGGCAAAAAAAAGTGCACAAAAAAATGTATATAGTTTACAGCCTTTTATTTAAGAAAGAAGGGAGGTAAATAGATAGCTAGATACATATTTATATACACTCACATATCTGCTTGTATTTTTAAATGTAGAGATAAGCCAAAAATTAACAAAATTATTATCTAAAGTGTAGGAGGGATAGTTGGGAGTTAGACTTCTCTCTAAAGTGTCTTTATTGCTTTATAACTTGACTTTGGGGTTACATAAATGTTTTGTAAAGTCACAAAACAAAACTAAATAGAAATAAAAGACAAAGCAATTTTTAAATAAATGAAGCCAAAATGAAGCAAATGAACATGACTGTGTAAATAGATTAGTGGATTTACCACAGAAAACTATTTCAAGTTACTTAAAAACAGAGTAATTTCACTATAGATCCCTGGAGTAACTTCACTATATATGCCCACTATATATTCTTTAACATAAAGAAAAACTGTAAAATAAACTATATTGTTACTAATAATATTGATATTGCTATTTTGAAATAAATATAACATAAGTAATCATGTTAATGACATTAGAAACCAAGATCTGCAGGATAAGAGAAAAAATGCATAAGCAAAATCAAATAAATAAAATTTGAAATCTTGTATTTTAACTTCAAGCAACTTATTACATAGTATTCCTTTGCAAATCATTTTAGATTTAGTGCTATTTTTCCTCAATTGCTTTATTAAATTTTTTTTTAATCTGGAGGGAAAGACATTCTTTCATTTTTCTTTTCATGATGACTTGCAGGTCTGATACAATACTTAGTACTGTAGCTGCCAGAAATTGGTATTGTAACTCTTGCTGCTATGGAGTAAGAGCTGGACTGATTTCGAATAAGAATGGAAGCATTAAAAAAATCTGATTTCAAAAAGAAGTTTTCTTTAAAATCTTTGTAAAATGGGAGCATCTGGGAGGCACAGTCACGTAAGAGTCTAACTCTTGAATTCGCCCAGGTCATGATGTCAAGATTGTGAGATCAAGCCCCACATCGGGCTCTACACTGGACGTGGAGCCTGCTTAAGATTCTCTATCCCTCTCTCTCTGCCCTTCCCCCACCCCCCCAAAATACCCCAAATAAATAAAATCTTTGCAAAATGGCTGTAAGACTGACTCATCCTTGGAAAGCATCATAACTGATTGAGGTTTACATGGTTGCTGGCCCTCCCAGCTCCAAACATTTCTGTAAGTTATCTGTGGGCCTGTAATTCCTCTTTTAATCTTATATGCACACTCATTTCCTTACTCAAGAGAAAGAAAAACATATTTAAAAAAAGAAAAATGTATTGAATAAGTAAACTTAATATATAAAATTATTAAATACTTCTTCAAATAGTGTAACTTAGTCATTACAGCATGTCAACAATAAATTCAAAGAACTTTTTTTTTCTTCTCTGAAAATGCTACCTAGAGACTATTTTGCAAATGTAGGTGTTTTGTAAAATAATCTTGAAAACATACATTGACATGTTTTTGGTCAGATTGCATTAGGCTTAATTTGTTTTGTTTTGTTTTTAATTTGAAATGACTTTAGTATGGATTAATTCCATGTTTGCCATATTCTGACATTAAGAGATGTATATCAGAGCAGTAATACTGCAGAAATATTAATGAGTATAAACTTTGGGGCTAAGGGCTTCTTTGTTTCTTCTCTGCCTATCCTTGTCAATTAAGGTTTTTTTGTCTCGACTCACAAATCCTTTGATGCTTTTAGCCAGAAATCAGCCTTATAAAGCTATTTTTGCGTATAGTTTGTGTGAAAAAAAATTTGCTTTGGTAATAACTTTCCAACCTGAACTCACTCTAGCAAGATATTTTTCAGTTCTTTTATTTGATTGGCTCTGCACTTTTTCTGTAATATTTTGTAACACTTGACTTTTTGGTATTTTTGCCACATGAAAGGTTGCTGTAGTTGGTCTGTAATTAAGTTTCAAATTTAAAACCACTGTTAGTTTTGTAATCAAAATATGGGTATTTTTGTCTTTGTACATGTCATTCCACCTACAGCTCTACCTGGAATCCCATTGATCTTCTAGCTACCATTCATTTCTTCACAGTTCACAAATGAAGAATATGAAATTCAGTGAATGCAGTTACTAATCCTATTGGGGAATGACTCTCATTTAACCAAAATTAAAATGTATTTTCACTAAAATGAAGATACAAGTTGATGATACACTCTGAAGTTGGAAGACCTTTTCACTTAAAGACTCTGAATTGATTTATTCAACTAAGTTCAAGGTTACTACTCTTTACTTTGTTCACCCACTGGGGATTGTGATTTTTTAAATGTTGAAAGATGGCCATTCTAATGACCATCAAATATCTCTATTTTAGGAAGATATAATATGAAAAATTTTAAAAATATGTATGAAGGAAGAGACTGGTTATCTCTTTCCATATTGTTGTGCTCATTCTCTTATGGCCTACAAACACATTTTTGGAAGTTTGCTTTCACCATGATTTTTCATCAACAAATTTTTTTTTTTGTCATCAACAAATATTATTAAGAGTTTTTTTTTCCCATTTATACTAGTCCCTGAAATACTATGAAGTGTTTCAATCAGAGCATACTATGATAATCAGAAATCTAATTCCATTAAAATAAAATATCAAACAAAAGAATTAAAAAAATAAATTTAAGTTGAAAATATCAATAATAGCTCATGATAAATTTTCTCTTTAGAAACCACATTGTTAAATTCTATCCACAGAAAAGAAATAGAAAAAACAACCTATATAGTAGCAATGAGTCTCTCGAGCCTGGACTATGGTCTCTAAGCACCAATTCATTCCCTTCCCCCTTCCATACTAGAAGGTACTCAGGTTCACTATGAGAAATGACTCATTACAAATATGGGTAAGGAAATGTACAAGACCAGCTTGAAATACTTCTTCTTACCAGAAAATAAAGAGGCTATTAGAGATTCTAGGAGTCATGACAAAGGAATCAGAAATAAACTTGAAAGCTCCCACTGTCCAAGAATAAGACAATTCAAGTATCAAAAAATAAGTCATCACAAAGGATTAAAAAAATTCAATATTCATAGATTTATAGTAATTTTAAAAATTTATTGGTTATCTTTGCAGGGTGCTAAAAACCAAATCATCATTCTGATAACTTAGAAATAAGGAAAGGGACACATCTAGACTTCTTATATGAATACTTCCTCAAGGCAACAAAATAATTGATGCTAATAGATGCAGAAGGAATGGTAGATTAGAATATTGCCATTTTGAAATCCCTAATGAAATAATAAATCTAGGCTAAAATCATTTGTTAAAAGGCTAGTGAGGAATTTCATAATGGATGTAATACTGACAAAACCTGATCCTATTGATAAATCTAAACATCACTAAAAGAGGGACAACCAGACATCATGTATCTCCTGATGGGATGGATGCCCTGGGAAGTGTACAGCATGACTTACATAGTATTCTTGCTCTACCTTCCTATCCCTACCACAAAAAGAAAATGATTCTCTTGAAGATAAATCTGATTGAGTCTCAGATCAAACTAACCACTTAATAAATATGGGGCTAGAGGAATGTTACATGACACCAGGTGATAGCATAGATACAACAAAATCTTGATAACTATTAATCTGGGACATATGTAAGTAGATATTCATTGTACTACTCTTTCTACTTTTGAGTTGTTTGGAAGTTTTAATAATAAAAATAAACCCTGCTGAAGGGCATATGAGAACGTGAATAAATAAAAACATTAAAAATGTTTCTAATTGCATGTGAAGATTCAAAATTATAAAAATTTATGAATTCTACCCAACTTAGTTTCTATATTAAATGAAAACCCAACCAAAATTCCACTCATATTTTTTTAGAATTCTGCATGCTGATTTAAAAGTTTATCTGAAAAGACAATGTGAAAAAATAACCCAAAAATAAAATGTTGAAAATAAAGAAAAATGGGGGGAATTTTCCTATGGTAAACTATGGTAAACTAATCCGTCTAATCCTGTATCCATGCCTTTGTCATGTAACTACTCATCCTTCTTTCTAAAGGCAGAACATCCCCCTTTTGACTTTGGGGCTTACTTTGGCTTTTACTGGAGCTTACTGGTGTTAGTCGATGTGATGCAGGCAGGGGTTTGAAATGTGCTTGCACACTTGAGCATATGCTGTTGCATTTCTGCTATCACCATGAGAAAAACATATCCTAGCAAGCCCACTAGCCACAGGAGGATGAGAGACACATGGAACAGAGTATCTCTACAGTGGGGTGGTAAGGAGTGGGGCCTCTCTGGCTATTCTCAATGCAGAGATGGCCAGTCCAGCCCAGTCTACAGTAGCCCAACCACAGACAAGCAGATCCATGAGATAACATGCTTGTTGTTATAGACTAGTGACATTTTCTGGTCCTCTCTTAATAAGCATTACTGTGATTATAGCCAACTAAAAACACTATAATGAAAACTGATATTGACATAGTAATAGATAAATACATGCATAGAGCTAAATGTATATTAAACCTCAGTAGATGAAGTAGGAGGAGGCACTGTTTCAACCTGTACCCTAAAGTGAGCTGATTACCTACCAAAGAACTCCGATCACCCATGAAATCAGCCTGAGATTAGAATTATACATGTCTGGATCTCTACGGGGGCAGAAGATGCCAGTGGGCAGGTAAAGTGGAGTGGGAACGTCGGACTGATATCGGAAGATAAACAAAAGGCAGAGGGAGCCACCAGAAGTGACCCATTAGAAAGTAATACCCCAATACAAGAGTGCCCTGTGACTGGGGACCAGCATTAACTTGGAGTATGGTTGAAAGCACTCAAAAAGAGCAAAGGATCGTGGGGGGAAATTGTGGGAATTGGGGCGGTTAGGGACTGGGGCTTAAGTCTCCGGACCCAGGACAGCCACCCCTGGTGCTGAGCCAGAGAGAGTGCGGCGGAGATACCAGGTCTTGGTCCCTGAGCCACGAGCATGTCTGAGAGTGCATGGGGTCCAACTCCTGTGAGGGGCTGGGAGCCTCGCCAGCCAGCAGAAGCACAGACTTTTTGCAGTCCCCATATGTGCACCATGCTGTGCTATCAGAGCCTGAGTCGCACCCGACACCTTCCCCTGAGAGAGGTGCACGCAGGAGCCAGCCCTGCACTCTCAGACCCGGAAAGACCAGGCACTCCCAGACCAGGCCAGTGGGAAAATCTCTGTGCGGTTGCTGCTTGGAACCTCTCTGGCAGTCTGGAGCTGCCCAGACAGCTGCCGCTGTCGTGGTTTTGGGTACAAGCAGGAGTTCCTGTGTCTCCAGGGACTGCGACTCAGAATGTGCTCTGCCAGCGGCCGAGGGGGAACTTATATGATCTACAGCACCCAGAGGGGAACAGACTGAGGCTTCTCTCTGAGAGGGAGGTCTGGGTGCAGTTTGCTTTCCTCTAAACCTCCAAAAACCATCAAAAGTTGTCAAGGTGAGAGAAAACAAATGAACAAACAAACATAAAAACCTCCAGAGAACAAAAGGCTGAAAAACTGATTTTCTCAGAGCCCACCCCATTGAGGGGGGCAGGAGGACTTAACTCAGGGAACATTGCCTGAAAACCACGTGGCAGGCCCCTCCCCCAGAAAGCCAACGGGGTGGGGGAGAAGACGACAAGAGAACAACCACCACTACTTCATAGATACAATGTTTACTTTTAATTCGTTCCCACTATTCTGGTTCATTTTTTTCTTATATAGGTAATTTTTTAACCTATTTACCATCACAGTGAGATGTCCAGTACATTAAATTCCATAATAACCTTTTAACCTGAACTTTTGATACATATACCCGTGTTTTTCTTTTTCTTTTCTATTTTTTAATTTTTTTAAATTTTATTTTATTTTAGTTTAGGTTTTTTTTTTAATTTTTAAATAGTCATATAGAGTTAAACTTCAAGGTAATCCCCATTCCCCAATCAATGCTACCCCTATAGGTAAACCAATTTTTAATCCCCCTTTATCTAAGGAAAGTTGAGTTCTTTAACAAAGATATCAAGATACATCCAGGGAGAATCAAAATAACCTTCCTTGCCCACACTGAGAATTTATAACCACTCTCCCATCTTTTTCTTCTGCCAGTGTTTCTGTGTATTTGTGTTTGTCCTGATAGTATATAAATCTTATACTTGGGGTTCTTTTTGATGAGGTTTTTGACGAGGTTCTTTTTTTTTAAATTTTGCATATATATATATATATATATATATATATATATATATAATTTCTCTTGTCATATACTTTTATCTGTCTTTTTGTTTGTCTATTTTGTTTGTCTACTTCATAAATCTTTCCTTGAGGCCCATTTGGGCTGAGTCTTCTCTTTTGTCTTTCTTTTTTTTCCTGTCTCTCTCTCTCTCTCTTTTTTCTTTTTTCTCACTTTCTTTTTTCTTTCATTTGGGTGGGGACTCTTGATTGCTCAGAAGCGTTCCAGGGTGCACCCTGGCTGCACCATGGTCAATACATCCAGCTACATCTGTTCACCAAAATGACTAGGAGGAGGAATGCCCAACAGAAGAAAAACTCAGAGGATGGGCCTTCTGCAACAGAGCTAATGGCTATCCACATAGACAATATGTCGGAAAGGGAATTCAGGCTAACAATTATCCAGGCAATAGCTAGGTTGGAGAAAGCCGTGGATGACAAAATGGAATTGATTAGGGCAGAACTGAAAGCCACCAGGGATGACATTCACAATGTTAGGGCAGAACTGAAAGCCACCAGGGATGATGTTCACAATGCTCTCAATGAGTTCCAATCTAATCTAAATTCTCTAAAAGCTAGGGTAACTGAGACAGAAGATAGAATTAGTGATCTGGAGGACAAACAGATAGAGAGAAAGGATCAGGAGGAAGCCTGGAACAAACAGCTTAGAAGCCACAAAAACAGAATCAGGGAAATAAATGATGCCATGAAACGTTCCAACGTCAGAATTATTGGAATCCCTGAAGGGGAAGGAGAAAGAAAGAAGTCTAGAAGATATAGTGGAACAAGTTCTCCATGAAAATTTTCCCAATCTTGCGAATGGAACCAGCATTCATGCACTAGAGGCAGAACGGTCTCCCCCAAGATTATAGATTCTTGAAAGTCCTTGAGACACTTAATAGTAAGAATGAAGAATTATAATTGTAGGCAGGCCCTCTTGAAGGCATCTAGGACAAAGAAGCTCCTTACTTAAGAGGAAAGCCTATCAGAATAACGTCAGACCTGTCCACAGAAACCTGGCAAGCCAGAAAGGACTGGCAAGATATACTCAGGGCACTAAATGAGAAGAACATGCAGCCAAGAATACTTTATCCAGCAAGACTGACATTCAAAATGGATGGAGAGATAAAGAGTTTCCAAGACTGGCAAGGCTTAAAAGAGTATGCGACCACCAAGCCGACACTGCAGGAAATATTAAGGGGAGTTCTATAAAAGAGGAAAAATCCTAAGAATATTATTGAATAGAAATATAGAGACAATCTACAGAAAGAAAGACTTCGAAGGTAACACGATGTCAATAAAAACGTATCTATCAATAATCACTCTCAATGTGAATGGCCTAAAGGTGCCCATCCAAGCCTCCCTCAAAAAAATTGAAAAATCCAGAATACACCAGCTGTCTCTACACCTTAAAGAACTGGAGAATCAACAACAAATTACACCAACCCCACACATAAGAAGGGAAATAATCAAGATTAGAGCAGAGATCAATGAGGTAGAAACTAGAGATACAGTAGAACGTATCAATGAAACTAGAAGCTGGTTTTTTGAAAGAATCAGTAAGATCAATAAACCATTGGCCACACTAATCCAAGAAAAAAGAGAGAAAGCTCAAATTAATAAAACTATGAATGAAAAGGGAGAGATCACAACTAACACCAAGGAAGTAGAAACAATCATCAGAAGTTATTATCAACAGTTATATGCCAATAAGTTAAGCAACCTAGATGAAATGGATGCATTCCTGGAAAACTAAAAACTCCCAGAACTGAACCAGGAAGACATTGACAACCTGAATAGACTGATATCTAGTAATGAGACTGAAGCAGTGATCAAAAACCTCCCAAAAAACAAGAGCCCAGGACCTGACGGATTCCCTGGGGAATTCTACCAAACTTTCAAAGAAGATATAGCACCTATTCTTCTGAAGCTGTTTCAAAAAATTGAAGCAGAAGGAAAACTTCCAGACTCTTTTTATGAAGTCAGCATTACCCTGATCCCCAAACCAGGCAAAGATCCCACCAAAAAGGAGAACTTCAGACCAATATCACTGATGAATATGGATGCTAAGATTCTCAACAAGATCCTAGCAAACAGGATCCAACAGCACATTAAAAAGATTATCCACCATGACCAGGTGGGATTCATCCCTGGGTTACAAGGATGGTTCAACATTTGCAAATCAATCAATGTGATAGAACAAATCAATAAGAGAAGAGAGAAGAACCACATGGTCTTCTCAATTGATGCAGAAAAAGCATTTGACAAAATCCAGCATCCATTCTTGATTAAAATGCTTCAAAGTATAGGGATAGAGGGAACATTCCTGAACTTCATCAATTCTATCTATGAAAGACCCACAGCAAATATCATCCTCAATGGGAAAAAGCTCACAGCCTTCCCGTTGAGATCAGGAACATGACAAGGATGCCCACTCTAACCACTCTTGTTCAATATAGTATTAGAAGTCCTAGCAACAACAATCAGACAACAAAGAGAAATAAAAGGTATCAAAATTGGCAAGGAAGAAGTCAAACTCTCTCTCTTTGCAGATGACATGATACTTTATATGGAAAACCCAAATGACTCCACCCCCAAACTACTAGAACTCATACAGCAATTCAGTAACGTGGCAGGATACAAAGTCAATGTACAGAAATCAGTGGCTTTTTTATACACTAAGAATGAAAATACAGAAAGGGTGGGGCGCTTGGGTGGCTCAGTGGGTTAAATCCTCTGTCTTCGGCTCGGGTCGTGGTCCCAGGGTCCTGGGATCAAGCCCCGCATCGGGCTCTCTGCTCGTTGGGCAGTCTGCTTCCTCCTCTCTCTCTGCCTGCCTCTCTGCCTGCCTCTCTGCCTACTTGTGATCTCTGTCTGTCAAATAAATAAATAAAATCTTAAAAAAAAAAGAAAAAGAAAATACAGAAAGGGAAATTAGAGAATCGATTCCATTTACTGTAGCATCAAGAACCATAAGATACCTGGGAATAAACCTAACCAAAGAGGTAAAGGATCTGTACTCAAGGAAGTACAGAACACTCATGAAAGAAACTGAAGAAGACACAAGAAGATGGAAGACCATTCCATGCTCTTGGATCGGAAGAATAAACATTGTTAAAATGTCTATACTGCCTAGAGCAATCTATACTTTTAATGCCATTCCGATCAAAATTCCACCAGCATTTTTCAAAGAGCTAGAGCAAATAATCCTAAAATTTGTATGGAATCAGAAGAGACCCTGAATTGCTAAGGAAATGTTGAAAAACAAAAACAAAACTGGGGGCATCACGTTACCTGATTTCAAGCTTTACTACAAAGCTGTGATCAACAAGACAGCATGGTACTGGCATAAAAACAGATACATAGACCAGTGGAACAGAGTAGAGAGCCTATATATGGACCCTCAACTCTATGGTCAAATAATCTTTGACAAAGCAGGAAAAAATATATGGTGGAAAAAAGACAGTCTCTTCAATAAATGGTGCTGGGAAAATTGGACAGCTATATGTAGAAGAATGAAACTCGACCATTCTCTTACACCGTACACAAAAATAAACTCGAAATGGATAAAAGACCTCAACATGAGACAGGAATCCATCAGAATCCTAGAGGAGAACATAGGCAGTAACCTCTTCGATATCAGCCACAGCAACTTCTTTCAAGATATGTCTCCAAAGGCGAAGGAAACAAAAGCGAAAATGAATTTTTGGGACTTCATCCAGATCAAAAGCTTCTGCACAGCAAAGGAAACAGTCAACAAAACAAAGAGGCAACACACGAAATGGGAGAAGATATTTGCAAATGACAGTACAGACAAAAGGTTGATATCCAGGATCTATAAAGAACTTCTCGCCTGGGTGGCTCAGTGGGTTAAGCCTCTGCCTTCGGCTCGGGTCATGATCTCAGGGTCCTGGGATCGAGCCCCGCATCAGGCTCTCTGCTCAGCGGGGAGCCTGCTTCCCCCCCTCTCTTTGCCTGCCTCTCTGCCTAGTTGTGATCTCTCTCTCTGTGTGTCAAGTAAATAAATAAAATCTTAAAAAAAAAAAGAACTTCTCAAACTCAACACACACAAAACAGATAATCATATCAAAAAATGGGCAGAAGATGTAAACAGACACTTCTCCAATGAAGACACACAAATGGCTATCAGACACGTGAAAAAATGTTCACCATCACTATAGCCATCAGGGAGATTCAAATTAAAACCACATTGAGATTCCACCTTACACCAGTTAGAATGGCCAAAATTAGCAAGACAGGAAACAATCTGTGTTGGAGAGGATGTGGAGAAAGGGGAACCCTCTTACACTGTTGGTGGGAATGCAAGTTGGTGCAGCCACTTTGGAGAACAGTGTGGAGAATCCTTAAGAAATTAAAAATAGAGATTCCCTATGACCCTGCAATTGCACTACTGGGTGTTTACCCCAAAGATACAGATGTAGTGAAAAGAAGGACCATCTGTACTCCAATGTTCGTAGCAGCAATGGCCACGGTCGCCAAACTGTGGAAAGAACCAAGATGCCCTTCAACGGACGAATGGATAAGGAAGATGTGGTCCATATACACTATGGAGTATTATGCCTCCATCAGAAAGGACGAATACCCAACTTTTGTAGCAACATGGACAGGACTGGAAGAGATTATGCTGAGTGAAATAAGTCAAGCAGAGAGAGTCAAATATCATATGGTTTCACTTATTTGTGGAGCATAACAAATAACATGGAGGACATAGGGAGATGGAAAGGAGAAGGGAGTTGAGGGAAATTGGATGGGGAGGTGAACCATGAGACACTATGGACTCTGAAAAACAATCTGAGGGTTTTGAAGGGGTTGGGAGTGGGAGGCTGAGTGAGCCTGATGGTGGGTATTAAGGAGGGCACATACTGCATGGAGAACTGGGTGTGGTGCAAAAACAATGAATTCTGTTACGCTGAAAAGAAATTAAAAAAAAAAAAAACTTTGGTAGATCATAAAGATGGCATTTAAAATCAACAGGTAATGATATATCTGATCAATAAATGATGTTTTGATGACTGGCTATTCCTGTGGGAAAAAATTTTCCATAAGATCTTTTTCTCCCACTAATACAAAATTTATCAATAGATTTAAAAAGATTCATGTGTGTCTCTTCCTGCCAACCCTTAATTCACCTAAATTGTCCTGGATATGAACAGGTCAAGAAATGCAATGCTCAATAAATATATACAAAATGTTCAACTTCATTAATAATTAGAGATACATGAATTATACCATGAGATGTTAATGTATTACCAAATTTTGTCCATCATGTTAGCAAATATTCAAACAAATGGTAATACCTGGTGTCAATGAAGGCATATGTGCTGTGGCTATATTATAAACTACAGCAACATTTTTTAAAAGATTTTATTTATTTATTTATTTATTTGACAGACAGAGATCACAAGCAGGCAGAGAGGCAGGAAGAGAGAGAGGGGGAAGTGGGCTCCCTGCTGAGCAGTGAGCCCGATACGGGGCTCGATCTCCTGGGTTCATGACCTGAGCCGAAGGCAAAGGCTTAATCCACTGACCCACCCAGGCCCCCACACAGCAGCATTTTTAAAAGAGTAATTTGGCAGTATCTGTACAAATTTAAAATATGAATTGACTTTGACCAAGCAATGCCATTTCTAGATATTCATTCTACAGAAATATGTTTGTTTAACATCTATGTGAAACATTCAATATAACACAGTATACTATAGTGAAAATGGGAGTAAATCAAAATATTTGTAAGCAAAAGACCAAATTGATTATGGTACAACCACACCCAGTAGTCATTAAAAAGAATATGTATGTACTGATATAGAAAACTTTCCAAGATATATTAGGTAAGGAAGTAAAGTATAGAATAACATGTATAAACAATGTCCCCTATGTTTTGAAAAAAAAAAAAAAACTCTATAGAAGTATATATGTAAAATTATAGCAAAGTATCTGGAACAATACAGAAATCAAGAAAGTTAAAGTTAACAATCCAGAAAGTTAAAGTTTTCTAAGGAAGTGAGGATCAGAGGGTAGGTGAGAAGGAAATTTTACTTTTTACCATATGTATAACTACACATGTTATTTGAAAAGGACATTCAATTAATTGAGGGCAATTCAATTAATTGTCAGATAAAAATTAAAACCATTCAAAAATTCATTAAGGGGTACTTGGGCGGCTTAGTTGGTTAAACAACCAACTCCTGGTTTCTAGTTAGGGTTGTGAGATCAAGCCCTGTGATGGGGTCAGTGCTCAGCACGGAGTCTCTTTGACATTCTCCCCCTCTCCCTCCCCACCTCTACCCTACCCCTGCCCATGCATGTGTGCATGCACTCTCTCTCTCAACTAACCAGATAAATAAAATCTTTAAAAAATGCATTAAATGGATGGAAATACACCAAAATGTTTACAGTGTCTGTGATTTGTAGATCTCAGAGTTTCTTTCATGCTTCCATTATTTTTATTCCATAAGGCTTTCATCATTAGATGAGAGTTTTAAGACATTTTTAAAAAGTTTTTTTTAAATGTTGCATTTCAGTGAAGCACCTATTTAATAAGAGGTTATATTCAGCTCTTAAATATCACTTTTTCCTCCTTAGTAGATATCATCATATAACCATGCCTTTTAAATTTCCTTCAGGTCTCCCTGTACCCTTTTCTTCCCGGCACATTGGATTAAACCTTGTTCTCCTAGTGTCCTTTGGATGCTGCAATCACATCCATCCATATGGAGATTATTCTGCAATTTAGTTATTAATTGAAAATGCATGTTTTTAGTATTTACCATGTGCCAGGAAATTTCTGAGTATGGTAAAACAACAACAACAATAAACTCATTGAAACTCCTAATGCCTCTAAGAGGAAGGCATTACCTTTCCCTCATTTTATAGATGAGGAAACTAAGGAAAACATAAGTAAAATATCTTTCTTAAGGCCATAGTGCAAGTAAGAGGTGAAATCAGGACTTTAATCCTAAGCTGTTCCCCAAGTAGACTATGACTCTTGAGTCCAAGGGATCAGGTCTCATATCCCCAGCACACAGGACACAGTGCCCGGGAACATGACGCAATAAATGTCTACTGCAAGATTGAGAGGTGGGGATGGATGTCTGGAGCTTGGAGAGTGAAAGAGGAAGAAAGTGATGGATTTACTATTGGGCTTTAGGTTATTATTGATGGGAACTTACAAATTTAAATGGCAAACTATGAATAAGGAGGAGTTTGAGACCAGGCCACCATTTCCTTCCAGCGGCTGAATTAAAATCTCACTTCACAACCAGCGGGCATAATCATGAATCCACAACAAGCCAAGGAAGTCAAATGGGAAGTCTTGATTTTAATTTTAAATTTATTTATGATTTTAAAAGAAGATTGAGGGTGGAAAGCAGTGCTTTCTTTCCCCTGTTTTTATTCAGATCTGTCACTTTAAAATATAGTTGTCCAAAGCTAAGATTTAAAAAAAAAAAAAGAAATTACATCACCATGGAAACTCCAAAAAACTCCCTATGTTTGATAGACTAACAAAGATAGGAAGACTCAATCATTTGCCTCTGGACACTTTTATTGTTAGTGTTTTGGTGTTTTTGCTTGTTTGTTTGTTTGTTTGTTTTAATTTCTGGTTTGTTTCAGAGGCATATTGAGGTTTTATTAGACTCTGGGGCAAAAACTTGTTCTCTACCTTTGTAAAATGGAGGATGCTACTAAAAGTAAAAACAGTGACAACCCACTGTTCTAGATACTCACCAATTTGAACTGTTGGAAAGTGTGTGTGTGTGTGTGTGTGTGTGTGTGTGTATACAAGTATGGGGATTGAGAGCTATACCTCTTAAATCTATGTGAGTTGGTAGCAGGAGGTAGGTCTAAAGAGCTCATAGAGTTAGAAGCAGCACCAAGGACCTACTGACAACTTCTTGATACTAAGTGACCTCTGGCAAATTAAACTCAAGAGGAAAACAGATTCCACATGGCATCATTGGAGAATATGGCATGATACCTCCATCTGCTTTGCCCACAGCTCTGCCGTCAAAACAGACTTTCAACATGTTTTATAAAGAACTACCTTTCCAAGGTGACTGATAGGAGACAAGTAGTAAAGAAGAGTTATCTCATTTATTTTACTATTCCTCTGGTGGGGATAACGTGGTAGTTTAAACAACAACAACAACAACAACATCGTGGGCTGCGAATTTTGGGATTCACTTATAGGGCTGAGTTTAGCTCCCTTGGAAATTACCACTCACCTCCCCACACACAGAGAAAGTAAGAATTTATGACAAACATGTAAAAAGGAATGCTGAGCCTATTGATTTTAGTAGCTGCATAACTTCTTTGAGAGAAGGATGGCTATTCATCACTGCCTAGGCTGAAATTTTCCTTTTGCTTATTTACATGCTATTTTAAAGTTAAAGTAAGTCCCATTTCCAAAGTCATTAAAGTCAAGCTCCGCAAAGCAAACTCAGGGGTGAAAGAAAACTACAGTGCCAGGAATGTTATCATGTAAATTGTCTCTGAAGAGACCGCCTACCGGCTTAAATCAGAATTTGGTTTTGTTTCTGATCTTTCGGAAGAAATAATAGCTTGGTTCCTTCAAAAAGGCAAAATGTGTCACCTCTTTAGAGAAGGGAGAAATTTTGAGCGAGGGGATTAGGAATAACTTTAACCTGCCTCCCCTTTCTATTACAGCTGAGCATCACTGAAGAAAGAAGGAAGACATGTTGGATGAATGTAATCACTCTTCAAGGGAGTGGCTTCACATGTGAAGCAAATGTGGTTCTAGGTTGGTGCCATCATGGTAGCTTTTCCATCTCAAACTAGATCAGAGGGGGCGGTGAACCCCAGAAGTCTGTGTGTGCTACAGGCGTGTTAAGAATCTCTTCACACCTCTGAGAAATGGGAAATGGTAGAGAACAGAAACAAATGGTATTTCTAGAGTCTGTGCTTTTGTGTTTTTCCTTTGGAAGGGTCCAAAGTCACTGTCTTCCTAAAATGGTTTAATACAGCCAATCTTGAGGTCCACCTTTGCACTCATTAATTCTGGAATGAGATAAATTAAAGAAACACAAGTAAGGAGTTCCTCAACAATTGGGTCCATTTCATTCCTTGCAAACATATTGTATTATGTTACAGCTTAGACCAGCTTGGGAAGTTTATTTGACTTGTGCTAATTTACTAGTTTTGCCGGCTAAGGACTTTTCAGGTACTTAAATATCTTCAGAAGATAGACTATTATTCATAAAGCAGTTCTACAAAGAAAATGTCAGAGATTCTTTACTTAGTATCCTCAAAGAGAGCCTGTGCTCTTGTTGGCATCCTTATTATTTTTTTCTTTTTTGCAAAGAAAACTGTCGTTTGATCTTATAGTTATCAACCTGGTTTTATTTTTTATTTATTTGTTTGTTTGTTTGTTTGTTTTGAACAGCAGGACTTTCAATGTTGTAGAACATCATAGAAGCTTCTCAGCCTGACACCTACTTCTTGATTCTCTTATTACACAAGATGGGATGCCAGTGGTTCTGGTTTTAAAAGTAAAAGAGGGTATCCTGACCGAATCAGAATATCCAAGTTTTAGCCCCAGCTTGTTTCCTAATTTTCTATATGACCTTAAGAAATTTATCTAACACCACAGAGTCTATTTTCTCTCTTGAAATGTGAGGCTCATAATTCTCTCTCTGACCCTCAGAATGATGGTTATCAGTTCAATTCAGCACACAGTTGTTGAACATTAACTTGGTGCCTGGCACAATGCTAGGCTGAATGAGAGAAGAATCCTGCTTCCCAAAATACATAATGCAGAGAGATGCTGGCTTTGAGCATTCTTTGTAGAATATAAACAACTACACATAGAAGGAATTACATACCATATGAATCGGCTGATGAACGTGATTCTGGATTAGACCCTTTCAGCTCTGCTCATTCCAGAGCATCTCAAAAACAGCTTTGGACCTTGATTCTGGGGTCATCTATGTGCCATTGGAAAGAATGTCTACTGTGAGCTCTCTGAGCTCCCTGCTGATTGCAATGCCATACTAAATAATACTTGATTGGTGTGAAAAGGGTGAATGAGCCTCCAGTGTTTCAGACACTTGAAAGAGTGATATAAGCTGTTTTATTAAATAGGAGTTTTGAATAAATAAGGGCTTAAAATTTTCACATAAGCTTTTTTAAAATTTCATAAAAATTCAAGTAACCAACTATCTGATTGTTATTTTAGGCAAATACTATTCTAGGGGCTGGAGAGGGTACAAAGATAAGCCACTGACCCATTTCTCTTCACCCTCTGACTAGGCCAGGTGACCCTCTTATATATTCTTGTTGTGCTGTGACTTATGTTAATACTTTTTACAACTGTAACTCATGTTTATCAGTAATTCATTTGTGAAATCTTTGTGGAAGCTCTGTGAGGGCAAACATTGTTTGTCTTTTTCACTGCTATATTCCCAGTGCCTAATTCAATGCTGACCCTTAGTATTTGTGGATGAATAAGTAGTACTGTCATACTACCCACGAGTACTTATATGTTGTCATCGGGAGAAGGTATACCATCAATATACGTGGATTGATGAATGAATGGCTCTAGTCTGAGGGTATAAATTCTGGCCTGAGCCCCAGGGTCTTCAAAAGAAAGGGATATTGGCCATTGTTACTTGGTGCATTATTCCATTCTGTACTGAAGGGTCTAAAAGACCCTATTAAGTAAATAGCATAGAAATGAATGTCATAAGAAAATACAAGTTGTATTTATTTACTATCTATTAAAGGTATCCAGATATTGGAAACATTGATTTCTTTACATCAAATTTATTTGATTTCCTTGTTTAAAGGAAAATACAAAAGTCATAGTGAATAAAAAGTTAGAAATACCAGATGTCAATTTGGTGTCAAATGCTAAGAGAGAGAAATCTACACACACTATGCCCACAAATTCACTCCCACACATATCATGTAAGTTTTTGACTTTTTTCAAGATGGTAAGGTGTGAGATTGCATTTACAACTTGTCTATGATTGTAGGTGCAGTGAGCCGAAAAAACATTTACTTGGAATTATTAAATCAATGCAGTAAACATTTATTAAACATTAAGTATGTACTAGGTGCTGGGATACAAGGCTGAATGAGGTAAGGGGAAACCAGCAATGGGGGATTTGGGGGAAACAAGTTAGGAGGAGAAAAAAGACCCCCAAATATGATTGATGTCCCACCAAACAGAACAATCAAATACGGACCCAGAGTACTAAGCACAGGTATGGAACATCTAAATCTTTCAGAATACACTATCTGGCACTAATGCTAGACTAACAATCTGGTACACTCTGAATTTAAATAAGGAAATATATTCCATAATCCAGAGATCCTGAGCAGAAAAATAAGAGGAAGTCACGATAAATCCCTAACTCCTTCCTTCTACCTTTGTGGGTACAGTTTTCTCTCTAACACCCAGGAGAAATGCTCTCTCTCTCATGGGATGGATCTGAAGCCTGGTTAGCGCTATTAAATTAAAAAACTGACCAATAATTCTCACTGCTTCTGCCCCTGTCCTCACTGGTGTAGTCTTGCTATTGATCCCCATTAATGATCTAGTGATTAAGGAGGATAAATTGCCTATGAATGCAAAGCAAGCTGAAGGGCTCCCAGGAACCCAGCTGAACATTCTTCTATCAATAAGTACTGTACATGCCTGTATAATTTTCAGCCCAGTGTCCTAAGCCACCTTGGACATCACTTACAGATCAAGTGCGCAGTATTTTCAGCATCTTTCTCATCTCGCTCTGTTTTGTCAACTTCTGATTTCCTCTTTGTTATCTTTTCTACTTGGGCAATGGCTCTCTTTTTACCGCTATCCCATTACCAGACTGTACAACTCTGTGAGTTCCTTGTTATGAATTAGCATAACAGCTGTCAGGCTACAGTGTACTGGGCTGTGTTTGGGGTCCATTACACAGATCTTCTTTTTGAATTTTATGCCTTAATTTCTGGTCTGGGAAAACTACACAGTGCATGAAGTGAGGAGGTGATATCCTTCTCCCATTTCATAAACATTTTCTCAGAGATCTCAGTGAGCATGTTTAGAAAAGATTTTGTTATTTATTTAATTTTAGAGAAAGAATGAGAGAGACAGAGTAGGGGAAGGGGCAGAGGCAGAGGGAAAGAATCTCAAGCAGATTCTGCACTGAGTTCAGAACCTGATGCAGGGCTCAGTCTCACAACCCTGAAATCATGATCTGAGCCGAAATCAAAAGCCAGACACTGAAACGACTGAGCCACCTAGGTGCCCCTCAGTGGGGATTAATATTAGAATTTAAAAGAGTCTTAGCTTAAAAACTGGCACTAGAATTTTTCTGGAGGGAATGGTCTTGGAAAATTGTGTAGTCCCCAAAAGTCTCATTGTTGGAAGAACCCAAACAGCAAAATAAAAAATCTTGCTGAACTGCTCTACATGCAAAAATAAAGACAGTCTTCTCCTAAGAGAGGATGTAAGAGGAGCATGGGAACACGGAGGAATGAAAAGATTCAGAGAAGAGGCAATAAGGTGGGGAGAGACTGGGATTGGGTTTAAGGAGGAGTCGGTGAAATTTTAAGCAAAGTAGAGGAGAACATAGGCAGTAACTTCTTCGATATCAGCCACAGCAACTTCTTTCAAGATATGTCTCCAAAGGCAAGGGAAACACAAGCGAAAATGAACTTTTGGGACTTCATCAAGATCAAAAGCTTCTGCAAAGCAAAGGAAACAGTCAACAAAACAAAGAGGCAACCCACAGAATGGGAGAAGATATTCGCAAATGACAGTACAGACAAAAGGCTGATATCTAGGATCTAGAAAGAACTTCTTAAACTCAACACACACAAAACAGATAATCATATCAAAAAATGGGCAGAAGACATGAACTGACACTTCTCCAATGAAGACACACAAATGGCTATCAGACACGTGAAAAAATGTTCATCATCACTAGCCACCAGGGAAATTCAAATCAAAACTACATTGAGATACCACCTTACACCAGTTAGAATGGCCAAAATTAACAAGACAGGAAACAACATGTGTTGGAGAGGATGTGGAGAAAGGGGAACCCTCTTACACTGTTGGTGGGAATGCAAGTTGGTGCAGCCACTTTGGAGAACAGTGTGGAGATTCCTTAAGAAATTAAAAATAGAGCTTCCCTATGACCCTGCAATTGCACTACTGGGTGTTTACCCCGAAGATACAGATGTAGTGAAAAGAAGGGCCATCTGTACCCCAATGTTCATAGCAGCAATGGCCATGGTCGCCAAACTGTGGAAAGAACCAAGATGCCCTTCAACGGATGAATGGATAAGGAAGATGTGGTCCATATACACTATGGAGTGTTATGCCTTCATCAGAAAGAATGAATACTCAACTTTTGTATCAACATGGACGGGACTGGAAGAGATTATGCTGAGTGAAATAAGTCAAGCAGAGAGAGTCAATTATCATATGGTTTCACTTATTTGTGGAGCATAAGAAATAACACAGAGGACATGGGGAGATGGAGAGGAGAAGGGAGTTGGGGGAAATTGGATGGGGAGACGAACCATGAGAGACTACGGACTCTGAAAAACAATCTGAGGTTTTTGAAGGGGTGGGGAGTGGGAGGTTGGGTGAGCCTGGTGGTGGGTATTATGGAGGGCACATATTGTATGGAATACTGGGTGTGGTGCATAAACAATGAATTCTGGTACACTGAAAAGAAATTAAAAAAAACTAAAATAAATTTAAAATAAAATATTAAACAAGAAAAAAATTTTAAGCAAAGTCTATTCTCCTATGTTTTATCATTTTTTTGTGTGTGATTACCATGTAAACCAGTGGTTCTTTAAGTGTGGTCTCTGACCAGCAGCATTAGCATCTCTTGGAACTGATTAGAAATGCAATTCTCAGGCTCATCAGATCTACTCAGTTTGAGGGTGCTGCCCAGAAACGCTTTCATAGGCCCTCCAGGCCATTCCAATGTGCTCCAAATTTGAGAACTGGAGTCAGCCTTTCCTCCTCTCACCCTCCATGCCAAATTGGAGCCAATGTCTACACACACAGATGTTTTGTGTGACCATTTCTGATGTTTCAGAGACAGCAGGGTTGTCAGCACTGGGAGAAATCAGATTCTGAGAGGTAGAGATGACTATGAAGATATCCTCAAGAAATCTGAGAAAGGTTGGGACACTTAGAGGCCAAGGAATTAGGGGGGCTGTGGTGCTTTTCCCTGAGTTCTGGGGAGCAGGGAGGACCCACTTGCCATGTTCCTGGAATAAGCCCTCTTCCCATCTCCAAAATCTCAGTCCTTTTTTATGAAGCCTCCAACACTCCCATTCTTGCTTCTGGTTCTCAACAGATGACTTTGCATTTCACCTCACTGGGAAAAAGACATCACAGAATGGAAACAACCTTGTCCTCCTTCCACTGAATCTAGAAAAGCTTCATACTTAACCCATCTTCCACATTGCTCTTGTCACAGTGGAGGGTGGACAGCCACACCTATCAAGGGCTCTTCACCTGTTCCCTGAATTCCACTCAGTCAAGGATTTTACTCCCTATGTTGGTTCTTCTCAACCTTGGCTTTAAAAATAACCTGCAGAACTTTTTAAAAACCCTAAAGCCCCAGGGTGCCTGGGTGGCTCAGTCAGTTAGGAGTCTGACTCTAGATTTCAGCTCTGGTCATGATCTCAGGGTGACAACTAGGTGTGGAGCTTGCTTCAGATTCTCTCTCTCCTTCTCCATCTGACCCTTCCCCCAACTCACACTATCTCTCTCTCTAGAAAAACAAAACAAAACAGACAAACCCTAAAGCCCAGACTACACACCAGACCCACCAGAATGTCTGAGACATATGTAGTTAACTGTCTGGGTGATTCTAATGTGTAGCCAAGGCTGTGGACCACTACCCTCTCTCTGGGCAGTAAACACAACTTTTCCTGGTTTGTCTCCATCTCCATAAAATTATGCCTAATCTATTCTGTCTTTAAGAAAATTCTTCTTTGACCTTCATTTCACCATCTCTGTTTTACAGAAAGTCTTTTTGCAGAAGATGGCAATAGCTGTTATCTCCACGTTCTTACTTCCCATTACACTGTAGCCCACACCCATCTCTCTGGCTTCTTTCCCCATCACTGTGGTAAAAAAAATCTTTCCAAGTTCCCCAGTGACTTCCATATTTCCACAGTTTATGGCTATTTTCTTTCCCAGTCCTATTTAACTCATCAGCATCATTCCAAAGAAGCAGTTGCTGTCTTCTTGAATCAATCAATTATCCAGCTCTGTGACACCATGCTTTACTGATTTACTTTACTGATTTACTTTAACTCCTTCTCAGTCTCCTTCTCCTTTGTCTAGACTCTAATTGCTGATGATATTAAATCTGTATTTGTTCTTTCTTTAAACGTCCCTGCTAGCTCCTGATGGTGCCCATATTTACATCCCAAGCTCAGCTATCTCCGTGGAGCTCTAGTTTCACTGATTCAAATGACTACTTGATGTTTTCACTTGAAGATCCCACAGATATCACCAAATTAACATTTCTAAATATAATTCTTAGTTCCACCCCTAGATCTTCTCCTCCACTTCCCCCAGTCTTCCTAGCTCTGAAAACAGCACCACCACAAACCTAATCGGTCAGATACATGCCTGGAGATACATAACCTGGAGTTATTCTTGACTCCTCTCTCTTCTTCACCTCCCATGATCAACCCCTCTTCATTTTCTGTTCTAAATTCAAAGCGATCTCCAATTCATCCCCTCTTCTTCATCTCCACTGCCACCACCATCCATCATCATCTCTGTCCTGGGCCACAGCTTCCAAACTGATCTGCTAGTTTTATTCTCACCTGTCCTTTCAGTGATACCTAGGGGAGGGCCCTCTCTTCCCTTTCTGTAATGTAGCATCAAGTGTTGGGCCATGTTATCTCTACACCAGGCAACTCCTTCTGAACAGGGAAACCTGGAAGCTGCTCACCATGGATACAACCAAGGCAGGGATCAGGTAGTAGAAAGTTATTAAACTATCCACTCCCTGAATGATTCTCCTATAAACTCCATGTCAGGCAACATGGCTAACCCTTTTCACCTCTGGAAAACTGGAAACATAGATTGAAATGCGTGTAGACACATACCCCATGATATGTGATATAATCCTTTTTGGGGATTATACCAAATTTGGGGTAAACCATATCATTTCTAAATACCTTGCAGTGCCAGATAGTTATATGAAATTAGATTATTTTCTTTATGTAATGCAAAGAAAATCAATAATGAATTCCTACTTTATTTATTTTACAAATATGGATTCTTAAAATACAATTTTTTTTACAATAGGCCATGTCCTAAGTACTTCTCCATTTCATTTCTTTGCTAATTCATTCTCTATTAGACCTCCAAATGCTGGTGTCCCTCAGGGCTTAATGCTATATCCTTTTTCCTCTCTGTATTTTCTCCCTAGGTGCAAATGACTCCCATTTTTACAACCCTGATTCTTGTCTCCAGATTCAGAGTGGAATACCTACTAGTCATCTCTGCTTGGGTATCCACAGTTAACTCCAACTTAACATTTTAAAAATCATAGTGTGTCTCTACACCTTCATTCCCTTCAGTCTTTCCCACCTCTGTAAGTAGTGCCACATCCCCTCAGTCACAGAATGCTTTATATCTGGTTGACAAGATTATTGTACACAGGAGGGCACCTTTGAACAGCACATGGCCCCATTAACATCTCCTATTACCATCAGCCTTGGACATCTGTCTCAGAGATAGGATTATCAGGTACAAGATGATGGGGTGGTGAGTGGGGAGGATAGGATTAGCTCAGTGCCATCTGCCAACACTACTGGAACTGATCATTCAAAGTAAAGGTCAGTAGGATCCAGGTTTATATTATATATGAGTAAACAATGTTGTTGTTCACTTATTATCAACAGGTAAGTGCAGCCCAACCCTGATTCAAACGCAGCTCTCATAAGCAATGGTCATTCGAAATCAGCAAAAAAATACAGACTCTTTTTGGAAGATAGTGGAGAGCAATACACAGGAAGTAAGATGATGTGAGACATCTCCCATCCTGTGTCAGCTTTTAATAAGTTTCATTACCTTATTTTTTAAGATTTAAAAGTGCACCCTCTCCTATTAATGCAGCTGCAATGTTTGCTTCTGCTTCTGGAACTGAAAATCAGCTCCATTCCAAGTATGGAAGCAGTGGGCAGATAAAGAAGGGCAGAGATCAGGATGGGGGGAAAGTACTGTGCGTGACTAAGTTTTTAAACTGAATTGAGAGAAATCCTAGGACTTGACTCATTTTATTTGAATATAAGTAGATTAAGCGTCTATAACAGACAGAAAGGGAGAATCAGAATAGCAGTAGAGATTAAGTTGTATTATATTAAACTAAAGTTACATATTTGTACATCCAGAGTTATGGTTTATGAAATTTATACCCACTTGGCATATACACAAATTTATGGGATTCTTTCAACATTCAGGCTTTCTGTTCTTGAATTAGGGAGATAGAGAAGTTTGTTTTACTATGGATAGGATCAACTTTATCCTATTTTTCTGAAGCCAGATTATAGAACCTAACAGTCTTGAAAGCCCATTTTGTTTACAGAGTAATAACATACACAGAAGTGACACCATCAATACCCAGCTCCACAATTAACTAATTGTGCAACTTCAGGCATTCTTCGATTATTTCCTGGAATAAATGTTTACCAGTATTAATTTCACATGCACAGGCTCTGTCCTCATATACATTAAGGACAAATTTCATTTGTTCCCCCTGTCTTTCAACCATGGGAAACAGTGTATATAGAAAAGGTACATATCTTCTAGAATAATTCTGCTAACCCTCCAAAAAGAGATGCATTGGAAAAATATGAGCAATTTTTTTTTTTTAATGAGAAAAATGCTTGCTCCTTACCTTCACACCAAGGATTGAAGAGAATATAGGTGTCCGTTTCTGGGTTTCGGCTGGTACGAAGTATGCCGTAGGGGGTCCAGACAGCAACATACATGCGGAACTTCCCCACAATACACTCTGGAGAAGACTGGATGGACAGCCGGACAGACCTGTCCTCTCTTCGGACAACTTTGGCCCCCCATTTGCCTCTCTGCAGCTCCGGGACGATAGGAACTGGAATGTAGGTTCCCTTGTTCTCCTGAGGGTAGCGACCTTTGAGAAGAAAGAAGAAGTGTTGAGTCTATTTCACAAACCATTTTTGTTCTCACTCTGTAATCTTGTAGCTGAAGATGAAAATAATTATTGGACTTGAAATCATAAGACTTGGGTTTGAATTTCATTTCTGCTCCCGTGTTGCTACGCAACATTAGTTGATTTTCTTCTTTGAAGCTCAGATTTGTCATGTCTAGATTAAAAAAAAAAAAAAGAATAACAATACTTACAGGAATAGTCATTCGTTAGTTAATGAATTCAAATAAAATGTAGAAATCATAATCTGGGATACAAAACAAAACGGAGCTTCTAGGGTACTGTGAAGTTATCATTCCCTGAAATTCTGCTTTCTAAAAGTTAGAATTGCTCTTTTAGTGGGATAGGCAAATGTGTTTTTGCTTATTCTGAATACGATTTGTTATATTACCTATAATAGGATTATATTTATAGGTTGTATATTTGACCATCTTTATATTCAACTGAAACATGTGTTTATTGGCAGTCTTATCAGGGATTTAGCCTTATGTCCTGGCAAGAATTCAGGTTCCAGAGGCAAGTTCTCTAGATTTGAATCTTGGGCTCTGCTCCTCCCCTATGCTGGCAACTTCTGGCAAATCACTTGACCTCTACAAATCCCTATTACCTACTCTTCTTCTTCATCAGTAAATGACGATAATAATATTACCTGAGGAGGAAGTAAAACAACCCATGTAAGATGCTTTGCCTATTAATTTTTCATGCATAACAAATTATAGCTGTTATTTCAATAAAAAATTAAGTAACAGGGAATTTTACCATATTTCCAGGCTTAGCACACTTTATGTATAAGTTTTCTCAGGATACATTTTATTTGTCTTTATTGCAGTCATTTAGACCAAATTCTTAATTCATAGTGTTAACCTCAAAACTAAATTTTACCAATGGTTTCCTGAAAAATAGTCTTCACAGTATCTCTCTCTCTCTCTCTCTCTCCATATATATATATATATGGAGATATCTATCTATCTATCTATCATCTATCAGGTCAACTTCACAGCATTCTTTTTTTTTTTTTTTTTAAGATTTGTTTATTTATTAGAGGGAGAGCATGAGAGCAGGAGGGGTGGGAGGGGTGGAGGGAGAGGGAAACTGAAAATCCCAGGCAGACTTCCTGCTAAGCAGGGAGCATGACCTGGGGCTTAATTCCAGGACTCTGAGATCACGACCTGAGCTAAAATTAAGATTCGGACTCAACCCACTAAGCCACGCAGGTGCCCCTCAACTTCACAGCATTCTTTAACTTTTCAGCTTACTGTTTAATTTATAGTTTAGCATACAGGATAATCAAATGTATAGATATTTTAAAATGGAGCAGCACTTTCATTTATAAAGTTTTTCAAAATTTATTACATATTTAATTCTAATTAACTGAAGAAAAATACAAATCAGGCTAATAAGTCTGCAAATTATTTTGACTACAGGCAGATAAAACTTTAAAAGAAAAACTTATTTACTTTAATTGTTTTATAGAAAACATATAGAGGATTCTGCATTAAAACTAACAAAAACAATGCTTCATTTGGGGCTCCAATTACATAGTATGTGTTATGAGGTCTTTTAAGATTTTATTTATTTATTTATTTGAGAGAGAGAAAGAGCAAGCAAGCACTAGCAGCAGACAGAGGGAAAGGGAGAAGCAGATTCCCCGCTGATCAGAGAGCTCAGTGTGAGGCTCGATCCCTGGACCCTGAGATCATGACCTGAGGTGAAGGCAGACACTTAATGACCGAGTCATGGAGGTGCCCTATGCTATGAGGTCTTAAAGGATTCTTTGGGAGGCATATTTTCAAAGGTAGAGCATTCTAAGGAGGTGGTTGCATAAGTTAACTGCTGTGTAATTTTGTGAGATGCTTAATCTTAATGAAAATAATAACTTACACAGTGTAAGCCGGGGAGAAAGAGTAGAACCCCAGTGCTGTGTTATGTGTTAGGGGTATCAGTTAATCACCACTCAGGATGAATATTATAAATCCAATAAAGCCTTAAAAATGGTTTGCTGCCAAGGTGCAACATTGTCTAGGTGGTGATTTTGGAAATACCTGGAGCTTAGGCTCTGTGAATGCTGCACATAAATCATGCAAGAGCTGTTTGTTCAAAAACACCTCCATATTTCCTGTGCATGTTCCTCTTTGTGCTTGTTCAAACTAGGAGATAAGGCTGCCCTTTTCTCTGGAGGCATTGTTGCTCTCTGGAGCCCCCATCAGTACTGAAGTGTACATATCAAACGCAATCTCACTAGCTAAATGGGACCATAATTCATTCATTACAGGGGCTCCTGGCAGCTGTTGCCACTAAATACTGGCTTGGATTTAGAAGACACAGTATTAAATATAATACAAGCTTAGTAAAAACAAATTTTCAGAGATAAAATCTATGCTATAAGGACGGATTCAATTTTTTAAAAAAGATAAAAGGAGTTTTAAAATGCATTACATAATAATGCTCCTTCAGGAGCAGCAACGAAGGTGGAGGGTATCTCTGAAGCTATGTGTGAGCGATGAGCCTCAACTTCTACTTTGCACTAACATCCCCTTTTGTTAGGAACATTGAAATAATGAAGACATCACTAGTGTCCATTATTACACCTGAAATTATTTCAAAGACTCACATTAAATTTTACCTGTTAAATTCATGGTATACCATAGAAAGGAATGAAAAAGGAGTGCCATGTTTATTCCTTCTGGCTTTGAACAGTCACAACTTAATCTAAAGACTAGTTTGAACATTTTTCATTCATGCAACAATATTGTCTACTATGTGCTAGATATTATTCTAAGTGCCAGGAATACAACAGTGAAAAAAACAGACTCCTGTGCTCATAGAGCTTGTAGTCTGTGGAAAAAGCCAATGCTTGTTCTGTGTATTATGTGCCTGTCACTGCTTTATTCCTTCTATTAAACTGTGAGAAGGAAATTATTATCATCACCCTAAATTTGACAAATCAAGAAACTAACAACATCACATTTGTCCAAGGTGATGCAACTAGTTAAGCAGCAAGGTTGAGATCCAAATGCAATCAGTCTAGCTGGAAAGCCTGGCAGTTTAACCACTAAGTTCTATGGTAGTTGTATGTATGGAAAAGGCTTTGGAGTTGGTGAGAACTATGTCCAAATTCTGCCTCCACAATTCACTATAGGTGTAACTTTGCACAAATTGCTTAATTGATTGAGCTTTCATTTCCTTGTCTCTGCAGTTCCAGAAATGGAAAGAAAATAGATTTTATAACATACTAAAAGCTTTACACTTCATGCATGGTAGGGGGTAACTCAGGAAACATTTATTGTTTGTGTTTAAATGTAACAGCTCATGGAAAGTAAAGCCAGAAGGAAGAAGAGGTGATTCCCCACCTGCTTCTGCCCTACAAGGTCTGGTTCTAAATCAGAAGAAATGTGAGTGTCCCAGTGAAATCTGGTTACTTTTGTGGAGGGACGTGTGGCCATGGGGAGAGTAATTCAGCTGGCTCAGACCCTGACTGTGTGATCATGGTACTTGTCCTCTCCCACTTTTTCTGTCAAGTGGGATACTAGGGATCATAGTTGGTGATGGAGAGGGCAGGTCAATAAATGGCAGTTATTGTTGCAATATTTCCTGCACTGACTCAAGCTTTCTGATTCCTTTAAGTGATCCTTTTTCTGCACCAAGGTCAGGAAGCCAGGATGGGTTCATTGACATTCAACTTAAAGAATCCAAATCTACTTCAAGGGCCAGTTCATTCCTGAGTCAAATATGCTGAACTAAGAGAATGCATACTCAGTAAAAAACATGACATCATTCATTATTAACCAGAAAGCCTTAATAATTCCAGAATCACCATGTAAGAATCACCTGAAACCTGTCCCTCACTCATAACTTGGGATTTTCTGAATCAGTTATGGTGAATGTCATTTTCATTCATTCATGCCTTAATCAGAAGTTGGCAAGTGATGATCTACAGGCCAAAGGTAGCTTACTGCCTGTTTGTGTAAATAAAGTTTGACTGGCACACACTCATCCATTCAAGTATGATTGTGCCACAACAGCAGGGTAGAGTAGCTGTGACAGGGACCATATGGTCTGCAATGCCTAAAATATTTGCTATCTGGCCCTTACAGTAAATGGTTGCCAACCTGTGCCTTAGAGAATTTTACATTTTATTTATTTAAGGGGTGATTTATTATGGAGACTCAGCATCTAAGACTGGAACCTAAGAAGAAATTATCATCACCTAGTTTTCTCTTCTAAAGAGAAATATGTCACTAAACTAATAACAAGCATCTGAACTACTATTAGGTCAGCATTTGGTTTCCTTAACACCTCCTAGTTAAATTCCTCACAGTATTAGATGGTGTTGAAGACATAAGAAGCTGATTGTAATTTTTTTTTTATGAATTTCACTAGACATAACTAAAATGTTCAATTTTATTACTGTACAAGGTGTTTAGAGTTGCCAAGGCAGCTCCTATAGCTAGAGATGGAAATAAAGTGACAAGAATAAAGGTTTATTTCTGGGGTCTTTTCCTGCGAAGGAATTTTTGCAGATGGGAAACTGAGGCCCCTTGAAGTTGTCACATGAAGGGCATCTATATAACTAGGCAGAGGTTAGAGACAGGTCTTGGACCAAGTTCTCTGTACTGTGACACCCATTCTCCTTTCTCTGGATCATGTTGCTTACATGGAGCTAAGGGGAGGATACTGAAGGCATTACAAAATAATAATAATAATAATAATAATAATAATAATGTATCAATGTTGTTAATTAATTATGACAAATATACTATATTAGTGTATAATGTTAATACTGGGGCAAACTAGATTCAGGGTTTATTTATTTATTTTTAAAAATTTATTTATTTATTTTAGAGAAAGTGTGTGCTCACATAAGTGGGGGGAGGGGCAGAGGAAGAGAACGAGAGAACCCTCAAGGAGACACCCTGCTGAGTATAGAGCCAAAAGCCGGGCTCAGTTCCAGAACACAGAGATCATGACATGAGCAGAAACCAAGAGTCCAATGCTTAATGGACTGTGCCACCCAAGCACCCTTAGATGCAGAGTTGATAAGAACTCTCTGTACTATCCTGTACTATCCTTATAATTTTTCTTTAAACTGAACAGCCTTCTTATTTATTTTTTTTTTAGAGAAGGAGAATATGAGCAGGCCGAGGGACAGAAAGAGAGAGAGACTGAATCTCAAGCAGACTCCTGCTGAGCACAGAGCCCAACATGGGGCTCCATCTCATGACCCTGTGGTCAACGACGTGAGCCAAAGTCAAGAGTTGGATGCTCCACCGACAGAGCCACCCAGGAGCCCCTAAACTGAAAGTACTCTAAAATATACTGTTCATCTAAAAATAAAGACGAAGAAAAGAGAATAATAAGGCTGGAACATCTGAAGGGTTAGGAGTCCAAAGAACAGTGAGGGAATATGCCTTGGTGGATCGGAGGGGCAAGAGACAGAAGCATGGATGCAAGGGATTAATAACCAGTAGTGAAAGAAGACCTGCAGGGGGAGGTTGCAAAGAGGAGTTGGGGCTACAGTGGATTTGAGGTGGGAAGGGTTCTAAAGCCCTGTCAGTGACTGAAGGGAGAAGGGAAGAGGGGAAGGAGGACAGCTGATATGCACAGGACACACAGCAGCAGACCAGCGTATGGAAACAAATCAGGAACAGGTAGTCAGTACATTCATTCCAAAGGCAGGAGCCAGAACCCAAATTCACAGATGTTTTCATATTCACTTGTATGGAAAAGCTGATTATTAATGGGAGACCTGACATGTCAATAGTACCGCAGGGTCTTGTCGGCTGCTCTATACACCATGTTTAATTCTGAATGTAATGATTTCAATGACAGCTCTGGGGAAGAATTTTCTTTGATTGAGTTGTGAGTGAGGAAGTTATGACAGAGTAGTATTTCATTTCGTTAAATAGCCCTTCTCACCCCCAGGAGGTAGCATGTATAAGAGACCACGAGCAGGCTGCACTCTGGAACACCCATCCATCAACATCCATGACTGCCCATCAACTATCCTTGGCTAAATCTGGATGTGAACCTCAGCCGTACACAGGTGATGATCACCATACACATATTAGCTGAAAGTGTGGAATGCCCAGATAATTGCTCCCCCCCCCCCAAATTGTGTGAATTTTGTGTTAAAAAATCTGAGCAAGAAAAATAGAAGTAGAAAATATAATATCTCAAAAAGGATTCTTAGTTTGTTTTTAACAATGTAGTCTTTGAAATTGGACTACCAACCCTGAAAAAAATATAATTACCAATTGCATTCTTTCACACTTATCTAAAATTGGTGCCATCTTCCCACCTGATCTAGAAATTAACACATGCTCTTAGTTTAAGTGCTTGTTTTCATTTGTAAATTAGTTTTGAGGCCACGGAAAAACTGTTTGTAAGGTAAAATTCACTTGGACCCTATGCCTACATTCGAATACCCTTGTGTCTTCTTTAACCTCATTCTCTCCTTACACATACATGGGTAAAAACAGAGAGCTGCACCTACCTTAACACCCCCATCCCGGGAGGAAGTGGGTGAACATATTTAGTTCCTTAAGATTTTATTTTTTACTAATATTGGCTTGTTGAGGCTGAGCTTTTTACATGGTTTAACATATTTGTCTCATTCACATGACAGACAAGAGAAATCTACCTTCAGGTCATATTCTCCCTCTGTGTCCCTAGGGAAAATTAGCTCTCAATGATTCATTGCACAGACCAGAGAACCCTCTTCATGCAAAGTGCTGCCTAGGCAAAACTCTGCAGAGGAACATGTTGCATTTTAAAAATTCATTCTTAGTGAGTTGATTTCCTGGAATTTTTTTTTTTATTGAAAACACAGTGTCCAAAAAAAGGAAAAAGTAAACATAATGTCCCTGTGCTAATTAGGTTCCCAGATAGTCCAAAAAGAACACCAACCAGCATATAGTATGGTCAGTATGGTTGAATATTGTTGCTAAATAGAATTCTTTTGACTTCACTTTGCGCATACCTAAAACCCAGAAGATCATACTCAGCAAGGAGGAGGAGTAGGTACCCGTAACTGAAGAAGACATGCCTGCCTGTCACTTTGCCTACCAAGGCTCTGAAATGAAGAATTTTATACCTCAGAACACCTCTACTTCTCTCATTTCTTGGCAACATCACCTATAAGTGAAGTGACCAAAGTTGTGCTCCATCTATGCTAGACTTAGTAACAATCACCTGAAAAGGACAAACAAAACTGTTCTTTCTTATTCACTTACATACCTATTTTTCTTATTAAACGAAACAAAGATATTATCTTACTTGTCTTTATAGCCCCATAGAATGCTGTCAAAATGCCATGCACCAAACAGGTGCACAATAAATATCAATGGGACTGAATCGTGCTTTTTGCAGATGTCAAGTCCAATTAAGAGTATCACAGAGACTTTAGAAGATCTGGAATGAGATGCCTGTAGCAAGCCAGTTGTCAATTCCAAGCATCTTTCACAAGAAATGAAAATTTCTAGTTCGAAACCTTTTCCTTCAAAGGGATGTTTTCCATTCACATATAAATATGTTTTAAGCTGAGCTCTGACTCCACCTAATTGCAGACTTTCTTTAATAGTGAATTCTTAGAAGAGGATCATCTCTAGGGAACTCATGAATATATCATGTCTCCAGCTGGGAAGGTAAATTTCATGATGTTAATTCATTTTTCCATTTGATTCATTTGTTTTTCCCAAGACGCACCTTTCACGCTCAAAATAATCAATCAATTTCCAAACGGGCCCTGAAAGTGTTGTTGTGTTAACATGGTGCATGTGGCAGATCTGGAAAAAGGAGTATGTAGCCTTGTATAGGGAAGAAAACCTGGTTTTAACAGCCTTGAGATCGAACAGCAGTGGACAGCAACCAGGATGTGATAAGTCCCTGCATTACCTTCAGAAACATCAGGTTACCAACTATAAAAACGAAATACCACCATCAAAAAAGAAACAATTAAATGAAAGGCGTAGGAATCTTGGGTGGTAACAACTAAGAGGAGTGAAACGCAAATGGTCAAAAGCAAATCATTTCATCAAGGACCTCAGGAATTTGCCCTGTTTCGTATTTTGCCAGTGGGAGAGTTTATACATATATTTTCAGATGTTTCCTAAGGGAAGAAAGCTTCCTGGCAATGTTTCTTCTGTGGCTTCAGCAAACTGAGGAAGGAAAGGGAAGCTTGTTGAGGACAGAGACTGACTTGTGTTTAACATTGCATACCCAGTGGCATGCAAGATGGTTGGAACACAGTAGGTGCTCAAAAAATATTTGGTAAATTGAAGATAGACTTTCTTTAAGCATCTTTTCTATCTCAATTTTATTTCACTTTTCTTTCAATCTTTCCTATATCTTTTATTTTTTTAAAATATTTTATTTATTTATTTGACACAGAGAGAGAGATCACAAGTAGGCAGAGAGGCAGGCAGAGAGAGAAGGGGAAGCAGGTTCCCTGCTGAGCAGAGAGCCCAATAGGGGGTTTGATCCCAGGACCCTGAGACCATGACCTGAGCAGAAGGCAGAGGCTTAACCTTCTGAGCCACCTGGTGCCCCATCCTACGTCTTTTAAAATCTTTTTCAGAGTAAGATGAAATTTTGTGAAATAACCAGCACTGTGCTAGGCTCTTTGAATGACTAAAAATAATAATAATAATAATAATTAATAATAATAATAATAAAGCTACCTCTTGATGCACCATCAACATTAAGAAGTACACACCTTTCATGGCCAAGCAAGGTCATAATCTGTACATGAGGAGACCAGAGCCTGGTGTAGGGTGCTGCCAACAACATAGAGAGGAGGAAAAGGACTTGAGGGAAAAATCAGAGATAACCTCAATGGCATTGAGATATAAGAATTTCCTCATCTATGAAATAAGACTGAAGAGCTCCTGCAACAATTCGATACTCATCGTAAATGTGCCTACAGTACACCAGGCTGTAGCTGGGGTTATTAGCCACGAGGTACAGGGCATGGCAGAGAGGATTCCTCAGAGAAGGTAGCTTTGGGATATAATTTTAAAGATGGGCAATGTGGGGAGAAGCCTTCCCAGCAGAGGGAATAAGGAAAGTGTGGGGCATACAGGAACGATGAAACCCCTGTGGTAGTAGAAGCAGGTGGCTTGGGTAGGGTAAGATCCAAAGGGACATTTGATGCTATGCAAAGGTATTAGGCTATGTCTCAGGAGAGGCTGGAGATGGGGCAGGAGCCATTGAGAAGCTTTAAGTGGCCTCATGAGATTTGGACTTTGGAAAGACAACTTTGATGGTGGGATTGGAGAATGGCTTCGAAGGGACAGCCATGGAGGAAAACCAGGCAGAGGGCTGCTTAGTACTCAGGTGAGACATGACAGTGTCCTCAGAGTGAAAATGACTGGCTCCAGATAATGACCTAAGAGGGAGGATAAGTGGACAGTTAGGGTAGAAGCAACAGAGGCTTGGTCAGGTGGGAGATGCTGGTTCTGAGTGACAGGGATAGAACCAAGCTAACCCTAGGTTATGTTCATTCTTCACCCATGAGCTTTTGAGTGCCTACTAGGTTCCAGGCGCCATTTTAGTTGTTATGTATACAGCCACAAGTAAAACATCACCCTCTTAAGTCCTAAGAATCATGATTAAGTTGCAAGCTTTGTTGAGCATGCTGCTTTCTAAGGGGTCTGCTCCAGAAATCAGGTCTGCTGTGGTTAACTGCCATGGAGCTTTACTCAATGAAACTAGTTTTCTGGAAATCCCCTTAACCACAGGAATGTGTTGCCTCATTTGAGAGAAGACAGAATAATTTTAGTTTTTAAGAAAAAAAATCATGAACATAAAATCTCTAAGATTTAGATAAAGTTGGTTATAGAACATAACACTACACTGTAGATTTGTTCATATTGCTGATCCAATTCCTAAGGAACAGGAGGAATAGAAGTCAGAGAATCTGCATTTGAGTTCCAGGTTGTCTACTAGGGAAAACCAACTACCGTTTGTGCTTAGTGTCCTTGTTGGCCTCCTGGTTGTTTGTTCTCAGACCCAAAGCCTATACCCCATAGAACCCTCATCCTGGTTCTACAGAAAATCTTATTCCACACTCCTTTGTTCTCTGGCTTCTAGATAGATTTGACCCATGAGAGCCTTTGGAGGCAGATGGGGTACATGCCAGGGTCTGTCTTCCCTTCTCTCTCTGCTTCTGGAGGTGCTGAAACTCCTTCAAGGCTCTCAACTCCCACTGGGAACTGGATAGTCCCTGACATAGCTCCAGCCCTTGGGGATTACTTCTGGGTTCTGATAAGCCCTCCTCCTCCACAATGTGCCACCAGCCCCTGGTGTGGTAGCAATTTTCTGCTGTTACTAATTCTTGAGCTGCCTCACTCTGGCTTCTTGGTTGTTCTCTCAGCAGTGTAACCGATTCCTTTGACTACACTTCCATTGCTTATACAACCTAGAGAAGTTTCTGTTGTACCCTCTGAACCCTGACCATGTAGTGTGTCAAACAGTACTAATACTCTGTATCAGCTCTAACAGTTATGTCCACGTAATATCTGGGAACACTGGGGCTCAGAGAACTTATGTAATTGGCTATCAATTGCAGAACAACGATTTGACCCCAGGTCTGTTTGGTCTAGCACTTATAACTGGGAAAGCTAATCAGCTTCCCAGTCCGTTTTCCATCTGTAAACTGGCCTTATAAAGGATGAGGTTTAAATAATAATATGTGTGAAGGGCATGGCATGAGCTGAACATATTATAATCCTCATTATTATATGGTGTCTGATTGTCACAACAGCAAATAAAACTCATTAAACCTATTTTATTTGTATTTCTGAGCATGACCACGTGGGGAATGAAGAAGGTGGCTCCTGATGTGGTATGGTTCAAAGATTTATTCAACAGACATTTACCAAGCACCACTTAAATGCCAGGCACTGCGAGCACCTGGGTATATCAGTCAGTAAAGCATCTGCCTTCGGCTCAGGTCATGATGCTGGAGTCCTGGGATGGAGTCCAGCATCCGGCTACAGGGAGCCCACTTCTCCCTCTCCCTCTGTCCCTCTGTCCCTCTGCCTGCCTGTGTTCTCTCTTTCTCTCAAATAAATAAATAAACTATTTTAAAAACACACAAAAAAATGCCAGGCACTGTTCTAGGTACTGAGAATATAGTGACATCAACACAGATAGGATCATGGAGCATATAGTTTAGTGGGGAGAAACAGATAATAGAAAAATAAATATATACATATCAATGGAAGTAAATGCCATGAAAAAGTAAATAAAGGAGCTTAAGGGGACAGAAAATAATGGGGTTAGGGTGCTGATTTGGAGAGAGAGACTAGGTAGGGCTCTTTGGTAAGGTGACATTTGAGCAGAGATGTAAAAGAAGAGAAGAAATAAGCCATGCAAACATCTGGAGAAGAGCATTGCAGTAAGTGCAAAGGTCCTGAGGAAGGTGATACTTAATATGCTTGAGGAGACTGCTGTGCCCTGGAGCAGAAGGAATATTGGAAAGAGCAGTAGGAGATGAGGTAAGGGACAGTCAGGACATCAAGTAAGGCTTTGTAGGTTGTTGTCAGGACTCTGGGATTTATTCTGAGCGAGAAAAGAAATCACTAGAAAAGACACATTGTCTGTCTTAAGTTGTTCCTAAAAATCATGTTGGCTGCTGTGTGAAGACTATAAGAGAACAATCTAGATGACTAGGAAGACCTCTTGGCATCCTAAAATACTCCCATTTTGCCTTTTGATAATAAAAATCCTTCCAATGGAGAACAAATTAGAGATAGTGCTAAAATGTTTATATATCACGGAAGTTTGCTTAAATTCATTATTCTGTGATATGAAACCTGATTACCATAACTTTCCTTAAAGCTGGTTTCACAGCTGGAAGACAAGTGGGCATTAAACATGGGGAAACTTGCTCATGGAAGATGGTACAAGAATGTGGCCATTTGGAGTACAAAGTTTGTCTACATCATAATTATTTCTAGAGCAAGTCTTAGTCCTTCCCTAGAATGAATTTAAATGAGGGTCTATTGTTTTACAATTCATTGAAGTTTAAATCCTCCAGATTTCAACAATGTCAAGGAGAGAGCTAAAATGTTGATGTCACAATGACTAGTTTATTGTACTTTGATGTATTTCATGATTATAAACCAAAATGCATGTCAGGGTTTTTTTTCCCCCCTTTTCACTCCAACTGTTAGCAACCCTTTCAAGGGAGGGATAAAGGATGATTCCACCTTTTCCTGGGGTTCTGCCACCCTCAAAGTGGGCTCTGGAAACCCAAGCCAGGTTTGGAGAGGGCAGGAAAACACACTTGGATTAAAATTGGGGATCACTGACTAGAGGTATGATGGCTAGCAGCTTTGGTGCCTACCTCCTTTATCTTCTCAATCAGCCTCAGGGAGCATGCCATAAAAATTCCCTCCTACAAGAACTGAATTTCCCCAGCAAATGGTAATTGTATGGAGCCAAAGATCCATTTGTTTGAGCTGTATCCATCATGTAAGCAGACTGAGGCTTATGGGTCTTATGAGAAAGACTCATTTAGCTAAAATAATAGCAACTGGCTTCAAAAACAGTGTTATTAGCCAACAAGGATAGGATCAAAAGTTTAGCTGAATATCTTCCAAGCAAAGCCATCCTCTGATGAAATTGTCACTAAAACATTCAATTCTCGTTAATAATTTAATGCCATTGCAGATGGGAATAAGGACAAATCATTGGTAATCTAACAAAAATATTTGTCTGTCTTTGGAATGCAAATATATGAATGCAATTCATGAAAGCAAGTGTTAAATGAGTTTGCATTGCCAGAAATCAAACCAACTGCTGACAGAGCAAAAATCAGCATAGAAATATTCTAGGCAATGAGATGCAGTCCATTTGGTATTAGTCTGCAGGTGGATATCAACAATACATACTCAATAAACATTTATGTAAACAGATATTTATAAATTGCTGACTATAAGCAAAGTCATATCACTTTACCTGGAATTGACAAAGGTAGTATATGAGAGGTAGATGATATATTTCTTGTTCTCAGTGAGTTTATACTCAAACACCAAGTTTAGGTTGTAATTCCAGTCGGAAGTCTAATGCCACATGAGGCTAATAGATCTAGAGCAGTGAATCAATGGTGGAGGCAGGAACAACTTTATTAAAGACGTAACAACAAAAAGTAGAACTTGAGGGATGGGCACAAAGAATGACATGCATTGCATTTTATTACATCCTATGTACCTTGAAGTGTGGGTGTTCATTTGCTTATTATAGATGTTCATAGTTGCATCATGAGCTAATCACTGCTTACATTTAGAGGCATCATAAAAAGAACTGTACTCTAGCCTGATTTTCATGACAGTGACATAATCAACTACATAAGTGACCATGAAAAAGACCTTGTTTAAACACAAGGATGTAAAGGAACCATATCCTAGGTTGGACCAGTGAAGCCCTGCTTAGAGATGCCTATGGAAGAAGGCTATTGTTCTTCTTCACGTCTCCCCAAGGCCCAAGATATTCCAGTCTTCTCTCATTTTCTCTGTCAACCTGTTGCCCACTGATTTGCCTAAAATTTTTAAAATAAAGGTAACTTTCAAGTTTCTCTTTATTTGTGGACTAAAGGTGTACAAGTTGGCCCTCCTTGAGTGACACCCAAGTCCCGTCCTTTGGAAATTGGCACAATGAGGGAATTTTGTCAAAAACATCTGTCACTACTCTTGAACTCCAAAGTTTAACCCCAAACTCAGGGCATATTCTCTGAAGTTTCATACTGCTGAGGGGCCAAAGAATCCTCACTTTGGGACTTCCTCTGGGCCTGCCTCCCCAACAGCTCCTGAAGACCAAACAACTCCACACTATACCTAATAAAAACAGCCATTTGGCTACTCATTCTAAGGGAACTGGTCTCAGCTAATAGTAAATACCAAGAGTCTAATAAATCCACTTTCGATAAAATTTTAATATCTGATAAGACTAGTTACACTTCTTGTCATCTCCAAATTCACTCTTTATGGAAATAGTTCCCTAACATTTTAAGTGAATAAATTGTCATAGTCGAATTTCATTCATGGCACACAACTTGGAGAGAGGGATGGGTTCCTGTTTTTACCTCCCATTCAGTGGACACTATATCCTTCCAAGACCTTTCCAGACCCCAGGCCTGGATATGAATTTCACTGATTCCTCCCTGAGGGAAAAGATTAGGTATAAGGATCTTGGTTAAAGTATCATTACACCTTGATCAGTCATTATCATTAAGCTTAATGTCAAAATAATACATTTGTATTGTTTTCAGCCCCTAAGATTATAATCATTTGTTACAGCAGTCATAGAAAGCTAACACAAACACAAAGAACACAGTTGTCATGTTGTGAAGTTTCATGAAGTATCAGTTTATGAGTGATATTATTATCTGTCCTATATACCATACTCATTCAAGTCTCTTTGGGTAGAAATTAGAAGAAACCTCAAGGATGAGAAATGTTATGAAGGTCATGGGTCAGGGGTCAGGATCATCATAGATATATCACAGAAGCAAAAACAATGAGTGAGATAAACCTACATTCAATTGGGAAATACTGACAGGAGGTAAAATAGCAGTGAGCCCACATAGGATTCAGATCATGACTTCTAAATATTACTTTTTTATTAAAAGGAAGCAGGACTCCTCAGAGAAATGGTTGATTTTAGGACTGGGGCAGGGAAAATACAAGAATGAGTCTGAAACATCCTGTTGTGCCAGAAAATAAGGAAAGAAGGATATTGAAGCCAGTTGGAGGATCTTCCAACTGGCAAAATCTAGGATAATTTGAACATCAAATTAATTTATGATAATAACAGATTTAAGTAACCTGTTTAATTAAAAGAGGAAATCATGAATTCATACAGGCATCAATTAATCATCCTATCAGTAAAAGTTTTGATGATGAATGAAATAAATTCATAGTCTCAAGGTACTTTCTTATAAAATACTTATTAACTACAAAGGAGGGAAAAAAAAGAACTTTGCAGTAGGGACCCCTGACAGACATCGCTGTGTTGGGTTCTGAGATGTACTGCCTGGAGTTGCTGGGAGTGATGCCAGAAGATGATTCTTGGCGGATCAGCTCTCTTTGGGAATTGCCTAAGCTGAAGAAAACTGCCTCTGAAGACCTGTTCTAGCTCCAAAACTCTCCATGAGATTGGGTATGGCCTTTGTTAGGACTGCTCACGGCTCACCCTCTCCCTCTGCCCAGGTATTCCCAAGAGCACTCTGTATTCAGCTTCTTCCCTACTAATTTCAAAGTTTACTTCCAGTGGAACCCAACTGTTATACACTGAATGCTAATATCCCCATCCCCCAAACTCTATGTTGAAATCTAACCCTCAATAAGATGGTATGTGGAGGGGGGCCTTGGGAAGACAACTAGTCTACAAGGATGGAGCCTTCATGAATGGAAATAGTGCCCCTATAAGAGATATCCTGGATAGCTCCCTTACCCTTTCCACCATGTCAGGACACAGCGAGAAGACATCTGTCTATGAACCAGGAAGTAGGGTCTCATCAAACACTAAATCTATTGACACCTTGAGTTTTGGACTTTTCAGCTCTCCAGCACTGCGAGAAGTAAATGTCTATTGTTTATAAGCCACCCTGTCTACGGCATTCTGTAGAGCAGCCCGAATAGACTAAAACCCAACCTGTAACACTGCTTTCCTGAAGCGATCATAGTCAACACCATCAGTAATGGGGTCTGTAAAAAATCACGTGCAACCAGATAGGATTCACTGAAAAGAATGCCAACTACTTTTGTGTATTACTGCCAGAGATACATAACCAGATTGCAATCACGAGGAAACATTAGAGAAAGCCAAACTGAGAGGCATTCTACAAAACTGACTGCTTTTGTGTGCTTCATAGGTGTCAAGTAATGAAAGTCAAGACACGTAAGTAATGACACACAAATGGAGTCTGAAGATTAGACGATCATAACTTCACAATGTTAATTTCCTGATTTTGAGGGTTATATAGGAGAATGTCTTTGCTCATGGGACGACAGACTGACAACTCTCTAATGGTTCTGAAAAAAAAAAGTGTTTTGTACTATTTTTTTAAGATATTTATTTATTTATTTGATAGGGAGAGAAAGACACAGTGAGAGAGGGAACACAAGCAGGGGGAGTGGGAGAGGGAGAAGCAGGCTTCCTGCTGAGCAGGGAGCCCAATGTGGGGCTTGATCCCAGGACTGAGCGAAAGGCAGAGGCTTAACGACTGAGCCACCCAGGCACTCCATTTTGTACTATTCTTGTTAATTTGTTTGTACACTTGTTTAGTGTAGTTTGTTCCAAAATTAAAAAAAGAAAAAACTTTTGTGAGGGTCCTGAATGGCTCATTTGGTTAAGCATCTGACTTCTTCACCTCCTGGTCGTGGAATTAAACCCCAGGCTCCGTGCAAAGTCTGCTTCTCCCTCTCCCTCTGCCCCTTCCCCCGCTTGTACACATGCTCTCTCTCTCTCAAATAAATAAAGGCTTAATTTTTTTTTTTTTTGCAACAGAACAACATGTATACCTGCTATTTGTACAATTACCCATGTTCTTCTTTCTTTCTTTCTTTCTTTCTTTCTTTCTTTCTTTCTTTCTTTCTTTCTTTTTTTTGAATATCATCAGTGATGTAGGTCTTCCAGTTTCCTAAGGAGAGCAATACTCGTGGATCTTTCTCTCTTTGGAACTCCAATAACCATTCTTCAAAAGTACGCGCCGAAGGGATACCCTCTTGATTGCCCTGCACTAGGCAATAGCCTATTTTTAACAACAGGCAAAATACAGCCTTTCCCCTCAAGAAGCATCAGCTCTAGGAGAATACAAAACTGGGTGATGAGGAGCAAACTGTCAATGAAGGGCTCAGCCTGTTGCATAATAATGCAAACAGAGTCCAAGTCTGAAGAAATCAATACAGGGGTGGTTACTTAGTAAATCAACAAAATAGGGATGATGGAGCACCCAGAAGGCCAGGTTTACGGTGTCATATAAATCTAGGGGAAATGAAGCAGAGACCAAAAAGAGATTTCTTGCTAACTTCTGAAGATGATTACCTTATAGTTGTGCCCTAAATAATCAGGACTGTGATTTTTTTTTCCTGAAATTTTATCTCGGTGGTTATAAACACAAATGCTGTCTTTATGAATCATCTTTATTTTTAAAATTTGGCTAACACTCCACTCAAGTGTCTTTGACATGTTTAAAGCAATTTGTTTCACAAATATGAAAGTTAGAAAAAAATGAAAGGACGGAAATGAAGTGTAATGGAGACAGTGTGTCACTTTCTATCACTTAGAAATATGTTGCACAAATAAAAAAGTTGTTTGATGGAAAATGCCAAACTAGCTGTCTCCACTACTTCATGTCCATCATTTTAGTCATAGAAACTTTGTTTTTGTCTCTTTCTGTGGAATTTAATTGCTTCAAATACTAAGGGCTCTTGTCTACCCTGTGCACTAATTTTCCGGTGAACAAACCCAACTTTGAGATGCTGGACATCAAACATGGCTTCTCTTTTTGGGAGCCAGTTAGGGGATGGAAAGGGAAAGACATATTGCCTTTGTGTTTTCTCAGTCAAGGAAACAGGACTTGAACAAACATTCATTCTTATAAGTCCAAATGGAAAGCATAACCACTTTAATGGAAGAGTTGATAGCATCATGCTGACAAGGTGCTTTCCCAAAAAATTTCCTGCATGTGTATTTCTCTCTGGGCCAATACCACAGCACACAGGGTTGCGCACACTCCATTAGCCGCTGGATGGCAAGAAGGATCAGTCCCCAAGGATTCTCATTCTATGGTGTCTATGTCAGCCTGCTGGGACTGCTGTACCAAAATACCATAGACTAGCTGGCTTCAACAACAGACGTTCATTTCTCACTGTTCTGGAGGCTGGAAAGTCCAAGATCAAGACACAGGCAGATTTGGTTCCTGGTGAGAACCCACCTCTTACCCTGCAGATGGCAGCTGTGTCTTCACATGGTGTGGGGAGACATGGCTCTGATCTGTCTTCTTCTTAAAAGGTTATAAAGCCCATCATCAGGCCCCAACTTCATGACCTCATCTAATCCTAATTATCTCCCAAAGGCTCCAGCAACAAAGACCATCCCATTGGGGGTTAGGGCTTCAATATAGGAGTTTGGTGGATGGACAAGGAAAAAAAAATCAGCCAATAGTAATGTCTCATCTCTCTTCTCTATCCCCTCTCCCTCACTAAGGGCCTGCCTTAGGGCTGTCCTGCCAGGATTATACCTTAACCAAGTTTCTCATACTTAGTCTCTTCCCTCAAAGAGGAATCAGTAGAATTCAGATTCTGAATATTGGCTGGTTCCAGCATTTCTGACCTGATGCTGAAGTTGGGATCTGGAAAGATCTTGGAAGGATACAGGGTTCACTGAATGGGAAGCAAAGATATGAACCCACCCCCATCTCCAAATTGTATGCAATGAATGGAACTCAACTACGGCAATGTATTCATTTATAATGTTAGGGAATTATTTCCATGAAAAATAAATATGGAGGTGATAGTTGAATATTTGAATTTTAACAAGAATGGGTTTATAGAATCTTGCCATTAGCTGTTAGCTGGGACCAGTCCCTTTAGAATGTTGCCAAAGGCTAATTTCATGGGGTACAGTGTCGAGATGTTTGGTGACCAGGTGCTGCCAGGGAAGGCAGGTGCAAAGGTAGTGCCAGCATAAGGATTTCTGAGCTGCCCAATACATTTGCAATACCACTACCTCTGTTTCCTCACAAGCAAAAGGTAGATTATAACTGTAAGTTCCTCCTATAGCTAGACCACACACAGAGAGAATGATGGCAGACCTGACCTGGGGTTTCACACTTGTTGAACCACACTCACGAACTTTGGCCTGTTTATTCCCCAATTTGTTCCAAGTCTCTGTTACTCTCCCTGTCCAGTCCTAGTACTCTCCCAGGTGATCTGACTAAACATCCAGAGAACTCAAGGCAGCTAAGGCCTCCCAGAACCCTGAGGGGTTATAGAGGGCTGTGGCAATATCTTCTGCAGCTCCAAAAGAGATCTAGAGAGAGGTTTAGCTCTCATATGCTGGGGGGCAAAAGTGGCTGCCTTCTGCGTCAGCCCCATTGGTAGCTCAGGTCTCTTTGCTCCTGCAGCGAGGAAGTGCAAAGGAGCCCACACTATGTCTCAGATAGCTCGCTGGGGCCTGTTTCCAGCTCTGTGCCTCTGTATTCATTTCCTGTTGCTGGGTTTCCTTTCCTTTGCTCTGCCTCATCTTGAATGGATGTCCCTGCTTGACCTCACCTATGCTGGAGGAACTCACCATCCCAAGTCTTCACTTCCAAAGCCATGTTAACATGGCACCACATTCAATCAAATGCTCTTGGATCATCATCTCTTCCCCATCTGAAATGGTTTTTCTGTGCCCTGTTTGGACACTTATTCCAATTTTTTAACATTATGAGACTGTTCTCTTTTCCTCTCTATATACCTCTGATTTTCTAGTAGTTTCCTCTTGCCTCAGCTCTGATTTAGCAGTCATATATCCAAGGTTTACCAAAGACAGCCCCAGATTATGCCTATTTTCTTAGCCTCTCATCTATTTAGTCACTCATCCCCTCTCAAAAGTGTCTTGGCTTAGAGGATGCTTTATAGGGCCACTCTAGCTGTGATCCACTTTGCTCTACCAGGCCCTGGGTTGAACTCGTGCAAGAATGCATTTGAAGACTTTATTGGTCATGGGTAGTTTCCAGACCTGTAAAACAGATAGTTGGGCAAAGTGATGGCTATGCTACTTTCCAGTGCCCAAATATTTATGATTCTGTAATTCTATGCAAAGCACCAAGCTTTGAAATGCTTCACATTTAACAATGAGCAAGTACACAGAGTAAAACATTTAGAGGGGCATGATTTTCAGAGCAGCCAATCCTAACTGCTTGGTGGGCAGTGCTCCTGGGCTCTCCTCTTCCTCCTTCAGCTCCTGGTTGGTTTCTGCCTTGAATATAAGCTCAACCCTCCATCTCTTTCATTCCACACACTTTCAACTTATGGTACCCTCTTCTCCTGCATCTCTTCATACCTGACTTCCAAAGCTTTTCATCTTTTTTTCTCAATATTTATTGTCAGAATATCTTGTTTCCTCAGGACATTGTTCTCTGCAGAGTGTCAGCTAGATATTCTGCAGAGCCTATTTGTGCAAATCTGCAAACAGGCCAGCTGGATAATATTATCCATCCTTACAGAACATTTTCATTTTTCTAAGGGAGCTTCAGATATTATGCATTGATTTGAAGGAGTAACTACAATGGAGAAATTCAACTTCCTGTTGCTAGAATGCCTTTCATGGCATCATATAGGCAGCTGCCTCTCTACCTGACTATAGATCCGGCAGTGATAATCATATGCTGGTGAACATAAAGTACGCATGAATGAATGAATGAGATTGAAAATATTTTTATTGTAATCCATTTTATTATCATTCTACACATTCTTCTCTGGAAGCCTTTATTTTTAAAGTGTACTTGGTTTCTCAGTTTGGAGTATGAGAATTTGATCATCTTTAGATTATCAGGAAAACATGGATTGTAGATATCACTCTCTCTCCTCCCCCTACAGGTATATTGGGTGAGTAAAGTAAAGGGATGCGGATATCACCCAAGTCTCTCTTGAGCTTTCATGTGCACAGAGACCTACACCATTTAAGGAGCCCCTTTTAGACTGCTCTTGAAAGCTAATGGTGACTTAATTGCATTCGATCATGTTAATGAGATTCTGATCTTTGACAAAAGATAGTTTTTCAGGGCTCGTGTTTTAATCTGACATGATGAAGTGGATTGCTTAGTGGCGATAATGATTCTGCTGTGTGGAGAATCCAGATGTCACGGCTCACCTCTACAAAACCCTGCAGAAGACCCAGCGGAAGAGCTCTGAATTCTAGTTAGTGAAAACATTCACTAAACAAACAATAACCAGAGGCTGACTCCATAAGGTAAGTGCATCCCAAATGCACTTCTGACCCATTGTCAGAATGGGTCTCCATAGCACAGCAAGCTCCATGAAACTCCAGGACCCTCAAGAACCAGTGGTGCCTAAACCAAATACAGCTGTGAGATCTGATTCAGTTCAGGATTCCTTTTCTCATTAGAAATATGTGTACATTGGCAGCACATACACTCTTAGGCTTCCAAGAATGCCTTCCTCCCAGCCTGGAGGGTACACACTTCCTGTCCCTCTTGTGATACTCCCAGTTCCTCAACATCCATCTCAAGAACTTACTTGCCTTTTCCCAAGATCTCACCCTTTACCTCTAGCCTAGGTCCCTCCTATCTGCCCGCCTCTTTCACACATTTCTGGTAAGGAAATTGATTTTATACTACCTGGTTGTGTTTATTAATTGCTGAATTCTCACCCCAACCACAATAAGCTCTTTAAGGACAGGGATGGTGTCTTAAATCTTCCATGGCACCTCACACAGTGCCAGACACAGTGGAGGTTTCTGCATCAGAAATTCACTGAACTAGTAGGACATGAGATATTATAAAGACACTTAAACAGAAATGGAGAGGAAATAGACAGGGAAATAAAAGAAGCCACATCAAGACCCCACAAAGAACCTTCAACAGTGCAGCAAAGGAGCCTCTAGGTGGTTAAGTTCACTTTAGCCAGAGATAAGCCAGTCATTTGGAGCATCCCACCGGGCTTCCTGAAGGCTCACACACAAATTGCTGTACCCAGCTCCTCAGGATAACTCTTATTACTCCCCTGATGGGTAAATACCAAAACATCCAGCCATAAGACTCTGTGTATGTGTGTACAAGAGAGAGAACAAGAGTGAGAGCAAGAGACAAACGGAAAGAGACAGAGATGAAGAGGAAGAGAAATGACAAGAGAGGATGGAAAACATTACAAGGCTGAGATGCTGAGAAGAAATAAAAGGTGAAAAGGATAGAAAAGGAGAGGTGCTGCTATTTATAGCTTACCTGTGGTCATCTCACAGCTGTCTGGCTCTGGATGCTGTTATAGTAACGCTTTATGAAGGTTATACTGCCTTAAGGAATACTGTAAGGACTTAGCTTTCCTATATAGTTGTGATATTCAAAATAAGCCTGGTAATTGGGTCATCTTATTAGCAAGCAACTATCACTAAGGAGTTCCAAGAGCTTTCCAGTCAGTCCCTCGTCAGTCCATGTAACACACTCGCAGAGTAATGAGATGGCATAGATTATGAGTAATTAGTCCATTTTTATCCATTCTTCAGTGGGTTTTCATTCCACGTGGACACTATCTCTCTTTTCACAGATTGGAGACTTAAGAGCAAGGTATCCGACTGGACACATTAATTTTCATTAAATGTTTTCCCTCTCCTTTTTTAACTTCACATACTGTAAGAATGTCTTAGAATTTATGTGGAAAAGCCCAGGCGCTGCCCATGCTGAATAATCCCTGAGTTCAGACCAGAGGTTTCTGGTCATGTACAGTTTCAATTATGTGGGTGCTAATTAGTAAAGGTTGTGAATTCTCACAGGTGAAAGAGGTCAATGTAAGACACAGCATGAAGACAAAAAGAGAAGGCAGCGAGGACAATGGCAAATTAGGGGAGTAAAAAAGAGGGAGAAAGAGGAGGAGGAAGTCAGGCATCTATGCAGGATTCTCATTCCAACCTCCACTGTCTCTTACGAGTGCGTCACACAGCATACTTGATGTTATAAAACACACGGGAGACTCTATTACCCTCAAAATCCTGGGCTACACTGAGAAACTCCAGCTCTGCAGGATGGGATGTGGGTCACAAGGCAGGGACGAGGGGACTCCCTGCCGGTCTCTTGCACTAAAATATGGATGTCAAGTCCTCCTACTTTGAGACTAAACAGCTTCTGTCACTTCAGCTAGAACTGTAGGCAAATAATTCCCAGCAGAACTTGGTCTGTGGGTTGTCAGGGTTCCTATTTGATTAATTAAGCTGTCAGCATGGATGTTGTAAATATTGGATATTTTTGTTTGGAGGTTCAACGGTCATTATCTTGCTTGGCTAACAGGAGAGAAAAGAGGGAGGGATGGCCTCCTATTTGCCTTTTTGACAGCACGTTCTTACTTAGTAATAGTCCTTCCTCAGAGAACCTCACTCAGTGCCACTGGTCCTGATTGCAGACATTTTGAGGGCTCACCCTGCCATCTTCCCTCTCACTGCCCTCTCTTCAAACCCAGGGTAGAGGTGGGGGCATTACCAGGGCAATATATAATAGCAGAGAAATTGATTTCATAGAAAGCTGAGGAGTCGGTCATACCTAGAGTCAGGCTAAACCAGGGCCTCAGCAAATCTCCATTCACAGGGAGACAAATAAGAAGCTTAGAGGAGTATAAATGGATTAATCTACCAAAAAATCTAGAGAGGATTAATCTAATTATTCGATTACAATCTTCACAGTGTGTCTGCCTACTTTTAAAGATTTTATTTATTTATTTATTTGAGAGTGAGATTGAGAGAGCGAGAAATAGGATGAGTGGGGGTTGGGTGGGCAGAAGGAGAGGAAGAGAGAGAATCTCAAGCAGACTCCAAGCCCACCATAGAGTCCTGTGTGAGGCTGGATCTCATGACCCTGATATCATGAAATCAAGAGTTGGATGCTTAACTGACTGAGCCACCTGGGTGCCCCTGGCCTTCTTTTATAGGACCAAACTGGGCAGACCACTGGGCTAAGATTCTGATCATCTAAGAGGAAGTTGGGGACAGGGGACTTCCCCTTCCCTGCACAGCCCTGGGTCAGTCACTCAATCCCTATGCACTCTGGTCTCCAGATTTTCAGTGAGGCTTATTTCTATCCTGCCTGCTTCCCAGTATTGTTTCGAGAATAAGAAGGTAAGAAGGTACTTTCCTATACATTATCTCCTTTAATCCGTAAATAGCTGTTAGAAGTAAATATTTTCAGGTGAGGAAATGTAACTCGGGGGATCTGTGATTCTGTTGTTGCTCTGAGTGGTAGAATGGGGACTCTCACTGGGTCTGCCTGATTCCAAACCCTCCCCAACCACTGTATTGTTTCCTGGACCCTTTACCAGAGGAGCTGTCATCCCTGAAATGTCCACATGCACAGAAAAGGGTCAGTCATGGAGGCATATACCTTTGCCTCAAACCATAGTGCATAATTTTATTACAGGTGAGTCTTATTTGACCATGTAAAAAAAACCCAAAAAACAAGCACAATCTCACTACTTCTTGTTATAAAGGTAAATATTTTTTAAAAAGAGGAAAATATCATATAGAATAATGTATTGCACATTTACTCTGTCATCTATTAGCAAGATTCCTTCCCCTCCCTAAGTCTCTTACTGATGCCCCTGACAGCAATCTCAGCCTTCCAATTTATCTTTCATGCTCTGCCACAGTAATCTAAAAAGAAAACACTTAGAGCTTTTAAACATACTCCTTTAAAAAACTCTTCCATAGAGGCTTCTGGTTGCTTATAGAATAAAATATAAATTTTGAATCAAGGTGTATGAGGCCATCAATATGTTTCCAAGTTTTCTGTCTCCACTAAACTTTACTTTTTTTTTTTTTCTAGGACATATATTTTCCCATTACATTGGGAATGTAATGAGATCCAACTCTTCCTGGGGGACTCTTCTAACTAGTCACACAGCCAATCTCTCTCCCAGTGTGCTTTCCAAGCACTGTGCCCAAGAGATTGGCATTCAGTTCAATTTCTAGTGTGCAGGCCGTCCCCTCCAGACTCTTTGAGAGCAGAGGATGAACATATATATATTAATACTCTAATCCCAATTCAGTGCTTTGCACATGAAAGGTGCTCAGTAAGTATCTAATAAACACATTCAAAAGGAAAGTAAATCAACTTTATGATAACAGAAGCCAAACAAAAATCTGTCAAATAATATATAAATGTAAAAAACAAAGTAAAGTAATCCTTTACGAAAAGAAAAGTTACTGAATATAAGTGCCAAATTTATAGAGTCATTTTATTTATTTTTTTAAAAGATTTTATTTATCTATTTAACAGAGATCACAAGTAGGCAGAGAGGCAGGCAGAGAGAGAGCGAGAAGGAAGCAGGCTCCCCACTGAGTAGAGAGCCCGATGCGGGACTCAATCCCAGGACCCTGAGATCATGACCTGAGCCGAAGGCAGCGTCTTAACCCACTGAGCCACCCAGGCGCCTCTATAGACTTATTTTAATGTTGGCACAAAATCTAAAGTACTGAAGAAGAAAAAAAAAACCCAGATAATATATTAAGTTACCATAATACACAGACTACAGTATTCTGCAGAATTAAGGTAATCTGTAACAGTAGTTCAGCATCTCCTAGAGTGAGTTGTATATTTTGCTAAAGAGTGTAATGAAAATAAAAACATGGTAGAGTAATGTTTGTAGTGAAACAATTTTGAGATGCATGAGGCTAAAGAAGATTCACTTTTTGACCCTGTGCATCCTCAGAGCCTTTAATATACTAAGGTGTGTTGGGATTCTCCAAGAAAAGCCACAAAACACAGCATGACCTAAATGCATTTGACCACGGAACTTTTTTCTTTTTTTTTAAGGAGTCTTTCACATGACACGTGTTCATAGAGAACACACTCTGGGAAACACTGTCCTAGTTTCTTAGATGCCATTATTCATCACTTCACAGAGGCTTAAAAATGAACACACTTATCGTCAATGCAGAAACACACAGAAGGAAAAGTCTGAAATGATATCCCATATAAATGCTGCTTCAAAATGATGGAATGGGTAGCCTATTTTTATTAAAACACAGCATTAAACAGTGGAGAGAGCACAGGCTAAGAAATATTTCTCTCTATCTTACCAGCTTCATGATTTGGGGCAAGAACTCTCTCAGCAGACAAATTGTGCTCTGTCCATGAAATTCACAGATAATGATTTTATCTGGACTTTCTGAACCAAAAATCTCTAGGGGAACAAAAGTCTTAAGTGTCTCGGTTATGCTCTCAGATACAAGAAATGGTTCTTTGCTCTCCTCAGCTCCTGCTGCACCTGCTCACCTCCAACGTCTTTGAGAAACTTGAGGTCATCAGGCCTGATGATCAGTTCCTATCCCTCCACCTAACACATTCACATTCTTTCTTGTGTCTTTCCCAACACCTTCAGAGGACAGGGATTCTTCTTCTTAGACAATCCCTCATCCATGCCTCTTCACCTCCTCCAGCATTCTGCCTCAGCCGCCCAGTGATTCTTCTGAATCTTCAGATTCTTCATCTACTGGTTCTGTTCCCCTTGCCTCCATACACATTAAACTACCTTCAATCCTAAAACAAACACCCAAACCAAGACACCACCTTCTCTATCCTATATTCTTCCAAGTTACTATCCAAATGGTCTATTCTTCTCTTCCAAAAAGATTAATCCACATTTGCCACGTCCACTTTTCATATCTCATTTACCTTCAAATCATTAAAGTTTGGTTTGTCCCTGAGTAACCAGTGTCCCCATGACTGCTGAGTCCGGTGGGAAGTTCTTACATCACTGCATCTCCTTGTTGTATTCGATAAAGCTGGTCACCCTTTCTACTTTACACACCCAGCTCGCTTGGCTTTAGTGACTCTGTGTTCCCTGATTTTCCTTCTGTTTATCCGATCATGTGGTCCTTGTCTCCTCCAGGGGCTCCAGCTCCTGGACTGATTCCTTAAAAGCTGTTTGCTCTCAGGATTTGAGCCTCGGTCTGCTTCTTATCTGATTTACTTTTTCTGAATAATTTTACCCATCTACGATGTATGAAATCGAAACTGATTCCCTAAACTTCAAAGGCTGACATGTTTATCTGGAAGTCCTTCAAGTACTTCAAACTCTGAAGGCACAAACCAAATCACATTTATGCCTCCACTATTTGCCTGGTGGAGGTAGTGTGCATTGTGATTAGGAGAGAATGTCGGGGTTCAAATGGAAGCCCCAGCACTCTTCAGATGTGACTCCAGGTACGTTACTCATATCACGCAAATCCTCATCTCATCTGAAAAATGGAGATAACCATAGTCCCATACCCATAGGGGTGCCCAAAGAATTAAGTGGGACATACACAGAACCTCTGCACAGTACCCAGTGCTGGTGAGTGAGTTATCAGTGAAAGCCAGTATCATCATTACCACTTCCCACACTCATGTTTTTTCCCCCAATTTCCCTGCATTCTTTATCTCATTTGGAATTGCCAGCCTCTGTCATCATAGCCATACAACTCCGCAACCTGGGAGCTACCTGACTCTTTCCTCCCCTCTGCTCATACGGACTGCCATTCACAAGTCCTGTAGATTTTGCCATCCAAATGTTCCTCAAATCCCATCCGTCCTCTCCATTGTTACAACAGCTGCCTTAATCCAGGCTCTAACTCTCTCTCTCCAATATTGAACCCCCAACTGAGAATTGTTAATGTCACTCTTATCCTTAAAACACATCAGAGTCTGACACCCCAGCTGGCTTTCAAGAAACGCTATTCAAGAAATGAGTGAAATAGAAATATTGAAGTTTTGAGGATAATCCAATGTTTTATGTGGTTAAGAATGCAGAATATGTGCAATTGATATCATCCTGTAAATGGCCTGGTCCAGGATGAACGACCTCAGTGTGCCATCATTAAGGGCTGCGCTTTCAGACTCACAGGATGGCCAAGCTGGAAGGGACTTCTAGCACACGCCACTGGGTGTCTACAAGCATCTGCTACCAGTGCCCCTGCCCTTCTCCTCTCAAGGGACTGGAAAAATGAAATAATTTTATAGCTTCTCTTATAGATAATGGTAGCAAGTGAGACATGAATAGTTTGCTGGAAGCTTCCAGAAAAGCTTTTGTTGCCCTGATGGGAGGAGCAGGCTTTGCTGATGCCATCCCTCCCCTCTGATTTCCACCATAACCAGAAATATGAAGCCTGGAGCCATGAGAAAAAGGCAAGAGAATCTTTGAGGTGCTGTCCTGCACACATTGGGTTCCTGTGATTGGGCCCAAGGGGAAAGGAACTTGCTCACGAATCCTGTCATTTGCTTGGAGGGCTCACTGGGTAGGGCTGCTTTGAGGGGGATTGTTGGTAAGGAATCTAGCTCATATGTCCCTCCTCAGGATGACTCTCCCAGGTAAGTAGGGGGCCCATGTCAAAGTAGAACAAAGTAACACCACAAATTTCCTGTTTTCACAGTTGCAGCTCCAGGTTCCAAACCCTATAATGAACACTGCTCCAGATTCTTTCCATGATTTGCCATGGCTTCAGGCTCAGAGGTAGAAAGACAGAAAAGGCCCCATAGAAGACCAGGCACATTTTCACCCACCTCCTCAAGTTCATTAACATGTCCCACCTAACGCACAAAGATGGCTATGCTCTGCCAGCAACTAATGAATGCAGTTATCAAAGCGTGGGGACCATCTGTAGCTCACGTGCGGGGAGTCTTGGCCAAGGAAATGCATTAGATGTCCTGTTCATCTTCTCTACTCAGAGGACCCAGGAATCAAAGGATAAATCTGGGACCATTTGAGAGAGTCTATCTACTTAAGTGTTTAAAAAGAAAGAAAAAAAAAAAAAGCTTGATTTAAAGGCAGGATCACCGGGCGCCTGGGTGGCTCAGTCAGTTAAGCATCTGCCTTTGGCTCAGGTCATGATCCCGGGGTTCCAGATGGAGCTCCACATTGGGCTCCCTGCTCAGCAGAGAGTTTGCTTCTCCTCCTGCCCCTCAGGCCCCTTGTGCTCCCTCTCTCTCCTTCTCGCTATCTCTCTCAAGTAAATAAATGAGTAAATAACGTCTTTAAAAAATTAAGAAAAATAAAGGCTGGATCACTTACACATAAATGCTGTGGTTCTGAAGATAGTAACAAAGGAAACTCCAGCGCTTAGCATGTCCCTGCTCATCTGACATAAAGTCACAGGGAAAGAGAAAGGAACGTAATAACTGAATGCAAACTGCAAACAAGTAAGTGTAAGGTGACCTTTTTCCTGTGTTTTAAAATTTTTTTTATTTTTTTATTAACATATAATGTATTATTAGCCCCAGGGGTACAGGTCTGTGAATCGCCAGGTTTACACACTTCACAGCACTCACCATAGCACATACCCTCCCCAATGTCCTGTGTTTTAATATAGTGATAGCTTGCTCTATGCAGTAGTTATATTCTTTAAATTAGTGCATAAATTGATCTTTGCTGATAAATCTAATCGTAAACACTTCAAGAGAAATATTTGAAGAGATTCTTTATGTGTTTTTATTTTTTACAAAGCATTCTTTCCCTGTTTTTTTGTTTTTTTAAAATCACTCCTTCTACTTTCTAGGTTTCCTGAAATTGAGGTGCACCTGCATGTATGTATAAGACTTTGTGCCTCATTCCATTCCTAGTGCACATTTAATACTCTTGTCTCTTCTTATTACTGCAATTATTTTTAAAATCCAATTTTCATGGTTTTATTCAATCCTATTGAAACAAATGTTGCCTTTCTTCCTTTCTCTCTCTCTCTCTCTCTCTCTCTTTCTTTCAAGTAGGCTCCATGCCCAGCATGGCCCAATGTGGGACTTGAACTCACGACCCTGATATCAAGACCTGAGCTGAGATCCAGAGTTGGATGATTAAACAACTGAGCCACCCAGGTGCCCCACAAATATTGTATTTTGAGAGAAAAATCTCTGAGTCCCATGAGTGTCCCACATGTTCTTTTTCTTCAGTCCTGGTCCTACCACTGTCATGAGAACTCGGGCGGTTTTGGCACCCCCTGAATGACACGGGGTGCACAAAAGAATAAAGGGATAAATCTTCTATCATGGTCTTTTTTTTTTTTTTAAAGATTTTATTTATTTATTTGACAGACAGAAATCACAAGCAGGCAGAGAGGCAGGCAGAGAGAGAGGGGGAAGCAGGCTCCCTGCCGAGCAGAGAGCCTGATGCGGGGCTTGATCCCAGGACCCTGGGATCAGGACCTGAGCCGAAGGCAGAGGCTTTAACCCACTGAGCCACACCCAGGTGCCCCTCATTGGTCTTTTAAGGCTATTTACAAATGTGTCTGATTTCTCATACGCCAAAGAGTAAATGTGGAATTTTGTTATTTTTCTTTCCTTGTTTCTGCAGGAAATTTGGAAATATGAAATCCTCAAATGTAATAACATCTATTATAGGTTACACATACTGGAATACAGCTTACCTCTGAAAGTACACATTGTGAGCGCTAAGAAGGATTTAGAATACGTGTTGATTTTTTAAATAGATAGATTTTTATCTGAAAGGTAAATTTGCTATGCTTCTCCTCTCCCACTTTTTTACTGAGGGAACAAAAGTAATACAGTGCCTTCTGTGAAAAAGAAGGGAGGACTTCACATGCTCACGGTGGTGATGCTGTGGTCATGGCCCTGACCTTCCCACTCAGGACAAAGTGTCCTGCCCCAGTGACTCAAGCTCTCCCTGGGAACCCAATCTGACACTCATCTTGTCATCTTCACTAAGACTTCCATTATTATAACTATTTTCTGAGTGGTCTGTGGGAAAGAGCCTCAGACCTCAGTCAAGTCCACTTCAGGGACAAAGCTTTCCTCCCTCCTCTCTGCACTAAATATTTGACTATAAAGGAGATAAAAAATGTTCCTGTGTAGATGGAGCTAAACCGGGGACAGAGCTTCTAACGTTGACACACAGGTAGTCATCATTGCGTTACAAAGGTGTGAAGGGCATTTTAATCAAATCTAGTCCAAACACGTGTGCATGTACACACACCCACACCATCCCCCCAACACCCCTCCCCCCCCCCCACACACACTCAAAAGTGATCAATGAACTAGGGGAAAAAATAAAAATAAATTTTCATCAGATTTTAAAATACTCTGAAAAATATTAGCTGTGGATTCCTTTCTCACCTGAAGTACACATTATTAAAAAATAATAATAATAGTCTGCTCCCTAAAATGTAATGGAATTGTGGTTATTACATGTCACCTCACACACAGGAATGATGATTTAGTCTTCCTTTCTCTCGCCCCTCAACTGGGATAGCAAACAGTTCTGTGCAGAACCCCAAGTTGTCCTGACGCTGTTTATTCTGATTCTGTGGTCTCTTTCCTCCCCTCCCATTTCCACTCTGGCTTCAACGGATTTTCCCACATTTACATTCAAATTTGTACTGTAAATGAAAGGGAATACAAACCACATACTTCCAACTAGTTAGGGGTCAGAGATATTTTTCTAAGGAAGTGTTTATTTTTAGCTCTGATGTTATTACTTTTAATTTACACACACACACACACACACACACACACACGCACATTCCCACAGAGATCCATAATTTTACCTAGATGCATACATATAATCACATCATTGTGCTTGCTTTTTTTCTCTTTTCCTTACCAGCTTTTTTTCTCTTTTCCTTACCACCTTTCCTTTTGCTCTCCTTCCCTTCTTTTGGCCACTATCCCACCATGGAATACACGTCATCACCTGTGTGTGTGCTTCTTACTCTTTTCTGCACTCACAGTGCTCTACAGACCTAGGCACAGTCACACACATGTAGAGAAGATGATACGTGCTTGTCCATATTCTGTTTCCTCACCACTACCTCACTCGAACTCATCTGACGTAGGTCTAATTCATTCTTGTTTTTAAAGCAACAATCCATTATGTGACTATATCACAACATATTCTGCCATTCCACTACCGAGGGGTGTTTACTTTTAGGTCACTCTAACAATGCTGCGGTAAATAATACCCACCTTTATAAACTAGACTTTAAATGTCTTTGGTATCTATTTCCTAGAGGGGAGTTACTGAGTCAAAGGCATATGTCTTTTTAATATTAACAGATAGTGGCAAACTGGTTTCTTAAAAGGTTATGAAATTATACATTTATATCAGCAATGTATGTTTTTCTTTTCTTTTTTTTTTAAAGATTTTATTTATTTATTTGACAGACAGAGATCACAAGTAGGCAGAGAGGCAGGCAGAGATGGAGGGGGAAGCAGGCTCCCTGCTGAGCAGAGAGCCCGATGCGGGGCTCGATCCCAGGACCCTGAGATCACGACCTGAGCCGAAGGCAGAGGCTTCAACCCACAGAGCCACCCAGGTGCCCCAGCAATGTATGTTTTTCTTAACATACATGCCAGCCACAGATATTATAGGTTTTTTTCTAAATTTTTGCCTGTTGGATAAAAATGACTTTGCTTGGCTTTCCCAGTCTGCTTATGAATTTGACTACGTTTTCCTATGATCACAAGTTATTTGGACTTTTTATTTATTTTATTTTTTATATATATTTTTTTAATTTGGACTTTTTACATTGTGAACGGTCTCTTCATATACTTTGCATATTTTTCTATTGCTTGTCTTGAGATTGTCAATTTGTAAGAGCTTTTTTTTCTATGCTAACCTTTTATCACTGATGTATGTTCTGAATATTTTTTCAGCTCTACTATCCATTGACTTTATATGTGATATTTTTGTCATATACTTATAGTTTGGTCATTTGTTCATATATATGGTCATCTGTCATATTTTGGCATGTATAAACCAAATATATATACATGTAAAATAATATATATAATTTTACACATATATTTAAATATATGTTAAATACAAGAATATGTTAAATGCATATATTTACATGTAACATATATATCTATATATACTAAAATACCAAGATGTAAAATACTAGTTACTTCAGCATCATTTAATTTATTAAAACAACAAACAAAAAAACCAAAAAGCCCACATACTTGTCTTACTCCACAAAACTAATGACTATATTCAGTAGTTTTGTATACTGACATCAATTTCTGGATTGTCTATTCTGTTCCACAAAACACTTCTTATAGTATGTTCGATAGCTGCTTCTGATGAAAAATGCTCTTTTTTTGTATCATTTTCTTCATTTTTCCAAGTAATTACTCTTACAAATGAACTCTTATTTTATTTAAAAAAAAATCCTCCATTGGGATTGCTATTGGAAATGCATTATATTTACATACTAATTTTGGGACACTTAAAAAAAATTGAGATATCACATCCAAAAAATGCTTTTCTTTTCCAAGTTTTTTTCACATTTTTATGAAGATTTAATAGCTGCTTTATTTGTGTTTTGCATCTTGTTTTTTAAAATTTATTTTTACATTTCATAGTTTTACTAACTCTTATATGTGGAATATTTTTCTTCTTATTTCTATTTCTGGGTTCTCAATGCTAAAGGGAAAGGCTATTGACTTTTATGTATTTATCTTCTATCTAGCCATCTCACAAAGTTTTATTAATACTGTGCTTTCATCCTTGAATCTATTGGATCTTCTATATATACAACCATAGCATTAGCAAAATATATAATTTTATTTTTCTCAGGATTTATAGGAGATATTTCTCTTAAATTGTTCATTTGCTAAAATCTTTGAAGCTTACAAAAAAAAGAATGTCAATAGCAGGTATCTCTCTCTAATTTCTCATTATAATTAAATTAACTTTTTGCCACTTAGAATAACAAAAATTGTTGGTTTGGGGTAATTTTTACTGTAATTGAGATTTATTTTACTTTTGTTTTATTTAAAGTCTTTAAAAAAACCAGCTGCTGAATTTTGTCACATTCCTTTCAGTGACTATTGATCTGATTGCCTGATTTTTTCTTTTACTTTATTTATATATAGGATTATATAGATAATTTTTCTGATATTGAGCCACCTTTGCTTTTTTGTGCATGTGTTTACTTGCTATATTTGTAAATTTCTAGGAAAATATTTACTAAAATGTGTCAAATATTAGTAGCTACAATTTAAAGAGTTCCAGGATCTAATTAATTTGGGTAACACCCAACCAAACAGTTAAATGGTACTTCGCAGAACTGTTAAGCTAATGTGTATTGTAAACCTACAAAAGGAGATTAGAGTACAAAGTGTTTAGTGAGGTTTACTTGACTGTCTATCTTTCCTGAGTCATCCCCTGGGAGTAGATTAGAGCTGAACAAAGCTTGGGAGATGCTTATATGGAAATTGTATACTAAGAATTGAAAATAGTTTTAGCACATAAGACTGATGAAATCATGAGAGTAAAGTTGATAAATTAAAAGCCACACTATAGGATGCGGTAACCGTTTGGGGAAAAATAACTAACATTTTGTACCAATTATACTCACTTTTATTATATAAGATTTTTACCTGGCTAGGCTCAAATTATTAATGTTTGGCATTATACAGACCCATCTTAGAGCATAGGGTGGTCCTGGGGCTGGATGTAGCCCCAGCTCCAGCCAATTGTCAAAGTATAATTCTAGGAAGTAAACAGTTGCACCTGTATCCTTCTCTACTGTGTGGCCCATGGTATTATGACTATCATAACATGATGATACAGATGGACTATCACAAAAGAGCTTGCTCATGGCACTCACCAATGACATATTCCACTCTGAAGAGATCTCTCCTGGGGTCATATGGACGATTGAAGTCGATCTGGATGTAGAAAGACTGTCCTCTGCGTACAATCAACTTGTTGTTTTCATACTTGTCAGTGTGGTGGTCTACTTTATTGGTGTCCCATCTCTCTTTGAACAGGTGAACACTCGTGACATGAAGGTAGTCTACACATTAAAAAAAAAAAAAATTGAGGGATACCACTGAGTAACTTTGATACAACTGCAAACTCAAAAAACAAGATTGTTTTTCCTGATTCTTTAAGTATTGAGATAATGAGGTCTGTTGGATAAAACTCTCTATTGGAGGCTGATAGATTTAAGAGTCCTTCTCTTGTGACATTCTTGCCTTCAAAGAGGATTTTAAAAGCTTTGTCCCCTCTGATCTCACTTCAGACCACAGGGCACTCACTTGGGATAGACAGAGAAGGGCTGATGATGTCTCCCATATAGGTCTAGGTACAGAGAAACTCAAGTCTTCATATCCCCAGAGCTCATGCTGGCTCAAGTCTTCACATTTCCAGGCTCATGCTGGCTTTCATCATGACTATCACCTCACTATGTCACTAACTAGGAATAAGGACAGGATAGCCATTTCGATTTTCTTTTCTTTTTTTTTTTAATATTTTATTTATTTATTTGACAGACTGAGATCACAAGTAGGCAGAGAGGCAGGCAGAGAGAGAGGGGGAAGCAGGCTCCCTGCCGAGCAGAGAGCCCGATGCGGGGCTTGATCCCAGGACCCTGGGATCATGACCTGAGCCAAAGGCAGAGGCTTTAACCCACTGAGCCACCCAGGCGCCCCTCCATTTCAATTTTCTTATCTTTAAAAAGGGAGGAATTAAATCTGACAAAGCCTCAAAAGGACGTTCCAAAGGTCCAAGTTGACCTTTAGTTCAAAATTCTCCTCTTACTTCAGATAGGGTCAAATACCCTTCCTTCTACAATTCTAAAAGTAGATCTAGTCCTTCAAAGATAGGAAAGAAAAGAACAGGTATGGAGACAGAATACTGACATTTCGCTGAGATAGATATAACTTTTTCTACTTTGAACATGAAGGAAAAAAGTTTTACATTTCCACCAATCTGGAAGTCAACCCTGATCTGATACAAAATCTATAGGTCTTTCCTCTGGCCTTTTGGAATTGGGAGGATAAATGTCAGTTATACATTTATTTCAGCCATGATAGCACTGGATAAAGGTTAGATCCCCTCCTACTTTTCTCCCATTCTTCTGCAAATGATCCCTGAGTATGACGATAACTCTACCCATCTACACGGTAGTTTGAAAATCTAGTCTAGAGATAGATTTCTGCATGCACACTTGGAGTTGTAAAGGGGGAATTAAGGAGAGAGTCTGGTGGGGGTACACTGGACTTCTGCTACCCTGATCCTGTCTGCTGCATGGTTTGCCTTCACAGTTATGAATACAGTGTACACAGAGCACAGCTGCTGAGCTTGGACTCATGCTGGAACATCTCCCTGAGAGACTCCAATGCCTTCATTTGTGGTTACACGGGAATCCTGTGCAGGACACTTGGTCCCATCTGACTTCATTTTTGTCTCATAGGAGAAACCAAGAAGTTGGGCTCATTAAGATACTCTCTAGTACTAACATCTAGGAGTTCCTGAAATGCTCTTGATGAATTCAAAGTCCAGGTAATCCTGAGTTTGAATCTCAGGTCTCTTAATTATATAGGTAGGGATGTTGCCTCACAGAAGCTGAGTTTTCTCACCTTTCAAATGAGGAGACTAATACTTTGAGAATTTCTACAAAAATTCAATTACATAACAAGACAACTGCTCTGGCACAATGCCTGGCACATAGTGGGGCCATAAGCTTACTTGTGGCTAACTTACCTATAAACTCTGATGGAGCTATGGTCTGTATTACATGATGTGGTGCTCAGTGGGCTATTCTGACTGCAACATTACCGCGCACAGAAAGTGCAAGATACAGTTTTATTTTTACTCCATTGCAGAACCCTGAACATGGTCCCCTAAAGGGCACTTTCCTTCCATTATGCTGTGGGTGGAAGATGTTTAATTCTCTAGACCTCTCTCTTCCAAGCTGCCTTTCACCTAAGTTCTTTGGCCTTATTAAGGTCACAATCTTAGTGTTAAGGCAGCTTCAGAAAGAGCTGGAGACTCATAAATGTCTTAGTTGAAAAGGACCTTAGGAATCAACTCATCTGGTCCTCTTAGCACTGTGCTTTCCAATAATGTTTTTATTTTGTTTAAATGTCTGAAAACCGAATCCTCAGAAATGGGTTTAATCAGGTCTCCATTAATCAGCACCAATGGAAGGAATACACTGATATTATAGCCTCGCAGAATCTCTGAGGGCAAAGGCACTTTCTAGACCATCTGGTAGACCTGCTATGTACTGCATGAAACATCTTGAAAGCCCAAATGCTTAGGCTTTTTGTCTTCAACTGAACAGGAAACCCACTATCTCACAAGGCAAACAGTCCATTTTTAAACAATTTTAATTATTTGAAAAGCCCTCTTAAGATGAACTGACATCTGCTTCCTTGTAATTTTTCTAACCATGGATCCTGGTTCTGATTTCCGGATAAATATAGACTACATTCTATTCATTTCATCTGGCACTCCTTAGGTATATAAAGACTTCTATTCCTTTGACTAAAACACTTTCCATTTCCTCAACTGTTCTTTTCCAGAACTTTAACTCTCTACTCTTTTCTGGAACATATTTCATTTCATAAATTTCTTTCTTGTTGTATTTTTCCTAGAATTAAGTACGTTATTCTAGCTACTGTTTTTCCAATGAAAAAGAGAGACTGTTTCACCTTTCAAAACAAATAGCATACTTCTATTATTTCAGTCAAAGGTATCACTAGTATTTTGAATTCTTTTATCTTATTTTTTGATTTACAGTAAGCATCTGTTAGAGCAAAAACTTTAAAAATACATTCTGATGTCATTTCTACCAGTAGTGCCTTATGATTCAATCCAGACTCCTAGAAGCCAGCCATATCTATACAAAAGTTTTCTTCTTTGTAGCTCAATTTTAAGGTTTTCCACATATTCATATTAAATTTTATCTTATTGAATTTGGTTAATTGTCCCAAGCTCTTAATATAATTTTAGACCCCAAGCATATATTCAATATATTTAATATTCTCCCTAATTTCCTGTCCTCCAGAAATTTTATGTGTGTCATTTTATGTTGCCATTCAAGGCACGGATATAAATATTGATTAGGTCACTGCCCAGTAAATACAAGCTAGATAACTGCACGGTGGTAGGCTCTAAAAAGTGAACAGATAGTTACGACATAGCACCATAAAAATTCTGATAAAGCAGTATAGGGTATTGGGTGGAAGAGGGTATCTGGGAGGTACAGGGAGCCTGTAACTCAAATTGAGGGAGTGTAACTAAAGAAGATTTTTGGAGGAAGTGAGGTATATAAGCAATAGTCGGAAAGATGAACAAGTTAGCCAGGTAGGAAAAGGGGTGGGGAAGGATGTTTCAGCGAGAGGGGAGCAAAGACTTAGGCAACAGAGTGTCTGGTTTACTTAAGAGATTGAAAGATGATGGGTTGGCTGGAGTGCAGAAGTGGGACCACAAAGGAGGAGTAGGCAGGAGCCACTCATGCAAGCCCTGTACACCATGTTAGGGGATTTGGACTTTAACTACATTGGGGATACCATGAAAAATCTGAAATAGCAAACTGACATACCTTCATATACACGTGTGTGTGTGTGTGTGTGTGTGTGTGTGTGTAAATTTCAAATGCTTCTGGTGAAAGAATAAGAAAAGGAATGGATGGTGGCAGTGTTGGAGGCAAGAAGGTCAGCTAAGAGGCTGCTTCAACACTCCAAGTGAGGGATGGCTGAAGGTTTTGAATGCACTGGTCCTGGAGCGCTGCCAGGATTTGCCTTATCTCATCCCACCTCCACTCCCATGATAATGTACCCCTGAAAATGAGTATATCAGTTTTATGTCTTGGCTTCCCAAGTATCTTTGACAAAGAGAAAAATAAAGCTGGAAAGAGAAAGTCAAGTGTTTTTTAGTATCTGGTTCTCATTGGTTTTATTTTTATTGCAAATGGAAACTCTGGCTTTCTAGTTCCATGGGCCTGTCCAGTGAACTTGGTTAATATCTTGTGAGTCCAGCTAAAGCCAGGCTATCTTCAAAGTAGTGTAATGCGGTGATACTTCGGTGGGATATTAATATGCACTGGAAGAATAAGAGTTCCATGGTTACACCAATTTGGGAAAGGCTGGCTTAACCAAAGTCAGTCAGGATTCTTGAAAGATTTATGGGAGACTTTTAATGATGTAGACTATAAATCTCCTATAGGTCTCATATTTTCCAAATTTAAAAGACCATGGGAACTATTTTTTGTAGCAATGAGTGTTTTGCAGAATATGTTCCAGGAGATGCTTCACTATTTACTAATTGTGCAACCTCAGGGAAGTTATTTAATCTCTCTTCAGTTTCCTTATCTTTAAAAAGACAATGAAACACTCACCTTATAGGGTTAGTGTAAGGATTAGATTAAAAAAATGTAGGTAAAGTGCTTTAGTACAGAGTCTGGCACCTAATAAATGATCACAAATTGTTTTTATTATATTAACATTGTTACTATTAAGAGAAGAGATTATCATAGTGGATAAGAGTATGGATTTTACAGCCAGACTGCCTAGAGTCACATCCCAGCTCTGGCACCTACTATTGCTGTGACTTTGCACAAGTTATGCAAATTTCCTGTCCCTCAGTTTTATCATCTGCAAAATGGTGGTGGTGTTGGGATTAAATGAGAGAATGCTGCATTCCTGGGGCACTTGGTTAGGTGTCCAACTCTTGATTTTGGCTCAGGTCATAATCTCAGGAATGTGAGACTGAGTCCCACCTTGGGCTCCACACTCAATATGGAGCCTGCTTGAGATTCTCTCTTCCCTCTCCCTCCACTCACTTCCTGTCCCCACTAGTGCATGCTTTCTCAAGAAAGAAAGAACGAAAGAAAGAAAGAGAAAGGAAAGGAAAGAAAGGGAATGCTGCATTCCCTGTATTCTGAGAAGACAGGCTTGTTTTCTTTTCTTACATTTCTACAGGCAGATGAAATAATTTTCTCCTCTTCATTCCCAGAATATGTTTTCCCTTTTTAAAATAAAAATTAACTATAATTAAGCACTTTGTGTCATGTTAATATAGGTGATTTTATTTGTAGGATTGTTAAGCCCTTTGAGGGCAAGACCTCATCTTCACTGTACCCGAGACAATGCAAAAAGAAGCTATAGTAAATACGCTACTTTTCACTTTAAACAAATGTAATGCCTGAATGGGAGCTTGAAGTTGGTTATGCATGATAAAATGGATATTCTATTTATCATAGAATTAACCATACAAGCCCTTAAACGTCATTTATCAGACAATTTCATTCTATCATATACCAGTTTCAGGACTATATATATAGTATATTGTATATTCTACAGTGTTGAAGACAGTGATCTAGGGTTTTATAATATGAGGCCTCCAGACCAGCACTTTTATTTCAGACTGGAATAAAAATACCATGCCTTGATAGCACATAACTCATATATTGCTTATAACAAAAGGTAAGGAAGAACACTAGTAAGTTATTTTGAGTATATAAAACCTACGTCAAAAAAATTATAGTTTCATAGTGAAAACAAATATGTAATATATTTATATTTTCACATAAGTATATATTAATATTTTATATTACATAATGATAATATGTAAAATAAACATATATTAGCATATACATGAGGAATTTGTTTTAAAATAAGGCAATCTACAATGTTATAATTTTAATAACATTTTGTTCCAAGTATGGAGTTTTAAAAAATGTTATTTTTTTCTAAGTGATCTTTTCATTCTCTCCTGCAATATCTCTCTAACAGGTCAGTGCTTTCAGGAAAAAAGGAAAAATAATATCATGGAAAATTATAGTGGTACCCTGTGTGGGGAAAAACTAAGGCAATGATAAGTAAAATCTCCCTGTGTAATCTCTTAAAATAAAAATCCATATTAAAATAGTTTAAACCAAGGAAAACACTTCATTTAAAAAATAAAACTTGAGGGATGCCTGCATGGCTCAGTTGGCTCAGATTTTGGCTCAGGTCATGATCTCAAGGTCATGAGATCGAGCCCTGCACCGGGCTCTGCACTCAGCATGAAGTCTGCTTGAGATACTCCCTCTCCTTCTGTGCCTCCTCCTGCTTATGCTCTCTTTATCTTTCTAAATAAATGAAATCTTAAAAAAATAAATAAATAAAACCTTGACCAAAGCATGGAAGATTAAAAGCAACACTGAGAGTTTGAGAATTCGAAGAACTAATATTCTAGACTGTAGTCAAATGGACAAGACATATGGAAGAGAAATCGGAGAGTCATTTATACTTTAGAGGGAGAAGGAAATGACAGCCCAATTGCCCTCCCCCTAGAGTAATCTGATAGCTCTCCAGATCTGCTAGGGGGCATGAGTACTAAGGAATAAGGTGAGGTCCCAATACCACCAATTAAACATTTTTCTCATTGCTCATGGACACTCATCCGCAGAGCAACCTTTATATTTGATGTTTACAATACCTAATAATAACAAGGGCTCTACAGACGTCACAAAATATCATAAAATACAAGCATAGATACACAAATATCATAGTTTTTCTTTTGTCCATTTTGCTTAGTGTTGTCTCTTTTCATGCAGTAAACACTCAGTAAACATTTATTAAGCTGGCATATTGATTTCTGCTTTTTTTTTTTTTGGATTAATGAGACATAGTTTAGTTTGAAAGAGCCTTCTCATCATCCAAGCTCCATTCGACACAAACAGGAAATGAATTTGCTTCTCCCTGCCCAAGCCCAGTTCCTGGCAAAATGGAGCCACTCATTGCTAAGCTACTTTTTTTTTTTTTTCTTTAGAGATATTGTAGCTGGGAAGTTGGCAGTTTGCTGTTTCAAAGTGACAGCTTTCAAAAAGTCTACCTAACACAGTTTAGCCTAATTCCAAACACACCAGAAAATGGACTGTTTAAAAAAAAAAAATCTCTCCTCATGAGCCAGCTGCCTCCCTGTCCTCCTACCCTTTCCCTAATATGAAAAAAAGTAGATTATTTTCTCCTTACGTTGTAAAAATATTCTTCCAAGAATGATTATACCTGTCATAGGTGGAATCTTGAAATAAGTTAAATGTTTAGGTTCATATCCTAGAAGTTCCCTAGTGAATTGAAATCTCCTTGCAATCTTTGGTAATACTATTACCAAACTGTAGGCATAAATACTGTCCATGAGGAAGTAGGTGTTTATTGTTGAGATAAGAGGATAAAAGTTTCTCTTTCATATTTCTTTTGGATACCCCGAATTTTAAAGTATCATTAATTAGAATGATTAAAATTAATTTCTTAAGCAGCTTATTGTTTTTTAACTGTTGCTATTGAAATGTCCTGTACCATAAAATGTATAAGAAATGTTCAGCTGCTCAGAGGAATCTAGAATAAGAAGTGAGACCAGGATCTTCTCCAGGGATGGAAATATGCCTTGTCTACTTCTCCTCTCACCAGAAGTATCTCAACTGCCTCCAAATATATTTCCTTCTCTCCATTTGCTCCTTACCTTTGGAATTACCTTCATGAAACATAATTCTGATTATATCATTTTGCTATTTAGAATCCTTTGCAAGTCCTCCTTTATCTGCAGGAGAAAAGGTAAGGTCTCAGTGTACCTACTGTAACAGATCACTGTCTACTTTTCCCAGGTTCATCCCCCTCTTGTCCCCATTACTTGATATGCACGGTTCCCTCTGCTAGAAATGCTGTTCCCATGCACTTGTCTGTCTGGAAGACTCCTATTCATCCTCTAGGACCCAACCCAGATGGCCTTTCATCATAAAGCCTTCCTCACCCTCTTTCCCACTGTTCCCATACCATACCATTCCTTTCTCTGTTCTTTCACTGCAACTGACATTATTTTTGTAACAGTATCTATTCCACTGAATTGAAATTTTATTTTCTGTGTCTATTTCATCCAGTAGATGGAGAGCCACTTGAGGCCAGGGATTGGCTTACTCATCTTTGTGTCCTCAGAACTTAGCGTACTTCCTGACACATAGGTGGCAATCATTAAATGCCTTTACACAAACGGAATCAAAGAATGAATTGGTTCTATACAACATCATTTCTTCATCATACATTAAATGCCTTTCTAATTCTTTTAAGACCCCTCAATCCAGAGGGGTTTACTCTGCACTTATGAGAGAGTGATAATTAACTAGTTAATTAATTGCTTTGGTTCTGACAGGGGTGGGGTGGGAAGGAGAAGGGATGCCCAGAAAGGCAGAAGACCCCCATTAGCCTGAAAGATTCTAGATCTCTCCTGGATTTGACTTTTTTAGAGATTCCAGACTTGCTTTCCAGTTTGAATTCATCACATTAGATCTGCCAAGTAAGGATTATAATTACTACTGCAAAGGATCACCTATGGTTAATAACACAGAGTCAAACCAGACCAAGAATATAAGGCTATCTTCCAGAACATTAGATCTCCTGCTAAAATATCCTTTGAGACCAGGAAAGCTGTAGAGAAATTTCCAGAAACAACCACTAAACATTCAAAAGAGTCTATTAGGCAGAGATGCAAATCCAGCATTCTGAGGAGATTTTCACATACTTTAATTGGCTACAACTGAGTTCAGAAGGGGGCATTAAGTACCCTTAAAACACATGAGGACGTCAAACATTGGCACTGACTGGCTTGTCCCATCTCTGGGGTCTCACTATCACCTCAAATATTCCTTTTTTTTTTTTTTTTTTTAATATCATGCTGCTGTATGGGAAGTATCTTATGTGAGTTTATACATTTTGAAATGCATGCTAAAGTAATTCTTAACCAAATATTCACAAAAACTGTGAATTAAGGGTATCATTCACACTCAGTGTACATTCTATCTATCTATCTATCTATCATCTATCTATATATCTCTACTGCCACAGAACTATTTGAAATGAAAAATCCGCCATTTATCCTTTTTCTCCTCTTTCCCCTCTGCCTTCTCAGTCAGTTTGGCAAGAGCAGCTTGCTGAAACTTTTGGAAAAGATTTCCATTGAAACAAATGAGAGTTTGACTTAGGACTTTGTGAGCCAAAGCCCTCCTCAGACAGGAGCTCAGGGAGCTTCAAGCCCTCTTGGTTGCCCCTAGGGGTCACTGCATAAACTGCAAGAAGACAGCAGCTAATCACACGTGACAGCCTTCACAGGGGATGACTTGGGAGAAACTGATGTATTTTGTGTCAGGAAACCTGCTTTTGGCACAATTAAAGAGAAATGTGAAATGTAAAGAATAAGTAGGAGACAGTTCTTGATCACATGGTTTGTATACTGGTATTTTTCTTCCGTTCTCCTCATCTAGGAGTTCCCCCATGATACCTGGGTTCAGAGATCCTATCCTCAGTGTGTAGTACTGAGCTCACCTGTGGGAGACAGATTAAATGAGGGCATGTTTTTAAAACCTGGAGCCTACTCTTAATAAGATTATAATGACCCTAGGCCTGATGAGTCACTCAATTCTCAAGTGATTGACTGTTCATTCATCCTACAAATAGTCATTGGACACTCGCATTCCTCTGCCAAGGCCTGTAATAGGTACCCCAGAATGTCACTTGGGCTGTGGACACATATGATTGCCAAGCAAATGAAGAATGATTTTTCAAAATAATTCCCCACCCGTGCCTCCAAAAATAAATACATAGAACACAGTCATCCCAGATTTTTACAAAATCATCCTACCTACTCAAATTATCTGTTAGTTCTGATTTCTTATTAACCACATTTTGTTCCGATTTCAGATATACAGCTCCTGCAGGCTGTTACATGTTCCCCTTAGAAATAAGTGTTCACTGGGGTGGGCTCCTAACCTTGTAGGGTATGATATCTTGCACATTCTGAATCAATGAGTACTTGTTGGTTAACTCCCATAGATCAAGTGTCTCATAGACACTAGTCATTTGATCATCATGGCAACTGTGAAGTAGGTATTACTTCCATTTTCTTGATGGAGAAACTGAGGCTCCCCTGGGTGACAAAGTGAGTAAGTGACAAATGAAGAACCAGAACCCAGTTCTTCTGAGTCCTGAACCAAGGGGCTCTTTGCTACATCTCACTGCCTCTGTTCACATTTCTCCTCACTGATCCTATGCCCCTTTCTCTTTCTGTTCTTTCTGCCCACATCTTCCAGCACCCTGGCCCCCATTCCACAGGGCCAAGAGACTTGTCTGCCAGAGGGGGATTTTGCTAAAAAACTGAATACACCAAGGTATAATAATTTGCTCATAATTGCTTGATAGTTTGATGTCTGCATGCTTTCCAATTTTATTTGCTTTCTTAGAGAAAGAAAAGAAAATAAAAAAGAAAAGAAGAGAAGAGAAAAAAAAAGAAAAGAAAAGAAAAAGAGAGGAAAGAATAAACCCAAGATTGGGCAATGAAGGAGTGAACATCAGCTACTTACTTTGACCTCAATTTCCCCACCTTATAACACAGGGATTTAGATGAGTTGATTAACAAGTCCTTTTTAACTCAGTTTTGTGGCTCTAATGGTGGAGTTGCAGGAAATGCAGTACCCCACTGGGAGAGAGAGCTCAGAACTACAAGTTCACAAGTCTGTCCCAACCTTTCCACTCAACTGAAGAAGCCTTTTGGTGAGCTCCCCCCTCCAAATCTGCATGGTACCTTACTGGGCGGTACTCGATATCTCTGTTTTCACAGTTGGACAGCAAATTGTCTAGACATGATAGGAACACAATCAAACCTGTCTGCAAGGTGCGGGCAGTTCTCTGATTTGCTCTTGCATTGTTCTTTCCCTTTGCTTTCAACTGCCGATCTCTTTCTGAGGAAGGGGATTAACCATGTACCACAGGGTGATCCTGGGCATCTGCCCCCAGCAAGTGGGTGTTCACCTCCCAGGGAAACCAAGTGCAGAGTACCCTCAGGAGCAGAAGTGGGCTTGCTGCATGAGTGCTACCGACAAAAAGTGGTCTGTGCGAGATGCCATTCGGGGACATGAGTCTGAATGTCCCTGCTGTGGCCCAGGGGAATGGCGTCTGTGTCACCAAGCCACTGCTGGCACCTGGGCTCTGTCACAATTGACAGGGCTGAGTGGAGGTCAGCTGCTGGCTGCTCCTCCCAGAGCAGGTCCCTTGGGATCAGTGGAGGCGAGAGCAGGGGAAGCAGCTTGCCTCACCTGCTCACCAGGCTGCTCTGGAGAGACGTAGAGGGCTTCCATCTCCATTACTGTCAGAGTCTAGCATCTTTTGCCAACTCTGAAATTCACAGCAAAGGAGAGAGGAGGGAGGAGGGAGAGGGAAAGAGGCACAAGCCAGACAATCAAAACAGCCACAATATTTTGGAAGTGGAAACTTCCAGCTAGAGAATATTTTTAAAAACAGAACAGTAGCACTGGAAGAGGCATCCACTGAGCCAATGCCCTTGTTTTCTAGAGGAAATAGCTAAGAGGTAGAAAGACAAAGTGACTTCCCTGGGATCACAAAGCTATTAAGTGGCAGAACTGGGACAAGAATCTGGATCTTGGGGCCTTTTACCACTGAAAAGAAGGCTTGGGAGTCTTTTCTATTAAAGAAAAGACACGGGCAGGGGAGCCGCTTTTGTGGGAGCCTAGTAGAGACAAAGGGTGCTGACCCAACCAGCACCTGCAGGGAAGAGCAGGTGGCCGACCCTGTACCTTGCAAATTAACACCTCGGGGCACCAGCCCCTGCAGCTCCACAGTGGGGAGGTCATCCTCGGCCGCATTGGACGCGTTGCGGGGCAAGGCTCTCCTGCCTCCAAATGCAGGCTCCGAGGTCTCAGACATTCTCAGTTTCGCAAGCTCCTTATGGGAGAGAAAGGGAGACACAGAAAAAGAATGGGAGACAAGTTACATTTGAGACAAGGATTCAAAAATAGAGAAGCAGACATATCTGTGTGGGATAGCACATTTTGAGTTTCACATAAATAAAACTTGAGAAGTGGCAGTAAGGATTAGTCTAATGATGGAGTATAGTTCCCCAAGGATCTCGGGGAGATTTCTTGTTTGTCAAAACACAGGGAAAGCAGAAGAAAAGGGGCTTCTCTGAAGAAAGGAAAAATGCAAAAGATTTTAGAAAGCAGGGTCCCCCCCTCCATTACCCCTAAAGGGAGTATTTTTGTAAGAAACGTTTATTGTCATATGCCCATACATATGTCCATTTCATATAGACTTAAGAAGGCCCAAGTCACTTCTAAGAATAAAGTCATCCAACCATGTCCAGGTAAGTGTTCATTTTTGCAACTTCATTCAACCAATGTTTAGTGAGAGCCTACTATGTGCCAGGCTGTGATCTGGGCACTTGGAATACATCAGAGAACAAAACAGAAGATTGTTGACCGAGAGCTTCCAGTCCAGTCAGGGTTGGGTGGAGGCCACCCTTTGCAGAAGTAAACAGAAAAGGGTATAACAAGGCGGCAAGTGCTTTGGAGCCAGGACCACACAGAGCAGGAGAAGGCAGGTGGAGTCTGGGTGGGTGAAGAGGGTACATTGTGATTTTGAATTAGGGCTATTAATAGCCTTTCTCTGAGTGTACTTGGTCAGTGGCGCTAACATTGCGCTTGCTCCAAGCCTGCTTCCCCTTCCTCTGGAGTTTGCACAGGCAAGAAGCCAGCTTAAACACCACACACCTCACTGTCAGGCCCCAATCAGTACTTGTTGACAAACGGACCAAATAAAGGGAGCCCTTGTTTCTGGCCCAAACGGAGCTTTCACCTTGATCATCTGGATCACCCAGTCATGACTCTTGGTTATTTGGCTCTTTTCAAAAACCAAACACACCCTCAAAAGATGAAGAGCCTCCACTATAGAGGCAACCAGAGTAGACTGTTCCAGAAACATGTTGAGCAAAGGCAACACAGCTGGAGACAAGAGAACCACTTTCTAGGTAGGGTATTTGGTCTGGGAAGGAAACAGCAATATTTGCAAGCATAAAGTCTGAATCGGTTTCCATAAATACCTACAGACATATTTACAAAGTCTCTAATGAGCTGAGGGGACAGGGAGAAAGGGTTAATGATGGAAGGTAAGAAAAAGCCATCCTCTGGAGGAAAATAACCCCCAGGTGGGCTTAGGATCACTAAGGGAGGGGAGGGTTTGGGGGAGAACAGAGTAGAGCAGTGCAGAAGCCTGTTGGGAGAGAGAACCCAGAAAGCAGAGAGCTGGGGAGCCCCAGGTGCTTGCCAGGTAAGAGTAGCCTGTGCAGGTGAGTGCAGGTGGGCAGAAGCACCCTCCTCTCCACAGGTCTTGGGGGGGTAAGTGCTCAAGTTCAGCTCTTGCATTGGGAAGGGGAAAGGGGATGCAAGGGGATGCAGAGCCAAGCCAAGCAGGTGTTCTTACCTGGCCCTTCTCTCTCTCTCTCTCTCTCTCTCTCTCTAACCTTCTGTCTCATCCCTCCACAGTCTTCTCCACTGAGGAGAAGGGAGCTCCCTTGGGGGAGCCCTCCCAAGTCCCTCATTCGCATCTGGTGGCCTTCTTGCAAGCAGAGCCTTCAGGAAATCTTGAAGGAGTGCCTGAGAAGACCCTGCTTGGACGGAAGTGGGGCTGGGTAGGCGCGGAGATGGGGGCCAGGAAAGGCAGTGGACAAGTGGGGGCGCCTCTTACCCCTACCCCTGTCCCCTATACCCGGAGCAGCCGACGCCTGAGGGATCGCAGAAAAACTCCAGGGCAGGAAGGCAGGCGCAGCCGCGCCCCTTGGCTCCTGGGTCCAGGTTTGCGGTGAGGCCAGGCGGGAGGGGTGGCTGCTTACCTGCGGTCCCCGCCCGAGGTGCCCTAAGGCAGGCTGGCTTGGTGCAGCTCAGAGGTACTTCCTCAAAAGGACGCAGGAGAAACGACAAGAAAGTTGGCTCTTAAATAACTTCCTAACAGCCCCCACCCTCCACCCTCCCCTCCCGTCCCACAGGGTTTTCTCCTCCCCCTTCTTGACAGCCGGAGCAAAGAGAGCAGCTTCTAGGACTTTCTACTTATTTCTGCCATCCCGCGTTATTCTGGCATGAGCCCCTCCCCCAACCTACGCCCCCCCTTACTTCGGAGTTCCTAGCCGGGCTTCTCCTCACCATCCCCACTCCCGTTCTGAAGCCCCTCTGCAGAGGCCCCTCACACCCTGCTTTCTCCCTTTCCTCAGGGGGGCTGGGAGGGTCTTCCTCCACTGGGCAGTGTCCCCACTGGGGGTGCTGAGGTTGGCTGCTTGGATGAAGGGTGGGTCTGCCCTCTCGCAGACATGTCACAGACAGCTGTGACCATGCATAAAGCAAGAGGGTGTCCTTGTGTCAATAAGGCTGAGGGGGGATGGTCTGTGTTCTTGAAGCATCCATGCGAGCCTCAGCCACCACCTAACTGCAGGACTTCCCACAGGAGGGGAGGCCCAGCCCTGGGGAAGATGAGTAAATAACTTTAAGTGTCACAAAAATTAGAAAATAACACTTTTTTCCCCCTGAAAACCATTTTGGTTTATTTTCAAATAACTGGAGAAATAGAAAACTTTTCTTCTATGTATATATATATTTCTGATTCTTTGTCTCTCTAAATACTCCTATTTTCAGATAGGGCCATTTTTAACCCTTTTTACTGTCTTCAAATTTCTGACCTTGCCCCTTGATCTGATTTCATAGAGGGGGGGAAGACCATTGGTTAGGAATTCTCTAAATTTTCTGCTACCAATCTATGAACTTGTTTGCAAATGCCTATATTTCCCTCTTTCTTCCTCTTAATGAATTGGAAAATGTTTCCAGTCGCCCCTTTGTCCATGGCCAAGGGCACAGGGCCCCGCCTTTTTGCCTGTGGTCTATGTCACCTTGTTCTTCAGGGTCTTGCCATACTGCCCATCCATTCTTTCTCCTCTATCTTAAAGCTCCCACTTGAGCAGCTGCTCCTACCAGCACTGACACAAATTCAAGGCAAGTCTCTTCAGTACTTGCTCCAACCTTCCCTGGGCCCACATGCCCCCAGCTATTGCTCCCCTCTCTCCTCTTCATTGTAAGCTTCTGCCATCTGTCATCGGCTCCATCGTTCTGTTGAAACTAGCTCAAGGTCACCAATGACCTGTGCTAAATCCAAAGGAAAGGATTCTGTTCTCATTTACTTAACATTTGGAGACATTGAACTTGGGCACTCTTACCTTGAAGGTCTGTTCCCCCGGATTCTGGGGCATTACACTCCTCTAGTGCCGCACGCACCCGCTTGGATAAATGTAGCATTCCCATTGTTCTCATCTCCCATCCGTATCCTGACATGTCCCAAATCTAGGTCTTTAACCATGATCTTTTCTAGAACCTCAGATTCCCCAATGTAAGTGCCTCCCAACCATCTTGGCATGTCCCAGGGATAACTCACACTCATCATGTCTAAAATGAGATGTGTAATTTCCCCTGAAAACCTGGTTCATCTCAAAAGTTCCCTATCTCAGTGAATGCCACCACCCTACTTTCTGTTGCCAAGCCAGACATGTGGTGTTGTTCTCGGCACTTCCTTCTTTTCCTCCCCTCAACCCCCAAATCCAATCCCTCAACAAATAATTTCTACTCTTCCTCTTAAATAGCTCTCGCATCTACCCATCCACTCCCACTCCCACTTGTGGAGGTTCAGACTTGCGCATCATCCTCTGTTGTCAAAATCTCCAGAACCACCTACCACTTCCGATCTTGACTCTTCCAGTCCGTTCTCCACACTGCAGTGAGAAAGGGCTTTGAGGGGCTTAAATCTGGAATCAAATTCTTTGCACAAGCTCTTCTATCACCACTTCCATTTGCTCTTAGGATAAATTCCAAACTTTGGTTGACTGGGTCTCTGCAATGTTGGTCCTACTTTGTCCTCCATCCCCATCTTTTTCACTCTCTCTTGCCTTCTGCAGTGGATGCCCACTCTACCCACCTCCTGCCCCTGCCCCCAGCCCCTTGTGGTATGCTCCAGCCCCAGTGATTTCCCTGCTTGTACCACTTGTACTGTGGCCAGAAACACACTCCACTCCTCTTGCCTCTTCTCACCACTGGACAATTTCTTATTCACTCTCCAGATCTCAGCCCAAACTGCACACATGTCCTGCAGGAGGTGGCCTTGTCCTGGTGCTTCTCATACAAAGCAGCCACTCTCTGTCTCCTTCTCTGTACTCCCACTAAACTGCATGAGAGTAGAGGCCCTAGCTGGAGTTCCCCAGGGATAGTCTGCTGACCATTCGATTACTCAAAGCCCATCCTTTCCATGCCCTTTGTTGAGTGCTAAAGAAGGACCAGCCTACTCTGGTAGTTCTTCTGGCAAAAATCAAGCCTGAGTGTCCAGCATTCCTAGAGACCCCCTTGCCTATGTGGGTCTGAGGAAGAGCCAGGCAGCTTGGCTCCCTTCAGATTAGGTGGCACAGCTGCCAGGCCCCCTGGGGTTCCTGACTGTACTATGCATTCAGGACAGGTTTGTCACCCTCACAACTGTCACCTCAGTGCCACTTTGGGCCTGAGACTCACTCATTATTGAGTGACTACGCACATGTATTATTTAGCTTTCTAACTTCCCCAAACCACTGACCCAGAAGAATTTAAAAAGCAGTGGCTTTCCTTGTGCCTAAAACTAGTGTCAATAGGAGAGTATCTGATCTGAGGACACCAAGCACAGAGATGTTAAGATGTTACAGATGTTATTAAAAAGTCAGTCACATCTCTGTTAGTGATATTACAGAGCCTTTCCTCATAGCACGGGGGCTTAGAAGTCAGAACAAAGTTTTCTGGCCATACCACGAAACTTGAACTATGCCCCCCCACCACCAAATGTGACTATGGTAGAAGCAGCTGGATGAACAGACTCTGAACTCTGTGGTGTCCTTTGTTTCTGAATGTTTCTTGCCTGGCATGGAGGTGGCACACTATAGGTATTTAAGGAACGCTGCATGTGAGGTCTAACTGGGGGGTTGGGGGGGGAACCAAAAAAACACTTCGGATATTTTTAAAAGAAGGAATTGAACACAGGGGTTTGGTTACATGGGTGCCAGAAGAGACCAGAAGCCAAAGAGGGAAATCAAGTCAATTAACTCAGCAGTTAGCAACAGCAGGGGAGTGGTGTCATCCCAGCGCAAGGGTTAGGGTCATCACCAGAAACTCTGTTTGTCTGAGGTCAGGAGGGAGGGAAGAATGACTCTGGCTCTTCTCTTCTTCCCTTTCTACTCTCCCTCCAGTGTCTCTCATTTGCTCAATTTAATGAAAATCAGTTGATAAAGGAGTCTGGGCAACACAGTCCACAAAGCTGGCATCACCACACCAGGGCGGAGAGGACTTTCCAAGATCACCCCCAGGTTTGATGATTCACCAGGCTGTCATCCTCACAGCTGTGATATATTGCGGTGAAAAGATGAAAACCAAAATCAGCAAAGGAAAAGGCTCATGGAGTGAAGTCCAAAGAAAGCCAGGAGCAAACTTCCAAGAGTCCCCTCCCAGTGGAGTCAGACACATGGTTACATCCCCAGCTACGAATGTGACAACACATGTGAAATGTTGTCTACTAGAGAAGCTCATTAGAGATCCAGTGCCCAGGGTTGTTGTTGGAGGCTGGTCACCCAGGTACTCTGCTGAGCATGTACCAAACTCCAGACTCACAGAAGGAAAGCAGGTGCTCAGCATAAACCGTGTTCTCTGTCCAAAGAGCGTGGGCACAGAGAGCCATGCTCATCAGTCAAGGAACAGTGGGACTCCTGAAGTCCAAGGTCCCAGATGCCAACCAAGGGCTAGCCATTTAAAGAAGGCTTTCTGGGGAGAGTAGTCTCAGGTGTGCTGTGTTGACTCCTTTCTCCATATCACCCACCCTGTCCCCCCCCATGCTCCCACACACACCCAAAACAGAGTAAAGCAAGGACAAAGTGCGGAGTGGATCTCAGGGCGAACAGTTGCAGTGAGGTCAGTCCCTTACTGTCCCTTCTAGACATTGCTATCAGGGTCATAGTAATGGCTTGGAGCAAGAGGAAGCTCTCAGGGGAAGGTCCTTGACTGGGGTAATACAGGTTCCCCACATACACTTTCTCTGGCCTCACTGGCTCAGGATGGCACCTCTGAAGAGGTGTACATTCTCTCGGAGAGCATAAGCCCTGGCACACCTTCTCACTTCCCTGCAACTGAAGAAGCCATGATCCTGGTGTCCTGTTGATTGAAACAGAGCTGCAATTAACTCCTCATTGCCTATTCAAGGGGCAGGGCAAGAATATCTCCACCTGTCACTGAGGGATCCTGGCTCCCGTCAGAGATACGTGGCAAACTCTGGAAGCCTTAGGTGAGCAGAAGGAGCGTGCGATGGGAGGAAGAATTCCAAGTTATCTTACTTCGACTTGTTCAGTCTGAGTTCTCATTTCTAGGGTATGGACACTCTTCTCTCTAGATATATTTCCATCTCTCTCCTATTTGGCAATATCCAAAAGCAGACTGTTTGCTCAGGGGATGATTTTTCTGGCAAACTCTATTTGATTTATATGCAAAACATTACAACCCAAACAAACAAACAAAAAGTCAGTCACGTCTGGACCCTGCTGGTTTTTTCCAGTTGAAACAAGACTTGGATTTTGTGGGTTATAGATGTAGTTGCACAGGGAGTGGATATAAATAACAACGAAGTTGCCAAACCCTCCAACATAAATGATCAAAGTCCACCTCTTGGGGAAGACTTTCTCCTCCAGTGACCTTGAGTCTTAGGAATCGAGGGGGGAACTTTCCACTCCAGGAGAGGTGGTGTTGGGGAGAGGATGGGAGGGAGGCTGGGTGGAAAGCTTACAGTCACGTTCCAGCCACCAGAATGAGCAGTCAGTAAAGGAGAGTGGGCCTCTGCATCCATTCATGTCTTGATAGAAGCCTCGGGGGAGTCGTCACAAAGTCTGACAATGACATTTAAAGCCAGGAGAAGGAATTTATAAAGCACCATCACATCTGCCTCTGTAACAGGGCTTGGGTTCTGAGAAAGGACTGTTCCTCCAAAGGTTCTTTCCCTCTTCTTTTAGGAGAGATGTAAACCCGCAGCAGTGACAGTTCCAGATGGCAGATGCTTCTCCTTGTTTCAGCTTCCCTAGGCATGACCCTCTTGCCAGCATTCTGCCATCATCCTTAATCTACATTCCCAGGAACAGCAGATTGTTGGGTTCGGTCTCCACATGGCAGGGTCCTCCAGGAAGGCCAGTGGAGGAATGCAAGATTTAACTAATGCGCTTGTGAGCTTACCAAGTACATATCCCTGTCTTTACTATTCTTGTCATTTTTTAATTTTGGTAAAATATATGTAACATAAAATTTACTGTCTTGACCATTTTTTTTTAGATTTTATTTATTTATTTGACAGACAGAGATCACAAGTAGGCAGAGAGTCAGGCAGAGAGAGAGAGGAAGGCTCCCCGCTGAGCAGAGACCCCGACGTGGGGATCTTTCCCAGGACCCTGGGATCATGACCTGAGCCGAAGGCAGAGGCTTTAACCCACTGAGCCACCCAGGTGCCCCTGTCTTAACCATTTTTAAATGTGCAGTTCAATGTGTTAAGTATATTCACAGTGTTGTGCAACCAACCTTCAGAATTTCTTCATCTTGCAAAACTGAAACTTTATACCCATTAAATAATTGTGTGTCTGAGTGTGTATGTAAGGGTGTTTGTGAGTATGTGCCTGTCTGTGTGAGTGGGTGTGTGTCTGAGTGTGTATGTAAGGGTGTTTGTGGTTGTGTGCCTATATGTGAGTGCACTGACTTTGTGGGTGATTGTAATTGTTGAGTGTGTGCCCATCTGTGTGAGTATATGTGCAAGGACAAGGGAGGACAGAAGAACTGCCACAGGGATGCCTCACTGTGTGGACTCTTGGAGGTGGGTTTAGCTTTGGGAAACATTTGGGAAACATTGTCTTCCAAGCACCTCCTGAGTTCTGGCTGGACTTAAGGAGACTCTAAGAGAGCTCTGTACCCTTTAAAAGACTTTATAAAATATGACAAAAGTTAGCTAGAACTAGATCTCTTACAGATGAAGGCCTTCAAACTTGAGGGGAGATTTTGTAAAATGTTGATTAATTAGAGACATCCAGACTGGGGGACAGATGCCCTGATGAAGCCATAACCAGCCTCACCAGCATACAGCATGGACACATGGCAAGACCTGCTTCGTTTTTTATTCCCTTCCTTACTCTAGTGGCACCCAGACTCTACTGATCACAGAAGCAGAGCAAGATACCCCACATCCACCCATCCTGTTTACCTGGCTTTTCAGGAGAAAAAGCATTCAGTGATAACAAAGCATTATGAAAAAAAAAAACAATTAAAATAGAAACGTAACAATGCATATTGAGCAAAATGACCAGCAGAAGTGAAATCCAAGGTAATGCCACAGATTTGTTTCAAATAATGTACTGATTGAAAGAATAGTGGCAATTGAAAAACACCACTAACCCCTGGATAATGGGGAGGCACTACAAACAAGGCCAGAATGCCAGTTACCTGTGTGTGCCTATGCAGGCTGGTATGCTTGAGTTCAGCAGGAACCTTGCAAGCGTCCCCAAGTGTAATATGCAGCTGGAGTTAGAAGCAAGACTTCCTCCCCTGCTACCTGTGTGACCGTGGGCAAGTTACTTCCTTAATATCTCTGTACCTCAGTTCCCTCACCTGTAGAGTGTGATCATAATAGTGTTTGGCTCGCAGGTTATGCAGGTCAAAGAAGAGGGTATGTGTGAAACACTGTGCAGCCCCTGGCATGCAGCCCCTGACGCACAGCCAACACATTCCTAATGGTGGCAGGTGTGACCTGAGCAAACCCCTCCCACCCATGATGAGTATTTTAACTTTTCCTAATAATTGATATCATCTGTACTCTCATTATCAGGGAAGTGAATATTTAACTTGCTGATAATTTGGGAGGAGGTCATAATCAGCATTTACTGGAGGAAAATTCTTTAGGAGTTTGAGGAATTTGATAATTGGCAGGTTGCAGATATGCACACAAGGATACAAGTGGGTCTATTTCTAACCGAAGTGAATGAAAAACCTTCCAACACAAGGATGCTGTCCAGGGAGCAGGTGTTTGTTACATAGCAATGGATAACTGGGACACGTTAGTTCAACAAGTGTTTATCTAACACCAGCTATTGGTGGGCTGTGTGATGAGTAAGAGAAGGATTTTGGTTGGAGCATGCCAAGCTAGTGGACCAGCATTTGTGTGGTCTTGGAAGCTGACATCCAAGTTGGATCAAACTCTTCTAAGGGGGCCCTGGGGAGAAGTGCCCCAGTCTATGGCAGTCACTATGCCCACAATCCTGTGTTCCCTGTTGTGATCATACAACAGCATCTTCTTCCTGATGAGGTTAAGTAGTAGAACTAGGCAAGAGAGACTATTCTGAAGGGGAGAAAAAGCAGAGATAAACACTGAAACTTAGAAACTGGAAGAGGACCTTCGAGTACGGGCAAGCCGGAAATGGAGAGGACGTGATGTTCTGCTGGATCTTCCCAGCAGCAGAAACTTCTGGATAATGATTTATGCATTTCCAAAGCAAGCCAAAGGCCATTGCATAATCACATGTGTGGGTGCCAAGATCCAGCCAAAGAAGGGGGCAAGTTCTCTTTTCCTTGGTGCTCACTCGGCAATTTCTGGAGGGAGGCTTGCAGTGAGGTGCAGGGTCGGTACAGAGTCCTTCCTGTGAATGTTTCTTGTTAGTCCATTTCTGTAATCACAATGGTAACAAGAAGTTGTTAAAGTAAATCTGAAGCATTAGCTGTACCATATGGACATATATCATGATCCACCGAAAATATTTCCCACACCTTATTTTTAACTTAAATAAAAACAGTTTATATATACACACTCATGCAGTCCAGCCACCATGTGGAGGGATGATTTGGAGGGCCACATGGAAAGATGGTGGTCCTGAGACTACCTGGATGGAAAGAGGAGCCTGGCTGTCCCAGTGTCCCAGCTGCATCCAGCCTTCACCTGTTCCTGACCGTTCGCCACCTACAGGAGGGAGCCATCTTGAAAACACATCCTCTGGTCCCAGGCAATCCATTCCAGCGGATGCCACATGGAACAGACAAGCTACTCTGCTGAGCCCTGCCAAAATCATAACATTTTAAGCAATCAAATAAAGTAGCTGTTATTTCAGTCCACTAAGCTTTGGGATAGTTTGTTAGTTTGTTACATAGCAATAGATAACTGTGACACATTAGTCCAACAAGTATTTATCTAACACCTACCATTGGTGGGCTGTGTGATGAATAAGAAATGTCACCTTTAAGGCATACACTCCAGACATGGGAAGTGTATTAAAAGCTAGGCTTTTGGAATTTAGTCAACAAGTCTGTTTCAATGATTTCATAGACTTCCAAATTTCATAGACATTTTCTCTTTCACTCCCATGACAAATGTCTTTCACGTGGACCTGCCCTGCCCTATAATATATATTCAAAATATGTGTTGATTAATTGATGAATTAAAGTCAGTAGACTATCTGATCGATGAAAGCAATATGGGTTGCTGACAAAAAATAAAAAGTAAGAGCTTTCAGTAAATTATGTATGAAGAGCTGGTTTTACTTTGTTTCTTGCCTTAAACAGTCAGCCACTCATTTAAAGTTGTATTTCCAAGTCAGAGAGCCACATAAAAGGAAGCTCCAAGTAACTACAGAGTAAATAATGATTTGTGTTTTGTAAAATGCTTCACTCATATATAGTAATCCTTATTTAAGTAATCAGTGCTCAATCCCTCTCTTCATAGCCAACCGCCCATTTACATTCTAACCTCCCCCCCCCCAACTATCTTTGGGCCATTTATCCCACGGTTTTTATGTCCATCCAGTCAAACTTGTTTTTTTTTTTTTTTTTTTTTTAATTTTTTTATTTTAATAAACATATAATGTATTTTTATCCCCAGGGGTACAGGTCTGTGAATCGTCTGGTTTACACATTTCACAGCACTCATCATAGCACATACCCTCCCCAATGTCCATTTCCCCACCACCCTCTCCCATCCCCCTTCCCCCCCGCAACCCTCAGTCTGTTTCTTGAGATTGAGTCTTTTATGGTTTGTCTCCCTCCCAATCCCATCTTTTCATTTTTTCTTTTCCTACCTCCCCCCAAACCCCCCCACCTTGCATCTCCACTTCCTCATATCAAAGAGATCATATGATAGTTGTCTTTCTCCGATTGACTTATTTCGCTAAGCATGATACCCTCTAGTTCCATCCACGTCGTCGCAAATGGCAAGATTTCATGTCTTTTGATGGCTGCATAGTATTCCATTGTGTATATATACCACATCTTCTTTATCCATTCATCTGTTGATGGACATCTAGGCGCTTTCCACAGTTTGGCTATTGTGGACATTGCTGCTATAAACATTCGGGTGCACGTGCCCCTTCGGAGCACCACGTTTGTATCTTTAGGATATATACCCAGGAGTGCAATTGCTGGGTCGTAGGGTAGCTCTATTTTCAGTTTTTTGAGGAACCTCCACACTGTTTTCCAGAGTGGTTGCACCAGCTTGCATTCCCACCAACAGTGTAGGAGGGTTCCCCTCTCTCCGCATCCTCGCCAGCATCTGTCATTTCTTGACTTGTTAATTTTAGCCATTCTGACTGGTGTGAGGTGGTATCTCATTGTGGTTTTGATTTGTATTTCCCTGATGCCGAGTGATGTGGAGCATTTTTTCATGTGTCTGTTGGCCATCTGGATGTCTTCCTTGCAGAAATGTCTGTTCATGTCCTCTGCCCATTTCTTGACTGGATTATTTGTTCTTTGGGTATTGAGTTTGATAAGCTCTTTATAGATTTTGGATACGAGCCCTTTATCTGATATGTCGTTTGCAAATATCTTCTCCCATTCTGTCAGTTGTCTTTTGGTTTTGTTAACTGTTTCCTTTGCTGTGCAAAAGCTTTTGATCTTGATGAAATCCCAATAGTTCATTTTTGCCCTTGCTTCTGTTGCCTTTGGCGATGTTCCTAGGAAGAAGTTGCTGCGGTGGAGGTCAAAGAGGTTGCTGCCTGCATTGTCCTCAAGGATTTTGATAGATTCCTTTCGCACATTGAGGTCCTTCATCCACTTTGAGTCTATTTTCGTGTGTGGTGTAAGGAAATAGTCCAATTTCATTTTTCTGCATGTGGCTGTCCAATTTTCCCAGCACCATTTGTTGAAGAGGCTGTCTTTTTTCCATTGGATATTCTTTCCTGCTTTGTCGAAGATTAGTTGACCATAGAGTTGAGGGTCTATTTCTGGGCTCTCTATTCTGTTCCATTGGTCTATATGTCTGTTTTTGTGCCAGTACCATACTGTCTTGATGATGACAGCTTTGTAATAGAGCTTGAAGTCTGGAATTGTGATACCACCGACTTTCGCTTTCTTTTTCAATATTCCTTTGGCTATTCGAGGTCTTTTCTGGTTCCATATAAATTTTAGGATTATTTGTTCTATTTCTTTAAAAAAAATGGATGGGATTTTGATAGGGATTGCATTAAATGTGTAGATTGCTTTAGGTAGAATAGACATTTTCACAATATTTGTTCTTCCAATCCATGAGCATGGAATATTTTTCCATTTCTTTGTGTCTTCCTCAATTTCTTTCATGAGTACTTTATAGTTTTCTGAGTATAGATTCTTTGCCTCTTTGGTTAGATTTATTCCTAGGTATCTTATGGTTTTGGGTACGATTGTAAATGGGACTGACTCCTCAATTGCTCTTTCTTCTGTCTTGTTGTTAGTGTAAAGAAATGCGACTGATTTCTGTGCATTCACTTTATATCCTGACACTTTACTGAATTCCTGTATAAGTTCTAGCAGTTTTGGAGTGGAGCCTTTTGGGTTTTCCACATATAGTATCATATCATCTGCAAAGAGTGATAGTTTGACTTCTTCTTTGCCGATTTGGATGCCTTTAATTTCTTTTTGTTGTCTGATTGCTGAGGCTAGGACTTCTAGGACTATATTGAACAGCAGTGGTGATAACGGACATCCCTGCCGTGTTCCTGACCTTAGCGGAAAAGCTTTCAGTTTTTCTCCATTGAGAATGATATTTGCGGTGGGTTTTTCATAGATGGCTTTGATAATGTTGAGGTATGTGCCTTCTATCCCTACACTTTGAAGAGTTTTAATCAGGAAGGGATGCTGCACTTTGTCAAACGCTTTTTCAGCATCTATTGAGAGTATCATATGGTTCTTATTCTTTCTTTTATTAATGTATTGTATCACATTGATGGATTTGCGGATGTTGAACCAACCTTGCAGCCCTGGAATAAATCCCACTTGGTCGTGGTGAATAATCCTTTTAATGTACTGTTGGATCCTATTGGCCAGTATTTTGGTGAGAATTTTCGCATCTGTGTTCATCAAGGATATTGGTCTGTAATTCTCTTTTTTGGTGGGATCCTTGTCTGGTTTTGGGATCAAGGTGATGCTGGCCTCATAGAATGAGTTTGGAAGTTTTCCTTCCATTTCTATTTTTTGGAACAGTTTCAGGAGAATAGGAATTAATTCTTCTTTAAATGTTTGGTAGAATTCCCCTGGGAAGCCGTCTGGTCCTGGACTTTTGTTTGTTTGGAGATTTTTGATGACTGTTTCAATCTCCTTACTGGTTATGGGTCTGTTCAGGTTATCTATTTCTTCCTGGTTCAGTTGTGGTAGTTTATACATCTCTAGAAATGTATCCATTTCTTCCAGGTTGTCAAATTTGTTGCCATAGAGTTGCTCGTAGTATGTTCTTATAATTGTTTGTATTTCTTTGGTGTTGGTTGTGATCTCTCCTCTTTCATTCATGATTTTATTTATTTGCGTCCTTTCTCTTTTCTTTTTGATAAGTCTGGCCAGGGGCTTATCAATCTTATTAATTCTTTCAAAGAACCAGCTCCTAGTTTTGTTGATTTGTTCTATTGTTTTTTTAGTTTCTATTTCATTGATTTCTGCTCTGATCTTTATGATTTCTCTTCTCCTGCTGGGTTTAGGCTTTCTTTGTTGTTCTCTCTCCAGCTCCTTTAGGTGTAGGGTTAGGTTGTGTATTTGAGACCTTTCTTGTTTCTTGAGAAAGGCTTGCACTGCTATATATTTTCCTCTCAGGACTGCCTTTGTTGTGTCCCACAGATTTTGAACTGTTGTGTTTTCATTATCATTTGTTTCCATGAATTTTTTCAATTCTTCTTTAATTTCCTGGTTGACCCATTCATTTTTTAGAAGGATGCTGTTTAGTCTCCATGTATTTGCGTTCTTTCCAAATTTCCTCTTGTGATTGAGTTCGAGCTTCAGAGCACTGTGGTCTGAAAATATGCAGGGAATGATCTCGATCTTTTGGTACCGATTGAGACCTGATTTATGACCCAGGATGTGGTCTATTCTGGAGAATGTTCCATGTGCACTAGAGAAGAATGTATATTCTGTTGCTTTGGGATGGAATGTTCTGAATATATCTGTGATGTCCATCTGGTCCAGTGTGTCATTTAAGGCCTTTATTTCCTTGTTGATCTTTTGCTTAGATGATCTGTCCATTTCAGTGAGGGGAGTGTTAAAGTCCCCTGCTATTATTGTATTACTGTTGATGTATTTCTTTGATTTTGTTATTAATTGGTTTATATAGTTGGCTGCTCCCATGTTAGGGGCATAGATATTTAAGATTGTTAGATCTTCTTGTTGGACAGACCCTTTGAGTATGATATAGTGTCCTTCCTCATCTCTTATTATAGTCTTTGGCTTAAAATCTAATTGATCTGATATAAGGATTGCCACCCCAGCTTTCTTCTGATGTCCATTAGCATGGTACATTGTTTTCCACCCCCTCACTTTAAATCTGGAGGTGTCTTCGGGTCTAAAATGAGTTTCTTGGAGGCAGCATATGGATGGGTTTTGTTTTTTTATCCATTCTGATACCCTGTGTCTTTTGATTGGGGCATTTAGCCCATTAACATTCAGGGTAACTATTGAGAGATATGAATTTAGTGCCATTGTATTGCCTGTAAGATGATTGTTACTGTATATTGTTTCTGTTTCTTTCTGATCTACTACTTTTAGGGTCTCTCTTTGCTTAGAGGACCCCTTTCAATATTTCCTGTAGAGCTGGTTTGGTGTTTGCAAATTCTTTCAGCTTTTGTTTGTCCTGGAAGCTCTTTATCTCTCCTTCTATTTTCAATGATAGCCTAGCCGGATATAGTATTCTTGGCTGCATGTTTTTCTCGTTTAGTGCTCTGAATATGTCATGCCAGTTCTTTCTGGCCTGCCAGGTCTCTGTGGATAGGTCCGCTGCCAATCTAATGTTTTTACCCTTGTATGTTACAGACTTCTTTTCCCGGGCTGCTTTCAGGATTTTCTCTTTGTCGCTAAGACTTGTAAATTTTACTATCAGGTGACGAGGTGTGGACCTATTTTTATTGATTTTGAGGGGCGTTCTTAGCATCTCCTGGATTTTGATGTTTGTTCCCTTTGCCATATTAGGGAAATTCTCTCCAATAATTGTCTCCAATATACCTTCTGCTCCCCTCTCTCTTTCTTCTTCTTCTGGAATCCCAATTATTCTAATGTTGTGTCGTCTTATGGTGTCACTTATCTCTCGAATCCTCTCCTCGTGTTCCAGTAGTTGTTTGTCTCTCTTTTGCTCAGCTTCTTTATTCTCTGTCATTTGGTCTTCTATGTCACTAATTCTTTCTTCTGCCTCATTTATCCTGGCAGTGAGAGCTTCCATTTTTGATTGCACCTCATGAATAGCTTTTTTGATTTCAACTTGGTTAGATTTTAGTTCTTTTATTTCTCCAGAAAGGGCTTTTATCTCTCCGGAGAGGGTTTCTCTAATATCTTCTATGCCTTTTTCGAGCCCGGCTAGAACCTTGAGAATTGTCATTCTGAACTCTAGATCTGTCATGCTACCTATGTCTGTATTGATTAGGTCTCCAGCCTTCGGTACGGCCTCTTGTTCTTTTTTTTGAGGTGAGTTTTTCCGCCTTGTCATTTTGTCCAGGTAGGATTTGCTTTCTCCTGCTGTGGAATTCCGCTGTTCTTGGTGACTGAAGTTGGTTTTGGATGGTTTCTTGTTGATCTTCTGGGGGAGGGGCCTGTTGTAGTGATTCTCAAGTGTCTTTGCCGCAGGCGGAATTGCACCGCCCTTTCCAGGGGCCGGGCTAAGTAATCCGCTCGGGTTCGCTTTCGGGAGCTTTTGTTCCCTGAGCGCTTTCCGTAGAGTTCCGGAGGACGGGAATGAAGATGGCGGCCTCCCAATCTCTCGGCCCAGAGGAGCCGAGAGCTTGGGGTTCCGCTCCTCAGTGCGCTCTCAGAGCAAAGCGCCCAATAGCCCCGCCGCCCTGGCTTGCGGTCGCGCCTCGAGGAAAGCAGTCAATTGTTGGAGCTGGAGAAAAGCGCCGGGTCGCTTTTGTCTCCGCGGCCTCCGGCCGCGCTCCGAGCCCACCCAGCCTGCGACCGGCACAAGGTAACCCCGGGCTTAGAGCTCACTCCTCGGCTTTGTCGCTATAGCCGGCTTCCCCGCTCTAATACCTGCGAGCTCTGCGGCACTCAGACACCCCCAGTCCTTCTGTGACCCCGCGGGTCCTGGGGTTATGCTGACCCCGCCTGGGTTTCCCCCCAGTTTAGCCTCTGGAGCGATGTCTCCCAGTGGAGCCGACTTTTAAAAGTCCCGGTTTTGTGCTCCGTCGCTCCGCCGCTTGCCGGGTGCCGGCCCCTCCCCCCGGGGTCTATCTTCCCGTCGCTTTGGATTCACTTCTCCGCAGGTCCTACCTTTCAGAAAGTGATCGATTTTCTGTTTCTGGGATTGTTGCTCTTCTTCTCTTCGATTTCCCGTTGGATTTATAGGTGTTCACAATGGTTAGATAAGCTATCTAGCTGATCTCCTGCTACCCGATGTCGTCTCAGCCTGCTACTTCTCCGCCATCTTGACTCCTCTCCCAGTCAAACTTGTTTTAATCGTGGAGAGAGGACTGAGGGAAGCACAGGGGAGCCTTATACCCCCAGACCTTGGAATCCATTATGCATACCGTGGCAGCAACTGCCTGTCCCTAATCTAAGGACATATAGAGAGTGAACCATATACTTCCTGGAGGCTGAGTTTGGAAATATTGTCCCAGACATTTGGTATCCATGAATGGTCATATAGCCACTCAATACCCTGACCCACTTCTGCCAACTTCTTCCCTCCCCACTTGAACTGCTTTCAACCATATACCCTTGAAAACTTTAGGCAAGATCTCATTTTGAGAGGGAGATGGTACTACAGGAAAATAAAAATAAAGTATGTCATAGATGAACACACTCAGGCTAATTCAATCAACTTGAGATTAACATGGCATGATTTCTTTCAAGTCTTTTGTCCCATGAAAGCACATTGTTTTCCATAGTACTAAGTTCTCTCTCTATACCTGTATATATGTACATATCTACATATAATTTATTGTTACTGCACATATTTTTAATTTCCATATGGATATAATCCTTTTATTATGTAGGAATTCTATTATATATGTGCATATATTTGTACACATAAAAAGCATATATGTTTATATATACATAAAACATATATATATATGTATTTGTATAGGCATAATGGGTGTCATAGGGTAGAACAGCCTAGAAAAAGATATGAAAATTAGAAATTATTTTGATTTTTAACATTTGCCTCCAAAATGTATTCTTTTTTTTTTTTTAAGACTTATTTACTTATTTTAGAAAGAGAGGGTAACAGAGGGGCAGAGGGAGTGGGAGAGAGAATCCCAAGTAGACCACACACAAAGCACGGAGCCCAACTCAGGGCTTGATCTCATGACCCTGAGCCAAAAACAAGAGTCAGACACTCAACTGACTGCCCCACCCAGCACCCTGCTTTCAAAATGTCTTCATCTAAAAAGGCAATTGTATCTTCTGTCACTCCTTAAATTGGAATTGATTATAGAAAACACAATTGTGATTTATTGCATAATATTAATACCTTCTAGTTGCTGGTATCTTACACCGTACAAAGCATTTTCATGACTGCTATTTAAGTCCACAAACAACCCTCTGCAGTATCTCTGAACACAAATAAGGAAACTGAGGCTTGACAAGGTAAGGGACTTGTTCATAATCACACAGCTGCAAAGTTACACATATCTGGGACTCGAATGAAAGTTTTTTTTTTTTTTAAGTCAAATTCAGTGTCTCAGCTAAAATACACTTTTGCCAAGCCACTCTCCTTCTCTTAGTCAAAATTTCTCTTTAAATTTACATGCTCCAAGGTCCCTGTAGAGTTGGACTCTGTTACTCCTGGAAGACAATTGATTACATGTCTCCAAATCCTCCGAGTGGTGACACAGGCAAGTAGGAACCTGCCCAGTGGTTTCTAAGTAGAATAAGTAGGAAGACACTAAAGTGAGGCGACAAGGCTGCACCTAGTGGGTGCCATCACTGTGGGTGGGGGCCCCTGGACACTGCAGGGACTAGACCTGGGTCCCCTCAAGCCTGACTGCACAAAATCCAGAGTTCACTGATGACCGAAACTCTTTGCCTCTTGAGTAACATCTCCTGAAGGAATGCAGAAGCGGAATGCGTACCTGAAGGAAGGACTCCACTAGGAAGACGTATGAAAACCGAACTAAACCCAAGTCTGCCACGAGGCGGACCCCAGCACTGACCTTTCACCAACTTTCTTCCTCATTATATTAAAAATCACGCCCAGAGGTGGATATTTAACATGGTAATGAGACACGTGATGCAAAGAAATATGACCTTTAAATGCACGAGGCGCCAAGAAATCTCCACCTCTACACCCTTAAGCTCTTCTTCTTTCCTACCTCAGTCCCTTTAAAAACTTCCCCAGTCTTTGTTCAGAGAGCCAGCCTGAAGGACCGTTTGCCCTGTGCTAGCGCACAAGTCCCAGTAAAGCCTTGCCTGAGCTCCCATTGGCCTCTAGTCAATTTCTATTTCTTAGAATGCCCACAGACCCAAGCTGGTCATGCCTCTACCCACCCTTGTCGGTCAACACACTACAGTAAACTATAGCTTTTATTGGACCTCTGAATGGGCCAGGGATTCTGCTAGGTGCTGAAGGGATTCAGCCGTAAGCAAGAGAGATTGACCTTTTCCTCAAGGGCTGACAGTGAGTGCCTATGCTCACCAATGAAAGAAAAAAGCAACATGTACCATCCATCCTATACACTTTAACCCAGATACACCTGCCCTCGAGAGCTCCTTCCCATGGCTCAGCTTCATGGAATTGTGTTCATTGTATTCCGGACCACCTTGGTTCCCCAGAGCAGGTTAGAACAACCCAGTACATCAACCATTACGATCCTTGGTCCAACCCTCACTTGGTTCTTCCCTAAGCTAACAACGCCTTCCAGCACAGGCAGGAAATAGTACAGAAGAACTTTCCAGTCTAACAAAGGATAGCGGAAAATGCTTCTGTGGCTGGGACTTGGCGATCAAAGTGCATTGCATGTGTTCATCAGCTGTAGTTCAGATGGTTTCTATTTTACTCTGCATTAATTTTTTATGAAATCTCTCTAGGACCCAGGGGACCCGTAATTGGCTTTTAGTTCTTTATTCTGCGTGTCCTGTCTAATTGCCGAGATGGTTCCATGATAAGACTCACATTTTAGGGTGGTTTTATGTATTTACCAGTCTTCCCATCTGCAGGCAAGCTCCCATCACTGTGTGGAATGTTAATCATGTTTTTCTTTTGGTGGCGGGATGGAAGAATTATTGGGCTATGTATATTTTTTCTTTTTAATATCATTTTTTCCCATCAGTGGCATTATGTACAGAGCATTGCCAACAACAAACCTCAGACTTTAATCTTCTAATTTCAGTTTGATTTTTAAAAAGATTTTATTCATTTATTTGGAAGAGAGAGAGAGCGAGCAAGAGCAGGGGGAGGGGCAGAGGGAGAAGGAGAAGCTGACTCCCCTGCTGAGTGGGAAGTCTGACACGGGGCTCGATCCCAGGACCCCCAAGATCATGACCTGAGCTGAAGGCAGTCACTTAATGGACTGAGCCACCCAGGCGCCCTTTCAGTTTGATTCTTAAGGAGAGTAGGAATCTATGCAGTAGATGCAAGTCCTGTTTCAAAGGAAGCTTGCTCTTGGTAGGAAACACGCTCATATGGTTATGTGTGCATGATATGAGGCCTGTGGGGCCTGAGGGGGGTCTCCACTCCCCTTCAGAGCAGCAGTCCTGACTTTGTATTAGATTGTCTCTGGATCCTTTAGGGAAACCAGCTAGTGGCTCTCACAGCATGTCCTTGGCCCCCCTCCCTTGCACGCCCATGATGAAAGGGCTTCATAGACTATCTAGAAAACACTATCCTATAAAAATGAGAAGGGAGGCCTAGAGAGTTGCTTGTTGCCAAGGGTCTCCATGCAAGGCCAGGACTATGATCTCTTTCTCTAATTTCAGATGTTCTTTTCCTTACCAACTTCATATACTTTTTGAACTCTAAGAAGGAAAAAAAGTGGGCATCTGACCATGCTTCCTTAAAGGGAAGCTAACAGAGGTATACGAGATCTGCCACCTGCTGCTGATTTTCTTCCTATCGTGACTGTGGCTACACACCTTGGCAGACGGCTTGCGGGAGTCCCTTGAAATGCAATGTCACATCCTTGATTTCTCCCCTTGGTTTCGACTGTTTGCAAAGTTTAGATTTTGCATTAGGAGTGATGTTTGCGGAGAAAGGGAAAGATTTCATTTTGGGCACTTTTGCCTTGATGGCACTTTTCCCGGTTTCCTGATTGCTTCGTGTGTCGAGGGTACCATGGATCTGTGTGGGAGAGATCCCCTGTCTTGTGTGCTGGCAGCTCCAAGCTCCCGAGACCTCATTCACTAGAGTGTCTGGCTTTTGATGTGGCCCCTGGTTAGAAACCGCACTCTCCGTGGTCATTAGCCTCCTTTCTTCTGCAAAACTTCCCATCTAGGAAGCAGCTTCAGCACCACTGTTAAGTCTGAATTTGCTAGTATTTAACTCACTCATCACAGACCATAAAAACCTCTACTCCTTGAAGTTTCTCAAGTGTGTGAAAGCCGAATGTTGGGGAGGAGCTGCCTTTTAATGTATGTTTTGCCCTGTGTTCTCAGGGCAAAGAGGTTATTGTTCAGCGGCATTTGTTCAGTCCTTGAAGGCGGAAGGCAGTGTTTCTATTAGAAGCCTTGGTTCATTCAAAGGGAAGCAATCAATGCAATTCTGCAAGTGGTCTTTGAACACTTCCTGTGACCTAAGAACAATTCTAGAGGCTGTAGGGCCATGCCCCTCAAATACTGTTGTGCCAGAGAATCGTCTGGAGAGCTTCTGATTAGATAGGTCTGGGGCAGGTTCCAATTCATTCGCATTTCTAAAAAGTGCCAAGGGATGCTGATGTGGTCTGCGGACCCTACTTTGAATAGCCCTGCTATGAGAGACCCTTAATGAATTTGTAGGATTTTGTGGAAAGACAGTCAAATATTCAAATTAAGATAATGAGACAACACATAATGCAGGACCAAATAATCCAGGTTCCTAAATGCACACCAGAGAGAGGGAATGGCAAGCCTTCAGGAAGTGACGGGAACAGTGTGGACCAAACACGTCAGACTAGTTGCCACTAGTCTGTGGTAGGAGTTGTGAGGTGGCAGTGTTTTGGAGAAAGGGCATGATAATGGATGGGTGGAGAATAGGGGAAAGCTCTCTAGGAGAGGAAAATAAAAGTGGTATTTGGGGTTCCTGGGTGGCTCAGTTGGTTGAGCATCTGACTCTTGGTTTTGGCTCAGGTCATGATCTCATGGGTCATGATCCCATGGGTTGTGAGATTGAGTCCCCGGTCAGCGGAGAGTCTGCTTGAAGATTCTCTCTCTCTGCCCGTCCCCTTCTCTTGAGTAAATAAATCTTTTTTAAAAAGGTGATATTTAATGATAATAAAGGCGATTATTTAATGGGGAATTTGCACTGAGAGTTGATGGGATTAGTTTTGCAGAGCACATAGTGTTAAAAAGAAGACCACAAACCCAAAATGGTGTCACTTAGGTTAAGGGCCCAAGTCGGTAAACCAAGACTTAATAATACCTAACCTGACTGCAGTCTCACACTCCTGAGATGGAACCTTTAACCAACTAACATGGGAATTTTCTGTTCAGCCTAGGAAACTTATTGATAGACCCTTTCCTTCCCCTTAGGAGGAAGGCAATGCATTGCCTAAAACAGTGGATTCTTTGCTAATAATTCATTTTTTTCCACTCCATCTCTACCTATGAAAACCTTTCCTTTTCTGTAACCCTTTGTAGGCTCCTTCTACTTATTTGCTAGATGGAAATGCTGTCAGATTCGTGAATTGATTAATAAGGCCAAAAATGTACTTGGTTGAATTTTTGTTATTTAACAGATTTGGTAGCAACAACGGGATTTAAAGTGAACTTCCAGAAGCATTTGGGGACTACAAGAAACACAACCATGGTATCCCTGAACCCTTTGAATTCACTGTGTTTCTTGACATTTCTGAGGGCTGTGGGTGAGTTCCTCTAGGTTCTGAGGAGCTCTGCTCATTCTGCATTCAATCTCCCAATTTTAATCAGCTTTCCTTTATAGGGCAGGTCAGGCGGACTGGCAGACATTTATGCCCGGTACCCAATAGAACTGGCATGTTTGTCCAGAGCCCAGATGAGCTGGCAGAAGGGTCTGCCCAGAGCCAAGCCCCTAGACTTTCAGACCACATCTCCCCAGGTGGAAAACTCAGTGAGTATCCGCGGGAATCGGTGGTGGTGTGTGCAGACCCTCCTGTGGCCAGAGCACAATCACATTGCTTGGTTACTGCTGATGCATGAAGGTGCACGTGTTCACTGGTCTTGTTTTGTGTAGATAAAGGCTATTGCTGGCGGGATCTCAGAGGCCAAAAAGCCACGAAAGATGGTGGGCCTGGGTAGAACATTTAAAGGCTATTAAGGGGGGAGGGGTGCCTGGGTAGCTCAGTGTGTTAAGCCTCTGCCTTGGGCTCAGGTCATGATCTCAGGATCCTGGGATCAAGCCCTGCATCTGGCTCTCTGCTTGGTGGGAGCCTGCTTCCTCCTCTCTCTCTGCCTGCCTCTCTGCCTACTTGTGATCTCTGTCAAATAAATAAGTAAAATCTTTATAAAAATAAATAAAAAAAAAATAAAGGCTATTAAGGGTATTAGAGTGCTTTCTACCTCAAGTGTCAAGGTTAGATTGACACTAGGTCACTACCAACTTCAAGGAAGCTTCCATGCAATGAAGTTCACTATAAGCCATGCACAATCCCCGACCCTTCTGCATGTCCCTTTTAGGTAATAGTTCAGCTCTTAGAGAAACTCAAAGGCTTAGCAAATCGGATCCTTAAACTCTAGAGCCAAGCACACCATCTTATTGTACACCTGCTTATTTTATCTCTAAGGAATATACATAATTTCAGAAGTTATACATTTCTAGCAAAAGCAACAAAAATCCTACTAAGCTTGTTCTGTGTCCTGAGGAACTTGGCTTGGTAACTATCAGGCTGGGGGCCCCAAAATGAGGCCAGACAGATATGTGAGTTGCACCCCACCTGCAGCTAGATACAGCTGAACAGACATGTGAGTTCACTCCATTTGTGGCCAAGGTCCTATCAAACGGCTGCCAGTCCTCAGGAGAATTACAGCCTAGCAATGCAGTGGCCGTTACGCGGAATGTTCCAATTAGATCAGATCATTTAAGAAGCGCACTTGAAAGCAAGGATTCCCAAATTAAACAGAACGGGATACCTGTTTTAATCGACAAGCTGAAGCTTCCAAAAGGTTTCGAAGTTTCAAAGTAGTTTCCCTGCAAAAGGCTAATAAAAAATTAAAGATGTAAAAAAGTACCTAAAACAGAAGGCTATAAGGCCTCCTGCTGTTCCCTTTTCCTTGTGTACTCGTTCTGCTGATCCTCTGTCTCATTTCCCCTCTGAAAAGACTACACAACTGCCGAGTTCATGGCAGACTACAAGTCTGCCAAGTTCATGGCCTTCCAGACACCCCCATATCTACCTTAAAGGGTCCCCATATGGGCTACTCCCAGAGTTGTAGAAATAAAGGGGTTTTCTGGGAAATTGCTATTATTTCCTAAAACAGCCCAGGGGGAACTTCGGCAAATAGCAGAGCCTCCAGAGGGGATCCTTGAAAAACTGGCAGAAGCCAGCGGAGTGTGAAAAATCTTAAGAGAATTAGTGCTTCCAAATCTCTGTCTGTAATGCCCACTGGAGAGAGGAAAATAAAATTTCACCTTGTCTGTTCCTTTTCAAATCCAGACCCAGAGATAGCTATTGTCTTCTTGTTTGCCTTGTTTGTGTAAGTGTGTTGGTTCTCTGCCTGCCTGGGATGTGTCGGTTGTTGGCTCGCTCTTTTGGCTATCACTGGGAGTGACCCTGAATTTGGAGAAGGTAATAATGCCCTTTGCACCCTCTTCAATGACCCCTCTTACACCAGATGGGGGTGTTATTCAATACTGCCAGAAATATTCAAAATTAGAACTATGTACTCAGAGAGAAAGAAGCCAACTGAATAATGTAGTTGCATAGGTGGCTTAACCTATGATGTCATTTAAGTTACAACCCAGTTCTTTGGGGGAATTAAAAGCAACTGTCCTTATCTTACAAATCTTTACAAATCTAGATATGGAGCTCTAGAGACAATTCAAAGTTCACCTATTCCTTTACCAATCCCAAAACTTTCCCTATTTATCTCAAATAACTTCTTAATTATTGGCTCCAGGAAACCATTTTGGAAGGACTTCTTCCTCTGTCCCTGAAAGTCATGTCTTATCATGTCTTTAAAATGTAAACATGGCTCATAATCACCTGAGACTGAAGGGAGAAAAAAAAAAGAAAAAAAAAAGAAGGATAGAAACCTTTTAAAATACAAACTGCTAAAAGGGCTCCTATGCCCAAACTCTACCACCTTCTCCTTGATGTTAATTTCAGGGACAAATAAAAATCTTAAAAATCTTTTCTGCAAGTATTAGTAACTATAATAAGGGCTTCACATCTGTGTGTTTCTGTGTATGTTATCAATCCAAGATATTGTTCTGTCTCTGGATGGCATTGTTAAAATTAATTTGTAAACAAGTTTTATTCAGTTGGTTTAAAGACAAGCACTTGTAAGTAGTGAGCATTCTAAAACTCTCAAAAAGATAGAAACTAACTCAAATGTTTTTCAAGTTCAGGTGATCTGGGAAAAGAAAGCCAGTGCAAAATTAGAACTTGGTGTTCTCTCTGTTAAAAAGACAAAAGTTTTTCTTTTCTTTCTTTCTTTCTTTCTTTCTTTCTTTCTTTCTTTCTTTTTGTGTGTGTGTGTGGTTGGAAGGGGTGATTTATTGTCTGCTAATGTCTTTTTGACCTGGAACATTCCAAAGGATTTGTTAAACTAATTAGGTTTATTTGATATGTTAATTATATGGAAGGCATTATCAAATAAGATGTAATACTATGTCTTCTTTATGTTGTATTGTAAGAGTGTGGCACATGTGGCTAAAGTCTATCCCAATTCTATAAAAAATGGCCCCTCATTGCCAGGATTTTGCCATCCTGATATCCTTGTAACATGGCAACAGTCTGCTCCCCAATCAGAGAAAATCAGAGTAATTAAGATGAGCAAACAATGGTTGAAAATTTAATGAATAGTCCTGGCTATGGGAAGCCCTAGATGGCTACTTGTTTCTTCCCAATCCCTGGCAACTTCCATTTTTAAACTTTGACCTATCTTCACCCACCACGGTACATTTAAGATGACTCAGATTATAAATAACATTGGTGGGCAGACTTCCATAAAATTGCAAAAATAGTGTACCATCAATGTCTAAACTGTCCCATCCGTAATCCTGGAAAAATTGTTTTTGTGCCCAGAGGCTTCAGACCTTCTCCCTCTGGACCCTTTGAACTCTTGCAGCTTGGACTTCATTCAACGCCCAGTTAGCATGAGTTACCAATATATTTTTTTAGGTTTTTATTCAAATTCCAGTTAACATACAGTGTGACATTATTTTCAGGTATACAATATAGTGATTCAACATTTCCATACATCACCTGGTGCTCATCACAAGTGTCCTCCTTCATCCCTATCACCCATGTCACCCATCCCTCCACCCCTCTCCTGCCTGGTAACCATCAGTTTGTTCTCTATAGTTAAGAGTCTGTTTCTTGGGGTGCCTGGGTGGTCAGTTAAGCATCTGCCTTTGGCTCAGGTCAGGATCCCAGGGTTCTGGGATGGAGATCCTGGGATCCAGCCCCACACTGGGTTCCCTGCTCAGAAGGGAACCTACTTCTCCATCCCTTTCTGCAGATCCCATTGCTTGTCTTCTCTCTCTCTCTCTCTCTCTCTCGATCTGTGTAAAAAAAAAAAAAATCTTAGAAAAAACAAGATAAAGTCTGTTTCTTGGTTTGTAGGGACAAACCAAATCACTCTCTTTTTTCCCCCCCTTTACTTGTTTTGTTTCTTAAATTCCACATATGAATGAAATCATAGTTTCTGTCTTTTTCTGACTGACTTATTTCACTTAGCATAAGACCCTCTAGTTTCATCCATGCCATTGTCAATGGCAAGATTTCATTCTTTTATAGCTGAGCAGTATTCCATTATATGTATACAATGGAAACAGCCCACATGTGCATCAACTGATGAATGGATAAGGAACATGTGGGCTGTCTCCATTATTTGGTATTGTAGATAGTTGCTATAAACATTGGGGTGCATGTATTCTTTTGAATTAGCACTTTTGAATTCTTTGGGTAAATACCCAGGAGTGCAATTGCTGGGTCATAGGGTAGTTCTATTTTTAACTGAGGAACATCCATACTGTTTTCCAAAGCGACTGCACCAGCATATCGTCACCAACAATTGTTGTTTTTAGTGTTTTTGATTTTAGCCATTCTGACAGGTGTGAGGTGATAGCTCATCGTGCTTTTGATTTGTATTCCCCTGATGATTCATGATGTTGAGCATCTTTTCATGTGTCTGTTAGCCTTCTGTATGTCTTCTTTGGAAAAATGTCTATTCATGTGTTCTGCTCTTTTTTAAATTGGATTATTCATTTTTGGGGTGTTGAGTTTTAGAAGTTCTTCATATATTTTGGACACTAACTCTTTATCAGAGATGTCATTTATACATATATTCTCCCATTCCATAGGTTGCCTTTTAGTTTTGTTGATTATTTCCTTTGCTGTTCAGAAGCTTTTTGTTTTAATGAAGTCCCAATAGTTTATTTTTGCTTTTGTTTCCCTTGCCTTAGGAGACATATCTAGACAGAAAGTTATCAATATGTTTTTGTTATTTTTCGTATGTTTTCCTGATGGAGCCTTTTCCTGCCATAAGGATAGTGGCCTCACAATGGAAAAAAATGTTAAAAAATGTGTTTCCCACTTGGGGTTTACGTTCTATAATCTCTGGTGAAAAGGTCACTGATTTCACTGGGCAAATCACATGAGCTTTAATAAAAACCTTGCAGATATTTGTATTTCTATCAGTATATAGCCTTCTGTTGATCCCTTGCTGTCTGGTGCTGGTCTAACCAGCTACCGTAAGTCTCTACTGTTTTATGTTAAAGTCTGTCACCAACAGGATAAAGAAGCCTCCCCAGATCCCAATTCAAAGCATCCTGCTGGTCACAGTGTAGAGTCTATCACTGGGTATTTTGAGAATGTCATCAGAGGAAGACAGCCCTCGAGGTCAGTTGAAAAAAACCTTACCAAGACCTCCTAATGACTAATACCTTTGCAAAACTAGAAGACATTGATCCTTGCGTACATATCACACAGCTTAGGAAGTCTTAGCCTAACACTTGGTCCTGTATAGATACTGGGGACCTCTGAATCAAATTGATGAAAAGAGAATCAGCTTACGTCAAAGTAGACTGCTTCCACCAAGACCACAGATCAAGACTTCATACATTAACTAAACATGAAACGCTTCTCCTTTTTCTTTCCTTTACTCTGGCGTTGGCCTGGAAAGATAATACCCGCATCTGTATCTCCCAGGCTAAGATGGATAACCTCTGGAATTTAGAACAACCTTTTATTTCAGGCCAGGAGAAAATCTAATTGTGCCTTTAAGTTTTCATAAGAAAATAAGACATCTTGGGGCACCTGGGTGGCTCAGTTGGTTAAGCAACCGCTTCTTGATTTCAGCTCATGTCTTGACCTCAGGGTTGTGAGTTCAAGCTCCATTTGAAAATGGAAAAAAAAAAAAAAAAGCCATTTCATTGGTCAACTCCTCTAAATTTACATCATTGAGTCAGAAAGGACCTAAATGGAAGCTTTCATGATTTGGGATTCACTCCTTCTGGTAAGTTCCTATTTCTCTGGTTAGAAATAAATGTAAGTGATGCTTTGATCAGGAACTTTCCCTTAATTCTTGAAATTATTGCAGAATCAGCTGCCGGAGCAATACCTGCCCAACAAAGCTCCTTAGACAGATCTGGCCAGAATTATTCTTGATAGTAAAATAGTTCTTGATTACCTTTTAGTTGAACAGAGAGGTGTCTGCTGTGGACAATACCACCTGAGGTACCTGGTTTAACACTTCTGGGCAGGTTAATACTCAGTTGCATAAGATCACCAAGCAAGCCACTTAGTTTAAAAAGGTGACTCCTTGGGACGCCTGGGTAGCTCAGTCATTAAGTGTCTGCCTTTGGCTCAGATCATGATCCCGGGGTCCCGGGATCGAGTCCCACATCAGGCTCCCTGCTCAGCAGTAAGTCTGCTTCTCCCTCTCTCACTCTCCCTGCTTGTGTTCTGTCTGTCATTGTCTCTCTCTTTCTAAAAAAAATAAATAAATAAAAAATAAAAAAAAAAATAAAAAGGTGACTCCTTGGGGCTTCTGGGTGGCTCAGTCAGTTAAGCATCAGACTCTTGATTTTAGCTCCAGTCATGAACCCAGAATCATGAAATCAAGCCCCACATTGGCCATACACAGGGTATGGGTATGGAGCCTGCTTCAGATTCTCTCCCAGGGCACCTGGGTTAAGTGTTTGACTCTTGGTTTCAGCTCAGGTCATGATCTCAGGGTTGTGAGATCGAGTCCTGCATTGGGCTCCTGGCTGAGCTCAGACTCTACTTGAGATTCTTTCCCTTCCCTCTCTCTCTCTCTCTCTCTCTAGCTCTGAAATAAATAAATAAATAAAATCTTAAAAGAGAGAGAGAGATTCTCTCTCTTTCCCTTTGCCTTTCCCTCATCTTAAAAAATGGTGATTCCTTCAGCAGGGTCTTTCTTTGACTTACTTGATTTGATTGCCCTGGGTGTTGGGGATCATGGCTTCAAAGTGCACTCCAAACATCAGAAATTATCCTGTTTATAGTAACCAGGATAATACCCCTAGGGCATTACAACCTCTCAAAATCTTTAAATGCATCTTATAGCCACTAACCACCAGGTAAATGGTCTTTCTTACACCAGAACATTAAAAAAAAAAGAACCTCAAAACACGTGCACCTGAAGTCATAACCTGTGGTTATCACAGAGATTAAGCAAAAATTTCATGATCTGTGAATACCACACAAAGGAACAGCAAGAACTGTGAAACTACTGAGCATAGCTGAGAGTGGCTCTTAGGCCTTGAATTTTGATCACATCTCTCAGTTAAGCTGAGAGTCTGATCAAAAGGGGGAATTGTTAAAAAGAAAACCACAAACCCAGAATGATGTCACTTAAGTTAAGGGGCCAAGTCAGTAAACCAAAACAATACCTAATTTAACTGCAGTTACAACCTCCCAGAAATGGAAGCTTGAACTAGTCAACATAGGAATTTCCTGGTCAGTACAGGAAATTTACCAATAGATTCCTTCCATTTCCTTTAGAAGGATGTCCTTGCTCAAACAATGGATTCTTTGCTAATAATTTCCTTTTCTTCCCCCAACTCTCTCTCTCCCTTTAACAACCTCTTCTTCCCTGTAACCTTTTGGAGCTCCCCTTTACTTGCTTGCTAAGGGGGGTGTTGTCTGATTCATCAGATCTTTAAAATGTAGCTCATGGGGGCACCTGGGTGGCTCAGTGGGTTAAAGGCTCTGCCTTCAGTTCAGGTCATGATCCCGGAGTCCTGGGATTGAGCCCTGCATCGGGCTCTCTGCTCGGTGGGGAGCTTGCTTCCTCCTCTCTCCGCCTGCCTCTCTGCTTATTTGTGATCTCTGTCTGTCAAATAAATAAATAAGTAATCTAAAAAAATTTTTAAAAATAGAACGTAATTCATTGAATTTTTATTATTTAACAATAGTTTCTGTGAAAACAAACAAAGACCAACCAAATAAGGACAGGAAAAGTCCACTTATTCTGAAGTTGTTACATTGAGGGAGTCAGACACAGAAAGACTCAAAGGCAGGTAGAGAAGAAGGAAGACAATTTTATAGTGGAATAAAGGGAGACTAGCAGGTGTGCCTGTTTGGAGGAAGCAGTAGACAAACTAAAAAAGTAGGGCATCTTATGTGATTTGTTAGGAGTGTATATTTGAATTTCTTTTATTAGTCCTCAATTGGAGGTGGGGACAAAAATTAGAGAACCTAATATTAATTAGGTCCTGACCATTTAGGGCTGATTGTTAAAGTCAGTCACAAAAATTGTTTTGTGTTCTGGATTTTTACTCAAGATGGCAATCAAGCTTTCTGCCAGTTTGACTTATAGCAGGCTGGCTTCCTGGACTGGTTACAGGTATTAAATTTTTTACAAATTAAAGATAGGTGGCAGCCCCGCATCAAGTAAATTTTTGGACACCATTCTTCCAACAGCTTGTGTTCACTTTATGTCTCTGTGTCACATTTTGGTAATTCTCACAATATTTCAAACTCTTTCATTATTATTATATTTATTATGATGATCTGTGATCTGCGATCTGCGATCTGTAATCTGTAATCTGCTACTATTGTAATATTTTAGGACACCAAGCACATCTATATAAGACCAAATTTAATCTATAAATGTGCATGGTCTGCCTTCTCCACCAACTGCTGTTCTTGTCTCTCTCCCTATTTCCTGAGACACAACAAAATTGAACTTAGGACAATTAATAGCACTACAGTGGCCCCTAAGTGTTCAAGTGAAAGAAAGAGTTATACATCCCTCATTTTAAATCAAAAGCTAAAAATGATTAAGCTTAGTGAGGAAGACATGTCAAAAGCTGAGAGAGGTCAAAATCTAGGTCTCTAGCATAAACCAGTTAGCCAAGTTGTGAAAGCAAAGGTAAGGTTCTTAAAGGTAATTAAAAGTGCTACTCCAAGGAAAACATGAGTAGTAAGAAAGCAACGCAGCCCTATTGATACAGAGAAAGTTTTAGTGGCCCAGATAGAAGATCAAAGCAACCACAACATCCCTTTATGCCAAAGCCTATTCCAAAGCAAAGCCCTAATTCTTTCCAATTCTCTGATGGCTGAAAGAGGTGAAGAAGCTGTAGAGAAAAGCTATCTCTGAAGCTATCAGAGGTGGGTTCATGAGGTTTAAGGCAAGAAGTCATCTCCATGACATCAGAGTACAAGGTGAGGCAGCAAGTGCTGATGGAGAAGCTTCAAAAAGTTATACAGACAATCTAGCTAAGGTCCTTAATGAAAGTAAACAACCGATTTCAATATACTCCAAACACCTTCTATTGGAAGAAGCCATCGAAGACTTGCATAGCTATAGAGATATCAACACCTACCTTAAATGCTTCAAAGGACAGGCTGACTCTTTGGTTAGGGGCTAAAGCAGCTGGTAACCTGAAGTTGAAGCCTATGCTCATTTACTATTCCAAAAATCCTAGGGCTCTTAAGAATTATGCTAAATCTGCTCTTCTTGTGCTCTGTAAGTGAAACAACAAAACCCAGATGACAGCACATCTACTTACATCATGGTTTACTAAATATTTTAAACTCACTGTTGAGACTTACTGCTCAGGAAAAAAAAAAAAAAGATTCTTTTCAAGATACTCCTGTTCATTGACAGTGTACCTGGTCAAGCAAGAGCTTTGATGGAGATGTACAATGAGATTAATGTTGTTTTCATACCTGCTAACACAACATCCATTCTGTGGTTAATGGATCAAGGAGTCATTTCAACTTTCAAGTCTTATTATTTAAGAAGTACATCTTGTAAGGCTACAGATAGCGATTGCTCTTGATGGATTTGGGCAAAGTAAATTGAAAACTTTCTGGAGCGATTTCACCATTTTAGATGACATTCAGAATATTAGCAACTTGTGGGAAAAGGTCAAAATATCCACATGAGCAGGAGTTTGGAAGAAGTTGATTCCCACTCTCATGAATGACTTTAAGACATCCATAGAAGAAGTAACTGCAGATGTGGTGGAAACAGAAAGGAACTAGAATTAGAAATGGTACTTAAAGACGTGACTGAAATGCTGCCATCTCATGATAAAACTTGAACAGATGAGGAGTTGTTTCTTACAGATGAGCAAAGAAACCGGTTTCCTGGGATGGCACTTACTGCTGGTGAAGATTCATGAAGACTGTTGAAATGACAGCAGAGGATTAAGAATATGACATAACCTGGTTGATAAAGCAGAGGCAGGTTTGAAAGGATGGACTCCAATTTTAAAAGAAGTTCTACTGTGGGCAAAATGTTATCAAGCAACATCACATGCCATAGAAAAATAGCTCATGAAAGGAAGAGTTAATCAACGTGGCAAATTTCATTGTTGTCTTAGCTGACCCACCTTCAGCAACCACCACCCCGATTAGTCAGCAACCAGCAACATGAAGGCAAGACCCTCCACCAATAAAAAGATTATGTTCACTGAAAGCTCAGGTGATTTTTTTTTTGTAATAAAGTATTTTTAAGTAAGGTATGCATGTAATTTTTAAAGACATAATACACACTTAATAAACCACAGTATTGTGTAAACATAACATATATGCCCTGGGAAACCAAAAAATGAATTTGACTTATTTTATTGCCATATTCACTTTTTTGTGGTGATATGAGACCAAACCTGCAGTATCTTTGAGGTATGACTATACTGTACGTAAGACACTGGTCTCCTTGGTAGGTTGCTGCTGTTTGTGGGTCAGAGCTCTATTTTTATATGTGGTCTGGACACTGTTTGTTTGTATATTCAGTCTCATTTCTGTTTTAGAGAGAGAGACAGGTGCTTTATGGTTTTGTGGGTTGTCCTGATGTCATTTGTCCCTTCATCTTTTTTTTTTTTTTCTTTTCCCATTCATCTTTTGGGAATGTGGGCTTGTTGCCTCAGTCCATTTCCTGGTGAATTTTGAGTATCCCTTTCCTTTTTTCTTAAGCACTCAATAGCCCTTTCTGTGTTCTAATTATTCCATAATGCCTCAGATAGATAATGAGTAAACTTCTGAGGCCAAAGATGTTGGTCCAGTGTCCCCTAGGTAAAGCCCAAACCTTGGGCTGCATTGAGGCTCATTGGGTGAGACTATGACTTGTACCACTAAAGAGATGCCAGAGCTGCTGGGGAGGCATCAAGGACTAAAGGTCACAGTTCTCCCCTTGACCTCAAGTGAAAGGACAATTGAAACTTTCTGCAGAAGTTTTCAAGTTTCCATCTAGAGAGTTTTGCAGATTCTTGTTAGATGCATGTGGCCACAGGCCCCAGTTCCTCTGCTGATGGAGGGAACTGGAAATTCTGCAGGTGGTATCCTTTGTTGTCAAAGCTAACACCCTATAGGCCTGCAGGCCCCAAGCAACTGAGCGAGGTCATCTCTTTTTTTGGCAAGCACTTAAAAAGGCTCCACAGCAGCGGTTCCTAGAAAACAGGCTGAGGATTTGCGGGAATACCCTCTGCTCTCACCATCTGCCTGCTGCTTCTTTGGCCTCAGAGTTGGGCTACCAATTTAAATATTCCAGCAGAGACGCCTTCCTTTAGGTTTCTTGACCAGCTCCTTGAGGATGGTCCATAAACTTTTTGCCACCTCCTTGCTCTGCAGGTGGTTCAGCCCTGTTCTGTTTTGTTTTGTTTTCATCCCATTTTGTTTTACTCACTGAAACCTTTGCTGTTGTGGTCCCAGGATGTCTAGTGAGCTGTGAGCACCTAATTACATTCCCTAAGTTAAGCCCATGTATTGGACCTTCCTTTCTTTTTTTCTCTGAGTTATTTGCTGCACTTAAATTCATTACTCATGGAAAAATTCAACAGGTAAATCCATCACAAATTAAATTAGTTCAGTAAACTAAAATGACCATAAGCACTCAATGTAAAATATTTTAGCATTTTAAAAATCCGTAGCAAAGATTTATCTTTTATAATAAACACAGATATTATTAAAATAAATAATACACCTAGAAACTAGGATTTTTCAGTTTTGACTTCAGACATGTTGAGTATATTTGGGCCTGTGTATTTTTTTTTTTTTTTCTCAACATCTCTTATAGCTACTTATGGCCAGGTAATAGCACCCTGGACAACAGGAAATAAGTGGAGAAGTGTGTAAAATTTCTGGTGTGAGTCTTCCAAGGTGGAGTATGCCCTTTCTTGTTCTAATGTCCTTCTTGTGCCTGGAATATGAACATGATGGCTGGAGCTTAAGCAGCCTCATGAATCATAAGGCAGAAGGTTACTAACGATAGTGAAAAAAGCAGCAAAGAGCCTGAACTCCTGTGGTTCCTATTCTAGTCCTGGACCACCTTGTCAAATCCTAAAGTGAGAGTAAAATAAATAGGTGTTCAGTTTAAAGTACTGTTATTTTTATTGTTGTTGTTAATTTTAAATTACTTGCAAACAAACCCAATCCTAATACATACACCAAAATCATCAAAGCGCAAAGAATAAATTTCACATTGTTCTTCAAAGGATGGGAAGAACATTTATGCCATACAGGACTGCTCCTGCTTTTGTCACTCTAAATAGACCCAGAAGGATATTCATTGCAGTTGCGAACGGTAACTCACCATGCTCACAATCTTTAGTGTTAGAGCTGCTTATATATACAAGATGAAACAGAAGTCACTATATCCAGCCACTGATGCTTCCTTTTTTGTTATCACCAAGAATAAAATAATCTCATGTTGAATATGGAAGCAGTACTGATATCATAGTATCAGGAAAGCTTCAGGTTAGAAATAATGGAAACATGAGTTTTCTTTAAAAAACAAAAACAAAAAGAAAAAGAAAACCTGACCAAACAACCAAACAAACAAATAGAACAAGGTTAACATAAAACGTGTGGATGTTAAAAACCAGGCTTTACAGTCTCAATTTCAAATACCTTCAGGAACGAACAACTGATTTAAACATGGTGTGATTTAAGACTACTGCAGTGACAGGAACTCATACTCAAAACCCGAGAGTCCATGTCCCACCTGAACACATTCAGCTCTTTTTAAAACATGCTTCCAGCCAAATAAAACACATTGGTGAGCTGGTCCTATGTCTGGACCACCAATTTGTGCCACTAGTAAGTTTTGATCAGCATTTGCTTTGAATTATAGCAATTAGATTCCATTATTGGGGCAAGACATGATCAGGCATCAAGGGGTTTACAATCAAGATGGATAAATAAGCACAATTTCTATTTGCATGATGATGTTTAGAAACTGAAATGCCTCATGAGGATTAGGAGTTATAATCTGGGAAGGTTACCTTTGAACTAGGTATGAGGTATAGACGCTAACAGAGTGATCCAGATCAGAAACCAAAACCCAAGTACTAGACAGAAAGGAAAGAAGTGCACGGCCAGGACTGGGATCCAGAGATATCTAATTTTCAAAACTAGCATTTCAAATCCAAACAGTAAACCATCAGTCTTTTTCTTCCTTTTCAGGTTCATTGAGCTATAATTAACATATAACACTGTGTAAGTTCAAGGTGTACAGTGTGTAGCCAACAGTCTCTGAAACATATGACAAAAAGGTAACCTGTATTACATAACACAATCAGGGTTAAGTTCAGGCAGAAAACACACTGATAGGTTGATAGTCATTCTTCCCATATCACTCAAAATACAAGGGTCAAAAATAATGACATAAAATCAATATTTATTAACAAACCTTGAGTTAATGACTTACTTGGTTCAAATCCCCTTTAATTTAAATAAGTGATATGATCTTAGAAATTATTAAGAGTATATCTGTTCTGGTCTGTGTGCCTGTTTTTATGCCAGTACCATGCTGTCTTGGTGATCACAGCTTTGTAGTAAAGCTTGAAATCAGGTAATGTGATGCCGCCAGTTTTATTTTTGTTTTTCAACATTTCCTTAGCGATTCGGGGTCTCTTCAGATTCCATACATATTTTAGGATTATTTGCTCCAGCTCTTTGAAAAATGCCGGTGGAATTTTGATCAGAATGGCTTTAAAAGCATAGATTGCTCTAGGCAGTATAGCCATTTTGACAATGTTTATTTTTCCGATCCAAGAGCATAGAATGGTCTTCCATCTTTTTGTGTCTTCTTCAATTTCTTTCATGAGTGTTCTGTAGTTCCTTGAGTACAGATCCTTTACCTCTTTGGTTAGGTTTATTCCCAGGTATCTTATGGTTCTTGGTGCTATAGTAAATGGAATCGATTCCCTAATTTCCCTTTCTGTATTTTCATTGTTAGTGTATAAGAAAGCCACTGATTTCTGGACATTGACTTTGTATCCTGCCATGTTACTGAATTGCTGTATGAGTTCTAGTAGTTTGGGGGTGGAGTCTTTTGGGTTTTCCATATAAAGTATCATGTCATCTGCGAAGAGAGAGAGTTTAACTTCTTCATTGCCAATTTGGATACCTTTTATTTCTCTTTGTTGTCTGATTGCTGTTGCTAGGACTTCTAATACTATGTTGAACAAGAGTGGTGAGAGTGGGCATCCAGTGGAACAGAGTAGAGAGCCCAGATATGGACCCTCAACTCTATGGTCAAATAATCTTTGACAAAACAGGAAAAAATATACAGTGGAAAAAAGACAGTCTCTTCAATAAATGGTGCTGGGAAAACTGGACAGCTATATGTAGAAGAATGAAACTCGACCATTCTCTTACACTGTACACAAAGATAAACTCAAAATGGATTAACGATCTCAATGTGAGACAGGAATCCATCAGAATCCTAGAGGAGAACATAGGCAGTAACCTCTTCAATATCAGCCACAGCAACTTCTTTCAAGATATGTCTCCAAAGACAAAGGAAACAAAAGCGAAAATGAACTTTTGGGACTTCATCAAGATCAAAAGCTTCTGCACAGCAAAGGAAACAGTCAACAAAACAAAGAGGGAACCCACAGAATGGGAGAAGGTATTTGCAAATGACAGTACAGACAAAAGGTTGATATCCAGGATCTATAAAGAACTCCTCAAACTCAACGCACACAAAACAGACAATCATATCAAAAAATGGGCAGAAGATGTGAACAGACACTTCTCCAATGAAGACATACAAATGGCTATCAGACACATGAAAAAATGTTCATCATCACTAGCCATCAGGGAGATTCAAATTAAAACCACAATGAGATATCACCTTACACCAGTTAGAATGGCCAAGATTAGCAAGACAGGAAACAACGTGTGTTGGAAAGGATGTGGAGAAAGGGGAACCCTCTTACACTGTTGGTGGGAATGCAAGTTGGTGCAGCCACTTTGGAGAACAGTGTGGAGATTCCTTAAGAAATTAAAAATAGAGCTTCCCTATGACCCTGCAATTGCACTACTGGGTATTTACCCCAAAGATACAGATGTAGTGAAAAGAAGGGCCATCTGTACCCCAATGTTTATAGCAGCAATGGCCACGGTCGCCAAACTGTGGAAAGAACCAAGATGCCCTTCAATGGACGAATGAATAAGGAAGATGTGGTCCATATACACTATGGAGTATTATGCCTCCATCAGAAAGGATGAATACCCAACTTTTGTAGCAACATGGACGGGACTGGAAGAGATTATGCTGAGTGAAGTAAGTCAAGCAGAAAGAGTCAATTATCATATGGTTTCACTTATTTGTGGAGCATAACAAATAACATGGAGGACATGGGGAGATGGAAAGGAGAAGGGAGTTGAAGGAAATTGGAAGGGGAGGTGAACCATGAGAGACTATGGACTCTGAAAAACAACCCGAGGGTTTTGAAGGGGCAGAAGGTAGGAGGTTGGGGGAACCAGGTGGTGGGTATTGGGGAGGGCACGGATTGCATGGAGCACTGGGTGTGGTGCAAAAACAATGAATACTGTTACGCTGAAAAGAAATAAAAAATTAAAAAAATATATAAAATAAAGAAAGAGTATATCTGTTCCCTTCAATTTCTATTTTGATTATTGACAAATGTACATTATTTCATATACTGTGGCTAAGATAGGCTACATATGGTCCAACTCCCCATATGAAAAATACTGACAATTCAGAAAATTAAAACATTTTCCTATAATATACTTTTTTCTAGGCATAACACTGCACCTGAACTAATTACCCAGCTAGAAAAAAAACGCATTATTTCATTTGAGTTAGTAAAAGAACCAGAATATTAGAAGATACTATGAGAATTGTGCACTGAAAAGAAGAGCTAGGAATGAATCACAAATCTTAGACTTTATCTTCACTTGTGAGATAGCTTTACTTGAGTGAAGGGGAAAAGCACATATGAAAAATTGCCAAAGAAGCTCAATATATAGGAATCAACACATTGACATCTAAAAGGAGGAAAGCATGGTTCAATAGCATCAGTCCAATTCCTCGCATCTACATTGTGGGACAGATGGAGAAACAAATTGACATATAAAAGGTCACTGATTTTGATATTCCTAGGATAGAAATGATTCCAACTGGGAGTAAATCCACAAGTCACTGAAGTGTGAAGGGCTAATCCACTTTATCGCCTTCATCAAATATTTAGAAATGGTACAATACTCATCGGAAAGAACTAAAAGGATAAGAAAGGAATTTTTCAGTTCTACAGTTTAAATATGCACAAGCTAAATACTTTATTAAAACATTGGCATTTTTCTTCTATAAAAACAAGAGCCTTCTTAATGGAATTTGAGACACAGTCAACAGGACTATATATCCAAAAGATATTATATCTTTCCCATACATCTTTATATGGTAACACCAAAATCCCACTTTTTGCATATTTTGCATAATGGAAGAGGCCAGGTGGTGATAGGCCAGTCACTTGGTCTGCTGGCCTAGTGACTGATTTTTTACATTAAGAATTTGATGTTAAAGATTTACATTAAAGATTCAGTTGCTGGCCTGAAACAGAATACCAGTAAGTCTTCCCACATGCATTGCTTCTTCCCCAAATTGTTTCAGAGATATGGATTTTAAAAAGTCCACCAAACTGTATGTGGCTATTTTTAGAATCATTAAGGATAAAGCCTTCAGTATATGAGGTTGATCACTAGAATAAGAGTTACCTTGGGATCCATCCCAAATACAGTAAAATAATGCATTAAGCAAAGGCTTCTAAATCAGAAACTTCTTAATATTCTTAAAATTCTGCACAGTAAAACTCAAAGAATCCAGCCAGGATAAAATTGGTTCAATAGGATACAAGAGGTTATGACACAAAACAGTAGTCATCACAAATTAATACAGCTTTGCTGATCAGGTACCAGTTGTTCTTTTTCAGAACATCAGATGTCCTTTTAAGATTTTATTGATAAGGGGTAAAATAACTACACAAGATGGGACTGTTAAAAGATAATTTATATTCTCCAAAAAAACTAAAAGATACCGTAAACAAGTTATAACACATAAACTGCACTTACCTTTCTCCTCAATCCAAGTTACAGTTCCCACCAGCTATTGGAATCCCTAAGCAATGGGCCAAAAATCAGAATTACATGATTTGTTTTTGTTTTTATTAGTTAAGATGGTGAGAAAATAGGCTGGTGTTGAAAGCACGATAGATTTGAAATAATAGTGCATAAATCAGACTCATAGCTGGGCCACCTTTGGCTGGGCAGCCTCGGACAATTGGCTTTATTTATTTCGTCTATAGTATGCTATGGGCAGGTATTTTTTCCCTTTAGGAATTCCTGGAAGATGAAAAAGAAAAATAAAAATAGAAAGGGAATTCCTGGAAGGTTCTGTTGTCCTTTTCTTATGACGTCTGTTGAAAATACCCCTGATTTCTCCTTCAGGATCCCTCTTATTGGTCCCCAGACCCAAGAGTAATCAGATTCCTCTTGTGGTGATTAGTTTGGAAAAGGACATGCGACTCAAGTTAGGAACATTGAAATCAAGAGCTCTGAGAAAATTCATTCTTATTTCTCTGATGAAACTTCTGCTTTCTTTCTCGGGACCTGGCGGGCTGCAGAATGTCAAATCTGAAATGTCATGATCTCTCTGCCACTCCAGAGGTGACACCAATGTTTTGAGAAAGTCTAAGTCCAAGGACTGCCAGGAAAAATGGACACAGAACCTAGGATGAAGTTAGCGCTAAAGTTGACCGTACTCTGCACTTCTAGTTACATAAGTCCATACATTTCCTATTGCTTTAGCCAACTGGAGTTGGTGCTCTCTGGTTCCTGCCAGACATTAGAAATTTTCATTTCATTGTACTTGAAATATTCATTCATGCTAGTCTTTTGTCTGAACTCAGGCAACATGGTGTGGAAGAAGTATTAAGAGTGATCACCCACAATGTGTCCACTCGGTCTACAGTCTCAGCAGTGGAAAGAACTTAAGCTGTGAGGTTGTTATGTAGGGAAATCGCATTTAATACATATGTCATGAATAAATAAGAAAAATAATACTGGCAGCTAACATTTATTGAGTGCTTATTACTTGTCAAAACACACAAAAGAATTGTTCCTTTTGGATGTTGTGAATCAGATGTCACTGTGATTATTCCCATTGATCAAAACAAGTGAGAAATTAAGTAACTTGCCCAGGAGCATCAATAGGATTCCAGTCAACTCACCTAGTTTCAGGGCCCAAGCTCTCCATTTCTTCATTTTTACTTTTATTTATGTGTGTGTGTGTGTGTGTATGTCTGTTTCTTACTGATTTAGGTTATTTGTACAAATAGCATGGGAGGACACCTGCCCCATGCCGTGGAAGTCCAGTGGACACAGCAGTGCTTCTGTCCTCACTATTGGTTAACAGAGGCCTCTATACTGTAGTAGTCATGGGAGCCTGGGCACCTCTGGGAGCCAGAGTGGCAGCTGCAGCCTGGGCTTTGAGCCCTACCATAGGCCTTTGGCCAGCAGAGTCTGAGACCCTTGGCAATATGATATGAGCAGGTGTATTAAGCTGATGCAGGAATGTTGATGTAACGGGTGGCTGCCACCCTTTGGGAGCTTGGGCTTGACCTCATTGTGCTTGACCAGGGCCTGGACAGCCTCCGCACATGCACTCGTGACCTTAGCATTGTTGGCCTTCCTCTTCTTCAGGCCCTTCTTGTTGTGCATCTTGGCAAAGTGCATGTTCCTCAGGAACTTGGGGTCCGTCCCCTTAACAAATTCCCATCTTTGTGGTTGGGGTTTCTTGATGCTGTTTCTGTGCCATTTTCATGACCAGTTGTGTGTGGTATAGTTCTTGGCCTTGATCATGTATATACCAAAGTTATAGTTCCTGAGTACCTAAGTTCTGTAATTTTTTATTTCAGTTACTTCAGATGTTTTCTAGCTCAGAGTTACTCAAAATGTGGTCTGGGTCCAGGTACAAGTCTGCAAACCATCTGTAGTATTATATACAGCTGATTTTTCTTTTCTTTTTTAATGGTAAGGCTTTCCTCGTGAAGAAAGCATGCATTCTATCTGAATAAACGCATTCTATCTATCTGTCTTACTCAAAAAATAAGTTGTTAACATTTCACCAACAGTAAAATATTTGAATGGTGTGCTAGTTCAGTTCATTACCTTAAAGGAAAGTCTTTTACTATATGAGAATCACATGTATAGAGTTTGTGCAATGGTAAACAACTTTTTTCTTGCTATTCCTTTCAAGTTGCTACCAGTTCATAAAGAACTTCTTTGGGTTATCCCCTCCTTTCTCTGATATTGCTTCCCCTTCACTCCTTACCTCACCACCCCAAACACTCCTCAGTGCTTCCTCTCCTCTGCCTCCCTTTCCCAGGCTCCAGCTCCATCCTAGGTGAGACTCACCAGGTCCACGGTGGTCTGAGCATTGCTTTTGGCTCCAAGGCTAGGTCCTTACTGTGCTTTGAGGGAGGAGGCCTGAGGACTTTCAGATTCCTCAGAAAGGAATATCTGCAGAAAAAAATAAAACACATCAAAACCATCCCTTTTAGCCAATATTGGTCACTTCCTATGGAATAGCTTCAGGTATTTTGTTAATTAAGAACATCCTGTTCTTCCCCAAAGGAAAGAGGAGAGGCTGAGTAGGAATAAATATTTTATCCTATCAAACATACGCCCTCTGATTATGCTCATTTTTTCTCACATGTTGAGGAATATGGAAAATGATATCCTCCTTGAGTGGCATTTGGGACCCACTGGTCTTGATCAAGCACCCATCTGTCAGACACTAATGCAAAATTGATCTTTCATGAACACAGCATGTACAGGGTAAGAAGAGAACATAATGGATCTTAAAATGAAGAAAAGACATTGCCTTCCTCACTCTTTAGGGTTTCTGACTCTGAGGTCAATTGCTCTCTGATGAATCCATCAATGCAATGAAAAATTTTTTATATTTGTACATTTTTTATGGAGAAAGAGTCTGTGACTCCAGGTAGGTTGATGACACATTCCTGATCTCTTTGCCCAGTGAAGAGAGACTAACTACATGGTTAGCATACTTTTCTTCTCCCACCTATGGGTAGATGGAAATATATACACACACACACACACACACACACACATATGTGTGTCTTATTTTTATACATATAATTTGTCTTATTTTCATAAAAATGTGATTACATATGTATGATCACTTTTTATGAAAATAAGACAAATTAATAAACAAATTTGTGTGACATAACCATGAAAATCTATGCCATGGCTTCAGACTATGCTCATACCTTTTCCAGTCATCTCATAAATACCCTTCAGCCCTAATGGAGAAAAAAGTAAATGTATGTCTTATTCTATGTGAGTCAGTAAAGGAAGGTGACAGATTTGGATTTCATTTGGAGATGGCTATATGGAAAGGACAAGCAACTTGAAATAAAATAAAGCTTAAAGACAATGCCAATTTGGAATTTAGCTTTTTCTGTCATAAGACAATTTGGAGATCTGCAGGGGATGAAGTTTTTTTTTCTACAAAGTGAAAGAAATATCTTACTTTTTCAGTAATAATGGACACATTGTCACATATCTGTTGTTAACTTTCAACTTTTACTTTTCTTCGCCTTTGGAACTTAAATCACTTATTAAAATATAGTAATATAGACCTTTATTTGTACTTTGCAAATAAATAAGAAAATTAGCTAGTTCTACATTCAACCATACTTTTAAGAAAGAAAGAGGAAAAGTATGTAACAAATCTTAATTGAATTAAAAACCACACTATTTTTGTAGATGTGATTTTAGGTAATTGTCATTTAAAGATTTTTATATTCATTTGGAAAGTTTTGTATCTTAATAAAGACTTTTGCAAATAAGCACATTGGATTAAATACCAATTGACTCATAAATTAAGCCCTAAATAGTTAAAAATATCTGCCTTCCCTGCTGTGAGTCTTAGATACCAAAGACTCAACAAAGTCACTCTGAATGCTTCTCAATGGTCACCCCTGACATTTTCTGACATGCTTCCCAGAACTCAGGGCCAAGGAACATCTGGTACCACATTTATGATTTATCATTACATAAACCAAAGATGCTGAGAGTGTGTACATGAAAGAAGCAGACTGTAAACAAATTTAGTTTCAATAATAATCAGTCTTTGATTTGTGCTGTCAACTTTTCAAAGAACTTGCATAAACAAATAACATGAACTCACATTTAAACATCAATTTATCACCTCCAGAACCCCTTTACATACATGATTTCATTTGTCTTTCATAAGAAGTCTGTAGAATCGGTGGGCCAGAGACATATCCACATTCTTCAGATGAGAAAATCTAGATGAGAAAACCAAGGACTCATATTCACATTCTTCAGATGAAGGGATCTGACTGGGTCATACAGCCAGCAAGGAGTAATATTACAAGTTCTCTAGTGCTCTTTTCACCATGCCTTGATATAACTCTCATTGAATGCCTCCTGTTGAACTTACAATTATTTTTCATGATAATTTCCAGATATCCAGGTGATAATATAATAAATATCATAATTATATCAATATGATAATTATACTGTTGTCTCAGGTTGGGTAGGTAGTTTCTTTGAGTGGCCACTTCTGGATTCCAAAGAAAAAGGAGTCAGGTCTCATTTGAGCTTTCTGGACACACTATGTTCTTAGACCCTAAGGACAAAACAAAACAAAACAAAAACCACCACAAAACAAAACAAAACAAAGCAAAACAAAACAAAACAAAAAACCGAAGGAAACTTGTAAGAGTGGGGAATGTGGCGAGGAAGAGCACTGAACAGTAGAGTCTAAGATCAGCTCGGAGTGAACCCATACCCACCTAATTATGTGGCCTTGATAAAATCACTAAAGATTGGTGCTAGTTTTGTGGACAAGGTAACCAAATATTGGCAGGAAAAGTTCCTCACACAGTGCTCTTAAAAATCTGTTTTCTAAATGAGAAAAAATCAACTAAATCACTCAGAGAAACAAAACAGAAAAGTAGAATTGGGGTTTATGGCTCCAAGACCTGCACTGGCCTTAACATCCTCAGTGATTTTGTTGAATGCAATGACCTTTAAAAGTCCCCTCCATCTCTCAAATTTTGAATCTATATTGGTATTATTTAGAGGTTCACTAACAAATCAATACAATCTCCCAGCTGACTTCATTCTCCTACAGTTCTTTGACAATAATTTGAAATTTAAACTAGTCAGTTGTGACCTATCTCAAAGGGCCATTATTGTTCTATAGTAGTAGCTTGCTGTTGTTACTGTCAGTGTGGTTATTGTTACTATATTGGTTTTATGTTTCTCTAATTGTTTACTGATATCTGGTTTAAGTTTTATATTGCACCAAATCATGTATCTTGAAAGACTACTCATACCTTTCCTGTTTTTCTGCTACCCATATACAACATCATCTGGCAATAAGAATAACATATTTTTAATCAAAGAAGTCTATTCTGACAAGTTAACATTTCAATACAGTTTCCTATAAAATAAATAAATAAAATAAATTGAAAAAACCTTTTTATAGGAAACTGTATTGAAATGCTCATAGGAAGCAATGAAATTAAACATAGGAAGCAATGAATATAGTCTCCAATATGAAACATAGTTAAATATTTTGTTTTGTCCCAAATTTAGGGAATTGGTAGTCTCTTTTTCTTCAAATTTTTTTTTATGACTCCTTCTTTCCTTTCCTTTAGAGATTTCAATTACATGCATGTTAGGACTTTGAATATTGCTTCACTGAGGCTCTGTTCATTTTCCCCCCAATCTGTTTTCTCTCTGGTCTTTAGATTCAATGATTTCTATTAACCTGTTTCTGTTGATCTCTTTCTTATGCCATCTCCAATCCATTGTTAAATTCATCAGTGAATTTTTACTTCAGGAAACTTACTTATTAAACAAAATTTCCATTACTTTTTTTTTTAATTTAAATTCAAGTTAGTTAACACATAGTGTAATGGTTTCAGGAGTAAAATTTTGTGATTCATCACTTACATATAACACCCAGCACTCACCAGAGCAAGTGCCCTTCTTAATGTCCATTACCCATTTAGCCCATCCCCCACCCACCACCCCTCCAGCAACCCTCAGTTTGTTCTCTATAGTTAAGGGTCTCTTATGGTTTACCTCCCTCTCTGTTTTTATCTTATTTTATTTTTCATTCCTTTCCCCTGTATTTATCTCATTTGTTTTTAAATTCCGTGTATGAGTGAAATCATATGGTATTTGTCTTTCTCTGACTTACTTTGCTTAGCACAATACACTCTAGTTCTATTCACATCATTGCAAATGGCAGTATTTCACTCTTTCTTGATGCCTGAGTAACATTCTACTGTGTGTGTGTGTGTGTGTGTGTGTGTGTGTGGTGTGTGTGTGTGTGTGTATACCACATCTTTATCTATTGATCCATCAATGGACATTTGGGCTCTTTCCATAATTTGGCTATTGTTGATAGTGTTTACTATAAACACTGGGATTAATGTGCTCCTCAAATAAGCATTTTTGTACCTTTTGGGTAAATACCTAGTAGTGAAATTGTTGGGTCATAGGGTAGTCCTATTTTTAGCTTTTTGAGGAATCTGCATCCTGTTTTCTACAGTGACTGTACCAGTTTGCATTCCCACCAACCGTGTAAGAGGGTTCCCCTTTCTTCACATCCTCTCCAACATCTGCTGTTTGCTGAGTTGTTAATTTCAACCATTCTGGCAGGTATGAGGTGGTATTTCATTTTGGTTTTGATTTGTATTTCCCTGATAATAAGTGATACTGAGCATTTTTTCATGTCTGTTAGCAATCTGAATGTCTTCTTGGAGAAATTTATGTCCAGTCTTCTGCTCACTTTTAATTGTATAATTTATTTTTTCTATGTTGAATCATATGAGTTCTTTATAGATTCCAGATACTAGCCCTTTATTTACTATGTCATTTGAACATATTTTCTCCCATTCTATAGGCTGCCTTTTAGTTTTGTAGTACCCTTTGCTATGCAGAAGCTTTTTATATTGATGAGGTCCCTATAGTTCATTTATAGTTCATTTTTGCTTCTGTTTCCCTTGCTTCAGGGAAGTTAGAAAAATGTTGCTATGGCCAATGGTAGAGAAATTACTGCCTGTGCTCTCTTCTCTCTCTTCTCTGATTTTTATGGTTTCATGTTCACATTTAGGTCCTTTATCCATTGGAGTTTATTTTTGTGTATGTTTTAAGAAAGTGGTCCAATTTTATTCTTTTAGATGTAGCTGTCTAGTTTTCCCACCATTTGTTGAAGAAATTCTTGATCTATCTTTCTATTCTGACTGATAACCTTGCTAGATAGAGTATTCTTAGCTGCAGGTTTTTTTCTTTCAGCACTTTGAATATACCATGTTATTTTCTTCTACTTGGCAAAGTTTCTGCTGAAAAATCAACTGATGGTCTTATGGGGTTTCCCTTGAATGTAACTGTTTTCTTTTCTCTTGCTGCTTTTAAAAACCTCTCTTCATCACTACCTTTTGCCATTTTAGTTACTACGTGTCTTGTTACGGACTTCATTGGGTTGATTTTGTTGGAAGCTCTCTGTACCTCCTGGATTGGGATTTCTGTTTCCTTCCCCAGATATAAGAAGTTTTCAGCTATCATTTATTCCTGTAAATTTTCTGCCCCCTTTTGTGTCTCTTCTACTGATATCCCTATAATGTAAATGTTATTATGCTGGCTAGTATTGCTGAGTTTCCTACGCCTATTTTCATTTTTTTTAAAATTACTTTTCTCTCTGCTGTTCAGATCAATTGCTTTCCATTATTCTGTCTCTCAGGTCACTGATCTTCCTCTGTTCTTTCACTACCTCTAGCTTATTATGTATTCCCTCTAGTGTATTTTAAAATTCAGTTATTGAACTCTTCATCTCTGTTTCTTTTTTACATTTTCTATCTCTTTGTTAAGGGTTTGACTGAGGTCCTCTACTTTTTTCTCAATTCCAATGAGTATCTTTATAATCATTACTTTATATTCTCTATCAGGCGTATTGCTTATTTCCTTTTACTTGAGGTGTCTTGCCATGATTTTGTCCAGTTTTTTCATTTGGAATATATTCCTCTTTTTATTTTGTCTAACACTCCCTGCCTGTTTCAATGTGTTAAGAAAGTCAGTTATGCCTCCTGCATTTGAAAGTAGTGACCCTATGAAGAAGAGGTCCTGTAATGTCCTACAATGCAATGTCCCCTGTCCACTAGCACCTGGCCCTTTTGGAGTGCCTCCTATGTATATTGTGTGCATCCTACTATTGTGACTGAGCTGTCTTTGCCTTCAGTCCCGTCATCTGCAATGACTCTCTTTGCATGTTTGGGCAGAGCTTAGTCCCTGTGTTGTTAATGGGCCATTCTGGGGCCACATTGGGCTTGAGTTGAATCAGACTAGGCATTTGCCAAAGATGCAGTAGCACCAAACTGCAGGGCATTTTCCCTTTGTTTTGCCCTGAGAAGCTTTTGTTGGTGGGTGGGAACTATAGGCAGACTTGTTGTTTGCCCCCAGCCCACTGCTAGAGCCTTAGTTTGATGGTTGTACATGGTTATCTTTCCCTCTCCATGGGGCAGGAGTCACTTTGGAGTGGTGCTGGCCCCTGTCAGGGCTGCTTACTCACTACCAAGCTTGTGGCACTGCTTTGGATAAGCTCTAGCCAAGAGCATATTGATGGGGTAGAACACATGGTGTTAGCAAGGTTTTTGCTGATCCACTGCAGAATGGGACCTGCAGTCACTGGAACCCAGGCAGGCAAGGTTGGAAGGGACAAATCTGCAGAAGCACATGGGGGTAGGGCAGTAGGCAACAATGTTAACAAGTTTTGGTGGGACTTCTGTGGGAAGAGACCTGAAGCGTAGGCCTGGCTCGGGGCAGGGGGCAGGTCCACAGGAGAACGTGGGGACAGAGCACACCATTAGTAAGTTAGGTAGTGAGTGTTGGCACTGTGCTCGTTCCTGAAGGTGTCCAGGTGTTTATGCTGGGGAAGGAAATGGCATCCATCAACTCCTTGTCATGGAGGTCTCCCAAATCCCTGCCCCTCCAGCATATGTTCTAAGATTATTTAACAAATTTCCCTCCCATATACCCCAGGCATGTGTTGTGTTTTAAAACTATTGCTTCTAAGCTGTATCTCTGTAGTGCTGTTGGTTGTGTTATCTCTTTGAGGAGAGTGAGGATTCAGTTTTTTTCTTGCCCTCCTAGCTCTCCCAGAGCCAAGCTTGATGATTTTTAAAGTTCCAGGTGTTAAGCTCTGCTGATTGTAAAAACTCACAGGATTCATCCTCTTTGATTTCCAAAATCAAATATTATGAGAATTTGTCTCTCCTATATGGGTACCCTATGTGGACTCCATGGTGTGTCTGTTTCTCTCCCTTCTCCATGCCTGTGCCATCCGTCCCTCATGTCAATAGTTCCACTAGTACATTTCACTCCCAACCATCTCTCTGCCCTTCCTAACCTTTTCAATATGGCCTCTTCTATACATTTAGCTGTGGAGAGACTGTTCTTCCAGTCTTTAGGTCATTTAGGGCGTTATTTACACTATTGTAGGTGTTATCTAGTTTTAACCATGAAACAAGGTGAGCTTAGGGTCCTCCTACCCTTCCATTTTTCCCAGAAGTTTTACAAGTTACTTTTATGAAAGCTTTTTTTGGCTGGCATACAGTCATTGAGAACTGAAATTAACCTACACTCAATTTTGCTGGAAATCAAGTAGTTTTTCTGTTCCTCAAAGCAAGGAAGAATGTTGAATCTCCATGGAAAGGAATTTATACCTCTAAGAATCACTACTCCAGAAACTGATAAAATTTAAACTACTGAACTTGACAGATTATGTAAAGTGTTCTCATCTAACCATTATGTCATTTCATATAAAATCTGGATGTGCAATATTTAGAACTAAAGATTTTAGTCTTCTTCTTCTTTTTTTTTTAAGATTTATTTATTTATTTATTTGACAGACAGAGATCACAAGTAGGCAAAGAGGCAGGCAGAGAAAGAGGAGGAAGCAGGCTCCCTGCTGAGAAGAGAGCCTAATGTGGGGCTCAATCCCAGGACCCTGAGATCATGACCTGAGACGAAGGCAGAGGCTTTAACCCACTGAGCCACCCAGGTGCCCCAAGACTTTAGTCTTCTTCTATCATGTAGCCAAGGCCCCATTATTTCCAAACCTGAAGGAGAGGTCCAAAGCAGAGATTTGCTTCAACATGTAACTAAACTTCAACATGTAACTAAATCTTCAAATCATAGCATAGACCTTGTGGGAGGCTGTTGTTTATTGTGTCCCTGTGCAGGGATAGTCAGGATGGAAATTTCCAGAGTCTTAGTCATTATACCAAGAATAATCCATGAAAACACATACTCTGCATACCTGAGGCTTGGGTCTCAAATTCCTATTTGGTTTTCTATCCTGGGAAACTAAGCTAAATAGTAGGTAAGCCTCAAAAACTATATTTACCCCCATCATCCTAAGGCATAGATTGGAAGCTGACCAAATAGTCTGTTCCTTGACCCTCTTCTTGAAACTGTACCTTGGGCTTGCCTTCTGGATCTATTTTTCCTACCGTAGAGAAAGAAGGGTGTGAAAAGACAAGAACAGTGATGGAAAATGAGCCCTTCTTCCTCAAACTAGTGACCAGCTGGCCTAAGTTCTTACACCAATTTTGCTTTATCTGGGTACCACTTTAATTTAGTTTCTAAGTGTAATGATACTTAAGGTAAAGAGCCATGTAGGATGGTGGTATCACATCAACTATATGGGGGAAAATGGAGGAGAGAAGAGACAGGTAGAGATATCATCACTATTGTCCAGAAATTATGTCCTATAAGATACAATTGGGATAGATGGTGCCAATAACCAAAGACCTATAGGAATCCTACATCTCATAGAAACTCGTGTCATATGCTCATGACTATAGGTCAGGTAATTGATAACCAGATGGTGAATAAGCTCCATCTATGGGGAGAAAGAAGATGAAGAAAGAGAGAAAAACTATAAATCCACTGAGTGCTCACGAAAAATAAACTGAATTTATTTTGGAACACTCCATCTCAATTCGAATTGACTGTATTGTGTGTGTGGGTTTGTTTGTTTGTTTGTTTGTTTTTCCATTCATGAAAACTGAAGTCTCCTTAGCTCAGTAATAGAAAATATTTTTTATGTGTCTAAAAGTGAAATGAATCCCCCTAAACAATCAACATTTTTGAGTGCACATAGGGGTTCTGTGCTTAAAATTGTCTTATAAAGCACATTTTTCTGAAGTAGATACTGAAAATAGAAAGTTTAGGATCATGGAGAATGAATATTTTTCACTTTAATAGATTATCTGTGCAATGGAAATGGCCATGAAAATAACCACACTGACTTATATTCTAACAGCATTGTATCAGAATATTAAAAAAAAAAAAAGAATACTGGTTTACCCATAAGTTCATCAGAACATATTATCAAACTTACATTGATTTTAAGTCTGAGGAAATTGTAATGGATTTAATTAAACTATTATATTTCTTCTATGAATTTATATTAATATTCTATCCATAGCTAACCATCTATTATTGATTGATTGTATCTTACTTTCTAGTCAGTGTAACTCTGTATTTATTATAGTTATTAATTCCTTAACTGTTATTTATGTTCATCTAATTATAATTTGTCATTTAACTTTTAAAGAACCTTTTTAATAGAGGAGATATTAATTTTATGGGTTTAGATATATAAATCTTTTCTGTTTTATTTTAAAGGCCTTCATTATTTGTGTTACAAAAGATTCTCTAATAATTTATAATTTTGATTTTAACATTTAGGACTTTCCATTTGAAATTTACTTTGGCTATGGTGTGAGATAGAATTTTTTTTTCACCAAATGTATAGACAAGTGCCCCAAAATAATTTGTTAAATTTTTTCTTCTTTCTCTCTTGATTTGAAGTGACACTGTTCTCACACACCCAATTTCCAGATAGATATGTGGCTGTGCTTCTATCCAATGTTTTGTTTTTCTTTTCCATTGAGCTATTTATTTGTATCATGTCACATGAGCCATTCTCATTGTTCTTCTTTCCTAAAATTATTGTAGTTATTCCTTTTCATTTACTTTCATGGGTGATTTTGTTTTAGCATCTAGGTGATTTTTATTTTCTTATTTATATTTTTCTATTTTTTAAAATTACTGTGTACAATTTTTATAACCTAAAAATGTAGGTTTTATATTTTTTTGTTTTTATATGGGATATGATATTTTCAATACAAAATAAAGAAAACATTTCTGGATATGGCTTTGCTTTATTTAATCACCTAGTTTGATGCACATGCCTGATGCTAATTTCAGAGGCTTTCTTTTGTTTTAACAACTTCTATACTAGTGATGTAAAAGATAATACTCAGGACAACTGCAAGACAGCATAGCATAGTGGGAAACACTTGAATTTTGATAAACAAGACCTAGGATCTAGTTTATTTGATAATGGATGAGCCAAATGGATTTTTTTTTATTTCCCTTTAAGCTGTATGTATGAATGTATGCATTTTTAGTGAAGTAGAATAGACATATAACATATTAGTTTCAGCTACACACAGAAATGATTTGATATTTGTATACATTGCAAATGATCACCAAAATAAGTCTAGTTAACATCTACTACCATACATAGTTACCATTTTCTTATGATAAGGACTTTTAAGATTTACTCTTTTAGCAACTTCTGAATATACAATATAGTATTTTTAACTATAGTCATCAGGCTGTACATTACATTCCCATGACTTAGATTATAACTTAGATTGTAACTTTCGACTCCTCTTGCCCATTTTACTCTCTGCCCCAGCAACCACAAATTTGTTTTCTGTATCTATGAGCTAGGATTTTTTTCTTTGTTTCTTTTTATTTATTTATTTTTTAGTTTTAACAGATAAGTGAGAATATATGGTATTTATCTTCCTCTGTCTGGCTTATTTCATTTAATATAATACCCTCAAAATCCACTCATGTTTTTACAAAGTTGAAGATTTTTTTCTTTTTTATGGCTAAATGGTATTTCATTTTGTGGAATTCCAAATTTCTTATCCATTCATTCATCAATGGACACTTGGGTTACTTTCATATCTTGGCTATTTTATTTTATTTTTTTTTAAGATTTTATTTATTCAGACAGAGATCACAAGTAGGCAGAGAGGCAGGCAGAGAGAGAGGGTGAAGCAGGCTCCCTGCTGAGCAGAGAGCCCGATGCGGGGCTCGATCCCAGGACCCTGAGATCAGGACCTGAGCCAAAGGCAGAGGCTTTAACCCACTGAGCCACCCAGGCGCCCCCCATATCTTGGCTATTTTAAATAATCCTGTGCTGAACATGGATTGCATATAGCTTTTCAAATTACAATGGATCCTTGAACAAACACTCCTTGAACAGCTGAAATCCATTTATAACTTTTAACACCACTGCCTATATTAACTAATAATAGCCTGCTATTGACCAGAAGCTTTACTGATAACACAATTGTTTAACACATATCTTGTATAAGCATTATACACTGTATTCCTTTTTTTCTTAATTTTTTATTTAAATCTTAGTTTGTGCAATGTTGGCTCCAGGAGTAGAATTATATTATTAAAATAAATTAAGCTAAAGAAAAGAAATGTTATTAAGAAAATCAAAAAGAAGAGGAAATACATTTACAATACTATAAAAAAAATAAATCCGTGTAAGTCCCCCACACAGTTTAAACATGTTTGTTCAAGACCAACTGTAACATTCTATTTTCTTTGGATAAATACCCAGAAATGAAATTTTTGGATCATACTGTAGTTTTATTTTTGATTCTTTTGAGGAACACCCATACTGTTTTCCATAGTGGCTGCACTGGTTTACATTCCTACCAGCAATGTGAGAGGGTTCATTTTTCTTCACATCCTTATCAATACCTGTTGTTTCTCGTGTTTTTGAAGATAGCCATTCTAACAAGTGGGAGATGATATCTCATTGTGGTTTTGGTCGGTGTTTCCCTGATAATTAGTGATGTTAAGCATTTTTTCATCTTCCTAGTGTTCATCTGTATGTTTTTGGAAAAATGTCTGTTTAGATCCTCTGGCCATTTTTGTTTGTTTACTTGTTTTGTTTTGTTTTGTTTTGTTTTTTGAGAGAGAAAGTGTGTGTGTGACTTCAAGGGTTGGGGGGCAGAGGAGAGGGAGAGAGAGAGAATCTAAAGCAGGCTCCAACACCTAGCACAGAGCTCGACCTGGGGCTGATCTCACCACCCTGAGATCATGACCCAAGCTGAAACCAAGAATTGGATGCTTAATGGACTGAGCCACCTAGGTGCCCCTGACCATTCTTAATCAGATGATGATGATGATGATGATGATGATTCTGCTGTTGAGTTTTATGAATTTGTTGTACATTTTGGCTATTTGCCCCTTATCAAATATATAATTTCCAAACATATTCTCTCAATAAGTAGATTGCCTTTTCGTTTTGTTGATGGTTTAATTTCCTGGACAGAGGCTTTTAGGTGAATGTAGTCCCATTTGTTTATTTTTACTTTATTACCTTTGCATTGGGAGTCAGATCCAAAAAGTCATTGCCAAAACTGATATCAAGATGCTTACCACCTATTTTTTTCCTAGGAGTTTTATGGTTTTAGGTCTTATGTTCAAGTCTTTAATCCATTTTGAGTTAATTTTTGTGTAAATGCAAATGCTTGTCTAGTTTTACTCTTTTATATGTGGCTGTACTCTCCTTATAGTATATTCTTCTCTACTTTGTCATAAATTAATAGGACATAATATACATGGGTTCTACATGGGCTTTTTGTTTTGTTCCTTGGATTTATGTGTCTGTTTTTTGTATCAATAGAATATTGTTTTGATTACTATAGATTTGTAATATTTTTTGAAGTAAGGGAGTGTGATACCTCCAACTTAGTTTACTCAAGATTATTTGACTATTCTGGGTCTTTTGTGGTTCCACACACATTTTAGGAGTACATGTGTCTTATTTCTCTGAAAAATGTCATTGAAATTTTGATAGGGATTGCATCCAATCTGCAGATTGGATACTTTAATTATTAATTCTTCCAATCTATGAGCATGAAATATCTTTCCATTTATTTGTGCTTTCTTCAATTTCTTTCATTAGTGTCTCATAGTTTTCAATGTACAGATCTTTTACTTCTTTAAATGTATTCTCAAATACTTTTTTGGTGTAACTGTGAATACATTGTTTTCTTAATTTCTCTTTCTGATAATTATTAGTATATGAAAATGCAACAGATTTTTGTATATTAATTTTATATCTTGCTACTTTACTTAATATATTTATTAGTTTTAACATTTTGGGGGGTTAAGTCTTTAGGATTTTTCTATACATATCGTGTCATCTGCAAAAAGTGAGTTTTACTTCTTCCTTTCCAACTTGGATGACTTTCATTTCTTTTTCTTGCCTAATTGTTCTGACTGGCACTTCCAATACTATATTCAATAATAGTAGTGCAAGTGGTCATCTTTATCTTGTTACTGACTTTAGAGAAAAATCTCTCAGCTTTAGCTGAGGACTTACTATACAAGGTCCTTGTTATGCTAACGTATGGTTCCCTCTATACCCATGTTGTTGAAAGTTTCCTTTTTACCGTAAATGGATGTTGAATTTTGTCAAGTGCTTTTTATGTATCTATGGGATGACTATATAATTTTTATCCCTCATTTTGTTAATGTGGTATATCACATTGACTGGTTTGCAGATACTGAACTATCCTTACACCCTTGGAGTAAATCTTACTTGATCAAGGTGTATGATGCTTTTAATGTATTATTGAATTCAGTTTGCTAATTTTTTATAGAAGATTTTTGCATTTCACTTAAGGGATACGATAGTTATCTTTTCTTGTAGTGCTCTTGTCTGGTTTTGGTTTCAGGGTAATTCTGGCCTCATAAAATAAGTTTAAAAGCTATCTCTTCTCTTCTATTTTTTTTGAAAAATCTTTTCCTAGGTTTTTCAACAATGCATTTTTTTTATATACCTGAAATACAGTTGACACACCATATTACATTACATTAGTTTCAGGTGTACAACAGTGATTCAACAAGTCTACACATAATGCTATGCTCACCACAGGTAGAGCTACCATCTGTCACCGTACAGCACTATTACAACACCATTGACTATATTCTCTATGCTGTACGTTTTATCCTCATGACTTATTCATTACATAACTGGAAGTCTGTATCTCCCACTTCTCTTCACCCATTCTGCCTACCTCCTCACTCTTTTTCTTTTTTTTAAAATTTTTATTTTATTTATTTGACAGAGAGAGAGATAGAATCACAAGTAGGCAGAGCAGCAGGCAGAGAGAGAGGGAGAAGCAGGCTCCCCGCTGAGCAGAGAGCCCGATGTGGGGCTCGATCCCAGAACCCTGAGATCATGACCTGAGCCAAAGGCAGAGGCTTAACCCACTGAGCCACCCAGGTGCCCCCTACCTCCTCACTCTTGACCCTTCTGGCAACCATCAGTTTGTTCTCTGTATTTTGGGTCTCTCTCTGTTTTTTGTTTTTTTATTCAATTGTTTGTTTTTAAAGTTCCACATATAAATGAAATCATATGGTATTTGTCTTTCTCTCTCTGGCTTATTTCACTTAGCATCATACTTTCTAGATCCATCCATGGTGTCACAAATGGCAAGATCTCACCCTATGTATATATGTATTTATTTATTCATTCATCATTATTTTTTAAATTCCATTTTAATTAACATCAATATTGTATTAGTTTCAGGTGGAAAATATAGTGATTCATCAATTCTATACATTACTCAGGGCTTATCATGATAAGTGTATTCTTAATCACCTTCACCTGTTTCACCTATCTCCCACTCACTTCCCCCCTGCTAACCATCAGTTTGTTCTCTATAGTTAAGAGTCTATTTCTTGGTCTCTCTCCCTCTCTCTCCCTTTGCTTGTTTATTTTGTTTCTTAAATTCCACACATGATTGAAATCACATGGTATTTGTCTTTCTCTGACTTATTTCATTTAGCATTTTGTCCTCTAGCTCCATCCATATTGTTGCAAATGGAAAGATTTCATTCTTTTTATGGCTGAATAATATTCCCTTGGATATGTATACCATACCTTCTTTTTCCATTCATCTATCAATGGACACTTGGGCTGTTTCCATATCTTGGTTATTATAAATAATGCTGCAATACAGAAGGTAAAAAAGTTTGAAAAAGATCACTATTTTTTTTAAAGATTTTATTTATTTATTTGACAGGCAGAGATCACAAGCAGGCAGAGAGGCAGGCAAAGAGAGAGAGAGGTGGAAGCAGGCTCCCTGCTGAGCAGAGAGCCTGATGCAGGGCTCAATCCCAGGACCCTGGGATCATGACCTGAGCTGAAAGCAAAGGCTTTAACCCACTGAGCCACCCAGGTACCCCGAAAAAGATCGCTATTAATTCTTTGAATGTTTGGTAGAATTCATAAGAGAAGGTGTTTAGTCATGGACTTTTGTTTTTTGAGAGGTTTTTGATTAATGATTCAATCTCCTTGGAAGTAATCAATCTATTCAGGTTTTGTTTGTTTGTTTGTTTTCATGACTCAATATTAGAAGGTTGTATGTTTCTAGGAATTTATGCATTTCTTTTAGGTTGTCTAATGTGTCAATGTGTAACTATTTATAGTAGTCTCTTATGATCCTTTGCATTTCTGTTGTATTCATTGTAATATCTCCTCTTTTTTTTCTTTGGTCTTATGTGAGCATTCTCTTTTTTTCTTGGTTTGTCAATTTTATTTGTCTTTACAAAGGACCATCTTAGTTTCACTGAAATTTTCTATTGTCTTTTCAGTCCCTATTTCATTTATTTCTAGTCTGATCAATGTTTTTTCTTTCTTCTACAAACTTTGGGGGTTTGCTCTTCTTTGGTTAGGAAGCTGTTTTTCTCTCCCTCAATTCTGAATGTTAACTTTGCTTGGTAGAGTATCCTTTGTTGGACTTTTTAAATTTTCTTTCAGCACTCTGAATATATTGTGCCTTTTTTCTTCTGGCCCATAAAATTTCTGCTGAAAAATCTGCTGATATTCCCTTGTACACAACAAGTTGTTTTTCTCTTGCTCCTTTTAAGAACCTCTCTTCGTTGTCAACTTTTGACCACTCAACTATAATGTGTCTTGTGTGGATTTGTTTAAGTTCATCTTCACTAGAACTAGGAGATCAAGGTGTGTCCCCCGAGTGACTGCTACAAAAACTGTGGCACGAGATGTGCATAAAAGTGCCTCTCTGAGAGGTTACTGGCACTGTGGAACATGGCAAAGAGAAAATGTGAAGATGATACACCTCACTGTCACTAAGGGAAAGAAAAGATGGTGTCTGCCAGCTTAAGCAAGGCTGCACCAAGGAAAGCATCAAGATGGTGCCCATATGTTGGCAGGTAAAGGTGGTATTCATCAGAAAAAAAAAAATGGTGCCTGCCTGATTTAGTAAGGTAGAGGAAGAGTATAAAAATGCTGTCCATCAGTGCCTCCATTTCCAGAGAATATCCCAATAGGCACCTTCCTCTCTGGTAAATGCTTTTAGATGAGCCTATACGTACACTTCACATAGAATCTGGACACTTTTCAAACTGCTGCTTTTGCACTGGGCTGTAGGATGAATAAGTGCACATGAGTCCTTTAAGAGCCGTTTCTCTGTTCACGAAAGCCTTTTGCATCTTATAGATGGAACCCTGTGGATTTCAAAGCCATATGCTTTGGGGGCTCATCTTTCAGGTGCAGGTCTTAAAGGCTGAGATGCCTGATGTGGGGTATGAACATTTTGCTTCTCAGAGAGAAGCTCCAAATGTGTGAGTTCCCTCCCAATTGTGAATTGCCATGCAGAAGGAAGGGTTTATGGCAAAACCACATCTCAGCCTCTCCTACCCACATTGATGTCACCCTTTTCTTCTTCGTGATGTGAAGGAGTTGTTCAGCTACTTTTCAGATCTTTTTCAGAGGAAATTTTTCCATATGTCCTTACAGATTCATTGAGTCACTGGGAAGAGGAGAGTTCAGATTATTACTACATTGCTACCTTGAAACAACTCTCCAGATGATTTTTCTAAAGCAACTAACCACTTTCCATGAAATATTCTGCTCTTATGTTGACTAACATTACATTGGTTATATATTGATTTTGGGAAAATAGCTGTCTTTAAAATATTGAGTAGTCCCTTAAACAAATATGATCTATCCTTGCATTTGTTAAGATTTTTTTCTATATTTCATTAAACTTTATACTTTTTTTGATAAAAATTTATTAGGTTTATTTCTCAGGATTTTTTTGCTTCCTCATTTTTATTATTTTTATTATCAGTGATTAATGTATTTTTTATTTTCTTTAATTTAAATTCAATGAATTAACATAGAGTGTATTATGTGTTTCAGGGGTACAAGTCTGTGATTCATCAGTTTTCTATAATATCCAGTGCCCATTACAACACATACCCTCCCCAATGTCCATGACCCAGTTACCCCATCCCTCCACCCATCTCCCCTCCAACAATCCTCAGTTTGTTTCTTATGATTAAGAATCTCTTATGGTTTATCTCCCTTTCTGGTTTTGTGTTGTCGACAAAACAAAAGACAACCGACAGAATGGGAGAAGATATTTTAAATGACATATCAAATAAAGGGCTAGTATCCAAAATCTATAAAGAATTTATCAAACTCAACACTGAAAGAACAAATAATCCAATCAAGAAATGGGCAGAAGACATGAACAGATATTCTCAGGATTTCAATGTTTTTTATTTTTATAATAAATTATTCTTTCTCTTTACATGGTCAGTTGATTATTGGTTATAGCAAACATACTGATTTTTTAATACTGTTCTTATAAGTGATTGATTACTTTGCTAATTCTTTCATTAGGTCAGATCATTTATCAGTTGGCTTTCATACCTTTCAGATTTTCAAATATGCTGGCTTACCATCTGGAAAAAAAAAACAGCTAAATGTCTTTATCTTTCTTCCAATATTTAAAACTTATATTTTTCTTGTTTTATTGCATTGTCCAGAATCTCCAGAACAATGTTGAATAATAGCAATAGTAATGGGAATCCTTTTCTTACTAGAATAAAGTTCAAGAAGCAGAAATTTAGCATCAGTAGGTATGAAAATCTAAGACTGTTGTTCCATATTACTAACTTTTCATCTGCAAATATTGGTAGCAAATCTCACTTTGACCAGTAGTGTATGAAAGTACCTGTCTAATTAATCCTTAGGCCACATTTTGCATCTGGTAATTGTTAGAATCGAGTCTGATCATCTAAACAATGATCCGATGTTGAAAACACTATAAAGACATAAAGCACACCTAGCAGCTAGCACATCTTTTTAAATATATTGATCCAAAGTCTATCTTAATTTTGGAAGACCCTACCAGCAAAATATATCTTTCATTGTGGTAGATAAATACACTCACTCTCAAAAGGGCCTAAAACACATCTCTTTCTAACACAAAATGTACTTCGACAATTACTGTTCTTGTCCAGTTGTTGCTATACTTGCTATCATTTTTGACAGTGCATTTTTTTGCATTTGCATCAGCTAGGTTTGTGAAATTTGTGAATTTCATATTTACTGAACTTTTAAAAATATTCTTAATTTATTTTATTTATTTTCTAGTTTTTATTTTTTATTACATCAGTCACCATACTGAACACTTTAAACTTTTCATCAAGTTTGAAATAATTGATAATAGTAACTTTGAATAACTTTGAATAACTGGCTTGGCTAAAAATTGCTGCAGACTACAACAGGACCTGTGCTGTACAACGCTGGCAGATGTCTACTAAATGGACATGCCTGAGTATTTCATCATTGTTGCCCCTGCTCTACCACAGGAGTAAGATTTGCTGGATTATAAATGGAATAATATTTCTCATTTGCTTCTGTCTCTGCCCTAACTTAGATGAAGGATTTAAAAACAAAAAACACCTTCTGGACACTGCTTTTTGCATGATCTCTGCCCATTTTAGCCACAAGGGTTACCCATTTTTAAGAATCAAGAGCTGGATTCGTATGGGTTCTTTTCACTCTAATGCGGGTTGGGTCTTAAAAAGTTCAGAGCTGACAGAGTCAAAATTTAAAAAGCAGTGAGTCATTACTGGACATAGTGTTAATCCTCAAATATTTTTACACACACTTGTACTCCAGGCAAGCTCCCATCAAGTGCCTTTTGGACCCAGTAAGATAAAGAAGTGGGTACAGTACATATTATTAATTTTGATCTTTTGGGTTATCGAATCATCTTCTTATAATTGCTTCTCTTCTATTTCTACACATCTATGTTGCATTCACCTAGGACACAGTTAGCTCAGAGTAGTTCTTATGAAAATAAAGAGCTGTTCAGTGAGGGTCTGTTGGCTCTTGCTTGTTTTATTACTGTCAGCAGCACAGCATTAAAAAAGACTATTTAACAAAGTACGAAGATCTTTAAATGATTGCTCAACTAGCTCATCAAGATGATCCAACAGAGCCTCATGGAGTCAACTATCTTTGCATGTTCCTTTCTTTATTATTTGTTAGGTCATTTAAAAAGGAACAGCTGCACAGTCAAGCCCCCAATAGCAGCAGCTATGAAATGATGAAAGTGGAAAAATAGTAACTGTATAAGGGAGAAATCTGGCAGACACCTCTTTAATCAAAAGATCAAAGTAAATCCAATAATGGAACAAATCAACATCCTGTGCCTCTTGACATGATACACTGAGAACCCAACATCATTTTTGAAGTATTGCTGCCCCAAATGCACAACCTGAATTTCCTTGTGAGGAAACACCAAACAAACCCAAATTGAAGGACATTCTACAAAAACACCTGGTCCATTCTTCAAAAATGTCAAGGTCATAAAAATCAAGCAAAAACCGAGGAAACAACTATTCCAGATTTAAAAAGACTAAAAAAGACAGACAGCTGAATATAATACATGACTTGAAATTTTCTTTCATTATAAAGCACAACATTAGGACAGTTTGCAAAACAGGAAAGTATGTAGATTAGAGTGGATGATGAAATCACGTCAGTGTTACCTTGTTAATTGTAATATTTGTCCTGAAGTTATATAAAAGAATGTCTTTGTTTTACGAGCACAGAATCACCTGACCACTTACAACTATAAGGAAAAATGGAAAATTCAGCATATATGCAAGGTTCAATGGGCTGGTTACAAATCAGGGTTCCACTACCCAAGAAGTGGAAGAGAATAGAATCAAATTAGTGGTCTTAGTCATGAAGAAAGTTCTTAGGAAAGTTGACTGTAAGAAAGACAAGGTCATGGAAAAGGAATACTTATTTTAAGACTATTACAGGTGATCTCATGAATGAAAATGAAACTACACCCTGGTGTGGCCTCACATGGTATGTAATGGAAAGATCAGGGGTTGAGCTTCCTCTCTATCCTGCTCTCTCATAGGTCACACAATTTCCTACACGGCCACTTTCACTTTCCTTTTCTTCCACCTACACCTGCCTCACATATGATTCCAAATGACATTACCAGTCCCCAAGTCTATATTACATGGTAGGTCCAGCTTTTACTATCAACTCTCCATGCCTATTAAATCCTCATTTACATCTGATTCCTCTCACGCATACTTTTGTGAAAGGACAGAAGTTGACCATAATGTGCATGAAGTGCTCTAAGACAGGTGTTCATCCCAGTCTTACCATAGGTGGCTTAACAGAGAAGAGACAATGTCACATGGTCTCCTGGATTCTCAAATAGGGTTACAGTCAGAGATTCCCCCAGAAGAATAAATAGTCTGGAGGAGAAATGATTGTGACCTCTAATATAGTACATTAGATAGACAGCAAATGGGAATATACTTCAGAATATTTCCCACCTGGAAAAAAAAAAAAAAAGACCAAAATGGAGATGAAGTGGCCCATTTATTTCCAGAAGTAAAAAAACAAAACAAAACAAAACAAAACAAAAAACAAAAAAACTGCTAAGATTCATCTTGAGAATAGCAAATCAAGTAGCCAAAGTGGAAATGTACAGTGAACATGATGAGAGAAAGTTACTGTCAATAAAAACCATTATTGGCCTTTTACAAAGACCTTTCCCCAAGAGCATATATATAGATTGGACTGGGCACAGGATGGGCAACAGGCAGTAAATCCAGGCAATCTGCAGTCAGATGAAAAGAGAACTGAAACCTGAAAGCGGCCCTCCAACGCCCAATAAGCTCTCTGCCTTTACTTGAATCTTTTTCCTAGACTCAGAAGGTCTTGGCAAATCTGGCAGCTGTCACAAAATACCATCTGTCCTAAGAAAACGGGTGCAGAGGTGGCTGTAACCCAGGGGATTTTCCAAGCACTGTCAGCATGCATTTTTTTGCTGGTAGAGGAGCACAGTCAAGTCCCTGACAAGAGAGTAAAAACCCTACAGAGCAAATCCCGGAAGCTGTGCTCACATGGGACCCGATGCAGGTTCGGGTGTATGGGGTGCTGGCCACTCACTCATGGAAGAAGGGGAAAGTGAGGAGGAGGTCACTGAAGGCTACACACATTCAAGAGAGGCTGAGAGAGAAAGTGGGAGTGGCACCGGGGACCATATAAAGTAGGCAAAGGGCTGGTCCTCTGAGAATCTGTCAGTATCTGGGCAAGGGTATGGGTTCATCAGTATCGCCTGTAACTGTAGCCTGCAGTCTAGAGCTGGCTTCTAACTTGAGGCCATGTTAACATTTCAATGCTGTAAGTACATCAGCTGATGGATTCAAAACTGTCCTCATACGTTCTCTTTAGGAAAGCTAGCCAAACGGGGCACCTGGGTGGCTCAGTGGATTAAGCCTCTGCCTTCAGCTCAGGTCATGATCTCAGGGTCCTGGGATCGAGGCCCGCATTGGGCTCTCTGCTTAAGGAGCCTGCTTTCCCCTCTCTCTCTGCCTGCCTCTCTGCCTACTTGTGATCTTTCTCTCTGTCAAATAAATAAATAAAATCTTAAAAAAAAAAAAAAGAAAGAAAGAAAGTTAGCCAATCATGTGAAAGGGAACTCTCTAGGTCCTGTTCTGCCATCATTGGTAAGAGGAGGTTTTCTCCAAGTTGCTAGGAGAAGCCAGCTCCCTGCATTTAGGACAACCCCCAGGTGCTGGTTCTTTTGGGTGCCCAGGCAGGTATTTGGTTCTGGCATCCAGATTTTTCAGAAGACTCAGAGCACGGCAATTGCTATATATCGTCCAACAAAACTGTGGCTGTGGGTCCTGTTTGCTTTGTGACCACCCCCTAATTTTTTTTTTTTTTTTTTTTTTTTAGGGTTAAGGTCTTAGTTTTTTTTTTTTAATTAAATTTTTTATTTATTTTCAGCGTAACAGTATTCATTGTTTTTTCGCCACACCCAGTGCTCCATGCAATCTCTGCCCTCCCCAATACCCACTACCTGGTTCCCCCACCCTCCCACCCCCCGCCCCTTCAAAACCCTCAGGTTGTTTTTCAGAGTCCATAGTCTCTCATGGTTCACCTCCCCTTCCAATTTCCCTCAACTCCCTTCTCCTCTCCATCTACCCTTGTCCTCTATATTATTTGTTATGCTCCACAAATAAGTGAAACCATATGATACTTGACTCTCTCTGTTTGACTTATTTCACTCAGCATAATCTCTTCCAGTCCTGTCCATGTTGCTACAAAAGTTGGGTATTCGTCCTTTCTGATGGAGGCATAATACTCCATAGTGTATATGGACCACATCTTCCTTATCCATTCGTCCGTTGAAGGGCATCTTGGTTCTTTCCACAGTTTGGCGACCGTGGCCATTGCTGCTATAAACATTGGGGTACAGATGGCCCTTCTTTACAAAGCTCCTGGCCATTGTTCTGAGCCAGTGCTAAGATGAGAGCAAATTCTCTGGGGAATACTTCAAAGCCTGCTGTCCATGCAGGAGAGTGTCCCCAAACATGAAGCAATAGTCCGACTTAACCAGGTGTTTAAGAGGAACCTGAGAGAGGCCTCAAAAACTAGAACCTCAGCAAGGTGAGAGCCAAATGCAGGCAGATGAGAAAAGCACAGAAATAGTTGCAAAGGAAACACACACACACACACACACACACACACACACACACACACACACACTTTCCAATTCCACAGTTAACCCCACACAGAAACAGCTGTTTGTCAGTACTTCTGCCTCACTCCTACGAGACAGCACGAAATACATTTCTGGAAAGGTGTCTGAGCCACGGGTGGAGTATCGATCCCTCCTTAATGATGAAAGGATTTGCAGATTCCTTAAGTGTCAGAGTCACAGGGCTTTCCTGCATGGATGGGGCTGCTTTGACCTCTGGGGTTGGGAGCACGGCCCTTTGCAGAAGCCACAGAAGCTGTCCATTTGCCTGGAAAGGAAGACAAAGGCTAAGCCACAGCCTGGTTTCACTTTGAGTGGTACATCCTGAAACCTAGCAGGTGTGTGCCAGGCTGGGAAGGAGGTCGGCAGTGCCCTGCCTGTGGCATATGCTTACGTTCTACCAGAGTTTGAGGCATTTGGTCTTCATGTCTAAGTATGTGTTTTGCCCTTTCTTATCTTTGGCTGTGTCTACCATGTGGTTCCTGGGGCTTTTTTATAGACAGTCAAGAAACCAAAATGCATAAGAATGTAGGAATCTCCCTAGTGACACTGGGTTATGGGTCTCATTAAAATAATTTATACATACATGTTTATATCTTTTATTTAATTAACAAACACTTATATACCAATTCCTATGTACACTTACATACCGGCTACTGTGTTTAAAACACTCTTCCAAGACCTTTGCAAATAAGAATTCATTTAATCTTCAAAACAACTTCAGCACTGCTGTTTCTTTTCTTAGCCCACTATATAGATGGGGAAACTGAGGCGCAAGCAGGTTAAGTTACATGTTCAAGGTTATACAACTTACATGGGATGAATCCTGTGTTCAAAGAAACCCTCCAACTACAGAATCTTTGTGTTACTGTTACATTCTTCCAACTTGTGTCTACACCAGCTCTGCTTGCTCTCAGCTGGACAAGGACCTGTGAGAGAGAGTTTGATAACACTGAGTCACTTCAACAGTCTGATGGTAATAGGATTTTTACATGGATATTTTTTCCAGGCTATGAACTCTTTAGGATGATTTGGGGTGTGTGTACATCTACATTTCTGATCATTCAAATTCAGCTTTGCAAAGATTCAGACATTGTATAAAGAGAATTCTAAATGATGAACTTGTTAACACTGCAAACAATTGTTAACAGTGGTGCAATTCATACAAAAGTGTATAAAGTGAGGCAGTCTGCTCTCACAAAATTTCAGTTAAACTATACATTTATTTATCTCAGATAAAAAATAAGAATAGTCTAAATGCAGTTTTTAAAAATGCTACCAAATGGAGCAAAGAACAGAAAGAAACTATTGTAAGTGGATATGTCTGGTTATTTACCCATTGTAAAATTCTAGACCTTCATTTTATTAGTACCATTAATTGGGTATTACTAATTGTCACTAGCTTTTTATGCTGTTTATACTTGCTTTTATTTTATTCTCATTTTTTGAGTTTTACTTATATATTCAGTTTTACATTGAAACTCTTAACATTTTTTTGAATGTAGTCATTGTTTGAATTTAGAAGGTAATCAAAGATATTCAAGCATTAAAGTATCTTTTAATAGCAATAAGAGTTGCTGGGGGGAATGTCTTAAGGACATTCTGAGATGAGGAAGAATAAGATTTTGAAACTGAAGACAGGAGTTTAGACCCAGTGCTCCCATCACCTTCCCTCCCAGAGGAAGCCACATACAGCAAAAATGCCAGTGTGGGAATCAGATGGCACACTGTGCTAAAGGCTTTTAAATATTATAAATCCCCTTGTCCATACAGTGCTTAAGACAGACCCCAGAAGAGTCATTGTACTAATGATGCCTACTATTTCCCTGAAAGATACCAAAAGAACTGACACCAATGTCCAAAGTAGCCCAGGGACAGACAGAATCCAGACCCCCATGGAATGGGGATGTCCAATTTGTCAAATAAAAATGTAAGAAGGCCAGTTCCTATAAATTTAAATTTCAGATAAACAACAAATAATTTATGATAAGTGTATCTCACATATGGCCTGGGATAAACTTCTACTAAAAAAAATAATTCCAATTTAACTGGGCATCCTGTGTTTTACCAGGCAACCCTATGGCAGGTTCGGGGGATGCAGTGAGAGCATAGATGCATTGAGGTCACTTACCTCTATCAACAGATGAGTGCAATTATCTTTGCCCAGATGAGTAGTATAAACTGCTTTTGTGCAATCAGGGTAGGAGTATATTTGGGGGAGTCTCTGCCCAGCCACGAATGAGAAGGTAATGTTAGCAGCAAGTGGGTAAGACTGGAAGTCAGAGGCACTGAACTCACGTCCTTCCTCTGGCACTCAGTGTGCCTTTGGATAAGCCAAGAATATGTAGGGAAGGGAGAGGAAGTAAGTTTTCAAGCACAAACTATGGTTTAGCTTCGTCCATAAATTGCGATGATGTCTACTAACTGTTTATGGTTTGGGGAGGTTTAAATAATATCACCAACCATCAAAGTGTTTTTTGGATACAAAAATTGTACACCAAGATACTACACGAAGTTAAGATACATATCACATTCACCAACTTTACCTGTTTGGAGAAAAAGAAGAGAGGAGTAGAACAAGCAGGGACCCTTCTCCCCCTCTGGTCTCTGTCTCCTGCATCTAGAGCCTCTGACATATCTTTAATATATTAAGGGATGTAGTATCACTTTGACCGCTCCAACTCTCAGTAATTAATTCATTTCAGGCTGTCACCTTGGGAATGACTCAGCAAAATTTGATATTTTGTTAACTTAAAACTTCTTAGTTGAGAGCAGCCAGGCTATTTCACAACTAACCAAACACACATCAAAAAGAGGGAAGCCCTTCCATGCCACAGTTCTAGCACTGGTTTCTTTACAAAATATAGACATAGGGTCGGTTGTCACTAAAGCAAATGGCTGACCTACAGGAATTGCTATCTGGTATGAAGCATGGTTATCCTGGCAAACATTCTTGGGAGTCCGAAGATCTGGATTTGAGGACAAACTGCTCCATACTCTGTGATCTGAGGCGAGTCATTTAACCTCTCTGAGCCTCAGTGTTGTTATTTACACAATAAAAATAGTAACTATCTCTTATAGACTGCTGTGAGGATTAAGTGAGGTTTATGTACACACACACACACATACACACACACACAGCACTTCGGGAAGTATTTTATATAATAAAATGTAAGTCATAATTCTTGTTTATCTATGTTGTGTTTGTGTTATCCTAACTGAAATAGAAGTAAAATCTTCTAAAAACACCACAAAGTGTCAAAATTCTGGTATTATTTTTGTCATCTAGCTCCTACATTGATTCTTTTTTTCTTTTTGGACTATGTACCTCTCTGAAATAAAATTGTCCTTGCTTTCTTTCAACTAAAATTTGAAGTATTTGGGAGACTTACATACAATTTAGTTCAGCAGTTTGGAAGGATGTTGAATATTTAAAATATGTCTTTTCAATCTGAGGCTATGAGAGCCTCGAGATGATTTTGGTGTCTGCAGATATGCCCTCTGACAACTCGAAGTCAACTTTATAAAGCTCTCCACCTTTCATACCCAGACAAACTTGTGAACAGTGCCAACAAATGAGAATTACAGTGCAATTCAGACAAAGAGGTGTAATAAGTCAGAGGAAATCTGCTTTGGCAAGAATCATAGTGAATGCAGCGCAGAGGGCTCTGAGTTGTAAATGTCACTCCCTACTATGTATGGGTCTCAGCTGAGCAGGTAGGGGTCCACCTTACCTCGAACCACTGAGCAACTGGGAGCCTGACTAATATTTATAATTCATAAGAAATGGAGCCAGTGCATTTCAGACATTTCCAAATGTTGGAGCCGTTAATGAGGTGGGGGAAGCGATCTGTTCCCCAGCGGCCCCCGACTGTGTTTATTTGAATGTGTGATCATTAGACTGCACAAGTCTCTCTGGGGCTCAGTGCCCAGAGTGCATTACACCCTGGAGAATGGGAAAATACTTTAATTAACAACGGGAGTGGGCAGGCCTGCTGGGCTCCTTCTGTTCCCATCCTCAGGACCTGAAAAGTCAGCACTCAGTCCTCACCTCCACCATTTTCATTACCAACATAAAAGAAAATACTAGGCAACAATTTCATTTTGATTTGGAAAGACCACTAAATATATTTCTTCTCCTTCCCTCCTCTGATTCAATGTTATTAGTAACCAACATACCAACACAGTAGCACTTATACACATCCACTAACACGCCCATATACACACTCACACATATGCATGCATGCACAAGGCATGAACTTGATATTCCTGGATATTCCATATGCTCTGTGAACCATATGGTACTCCAGGGTGCATAGATGGATAACACGCCAAATTGGCTTGGAGTATGCATTCATTTGAACGTGCAAATTTGTGTTAGTCAATTACTCAGATAAATGATTTGGTTCATTAATTTAAATAAAAGGGTGGCAAATTTCTAGCACATTATCTAGCTGAGAGACGATGTGTGTTTGTTTGTTTGTTTTTAAATGTTGAATCAGTGACTTCTCCAGGGTGCCTGGGTGACTCAGTCGGTTAAGCATCTGCCTTCGGCTCAGGGCATGACCCAGGACCCTGGGATTGAGCCCTGCATTGGGCTCTCTGCTCTGCAGGGAGCCTGCGTCACCCTCTCCCTCTGCCTGCTGCTCCCCCTGCTTAAGCTCTCTCTGTCAAATAAATAAATAAAATCTTAAAAAAAAAAAGAATCAGTGATTTCTGCCTGAACTGGTTATATCTAAAACCATGACATACCCAATCAAAATTTGCAGGCAATTAGAGTGAAGCTGCCATGTTCGCTGTTAAAAGACTAACTCTCATTATTGACTCTTGTGCTCTATGTCCCAGGCTGATTTCTCACATATGAACATGAGTGTGATTCGAGCTGGCTACATGCACATGTTTGGGCTGACCACTCCTTTTGGCCCCATGGCTCAGCCTTGGGCTGACTTTTTGTAGAATAGTTATTTTATGGCAGAAACTCTAGGTTGAGCAGAACTCAGAATTCATTTGATGAAGACTCACTCTATCAACTGATAAGTATTGATTGAGCATCCATTGGTGTCTTTCATTGATACAGGCCCCCAAAACAGTGGGCAATCCAGATGAGAGAGATCAGTGTGTGACACATATTTGGAGAAGATTAAATGTTGGTATGCACAAAAGTTGGCCTTTTAGCCTTCCAGAAAGCATACTATTTTCCCAGGCATATTAAGGAAGCTGGATTGCTTTTTAGGGTAGTAAGCAGGAATGGAATAGATGGCAATCTAAGGAAACCTTAAAAAAAATAAACTTACTATTTTAGAACAATTTTCAATATACAGAAAAATTGTGAAAACAATGCAGAGAATTCCTATGTATCTCGCAATCAGGTTTCCCTATTACTAATATCTTACATTGACATAGTACATGTGTTACAATTAATGAATCAATAATGATACCTTATTGGGGCACCTGGGTGGCTCAGTGGGTTAAAGCCTCTGCCTTCAGCTCAGGTCATGATCCCAGGGTCCTGGGATCGAGCCCAGCATCGGGCTCTCTGCTCAGCAGGGAGCCTGCTTCCCCCTCACTCTCTGCCTGCCTCTCTGCCTACTTGTGATCTCGGTCTGTCAAATAAATAAATAAATAAAATCTTAAAAAAAAAATAATGATATCTTATTATTAATTAAAGCTCATACTTTATTTCAATTCCTTTCCTTTTTGCCTTAGGTCTCTATTTCTCTTCCAGGCTCAAAATACTATGTTTCACTACAAGAAACTGCTTTCAGTCTTCATGTCTCCCGAGGCTCCTCCTGGTTGTGACAGTTCCTCAGACTTTATTTTTGATGACCTTGGAAGTTTGAAGAGACTGATTTCGTAGAATTAAATTGGGATTTTTCTATTGCTTTTCTCATGATTAGGTAGGGGTTGTGGTCTTTTGGGAGGAAGACCACAGAGATAAAGTGTCCCCTTCATTCCATGATACCAAGCATACGTACTATCAACATGACTTCTTGCACTGTTTTCTCCTTCCCCAGTAGAATATTGCCTAAAAATATGTAAGACCCTTCTTGCAAAAGTGGCCCTACAAGGAATCTATCATACCCACAGGCTCCCTATCCCACTTCCTGGATCATGACTGGCCTTTTATTTCACTTACATAGGTTATAGACCCTCATATTTATCACACAGCATGTTCTTTCCCAAGTAAACATCATCTTCAACATTGACATTAAATATTTAAGATGCACAGAGGCTGTTAACTGTTATATAGAGAATATCATTTTAATTTTGTTCTAGAAAATCATGTACCTCTTTTTATACTTACGTGTGGAAAATTTTGTCAATTTAGTGTTTTAAGAAAAAGCTGAACCTTTACATTTATTGACTTGGTGATCTTCGCATTTTCCATGTTTCTATCACAGCTGAGTATTTTTGGTATAATTTTTCTTTAATAAAACTTAAGGAGTTGGGAACGTGAGAATTTACTGATTATCTACTCTGCATAAGTATTTTACATATTGTACCTAATTTAAATATTGCAGTAGTCCTATAAGTCAGGTAAAATTATGTTCATTTTACAGATGAAAAAGTGGCTCTGGGAGACCAGGTCCCATTATTGATGAATGATGAGACAGAAGGTCTGAATGACCTAGGTTCTGTCTATGATACACAACATTCCTGCTGGAATTGATAATAGTGTATGTTGAGAAAGGACAGAGTGGCCTCTACTACATACCTGAAATGCCCCCATTAGAGGAATAAGACGTTGGGTCTTGGAAAATTTCCATACTTCAAGAAACTTCTGGTAAAATGAAAGTTTTTATTCTTACAGACATGTTCACATTCTTTGCATGCTTGTTAAAAATATTCCTATACTTCTTCATTTATTCTATATTTAGGCAATTATTCTTGTTCTTTTTTAATCTTAATACTGAAACAAATGTGCTTATTATAACTTCTCATGAAAATTTAGAGGAGTTTCCCAGAAAGTCAAGTGAGGGTGACTTTAATAATAGAGTATTATAGATAAATACTTCATTGTGACCAGTAATTGATCAATATGAAAATAGTTGCAACAATACCACAAAGCACACTTTATATGGTATATAAGAAACCAAAATGACTTAATGAGAAAAAGAACAAGCCAATGGAATTCTGAACAAAGCCCGTAAAGAGGCAGTTTTCAAACAGATGCCAGTTTAAACAATATGGCTTTGACACATCAAATTGGCAAAGATTAAAAGTGCTAATACCTAAGAATTGGCAAGAATGTTAAAAGGAATAATTTTTTAGCAATACCTATCATAGCTTTAATGTATGTTTCCTTTGAGCCAAGATTCTATTCTAGAAATTTATCCTATAGAAATATTTGTTCAGTTACGCAAACATACACCTCCCAGTACATTAACTGCATCATTCTTTGCAAATTACAAGAAAGAGGAACAACTCAAATGTCAATTAATGGGAGTATGTTGAAATAAATTATAGCACCTTGGAAAGCTATGCTGTCATTAAAAAGGATAAGATACAGCTCTGCATATCCACCTTCTGTTTGCAAGTGAAAAAAAATTCAGGTCGCTGAAGAGTTTGTATTTCTTACTCATTTATGTCAACATATATGGCTTTACCTGTATGTTTTCACACATCTTTTGAATGTTGTAGTGATGGAGCTTTACAAAAAAAATAGAATCCTAAGCTCAGCATGCTCTTCGTCCTTGGAATGGGATTCTGTAAGCATCTGCCAAAGGAGCCGCAAAATAAGAAAACATTTGTAAGTAGAGTGAGGATGTTATAAGCAGGAAGCTCAAAATTTCATTGAGAACATGTTAGATTGAAGTCATTGTGTATTATTAACAGAGTCTATGGTGACCCTAGGAAATAGCAAAAGCTCCAAAGTTATATAAAATGACTCTTTAAACATGCAGATTGCATTAATTGAATGGCCACGACTTTAATTAACATTTTCTCTGATTTCCTTATCATAGGCTAAATATTATAAAATGAAAAAATATGCATGAATATTACATGAAATATTCCCATATTCTTCAGCTTTATGTAATTGCTATTCAACTCTAATTAACCCATTAAAAAAATTAGTCTGAAATGGCTCCTAACATTTTTCCCCTGCTTAGTGATAGTCCATTTAAGGAGAGGCTTATTACAGCCATACTCAAATATTTTGATCCCTAAAATATTTTATGTTACACCAATGAAGGTAATGAACTAAATGCAACAACAGCACCCAGCTCAAGTAAATACATCATCCAGAAAATCATTAATTGACACAGAAGTAAAAATTCATCCCGCCATGTGTAGGCAGATCCACTGGGGGCTTCTGAGCCTCTCAATGGAAAATGAAGCTTCTTATGACAAAGGTGAAGGCCACCCACTTGATGTCTGCAAAACCTGGATAAACTTGCCATGTCTGATACCTTTTGAACTAAACCTAGCACAATGATACCCCCTGGATGTTCTTGTGTAGTTCTAAAGCTTTAAATACGGATCATATTTTATTGATAGCCAGCCTGAGTTTGGCTCAGAAAATAGTCTCTCCAGCCACTTCTAACATGAAGTGGTGAAGACAGTTACACAGATCTGAGGAGCTGTCTAAAGGATACCTGGTCTGGGGTGCCTGGGTGGCTCAGTGGGTTAAACCTCTGCCTTCTGTACAGGACATGATCTCAGGGTCCTGGAATCGAGCCCCACATTGGGCTCTCTGCTCAACAAGGAGACTGCTTCTCCCCCACGCCCCCGCCTGCCTCTCTGCCTACTTGTGTCTCTCTCTGTCAAATAAATAAATACAATCTTAAAAAAAAAAAAAAGGATATCTCGTCATCATCACAAGCATTGTGATTTAGAGCAGAAAGTATAGGCACAAAAATACTCTAATGTGGATTCCCAGAAAGGCCACCTCAAACAACAACCAATAAAGAAGAAAGAACAATAAATGAAACCGCTGAAGGACATAAATCAAGAAAGCATGGCGGCCTGGTTGGACCCAAGGAGTGCTTTGAATAGCAGCAAGCTCTGGAAATAGTAGCAGAATTTAGGTCCATCTTACGTGCAGTCTGGTCTGTGGGCTGTTGCTCATTCACTGTGGGTTTTCTTTTGTTTTGGGGTTTTTTTTTGTAACTACTCCTCACAAAGGTGGGGCCCAGTGGTAAAAGATACTGTTACTACATCACTCAATCTGGTCTTCATTTTCAAGTTGTGGCACAATATTTATACAAAATAACACATACCAAGTTTTTAATGGTCACGAACAAACCTCAAAGGCACCAAGACTAGGATAGGCTTTCAGAAGTCCAGCTCCTTAGTGAATGAATCATGATCTCTTTGATCTAACATCTGGACAGCATCCTCTTGAAGGATCTAATTCCCTACACATTCATTTATCTTCTTCATATCACAAGATCCAGCCTTAGGCATGTAGGCCAAAAGCAGGGGAACATTTCAGAGTCTAAGCTAAAATGACAATTTGTATTTCTTCAAGCATCATGGTTCAGTCTTTTTTTTTTTCCTTAAAAACTTTTAAAACAAATTAGATATCTTTTATCACTGTGGTCTCAATATGTCACCCAGTGCTTAGTACATTGTTGACAATAAATAGCCAAGGAATGAGGAAAAAGGAGGAGCAGTTTATCTGAGAGAACTGGGACATAATTATCCAGTTATATCTTCAATTTCCAGATTTCCTATAGCATGAGTCAACTACTAGCCCAGCAAACACCAGACAATTTCACAGTATTTAAAGAAAAGAGGTGGGCCAGTACTATTTCTATGGCCAGCAAAACCCAGGGATGGCAACAGCAGAGAAAGGAATAAAAGTTTCAAGGTTAAGAATAACCAGGGAGGGACGCCTGGGTGGCTCAGTTGGTTAAGCAGCTGCCTTCGGCTCAGGTCATGATCTCAGCGTCCTGGGATCGAGTCCCACATCAGGCTCCTTGCTCGGCGGGGAGCCTGCTTCTCCCTCTGCCTCTGCCTACCACTCTGTCTGCCTGTGCTCGCTCGCTCTCTCTCTCTAGCAAATAAATAAATTTTAAAAAAAATTTAAAAAAAAAAAAAGAATAACCAGGGAAATAAACTAAAAGCCTTAGCTTCAGAGTTGTGAAAGTAGCCCCACAAAGTGTAGCACCAGGCCTGGAACTTCACAGTTCATGGATCTACATGGAAAGGACATTTTATAAGTATTTTCCTAAGGTACATGTATGCCCCTAAACAAAGCAATCTGGACATAAAAATAGAACTTACACAGTTGTATGTCCATATTGCTGGGTCTCCATCCCTGTGTTCTTCATGGCATTCTAGCCACCCTAGGACTCTTCATGAAGAGTCACTGATTAATTCAACAAATATCTATTGAGACACAAATATGTACCAGTCATGATATGCGGATACAGTTGCAAGCAGGATAATGGTGAACACCACCCTACGTAACTGATGACCTTGTGAAAGGTTCTGAGGTCTCTTACGATTTGTCTGACTTGTTTTCAGAGTGTCCATTATGTTGACTCCCACAACATCCACTGTTCTTGTTTCCCTGTCCCATTTGGCTTGGAGATGATTCCTACCACTAGCCATACACACCCAGCTGTACTGTCAGTGCCCAGTAGAGTCACTGCTCCTCTGATGGTGCCCATCAAATTGTTCTATAGTTGATAACATCCCTGTTAAAGATGTGGAAGACCATGCCCTGGTTGCCATGAGCTGTGGTGCTGAAGCCACTGGTGCCATTTCCCACCGTGTTAGAAGTTGCCTGCATCCATGCTGCTGACATCTTAAAATCCATCAGGTGATGGTGGCCATGGCTAAGAGGGAAACAAAGTAAGGTAACTAGACAAAGAAATGGTAGGGATATCGTTTTATACAGAGTGATCAGCAAGGACCACTCTGACAAGGTGAGCTTTGAGCTGAGACAGAAGAGAGTGAAGGAGGTAATCACATGGATATCTGGAGGAAGACATCACAGGCAGAGAGACAAACAAGCGCAAGGGTCCTGCAGAAATATTGCATCTGATTTTTTCAAGCAACCTCAAGGAAGAGAATGTGGTTGGAGCAAAGTAGGTAAGGAGGAAATGAGGTCAGGGAGTAGAGGAGTCAGATCACACAGTCTTGTAAGCCTTGGGAAGGATTTTGGGTTTTCTTCTGAGTTACATAAGAAGCCATTGTGAGGAGTTGCCAAGAAAAGTGGTGTGATGTGACTGGGTTTGAGAATCATCACACTCTGTCTGGGGTGTACCCAATAAACTGAAGGGAATCAAAGGGGGAAATAGGGAGATCCTTTGGAGGCTTTGAAATAATACAGGTGAAAGATGATGGTAACTTGGATTAGGGTAGTCGCAGTGAGGTTGGAGAACATGGGCTCAAAGGTTACCGTATATTGGATGTGAGGAGGGAGGGAAAGAGAATTAGGTTTCTTAGCCTGAGTAACTTGAGGAATGATGTTAGTTCACTGAGAAGTAGGCTGGTGGGGTAAGGCTAAAGCTTTGGTTATGGACATGCAGATTTCAAGATGCCCATTAAGTATCCAGCAGAGATTTTGATCAGGCTGCTGAATATACAAGATTAGAGTATAGGAAGACATCTGAATTTGTCATTTAAAACTGGGAGTCTTCACCATATAAAGCAGTGGAACTAAGTGAGATCGAATAGGTACTAAGCATTAAAAGCTAAGAGAAAAGTTCTGAGAACTCCTTCTGAGGGATCCTGGAGACCTGCAACATCCAGAACTAAAGAAACCATGAGCATACAGCAAAAGTACCTGAGCAGGATCAGCCAGTGAGACCGGTGCCCCAAAGCCTCAGTCAAGAAAGCATATCCAGAAATAGGGGGTGATCAGCTATATCAAATGCTGTTAACACAAGGACCAAAATGAATCTAAGGGTTGACTGTGAAGACTAAGGTCTTCAGTACAGAGGTCATTTTTAGGTGAAAGAACATTTATTTCTCAAACTGAAGTGCTGTTGAGAATGAAAGATGATGTGTATTACTAATCTACTGCTGTGTAACAAATATATTGACTCAACAAACATTTTTTTTTTTTTTATCTCATACAGTTTATGTGGGTGGAGAATTTGAGAGTGACTTGGCTGCACAGTTCTATCTCAGGACCTCTCATGAGATGACACTCAGATATTGGCCAAAGCTACAGCCATCTGAAGGCTTGATGGGGGCTGTAAGATCTGCTTCCAAGGTGGCTCACTCACATGGCAATTTAGTGCTGGTTGTTGCCAGAGGACCCAGTGTCCTGACAACACGGAGTCGGATTTCCTTCAGTGCAAGTGATCCAAGAAAGCAAGGCTGAAATGATAACATAGCCCTCCTCAGTCTGGGAGGGGACCACAGGAGAGTGTGAATACTTGGAGGCTAGGATAATTGAGGGGTCATCCTGAGGATGGCTACAAGAAGATGTTAATATTTATGCCCAGACAGGGTGGCTCAGGCATTTGACTCTTGGTTTCAGCTCAGGGTTTCTTTTCCTCTCCCTCTGCCCCTCCCCCCACCCCACTCACATACATGCTCGCTCTCACTCTCAAGTAAATAAATAAATCTTTTTAAAAAATATTTATGCCCAGACAACAGATGTGAGCAGGAACGATCTCAGGCAAACTGAGATGTATGGTCACCCTAGTCTGGTGACTTTGAGTAGAATGGTTTCAGGGGAATGGTTTCAGAGTGGCAGAAGTGAGAACCACACCAATGAAATCCATCTCAAAACTTTTGCTCTATTACTGGATGAAAAAGGAGCTCTTTTCCATCTCTTTCTACTAGGCTTGAACTAGAATTGTGAATATGACTGGTAGCCAATTTGCCATTAACTTGGTGTCAATGAATGAAACCAGCAGAAAACCTTCTGTCGAGATTCAGAAATTCTTGGGGCATCTGGGTGGCTTAGTCATTTAACCGTCTGTCTGCCTTCGGCTCAGATCATGATCTCAGGGTCCTGGGATTGAGCCCTGAGTTGGGGTTCCTGTTCAGCGAGGAGCCTGTTTCTCCTTCTCCCTCTCGCTCTTTCTTTCTCTCTCAAATAAATAAATAAAAATCTTTAGCGAGAGAGAGAGAGAGAGAGATGGAAATTCTCAGTAACATTGTCTGAGCACTTGGATCCAGTCAAGCCTAAAGCTCACAGTAGCTGGAACAGTCATCACCCTTTCCCCCATCCCCTTTAAAAGTAAATAGATTTCTCAAATTTACAACCAAAGAATCCAGATGAATGTCTCTCTTATTTAAGCAAATTCTCATGGACCACAATCTACAAGCGTCCCAAACACATCCAGGCTTGTCTGAGTGCAGGGTAAATATAGCTTAAACCCAGTCTGGTCTCCCCACCACTCCAGGAAGGTTGTTCAGATCATCTCCTTTAAGGACTTTTATTTATATCAGCATCTTAATTGGTAGCTAGGATTATATAATGGATTTTCATTATATAATTTATTATTATAAATATTTTATATAAATTTATATAAATAAATTATATAATTTATTATTATAAATATTTTCATTATATCATATATATTCATTATATAATGGATTTTCATGTACATTGACATTGAGTTCATATTGGTACTTGAACAACCCATAAATGTTCATCTTCAAAAGACCGGCAATGCCACAAGTCCTCCTTTAAAGACAATGTTACTCTATTGAGCACTGAGGGCTCTCTTTCAATCAATCCAATAACAAAAGTGTTGCCTAGAAAATGCTTCCAGCAGAAAGGCTGGACCATCCATCCAAAACCAAACTGAAGTCCCTCTCTATACAGGAAAAGAACATATCTGGGTTTAGATTATATGCTAGTTACTTTCTCTTCTCTTACTTTCTAACTATCCTTCTTTCAAGATCTTGATTCTTTCAGTCATCTAGCCAGAACAAAATTGGATTTTCATACAGCCTATCAGAAATTATTCTGAATTTGAAAAAACAAAACAGAGCAGAAAACAAAACAAAACAAAAACAAAAACATAAAAACCCTCTATAGGTAGCAGGACATAGAAGAGAGGCTAGAGGTAAACGGAAAGAGATGACAGTGACTGAAATCAGCCTGCAGTCTCTCCGTTGCAGAAGGGATATATATCCCAGAGCTGCGGAGTAAGGACTTGAAGCCACCCTGAGATTTCCCCAGACCACTGCCCCTTTGGAATGCACATTTAGAGACAAGAACAGAACTGAGCCGTGCATGCAGAAATTGAATGTGTCCATTGATCCAGCAAGTCTGAACAAATTCTCGTTCTTGTTAGCATAGCGATTAGTCCCCATGTTCACTAGAGCATTGAAACAAGGCAGTTTTGGTGCCACTTGTTTTACCTAAACATGAAACACATTCAGATTGGGACAGAACAAACCTCCTTAACTTTCAATCACCATCTGCTTCAATTTAGGAAATGGCTTGAGGATAGGGAGTGGTATGGAGGTGACATTTAATTTCAAGATCTCCCAGCTACTGCCACTCAGCATTAGCTTGCTCCTTTCAGAGAACACAAACATTTCCTGAGCAACTACTTTACATGAGATACTTTCTTATACATTGTCTCATTTAGTCTTACAAGTAGGATTTATATCTGCCCCTCCGGAAGAGGCACAGCTTACATGGAACACTGAATGTGGTAGAAACATTGGTAATGAACAAAATGCACCAAAGGGTTGAACCTAGAACCAAGAACCCACAGAGCCAATTTACGATCCCAGATCCACTACTGTCCTTGAGCTATGACCTCAACAATACCATCTGTATCTCAGTTTCCCTTAAAATGCAATGTACAACAGAGGAGTGTTCCTGCCATGTTGATTGTAGCACCCTGAGCTGCTTTAAAGGTGTTTCAAGATGCATGGCATGATAACTCTTGAGTAAATAGGCATTTCACACTCAGACTTCCCCCATGGAGGCGTGGAGGATGATGTAAATTGATCCCACTGCTTTCTCCATGTGGTTCAATGTTTCCAGATGGTGCGTTCAATTAGAGTTTATTTCAGCATCTTAAACAAAACCTATCGAGAAATGATAGTTCACTTTAGAAGTGTACAGTCTACTAGGGGGACAGAGCATAACAACACACTATCCCTAACATGCTGTGTTACTCCTCCACAGCTCATGGCATGGAATCTGCCATAACTTTCCCCAGCCAGACTTAAAAGAGAAAAAGTCAGTGCTGTTTCCTCTGCTGAGTATCAGATTTTTCCTCTTGAACAAGGTTTCTTAACTTTGGCACTATGGACATTTGAAGTTGGATAATTCTTTTTTTTTTTTTTCCTTGAGTAATTGGGCATGGAGCCTAATGCAGAGTTTGAATTACAACCCTGAGATCAAGACCTGAGCTGAGATCCAGAGTTGGACACTCAGCCAACTGAGCCACCTGGAGTTGGATAATTCTTTACTGGGTGGGGGGGAAATCCTGTGCACTGAAGTCACTACCCACTAGATTCCCATAACAACCCTCCCCAAATTGTAACAACCAAAAATATCTCCAGACATTGCCACTTGTCTCCTGGGGGTAAAATCGCCTCTGTTTGAGAATCGGGTCTTCTGACTACTCCTGGTCACATACCTAGTCCTTGAGAATGACAAAGGAGTTATATTCTCATCTACCTGATCATAGTAAGAAAGAGAAAATGAGTTTCCTCTGAAAGAAGTCCATTAAATGTAGAGTGATTCTTCCCAGAACTACAGTTATATGTAAATTATTAGAGGGCTCATCCAATTTCCTCTGAAGCCATGCTGATTTGGGCAAAACAGCCCTTCATCGATTTCTCTCCCATACTTCCTCTTCTGTTCCCTCCTGTGCCTGGAGACGTTGCACTATTCCCAGAACATACAATCATAGAGTATCCTGCAAGGCTGGTTACCTTTGGATCCTCTAATACACACACACACACACACACACACACACACACACACCCACCCCTAGACAACTCAACACGTGACTATAGGATCATGAGTAAAGTCAGTTTCCACCACCATGGTTTCTTTACTCAGCTCGCCTGACTTTCTTTTCTCTGGCCGTAGAATGTCCCACCCCCTTCCATTCACCAAGCTCCATCTTCAGCCAAACCCCCTAAAGTAACCTTCCTATCAGAAAATCCATGCCTCCTCAGATTCCAAAATACTATATATATATATATATATATATATGCACACACACACAAAATACAATATATATATTATATATATAAAATTTACAACATATATATACATGTATGTGACATATACACACATATTACATATGCATACGTATATGCACAACATATTACATATGTACATATATAATGTTTTACATATATGTACAATATACACATATCTTAACTATCTGAAATTTATGCAGTATTATATAATAATTATATATTATTATAGTTATATATAACATATAAAATATTTTTTATTATTGTAATACTTATATATACTTATATATTATATATATAATTATTGTAATACTGCAGAGATTTCAAATGGTCAGTTCTCATAAATGAATAGCAAACTTTTTATTCCCTTCTGACTTAGCTAAATCTATAGCTGCTGTCTGTGTTGAAGATATTTCCCCTATGCTCCCTTCCATGTCCACCCTGCTCAAGACAAAGTTTCCTGTGCTTCCCCACTGTGCACACACCATTGCTTTCCCTACAGCCATGCTCTCACACTTCTATGCTGACAGGGCTGAGAAGCTGCTGCAGGACGGATGGACTCTGGGGAAACATGAGCCTCACCCTCAAAGAGCTTAAGGTATAGTGAGGACCAAAGCCAGGTAAGCAAGTAATAATATAGGGCAATGTGGGCAGAACCTACAGGGCAGACTGACAATCTCATCTTGGCCATTGGGCTCCAAGAAACCCTCCTAAGCAAAATGCCATCTGATTTAATTTTTTTCACTGAAAACATATTTTCATCTGTAACGAACAAATATTAAGTTATAAAGAATTTTGGCACAAATTCAATACTTTCTTCACATGGTATTTATCATCTATGAATGGTTTGGGGGAATTCAGAACTGTTGTGAATATTTGTACAGGAAAAAAAAACCCTCTAACAAATAAACAGTAATTTTTAAAAAGCCAAAAAATTATGACACTCATTTTTTGTTGCATTGAACATATTTTAGTATTCTAGACTGAACTCTATGCAATACTTATTGTTACAGAATTTTTTTCTAAAGGGGAGAGGTTTTACCATAAACTGGAAAAGCAGCATGGAAGAATGGGGAGACCATGGGTTTTAAAATCAGATCTGGGTTTGAATTCCAGCTCTGGTACTCATTGGTGTATAAAATTTATTAATGTGACTCTGTTTCCCTATGATACTGCATGTCATATCCACACTCCAGGACTGTCGGAAGGACAAGATGTAGAACATGAATGGAAGACCAGACAGAAACATTTCCCAGACTTATCATACATTTATTTTAGGTGATAAAGAGTTTAACTCAAGGACATGACTCCTGCCCTCAGAGAACATGACATGTATCTCTGAATGATGCAGGCCAAGAGAGACTTGGGAGAGTGTTGGGGAGGGCAACCAGTCCCTCTCTGACTCAACACTTTCTTATATCAGCAGCAGGTTAAGATGGGTTTGCCCTTAGATAAACCTTCAGGACAACATGATTTCAGGGCAAAGATAAGATCCCCTAAACTCCCAAAATATCTCTCTACCTGTTAAGTAGTGCCCAAAATTAACTGGGAAGAGTAATGTTTCATTCTATAATTAGAAATAAAATGCCCTAGAAAAAGTAACTTCTTAACATTAATAAAATTTTGGCCAAATAATACAAATAATGGTGTCAGAACTTTATTAGCAAGGTTCTAAGGACAGTGGTTCTTATACATTAAAGGTAGTAAGAATTACCCGGACAGTCTATTTAAAAAGCAGGTTCAAGGGTGCATGAGTGACAGAGTCAATTGAGTGTCTGATTCTTGGTTTCATCTCAGGTGGTGAACTTGCAGTCATAGGATCAAGCCCCATGTCAGGATACACACCCAGCTTGGAGTCTGCTTGACACTCTCTCTCCCTCTGATCCTCCACACCCCTGCTCTCTCTCTGGAATAAATTTTAAAGATGAATAAATAAATGAAAAGCTGGTTCATATATGCGTATACTCACATACACGGCAGCATTAGTCACCGCAGCCAGAATGTGGAAACAGCCCAAGAGTCCGTGGACAGACACACAGATAAACCAAGGGAGGTAAACACATACAGTGGATTACTGTACCTTACAAAGGAACTTCTGACACATTGTACAACATGAGTGAACCTTGAGGACCTTATGACAAATACCGTGTGATTCCATCTCTATGATGTATCCAAAGTAGTCAAAGTCAGAATGGTAGTTGCCAGGGGCTGGGGGAGGGAGAATGGAAAGTTATAGTTTAAGGGGGACAGAGTTTTCTATCTGGGAAGGTGAAATGTTCCAGAGTTAGATGGTGGTAATGGTTGTACAATAATGTGAATATACTTGATGCCATTGACCTGTACACCTAAAAATAGTTATACTGGTGAATGTTATGTTATATATATTTTACCACAGTCTAAAATAATAATAACAATACAAAGGGGAAAGAAACCAGGTTCCTGGGTCCTGTTGTCAATAAGTCTGATTTAGTAGGTGTATTTGTTAAGGTCTCATGTGTAGACAGAATTCATCCCAGATGTCTCTGCTGATAAGATGAGGGTGTGAACAAGGTCCAGAAGACCAACAGGGATGTTTAGGCACCCAGAGACCAGGGACAGCAGAATGGCAACGCTGCTCGTGAGCTGAAGAAGTGACGGTGGAGACACAGAGCTGGTGTTGCCCAAGCCTAGTGAGAACTATCGCTATGGCATGGCCCAGCCAGGATGAGGGGCTGAGCAGCCACGAGGAGGTATTTGCTACAGAGACGTAAAGACAAAGCAGGACAGAGGCTGGAAGAAGTATGCTGACCCCTGCCTCTTCTCTTTTCTCATCTGCCTTCAGGGCCTCCCATTCACCAAACCCAACTCAAAGCCAGACAGCATCCTAGGAGCCAGGGATCCAGTTAACAAGGGACAGCCCAGTAGGGTGCAGAGCAAGCAGAGAAATGTGGAGAATAAGTCTGGAGGAGGCAAACAGAATAAACCACATAATAGGTCTGAGTAGGGCTCTGGATTCTGTGTTTTTATTTTTTAAAATGTTTTATTTAACTTCAATTTAGTTAACATATACTATATTATTAGCTTCAGGGGTAGAATTTAGTGATTTGTCCATTGCATATAACATCCAGTGCTCATTCTATCAAGTGCCCTCCTTCATGACCATCACCCGGTTACCCCATCCTCCCACCCACCTCCCATCCAGCAACCCTGTTTGTTTCCTAGAATTCAGCATCCCTTATGCTTTGCCTTCCTCTCTGTTTTCATCTTACTGTATTTTCCCTTCCTTTCCACGATGTGGATTCTGTGTTTTTAAAAAAATACCTTAGGAAATCCTTTTATAGGGGCCCCCGACACATCCTGAGGGCATAGTCTTGGGAGGAAGGGCTGGAATGCAAGAAAGCACTGAGTGGTCGAAGTGTTGTGGAAGGTGGACATGGGGTAGACCAAACTGAGATAAGGGGCACAAGACACAATGCCACGACTGTGACCCACAATGCCACAACTGTGACCCACAGACTGGTACTATCGTTCCCCTTCAGTTCCCAAACGGAGTCGTCACTGGAGGACGCTGCCTGTGCCGCACCGTCTCAGTGAGCTCTGGACCATAATACACACAGCTATGGTTCTGTGGGCGAGCGGGCACCTGATGGAGATTTGCCTGTCTGAGAAAGTGGGCAAGTTCTTGGCAGACCCAGATGTGACACAGAGCCTGCTAAAACCACAAGCATCATGATTCCAAAGACCGCATCTGTTTTCAAGTGAACTCTCAGATTAAGCAATAAACTTGCACAGTTCTGAGAAAGTCAGATGCAGCCCCCAAAACTTTGCGACCTGTGTATTAATACGAATAGGTTGCTAACTGTGGGTAAGGAAACAGGAGCTACGTCAGGAAATCGTAAGTTATGCAGAAGTTGAGTGTAAAGCTTCTAAGAGACAATAAGCATCAGTTATATAATGGCAAGATTCATTCTTATTTCGTCACTTATTTCACTTACTAAACCCCTGTAGTGGAGGGGTGAATCTGGGTGCCAGGACGATACTGCTGAACACAACATGTGAGACCTGGTTTCTTGAGCAACTGAAGTAATTCAAAATGGGGCAACAATTTCTGCCACACCACAGATTTTTGGAGGTTAACAAGACTGAATCACTCTTCACGGGACTTTAGTGAATGTGCTGATGTTTTCCTAAGAGCAGTTAGTGGAGTAAAATTATAGGCTGTGTCCTATAAATTCTGTCCACCAAAGCTTGACACTATAGCTTATCCTTCCTTCCTTCCTTCCTTCCTCCCATTCTCTTTCTCTCTTTCTCTTTCTCTCTCTCCTTCTCTCTCTTCCCTCCTCCCTCCTTCCTTTCTCTCACCTCCCCCTCCTTCCTTCCCTGCTTTGCTTTTCCCCAATCATACCTAAACTGTTATACTAGTTATGCTTTTTTAAAATTATTACTCCAATATTCAGTCCCAGCCAAATAGTTCTGGAACACAACCTTAACCTCCTTCACCACCAAATTCAAGGAGCTTTTAAATTGAAGTCAGAACACACTCAGAATTGTTCAGTAAATGGGCTATTTTGTGTTCTTACAAGTGAGCAGAGAAAATACTCTTCCTAAGGAACTATCACATTGTTACTCAATCGTATTTTATTGATCGCTGATGCCCCAGCTCTGACCAGGGGGACCAACTCATTCCAGTTTCAGCACTAGTGTCTCAGGAAACTGCTCAGTCCTGGAGAAACTGAAATAGTTGGTCATCCTTCCTCTAACACAGTAATACCTAGCAGATTCTCAATACACATCTTCTGTATGAATGAATGAAGAAACAACCTCATTAAAAAATATGCAAAACCCACTCTCACACTCCACCAACTCAGTTCTCTCTAAGACATTTTCATGTAAAACCAGGAAAACGTAACTTTCATACAAAAGGCTGTTTCCACTTATAATCCTTAAAAGTCAGATGTTTTAGGTTTGAACCTTAAAATATTAAAATCCACATATAAACTCTGTCAATACGTTTATTTTAGGATTTTAGGAGAAAAATGTCACGGTGCTTACTCTTGTTATATGCCGTAACTTTCATTCATTCAGATATAAGTGGGGCAAGCAAATGCATTTTGGAACATAGATTTTGAAACTCTGATCTTTAGAAAACAATCTGATGGCTTTGGGGCAGTCATAAACCTGAGATTATGGCTTTCTTCAAGGCAGAGGCAATGAGGCATGCAGAAATGTGGTTTTAGCCCCTCCTTTCCCTCAATGGCCAAAAAGAGCCTCATTACATATGTAACATCCCCTCAGGAGAGGCTGCAGAACCCAAACAAGCTGCATTTCTGTTTCATCATTGAAGGCAGCCCTTGTCTTGTGACCTCACGCTTAGCGAGCCGTCATCACTACAGTGACATTTCATCGCGCACAGATACCTCCCAGGCCAGCTCATCGGGAGAGGGTTGGCTGCGGGCTCAGTCTCTCCCACCGCAAAGCTTTATTAGCCATTATCCTTCGTGACTTCAAGGTGAGATCTCAGCATGCAGGAAGAACTGCTCATTTTCCACTGTTTCTCACATAACAGGCAAATTTATTTCCCTTATAAAACAGAAATTGCAGGTGTAAATGCCACCTACACAGCTCTTTCACGGCAGGGGCCACCCCCCAAAAGACAGTATCTTATCCACGGGATGTGCTTTTCTGTAGTTTAAACCAAGTTAAATAAGAGAGAACCACAAATTTATTTGCTCCTTTCTTTCTTCTTTCTCTTCTTTCCTTCTTTCCCCCTCCCTCCCTCTTTCTTTTTCTTTTCCTTCCTTCCTTCCTTCCTTCCTTCCTTCCTTCCTTCCTTCCCCTTTCTTTCTTTCCTTCATTTTCATTTGTTAAATAGTTTTTATATTTAAGCTGTCTATTGTGGAGCATAACTTCTCTATTGAGTTATAACCGGCAAAAAAAATTATAACATATTTAGAGTGTACAATGTGATGACTTGATAGACACATATACAGACAGTGAGCAAGGACATCAAGCTTTAATTAACACATCCATCACATCACATAATTGCCTTTTTTAGAGAACATTTACATTTTACTATCTCAGCAAATTTCAGTTGTTATCTTACAGTGTTATCAACGACAGCCGCCATGTTATACCCTAGATCTCCAGACCTTATTTATCTTATGACTGAAAATCTCTACCCTTTGACCAGCCTCTCCCTATTTATCTCCTTCTCCCTAACCCTTCTCAACCACCATCTATTCTGCTCTCTGGTTCTATGTGTTTGACTTTTTTTTTTTTTTAGATTGCATACACAAGTGCTACTATATGGTATTGGTCTGTGTTTGTGTGGCTCATTTCACTTAGCATAATGCCCATCAGGTCCATCCATGTTCCCACAAAGGACAGGATTTCTTTCATTTAAAAGGCCAATATGCCATCGTATGTATATAGGCCACATTTACTTTATCCATTTGCCTGTTGTTGGATGCTTAGTTTGTTTCCATACCCTGGCCCCTGTGAATAATACGCAATGAACATGAGGGTATGAATAGTTCCTGAAATAGTGATTTCATTTCCTTTGCATATGTACCCAGAAGTGGAACTGCTGGATCATATGGTGGCTCTATTTTTAATTTCTTGAGGAATCTCCATACTGTGTTTCACAGTGGCTGCACCAGTTTACAAGGATTCCCTTCTCTCCCTATCTTGGCCGACACTTGTTATCTCTTTCTGATAATAGCATCCTGGCAGGTGTGAACTAGTATCTCATTGTGGTTTCAATTTGCATTTCTCTGATGATTGGTGATGTTGAGTATCTTTTCATGTACTTGTTGGCCATTTGTATGTCTTCTTTGGGAAAATGTTTATTCAAGTTCTTAGGTACTGAGGGTTAGGTCTTCAACATATGAATTTGGGGTGGGGGGACCAATTCAGCTCATCACAAAGAAGATCTTAAAATTTTAGTTTAAGAATTTACATTTTCTTCCATCTGTAGTAGGGAAACAGTAGAGGTTTTTGAGCAGGAAGCATATTATCTGAGTTGTTGTTTTTCAGCAAACTAGCTTTCTTTGGTGTTGTGTAGGATGTCCTGGCAGAAGGGAAACCCAAGGGTGACTATTGTTTCATTGTAGGCAAGAGGTAGTAATAATCTGATTTAGGACAGTAGAAATAGAAATGCAAATAGGAGGAAATGGGGCAAGGGATAAATTCAAAATAATAAGCAGGATCTGGTTTGACACAGGGGTGATAAGGGAGAGGTCAAAGGCCATCTTGAGGTTTCTGAGGCCGGAGGATGGAGTGGGTGGGGGCTGTGCTCACTGAGATGGGAATAGAAAAGGAGAAGCAGATGGGGTGATGAGGGGGAGGGCAAGTGCTGTTTTGGGCCTGATGGTGATTTCGAGATGCGTGCATGACACCAGAATGGAGCTGTTGCAAAAACAGCTGATGTATCAGTACAGACCTTGGGCCTCACCAAGAGTCATATTTTCAACAGCAGGCTGGCCTGAGGCAAACTTTTGAGTAGAAAAATTTGTCATTGAGGTCTTTTCGCTTCCCTCCTGTTATTGCCCCTAATTCCTGGGTCCCAGGCCCGCATGCTCTCAAATTGCCTTTCTTCCTCCCAAATGCAGACACCCCTACACTCAAATTCAGTGCCTTCTGAGTCATATAGAAGGAGGACAGAATGATGATGCTAGTTGGAAAGGAGTGCTAGTTGGTCCTAAGAGATCCACAGTGGGTGGCATTTCAGGCAGTGTCAAGAAAAGGAGAGGGATTTTAGCACATGCCTGGCAAGTATTTTGACTAAAAGTGCCTTCCCAGTGCTCCTGGAATCACAGCATCCCCTCAGCCTTCTCAAAGGACTCTGAACCAAGAAATCATACTTTGACTACCTACTTGTAGCTGTTTCTGCTTTCAGCCCTAAAATTTGTATTTGAAAATCAAGAATCACGTTCATAGATTTGCATGTAAAATGGGTTTGTATCATACTTACAAACTTGACTTTCCTGAAGTAGTAGATAGCTAGATGGGCCCCTTGTTCTGAGAAAGGGTCATCGATCCACCATTCCACTAGCATCATTTAATGGATGAATTATCTTTCTGTTTGCTGCTGAAAAATTCTCCAAAATGCTCTTCTTATTAGGATTAGCTGTGGGCCAATGCCTGTCCAATTTTAGGTTCATGACACCACCGTGAGTAAATGGATACCTGTCTATTTCAAGCTTGCCAAGTCTTGTACTTTGATGAAGAAATGCATGCATTCTACCGAAAGATGAATAACCTCTTTTCTCTGGGCCTCTATTTCTTTTGGGTAGTGTCACGCGGATTGGCCCCTGGGCTGCCACTCCACTTCTGAATCTGTCCTTGCTGTAGTAATGCCAGGTCTTCAACTAACTGAAGGTCTCTCACTGCAGCACCCCTTCCAGTGACTACACTCGCTAACACATGGGAGACCCAGTTATCTCTCCTCTCCTCTCAGTATCCCCAAGAAATGAGCTTGCTTGAGATCAGTCATCCCTGTCCAGCACATGGCTTGGCGTTGGGACAGAAACACTTTTATTCCTTCAACAGAGAAGGAAGGGAGTAAAGAAAGAACAGGGAACAGAGCTAGAACCAGAAAGCAGGTGCCCAGGGCAATCGTACAACAGTGAAGGGCTATTGAGGAGACGTGGTAGGAGGAAGACCCCCTCTTTCTCTCCAGGGCCTCTTTTTTTCTTTCTTTTTTTTTTTCACAAAATGCATTTCTCGCATTCTTCACCTCAAATACAGTAGGAGGGACCACTCCTTTTATCATTCCAAAGTCTGAGCTGCTGGCCAAGCTCTGAATTAGCAAGTTCATCTCTTTGTAACTATGGATCATCTGCAGTGAAATGACACCAATTGCCCAATGATTTCCAGGCAGGGCAGTGATCACCCACTGGGCCCCAGGCCCCTTGCCCTAGCAAGCACCTCAGTGTCTTAATTCCCTTTTTTCTGGTTTCAGATAATGCTCAAGTAACCTGGAGCTATTGTTTTCCCCCTTTCATTCAGGATTGGGCAGTTTAGCTTAGACAGCTCTACTCCTTTTAGCCAGAATGAGAAAAATCCTATGGCTCTTGAGCTCAGATTTGGTGCTAAATTCATATGCCAAGGTGGGTTTTTTGTTGTTGTTTTTGTTTTTAATGGATAACATTATTCTCGGAAAAAAATCGTGGTATTCTCATTTTCTGCACTGTCCAGTACAATAGCGATTAGCCTCATGTTTGAATTTAAATTTAAATTAATTGAAATTTAAAACATAAAATCCAGTTCCTCAGTCACACTAGCCACATGTCAAGTACAAGTGATAACATGTGGCTAGCAGCTACCTTGCTGAACAAGCAACATAGAACATTTCCAACTTCGCAGAAAGTTCTATCAGATTGGTTTTAAGTAACTACTGTTTCAGTTATTCTATTGCTGACCTTTGGTTGTGAAATGTAACTATTTCTTTGCCCTATGGCCCTTGCCACACACTTCGCTTTGATCTAATAACAAAAGATCACTGGTTATAGGGTATGTTTTCTTTGTATTACTGTCTTAATTAGGTTGATTCACAGTAATATACTTGCCAGGTTTATGACTGATTTACTTATTCATCATTTTACCAATATAATTTGCTTGTATGATTAATAGAATTTATTCTAACCTGTATTCTGCTCCCCTGATATTGACATTCACTCATTTATTCTTTATTTATTCACTGGGTACTAACAGAGGGTGTGTTGTCCATGCTTAGAGACTGTGGTGTATTAAGTACAGAAAATATAACATCACAATTAAGATCTGGGGCTCTGGTATCCATCCACTGCCTAGTGCCATTCCTCATTTTCCCATAAAGATAATAAACATACGGATCTCATGGAGTTATGAAAATGAAATAGAAACACATACCATTATTAACACAAAAATGTTCATATACTAAATGGTCAAAAATGTTATTGTAATAGTCGACCTCTTTACTTTCCTTATTGTTATTCAGGGGTGATGTTTAAGGCTCAAAAATATGGAAGAATCCCAGTCTGTCCTTGTTCTCAGTGTTGTCTTGTCTTTTCTGGCCAATCATCCTGCAAAGGAAATGAAGAGGCAGGACTGGGATTGTGGTTAGTGGGAATGTGTAGCTTCTTGCTAAAACAACCATTTTGACAGTTGCTGCAGTATGGTGAAATTTCCTGTTCTTTGTGCCACTGTTTTTCCTCCATAAATAAAAACTATGAATAAGCTGAACAGGAGCAAGCAAATAAGAAATTCGATTCTGAATATGCCTGCTCTTCTCTTATAAAAGAACAGAGCCCTTTCTGGAACAACAACCCAAGTTGAAGATAATTGATTTTTCCTTGCTCCCTCAGTCTCATTCCCGACTTTTTATTAAAAAAGAATTTATACCCAGCAATTCCACTAGTAGGTATATACCCAAGAGAAAGGGGAACGTATGTCCACACGAAACTTAAACAAGAGTATTCATAGCAGTATTATTCATAAAAGCCAAAAAGTGGAAACAATCTAAGTGCCCATCAATTGATGGATGAATAAATAAAATACGTCATAGTGATATAATGGAACAGTGGACTACAAAAGAGGTGAGGCACCAATACATGCATGGACATGGACATGGACAAATGTAGAAATCATTATGCTAAGTGAAAGAAGCCAGTCACAAAAAGGCTCACATATGGTGTGATTTCATTATATAAAATGTCTACAGTAGGCCAATTCATAGAGACAGAATGAAGATTGTTGATTGCCCAGGACTGAGGAGGTTGGGGAGCAAAGGGGAATAACTGCTAATGCTTGTGGAGTTTCTTTTCAGAGAAATGAAAATGGCCCAAAATTAATCATGGTGGTGATTGCACAACTCTGTAAACATATTAAACATATTAAAAGCCATTGAATTGTGTATTTAAAAAAAATTTTTTTACTTGAGAGTAATATTTATTGAGAGACAGAGAGAGAGCATGCGAGCAGAGAGAGGGGCAGAGAGAGAGAGGGAGAGAAAGAGGGAGAGAAAGAATCCCAAGCAGACTCCATGCTGAGCACAGAGCCCTATGAGGAGCTTGATCCCAGGACCCAGCGATCATAACCTGAGCTGAAATCAAGAGCTGGAAGCTTGACCAACTGAGCCACCCAGGCTCCCCTCATTCCATACTTTTTAAAGTGATTTCATTGTAACAAGAATAAAATTGGTGATGAAAAATAACACCACCCTTATTAATTGGGAGCACTTGGATTTAGTAGAAATTCTTTCAAAGAATCCAAAGCACTTAGAGAACTAGCTTCTGTCTGAAACCTTTAGATAATATGTGGCAGGAAGTCAGTTAATGGGGTGGGTACACATTTAGGGAACTCTTTGGTGCACTAAGGTTACCTTCACTTCATCTCTACCTGTTCTTGCCTTTACCCCTTACAGTGTGAGCCATCTAAGCCACCTGTATTCATGCAATTATTCTTTGGACCTTCCCAGGCACCTCACAGTTCGACCTCCCTGCTTCCTCGGTCACTACTAACCATCTCACTCCTTGAAAGGATATCCCTGGTATTCACAGCTTTGTTTCTGAGCCTGGCTCTCAGGACTCTCTAAACCAGAGTATTTAGGGATGTAATCTTATTAAAATTTAATGGTACTTCTGACAAGGATACTGCTAATACACTATTCACATGTTTAGATGTTGTAAAGTTGAGAAAGTGACCTAAAGTGATGGATTACACAATGAGGACAATAAGAAAACAACAGATTGGAGCAATGAACCAGTTGCAAAATCTTCATCTTCGGTGCCTCCAAAACAACGTCCAGACTGAGAACGGAGAAAGAGAGAAGTGGGTGGAGGGCGACGTAAGATGGTTGCAGGTTTATTAAGGAAAATTATATTAAGTGAAGTTGGGGGTATATTAAGAGAAGTTTGGGATATGGATGGAACAAGAGACTCTAACTCTTTTCTTTGATGATTGAGAAAATGATTGATTTAACAGTCATGAAACATCTGGGGAAGTGTGTGTTTGCCACACACTATGTGCTCAGTATCAGACAGTTTTCTTCTTTTCCCCGTTGGTTGGACTAGAGCTAGAGCTTTGTGGACTCTTCTGGGGTGCGTGCGTACTTTAGGGTGGACATTGACATGAAAAGCTCTCAGAGGGATGTGGGAGGAGTTGAAAATCTATATGATGTGATGTGTGGAGGCACCAAATGTGTGAGGGCTGTCAAAGGATGGTCTTATTTAGACTGCTGTTCATCTTGAAAGGGTCAGCTTATAGCTGTGCTATCACTGAGCTGTAATATTAGGGTTAAAATGAGTGTCTTTGGGGCTGTCTTCTATAGCCAGCATGTCCTGGTCTTTTCAGTAAGTGTAGATCTCAAGTTCCATAAAAAGTGGAGGTTATAACTATCTCTTGCACCCCTGGACCCCACATTTAACACAGCACTTGGCACATAGTAAGCACTCAAAGAATGATGTATTGAGATGAAGACAATTTCTCTCCATAAATTATGTGTTCCCCATGGTTAAGCCCTGGCCTATCTCTCACTGTTTTCTCCCTCTGATGTATTTCTTTAATATGTATTTATTAATGGATAAAAAAGATGTGTTATACACACACACACACACACACACACACACACACACACAATGAAATATTATACAGCCATCAAAAACCAAAATCTTGCCATTTGCAATGACATGGATGGAACCAGAAGGTATTATGCTAAGTGAAATAAGGCAATCAGAGAAAAACAATTATCATATGATCTCACTGATATGAGGAATTTGAGAAACAAGAGAGAGGATCACAGGGGAAGGGAAGGAAAAATAAAACAAGATGAAACCAGAGAAAGAGAGACAAACCACAAGAGACTCTTAATCTCAGGAAACAAACTGAGGGTTGGTTGCTGGAGGGGAGTGGGGTGGGAAGGATGGGGTGGCTCAGTGGTGGACATTGGGGAGGGTATGTGCTAGAGGAGTGCTGTGAATTGTGTAAGACTGATGAATCACAGAACTGTACCCCTATAACAAATAATACATTATATGTTAATAAATTAAATAAATAAATAAATAATTTTTAAAAAGATGTATTTATTTATTTGAGAGGGAGAGAGAGGGAAAGCAGGGGGAGGGGCAAAGGGGGAGAGAGAGAGAGAGAGAGGGAGAGTCTCAAGCAGTCTCCCCACTGAGGGCAGAGCCCAATGTGGGGCTCCATTCCAGTTCCTTGAGATCATGACCTGAGCTAAACTCAAGAGTCAGACACTTAAGCCACCCAGGCAACCCTTCCTCTGATATTTCATTCATTCATGGTCTTAACCTTCACTTCTCTATGGGGAAGGTACCTAAAGGCTTGGCACTTCTTGCCAGACCCATATTTCTACTTCCTTGCTGGATATTTCCAATTGGAAATCTCATTGTCTCTTCAATCACTAAATTACTAAGTTCAAGCTCCTCATCTTACCCTCTAGGCAAACCTTCCCTCTGATTTCCCTGTTTTAGTGCTGACTCAACCATTTATTCAATCACCCAACTTCTCAATAATAATGCATAAGTACTTGAAACTGTGAATGAGAGATACATAGTATAGCTTGTTATTAGCTAAAATGGGGCCCATCAAAGCTAGTCAGTGAGACTTATGTAGACCCAAGGCATATGCCTAGTGCATAAGCCAACTGTTGGAGGAGATGATGGAGAAGACATGACCGCCAGTTGACCTGTGAGCTGGATGCCACCAATTGAGGCTCCACACCCTATCTCCAGTCTATGGAATATGCATTTTGCTTGCCTTTTCCATTTCCAGAAACCACCCCCAAGGACATAATCTTGAGAGAGTGATGTATCGTTGAGACCAATCTAGGTGCTATACATGACTGAACCCAGTTAAGGCCTCTGTGCAAACTTTTAACATTTGGCAGCCTGGTGCAGAGATCTACTCATCTTGCATCCCCCCAAGACAAGCCTCATAGGTAAGTCCCTTGCTTATTAAACCTGCCACCTACCAACCTGGAGTGGTCAGCCTCTTTCTCTGGTCTTTCCCAGCCTTCCCCACATTGAACGTGGCTTCAGATTTCAGTTAGGAATCTCCTAAGGAGGTTGTGAACCAACACCATCATAGGCAAAGGAGAAGCTAATTTTGGTCAAATGTGAATTTCTATGTCAACTTAATGAATAAATTCATGATTATCACCTTCTCCTCATTAATAATAAAGAAATGAGATAATAGAGATAATAGAGAAATGAAATAATAAAGAAATGTAAGCTAGTTCCATCAGTGAACTGGAGGCCTAGGAGAGCTAATGGTCCAGCTACAGCCTGAATCCAAATGCCTGAGGACCAGGAAAGCCAATGGCAGAAGTTAGGGCAGAGACAGATGTTATGGCTTAAAGACAGGCAGGACGAATTCCCTTCTACTTATGGGAAACCAGTCTTTTGTTCCATTCAGGCCTTCAATAGATTGGATAAGGCTCACTCACACTGAGTAGAGCAATCTGTTTTACTTAGTCTACAAATTCAAATGTTAATCTCCACCAGTAACACCCTCACTGACACACCCAGAATAACTTTTGACCAAATACCTGGGCACCCTGTGACCCAGTCACATCACACCTTCTGTGAGCGGCATTTAACCCCTGCTCATATTTAGGCAATGAAGAGTTCTTCCTCAGGATACCCGTTCCACTGTAGAGTAGCACCCTATTTAGAAGGATATTTAACTTTTCTCTCATGTCTACACTAGGGAAATGACCTCACCTCAGTAGCTTCATTGGTCCAATGAGGCAGTTGGACTAGATAATACGGAGGTTCTGTCCTTGCCTACCCATCCAGGAATCCTCTCCTGCCCTGCTCCCCCTTCCACATGGCAACCCTCCAAATCCCCACAGGCAGCACTCAGATCTCCCCTTAGTCCTTTTACCAGCTTTTCTACAGCTCCTTGGCACGTCTGAGAGTTTTGTAAAGCATTCCCTTCACAGCACCATCGTAAAATATCTACCTAAGCTGACTTGAGGGAGGGGCAGCTCACCAGGCTCCAGGGGAGGGCAGCGGCTGCTCCCTGCCTTGTGACATCTCCTACCACTTCCTGCATCCCAGGAGGCAGGGCAAGGGAGTCCCCAGCAGGGCGGCTCCCACTTCACTTCAGAAAGAACGCACAGCCATTCAAAGAAAAAAAGACACACTGGTGGCTTCGAAGAGGAGAAAATAAGTATCTTGTTACAAAACAGACAATCAGGGACGCCTGGGTGGCTCAGTGGGTTAAAGCCTCTGCCTTCGGCTCAGGTCATGATCTCAGGGTCCTGGGATCGAGCTCCACATCCGGCTCTCTGCTCAGCAGGGAGCCTGCTTCCCCTCTGTCTCTGCCTGCTGCTCTGCCTACTTGTGATCTCTCCCTCTGCGTCAAATAAATAAATAAAATCTTTAAAAAAAACAAAAACAAAAACAGACAATCAGGTCTGGGATGAATTGCTGAGCCCAGAACAAAGAAGCCAGAGAGAAGCACCAACACTCTCCTTGGAGAGGAATCTCTGGCAGCCTTACCAACCTCTCCCTGTAGTGTGAGTTCTTGGGGTACTAAAGACTTGCCCTTGACTGCTTGTGCTCTTCTGCCCGCCTTTCTAAATAAGGATGTGAAATAACTCTCCACCCTAGAACCATGATCTCTGAAGATGCCAGTAAGAGATTAGCTTTAATTTTGGTCATCACCAACCTCTGGATTAGTATGCTGTTACCTGGACAGCCCCTTTGGCAGAATGACTTAGAGGATATTTGACTTAGAGAACTAAAGAGGATATTTCCCTTATAAAATTCTCAAATACACAGCCTATAATTACATTTCATTGTTCGGTTCTTAAAGATTTTTTTTTTTTTTCAGTTTTCTGAGGTATCTTTTGAAAGATAACCCTTAAAGGGATCAGACTGTAAGCCACTGTCAGTGACTCCTTAATTATCAATGAGTGTCTTTCCTAGGGGTTAGCTGGCTCTCAGCTCCGTGGTACTACGCTTGCGTTGGGCTGCAGAAGACAATTATCTGTTCTTGGTGTGTGTTGTTTCCCTGAGACAGCATTTCCTGATTTTCCAATCACTTAAGGGCAGTTAGAACACCCAAAGGGCAGTTGTTTGCAAAACTGTTCAGTGCGTATACACGGACCCATATTTGCAAAACTGTTCAGTGCGTATACACGGACCCATATTGGACGCTCTGTAGAAGCTAGGGACCATGTGTCTCCTCTGAGTCTTCAACACCAAGAATTTGCTAATACACATTTATTAAATTAATCAGAATCAATATATGAACCTGGATTTCTCTCTTCCTAAATTAGCCAGGGGCACAATTCACCATGACCTGTGTTCCTTTCAGTAATTCATTTAATATTTACTTGCTTGCAACACGCCAGGTACTGGACTTGGAGAATTTAAGGAGTGAAAACGAGTAAGAGGTAATCATGACACTGAGAGAGGAAAGCTGTGTTAGGGGAGGTGTGGGCAAGGCTAACTCCTAGCCCCTTGGCAAAAAGCTAGTCTGGTTGTTTACAGGTAAGGTTTATGCTGATTGGTCAGCAGAAGAGAGTGTAATCTGGCTAAGTGGGGAGGGGCAGCTGCTAAGATCTGGAAGAGTCATTAGCACCTGTAGGCCAACAGGGGTTATGAACCCAGACTTTTTAGCATTTGATTTAAAGCTATGCAACCCTGCCACTAGCATCTTTTGGCTGACTGTCTGATACCTTACACATTGGCCCCAACTCCTTGCCTTCTTGTTCCTGCTACTGCTGGTCTCCTTTCCAGGCTCTTCAAGCTTGTCCCCCCATCCCCAATCTGTCCAAACTCCTCCTGCCCAGCAGCCATCCATAGCCAGTCATATCTGGTATAGCATCCTTTGTCCTCAGAGCATATTTCAGAAGCCTGGAACCTCTTGGCAAATTTATACTCCAGTTGGAGGGAGGTACAGAAAAAGGTCCCAGGGCGGGGGTTACAGTTTGAATTGTAGCCCCATCTGTCAGAGCTGTGCAAATTTGGGAAAACCGTATATCTTTGTCTATACAATGAGGATAATAATGCCTGTCTTGAAAAGGATTGAATGAGATGATGGTGTAAGTTTGTACGCAGTGAAAATCTGTCTGAAACGTAAGGGTCTCGCCTCAGCCTTTAGGAGGACAGTGTGGCCTGAAGCTCCACACCAGTGCAAGGTCCTATTTCAGTTCTGATCGTCATCAAATGACTGAAAGTTGTTGAAACCAGCAAACTCTGATTGCCTATTGGCTATTTCCCCAGGGATGATCCACAGCTACTCTGAATCATCCTGGCTTACTTCTACTTATCGCCTAGGACTTAACAGGAGCACTAACTTCTCTTGCAAGCACTTCCTGGTATTTCCCTCTCCCTCTGCCTAATTCAAGACTGAATCCCATGCTTCTCCTGGGCATGCTGATGGCTCCCAGAGTATGCCTCTATTAAAGCACGCATGTAGCACTGATTTTCTGAGCTCTTCCCCTCTATGAATCCCATGATGGTGGAGGCCACATCTTTCACTTCTAGATCTTCATTACACAGCAGGTCCTCAATAAATATTTCTGGAACAAATGAATGAATGGAAGGAATTCTGGACTCATCTCTAATGTGTACGTTTCCTGCTTTCTTTGAAGAGACTGTCAATATAAAATGACCCAGGGATTCCATTCCCCAAAGCAGGACTGCGTATCTTCATAGTACATGCTGCCCGGTGATGGCTCCTGTACGATGAGATGCAGGGAAGGAAGCCCAAGCATGGTGGTTTCCCTTACACACTCCTTTATTACAATATTCCTCTATTGCACACTTGGATTCTGTGGAGAAGCAGACAACCATGGTATAAACAAAACTCATAAAAAATCGGTGCTATATCACCTTAAAGGATTCACTTTGGAATGGTTGGAAAGTAGAGACTTCACAGGATGTGTATCTAATGTAATATTTGAATGCCTGGACTTTGGAGTCCAACAGACATGAATTCAAACCTTAGCTGTTTCTCATCAACTACATAATCTTAGGCTACTTTCTTAAACTTGCTGGGCCTCATTTTCCTCAGCTTTATAGGCTTCGTATGCCTCACACATTTGTGCTGAGGGTTAAAAGAGATAATGCATGTCAGCAATTAGGACAGTCTCCGGCACCTGGGAAGTGCCCAGTATCTGCCACTTCTTGCTTTGGTGTCATTGTTTTCATTATCAGGAAGTCACCCCTTTCATCCTCCTGTCAGCTGTCCCTGAACATCTCTCCAGTTCCATGGATGTCAAGGGCATCATACTCCATAAGACTTTCAGTGTCTCTGATAGCATTTGTAGATTTGTGTCTGTTTGTGGATAGTTATTTATTTTAAAAAAATCAAAATTCTTTACCCCTCACCAAACCAATAATGTCTCTACAAGTATTCAATCACATCTCAGTTTCTTATGAACAAAACAATTCCAAACATTTACTCTTTTCTTCTCTTCAGTGTCCAGCCACCTAGCTGGTGCCTCTTGCCCTCCATAGCGACATATGGTAGAACCATATTCTACCATCTAGGTAATTTCTATGCATATCTTTTGCCTTTCTGATCAGGCCTGTTTCCATGGAAACAGAAAAATTTACTCCCTTTTCCTGACTTCCTACTATTGCAGGGCATATGGGTCAGGGGAAGGAATTCCTATTTCATTTTTTCTTGATGTGATTAGATAGCCAGGCTATGGTGCATTACCAAATTTAAGTGGCTCCACTGTATCTGTTTCCAAAACAAACCTATTCACAGATGTGGCCCACATCTTGGTCTCTCAACATCAGCCATAAAACCAACTATATACCTTTCAGGTGCTCAGAAATGTACAGGTGAGTTAATGAGTGAGTGAATAAACAATTAAGAAAGCCAGTTATGTCAGTTGTACTAACCATGAATTGCACTGGTGCTGGACGTCAGGGGGAAAACCCTTAAGGTTCTCTGGAAAACACTTTTTCATTCTGTGTCATACCACGGAGAAGGAGAAGAGGAAGAGAAAGAAAAACCAAGATAATTAAACAGTTTATACAATTCCAGTTAGATGTGTGTTTTACCTACAGCTTTTGAGGTATCTTCATGCTAATTTTTAACACTCTATTTTTATTAGACAACTATACAGTGTTTGTAGCAATGTGGCTACAAATTGAATAGGACAAAGTTCCTGCCCTAGTTCACAGTAATCCTGAAAAATATAAACGGCCTATATTTGGATTATGGTCCATGTAATGATGAGCAGACTGAAACTTGCTCAGCCAGAAAGATTACTTGTCCACGGGCACATAGCTGGTCAGTACAGGAATGGGACTAGAATCCAACGTTGCATTCCCTACCTATACCAAGCTACCTCCTTTATGCCTCGGTTAAGTCAAGCAATGTTCAAGCTACTTGTGAACTGTAATAAATGTCACAAAATATGTATACAGGGCAAGAAGACTTTGTGTATACTTAATAACTCAAATACTGTGAACTTTGTTTTTCTAATATAGTTTACTGGCCAAAATCTGAAAAGGGAGCATTAGATGACATTTATAATCCATATCTACACAACCAAGAACTAACAGCATTCATCCCAGAATGCAATAAGCATTACACCAAGCTTCTTGTACATGATTACTAGCTATTTGGCTATCACATAATTAAGCAAACCAATTTCAATACTAATATTTAGATTTGAACTATGAACCCTACTCAAATTAAAAAGCAACACTTTGCTGAATCCTGAACCGATAGCAAATACTGATTACTACACCAGAATCAGAAGCTAAATTCCACCAAACCACCAGTGAGTCATTTCAAATAGGAGTTAAATTGGAAAATACTGGACTTGAAAATCAAAATAGTGCTCAGAACTAAATGTCAATCTTTCCAACATTATACTCAGATACAGTCCCTATAATTGATGAAGCAGTCAACAGAAGGAGGAAGGACGGGAGCCTGTTCACGTGCCAGTAAGTACTGGCCAACGCTGCAGCCAAGTTCGCCAAAGCCAACAAACGTGACCTTGTTATTTGGAAACGAATATGGAGTGAAAAAAAATTTAAATAAAAAGCAAGACACTCATCGTTCAATGGGAGCCATTTTGTAAAGAACAGCTGCGAAAGCAAATTTCACGTCTCCCTCTGTTGCAATCCCAAGTAACTGAGAGTACTGCTCTGCCACTTCTATTTTTGTAATGTCACACGCCCACAGAGAGTTCACAGGCACGCTAGCTGCAGGAAAGATTGGTTCTCCCTTTTGTACCACCACCCTTGAGAGGCAGGCAGGGAATTTGCTGCTAAGGAAAGCTAATAAACGTAGTAACCAGAAAAAGGAACCAGAGGCAATCAATAGATCAATCAGTCAGGTTACTGAATTCATTTCACTTGTGTCAGAGCTGAACTGTTTGTTGAGGACGTGGTGGGGAGAGTTAGGAACTGGAACAGAAAATAAGTGGAATTTGAGATGGAGGTAGAACTGATGGGATTCAGGGAGTGACCTGCTGCATTAGTTGGCAAAATCCTTCTGGTTGTTTCCTTTCTTTCACTTCCAACAGACTTGCTACCAATCCACTGAAACTGCTTTTTCCAGGATCCCAACTTGAAAAGTGGAATTTCCCAATTAGAAGTGTTTGAGACTACAGTATGTGTATATGTTTGATTCTTCACTCAGGTGTACAGCGTGGTCCCTCTGTACTTGTGTCCAGCCCAGTTCTAAGCAGTGAAAACATGACTGAGCATTAAATTAGACACAATCGCTGCTCTTGTAGGCTTTATATTACAGTAAGCCAATAGAATCTAAAGCATGTCACAATTTGGGTCTAAGCTCAGAACTGCAACACTGTCACTTCTGATGCATTCCACAAGGTGAAACGACTTGCAAGATCAACCCAGATTCAAAGAGTGGAGAAATAGTTACAAAATCATGTTGCAAAGGAGATACAGAGAAGAAGAAATTGCAGCCTTTTTTGCCAAGAATCTACCAGAGTCGGATCCCTTCCCCGCCCCCACCAGAAGCAGATCTTGAGATGAGGAATTGATTGCAAGTAGTTGCTTCAAGAGGTGATTCTAAGGAAAAGAGTAGGGAAGTAGGATAGGGTAAGGAGGAAAATCTATTCAGCGTTTGTTCCTAAGAAGGTTCTCACTGCAGAAAACTGAGTTCAGTCCCACTGGAAGCCTCTGGGACTCTGTACAGAACCTATGTCAGAGTCACCCCATCAGAGGCGAGGGAAGATAGGGCATGTATGCACCAGTTCCCATATCATTGGTTGAGGGCTCCTGCTGGAGACATTGACACCCTGGGACTTCTAGCCTTCCTCTAGCTAACCAAGTTTGCTTCTTTTTTTTTTCTTTCTTTTTTTTCCTTTTCTTTTCTCTTTTTTAAAAGCTTGCTTCTTTGAGAGAGAATCACAGGTGATTACACTAAAGGACCTGAATAATGAGTGCCATGAGACAGGAGTCAAGCACCAACAGGGAAGTGTGAATGGAGAAATGGCCACAGGATTTGGCCATCTGATGGCTGGTGGGGATCTGGACAAGAACAGTTTCATTGGGGTGGTGGGAATAGATGCTTGTTTGAGTTGGGATCAAGAGAGAAGAGGTGTAGAAATAAAGGGTGAGAATCTATTTAGCAGACTTCCACAGTGAAAATAGTACTCCACAAACTGGAGGGGGCAGTAAGACCAAGGGAGGGTTTATTTTTTTATTGAGGCATATATTGTAGGCCAATTGTATGTATATGGAATGATTCAGTAGAGAAAAAAAAATGTGACAATACTTGATAGAGAATGGGCATCTGTGAGATTCTGCTTGCTTTCTTGGGATCCCACCTCTGACAATGTTAAAGAGCCCAGACTAGTCCGGGAGTACATAAGGAGGGGGTCAGACCAGAGCATTGATGGAAGGGAGGTCTCCTTGAAGAAAGATGCTGCAACATGACAGTAAGAATCAGTAACTGTTATTCTAATCCTTACCCAAAGGACTGATGCTGTTTAGCAGGATAAATATAAAATAGGGAAAGGGGACTGTCCAGATCTTCTGACAACTTCAGATTAAGATCCAATCTGACGTGGGTGCCATGAAACCACAAACACTACTATGATACCTTGTTAGATTTGGGATTCATGGGTGCCAGGTTATTAATGGAGTCCAGCTTAAAGTCCATCTCACAGTGAGTTCAGTGGACCCATCTGTGGTCATTTCCTTGGTTCTTAATTGCATAATAGGATTGGCTATACATAGCACCTGGCAGAACTTTATATTCATTTCCTGACCCATGGAGTAAGAGTCATAATAATAACCAAGACCAAACTGAAGAAGCTTAAACTGCATCTTTTTCTTCCACCAAGATAATAAGTCAGAAGTGAGATTGCATCCCAAAGAGAATGTCTGATATTAGTGCCACCCTCAAAGATGTAAAAGAACAGAAGCGATGGTTCTCATCATATCCCCATTTAATTTAACCATATGGCCCTTGCAAAAACCAGATGGATCATATTGCTGATGAGGTGTTATCATAAACTTAACCAAGTGATAGCCCCAATTACAATTGTTCTGGATGTGATATTTCTACTAGGTTTAGAACTAGATCAACATAGCCTCTGTACTTTGTATGTAGTTACTGACTTAGCAAATTCATTCTTTTCTATGTCTATCAAAAAAAAGGGATCAAAGGCAGTTTCCAATAACACGTAACTTCATGCATTTCCCATCTTTATTTCTTCTGAGTTCTATTACAATATAGTCCAACTATTTTTTGATGATCTGGACATTTCACAGAAAATTGTGCTGGTCTACTATACTGTTAGCATCATGTTAGTCAGACCTGGGTAGCAGGAAATGGCAAATGTTCTCTGTGCTCTTGTAAGATGTGTGCATTCTGGGGGTGCCTGGGTGGCTCAGTGAGTTAAAGCTTCTGCATTTGGCTCAGGTCATGATCTCAGGGTCCTGGGATCGTGCCCCACATCGGACTCTCTGCTCGGCAGGGAGCCTGCTTCCTCCCTCTCTCTCTGCCTGCCTCTCTGCCTACTTGTGATCTCTGTCTGCCAAGTTAATAAATAAAATCTTAAAAAAAAAAAAAGATGTGTGCATTCTGGAAGTTGCGGTGGGGGGTGGGCAACCCACAGAGATTTAGTAAAGTTTCTAGGAGCTGTAAGGTCTGGAGCATGCCAGGACATTCCTTTAAGGTAAAGGACAAGCTATTGCAGTTTGCATTTCCTACCACTAAGGAAAAGGAATAGTGTTTGGTAAACATCTTTGAAATGTGCAGATAATCATATCACAGGCTTAAAAATCCTACTCTATCCTATTTATTGGGTGACTCAGACAGCTGCAGGTTTTGGGTGGATCCAGAACAAAAAATAGATCTGCGGCAGGTTCAGGCTGCAGTATGAGCATCTCTACTAATTGGTTCATATGATCCATGGACCTAATAGAGATAGAAATACCCATAGCAGAAGAGGACAGTGTGTGGAATCTCAAGCAAACCTCAGTGGTGGAGGTACAGTGCAGAGCCCAAAGGTTCTAGAGCAAGGTAATGCCATCTGTATTGAAGAACTATTCACTATCCAAAATGCAGCTCTTGGCCTACTGTTGAGGCCAAATAAGGACTGAGTGCCTGACAATGAAGCCACAAGAGATTATCAGATGACTGGAGCTACCCATCATAGGGAGCAGGGATTTACCAGAGTCAACAATTGTAGGATTGCTGAGGCTCTTCAGTAATCTATCATTCAGTGAAAATTGTACATTTGGGTTGGAGCCTAAGCAGGTCTGAAAAGCACAGGCAAGTTACACAAACATGTCTAGACACTATTGCTACATATCTCCATTGCACAAATGCCTTTCCCTCACCTCACAACTATATGAACTAAAACACGGATTACTTAAAAACTATAACCCTACCAAAGAGCTGCCCTGGTATAGAGTGGAGAGGAGAAATACTTTCAGTGGACAGACTCCCAAACACACACGGGGATATCACACTTGTGTAGAAAGGGAAATGGGACTAGGTAAGGCTCCACATAGCTCCTTGGACATTGATTAAGGCCTCGCCAGGACAGAGGTCAAGATGTGTAAGCCTGAAAGGTCGGAGGCAAGGAGTTGTAGAGAAGAATATATTAGAAGGACCTTTGGAAATGCACACAATGAGTCTTGGGGTCAATATCAGCAGCTCAGCCACTCAGTCACCCCCAGGCAGCAAAATAAGGGTGAAAATGGACAAGTGACCGTAGGCTCTATCATTCCTACACTATGTCACATCACTTAGAAACTGCCAGGCTGATAGAATAATGAGTGGTCTCTTGAAGGCACAGCTGAAGCATGAGCCTGGCACAGCTGAGACACTTCATAGGATTGGAATGGAGCATGGTCATTTGGGATACAATATATGCTTTGAGTCATAATATGGCCATTGTAGGATACATTATCCATGATAGCTAGACTACATGAGCCTGGGAGCCAACAGTTAAGAAGAAATGAGCTCTCATATAATCACTCCCAAGTAGCCCACTTGGGGAAATGCTGGCTTCCTACCCCTATACTTTCAGATTCATTTTGATTAGAGGTTCTGGATTCCATGGAAGGGAACCCAGAGTTTATAGCAAGACTTCCATTAAGCCCTTTAAATACAAAGCTATCATTTTGGGATCCTACTGTCAGTGTACAAGTAGGAAAAAAAGGAATTATATTGGTGGACATAACCAACCTTGATTGTCATCAAGACCTCTAGTTGCTGCTAGATAAAGAGGGTGGGGAGGGGTATATCAAGAATTCAGGGATGACTTTTTTGTGTTTCTGTGCCTAGTGATAACCATAAATGGACAGTTGTAGCAACCATGGTATGACTAAGGCACAATAAACAGTGGTTTATAGCAGCAATGGCCACAGTCGCCAAACTGTGGAAAGAACCAAGATGCCCTTCAATGGATGAATGGATAAGGAAGATGTGGTCCATATACACTATGGAGTATTATGCCTCCATCAGAAAGGATGAATACCCAACTTTTGTAGCAACATGGACTGGAAGAGATTATGCTGAGTGAAGTAAGTCAAGTAAGTCAAGCAGAGAGAGTCAATTATCATATTGTTTCACTTATTTGTGGAGCATAACAAATAACATGGAGGACAAGGGGAGATGGAGAGGAGAAGGGAGTTGAGGGAAATTGGAAGGGGAGGTGAACCATGAGAGACTATGGACTCTGAAAAACAACCTGAGGGTTTTGAAGGGGTGGGTGGTGGGAGGTTGGGGGAACCAGGTGGGGGGTATTAGGGAGGGCACGGATTGCATGGAGCACTGGGTGTGGTGCAAAAACAATGAATACTGTTACGCTGTAAAGAAATTTAAAAAAATAAATAAATAAACAGTGGTTCAAACCTCTTGAGGGTAAATGTCAAGATTACCCATTGCATAAGCAAACTAAGCTAGCAAAAGTATTGAATGAGGGCGAAGGAAATCTAAAGTGTATTGTGGAAGAGGGAAATGAATATCTATTATGTCTCTTGGGAGAGACAGTGACTTGTCCTACTCATCCTCCTGTTGAAATTTGCTTTATTTTAAAGGAAATACACCTTGATGTATTAGTTCTACCTTGAAGATTGAGTTACCAGAATAAACGGAATAAAGGGCCAGAAGCTGATCATAGCAGTGCAAGTGTTGATGCTTCCTCCAAGGACTTCTATGACATTCACTGTTCCCTTACACACAGGTGGTTTTGTACCGAAGCACCTGTGACCCTCTTCCTGAGCCCTCATACTCTATTCAAAGAATGTTGTCTGGTCTATGTTCAGGACTGGCCTGAAGGACTAAAAAGTTAATTTCCTCAAAAGGAGACCTCAGCTAATGTCAGGTGTGTTGGTTAAATAAATGACCAATTCAGCCCACATTCAGATTGGACACACTGAAGTAGATTAAATATAGTTTTCTGGAGGCCCATCAGTGGAGTCAAGCCCAAGGTGCCCACAGGCTAGCTTGCTCATTAATGTCACCCATATTGGCTTTCTTCCCTTCCTCAGTCCCAGTGTTTCCTTCTATTGTTACAAAATCCTAACATCTCAAGGATTGGGTGTCTTGAGCAGACCAGGACAAACCTTGTTTCCTTGGTAATTTTTTTAAAAAGTGCTATTATAATTTTAAAATATTATTCCCCCAAAGAGGCTTATAATTAAGAAAATGATATTAAGGTTTTTGTTTTTAAAGTTAAATAATGACTTCTCCATGGAAAATAATCAAAGGATGATCAGTTGTAAATTACTGTAGTAGCCTGGGCAGGAGATGATGGTGGCCTGGTCCCGGGTTTTAGCAGTAGAGATACATTTGCTTATCAGTTTCAGAAATGGGTCTGGACTCTGGGACTTCTTTTTTTTTTTTTTTTTAAAGATTTTATTTATTTATTTGACAGACAGAGATCACAAGTAGGCAGAGAAGCAGGCAGAGAGAGAGGGGGAAGCAGGCTCCCCGCTGAGCAGAGAGCCCGATGTGGGGCTCGATCCCAGGACCCTGAGATCATGATCTGAGCCGAAGGCAGAGGCTTAACCCACTGAGCCACCCAGGCGCCCCTGGACTCTGGGACTTCTAAACAGAAGCCTGAAACATGACTCTCATAAGATTGTCTCAGTGCTACAAGCTTAGGCTAAGGGAATTGTTTAAAATTGATTTGCCCAATCAGGGATGGATTTTAGAACACAGACCTCTTTAGAACTGTGTTCCAACTAGTTGGGTTAACATTTTAAGTACAGTAATAAAAACACAAAATTATACAAAGCCCATGTTATCCAAAGTGTTTCTCAGGTCTTTGAAATGTCATTGCCATCACTACTATGATGGCGAGATAGAACATAATGGTTCAGGGAGGTGGAGACCTCTGCATGTTCCTGAGGGCCCTGTTTCTGCAGGCCTCACCTGGTTCTGCCCACATGGGCCCCCAGCCACCTGGAGTAACATGCTTTGGGGCAGCAGTTCTCAACCCTGGCTGTCCAATGAAAATCACCCAGGGAGTTTTTATGTATTATTGAGTGCCCTAAAGAGTTTTAGTTTATGTGAAGTTTATCTGTAAATGCTTACTGTATTAGAAGTTGAAACAAAGAAATGTGTTAATATGTGTTTTAATTTATTTAAAAATAATAAATGCATTATGTGTTACCATTAAAAAAAAAAAAGTAAAGAAAGTGGAGACTGGCTACCTGGATTCAAGTCTAAAATCCTACCCTTAAACAGACCACTTAAATTCTCTGTGCCTGAATTCCCTCATTCATAGACGGGAGATAATAGGATCTACCTCATAGGTTTATTGAAGATTAAGGGAAATTATCAATAACAACAATGAACAAATCAATATAATAAGATATCCTACAGATACTAACAAAGGAATATTATCAACTTTATGTCGATATATTTAAAAATTTAGATGAAGTAGACAAAGTCCTCAAAAAAAAACTCTCATCAAAACTGATTCAAGAAGAAAAAGGAATAAATAGTACTATAACCATTAATAAACTCGAGTCAACCAAACTCTCCCCAGAAAGAAAGCTCAAGGCTATTTAGTTTCACCAGATGGTTCTACAAAATATTCAAGAAAAAGAATTTACAGTTTTCCCAGACCCTTTAGAGAAAGAACATATTCCCCAATTCAGTTTATGATTTGAACAAAACTTTAATACTGAAATTCAATAAAGATAGTAAAATAAGAGAAAAAAATCACAAGTTGATCTATAAACTTAATGCAAATAGTGTAAACAAAATATTAGCAAATATAACCAAACAATTTTTTTAAAAAAAGAAGGATAAATCATGGCCAACTGGATTTACCCCAGGAACTCAAGATTGTTTCAACATAAGAAAATCTATTGTTGTGATTAATCATGTTCACAGATTAAACAAAAAGTCCATATAAAGGATTTTGATAGATGCAGAAAGTGCTTAGTTAGTTTCAATATTCATTCGTAATAAAATACTACAACAGACTGCAAATAGAATAGAATTCCCTTTACTTGCTAAGCAGAAAAAACCTACATCAAATATCTTTTTTTTTTTTCACTTTGCTTGGGTTTATTTTGCCATTCTTTTTTTCTAGTTTCCTAGATTGATGCTTAAATAATTGTTTTTGTGCCTTTCTCTTATCTTACATATTCATCTTGAGAATATAAGTTTTCCTCTAATCATGTCTCTAACTGCATCCCATGAATGTAAGCAGCATTTTCATTATTATTCATTTTAAAATATTTTCAAGCCTCTGTAATGATTTCTTCTTTGATTCATTAGTGATATGGAAATATATGTTTTTACTTCATAATAGAGATTTTTCTAGTCTCCTTTTCTTCAAAGTTGCTTTCTACATCATTGCTAGAATATACTCCCTATGCTTGTAAAGCATGTCAATACCTTGCTTTATGGTCAAATATACATGAACAAATTTTGTAACTGTTCTATGTGGCTTCAAAAAATGTGTATTCTACTTTTTTATATTAGCTACACTACTTTTAAAAGTTTCCTTTGGATACTTATGTATTTTAAATTCCTCTTTTTTTGAACTTATTAAGCATCATTATTTTATGATCTGTGTCTGATAATTGTAGTATCTGAAATCATTGTGGACTCTGTTTTCTTTTCTGCTGACAATCGATCATGGTGTCTTATCTCCTTGTGTACTTGCCTCTCTTGGATCGTATTTGAAAAAAAAAGAAAAGTTGTGCATATAATTTGAGGCCTGGGATGGTTGTGCCTTCCTTTAGACTGAAGTTTTATTCTCTACAGCTGTGTGTGGGGTCCCTGGTGTGAGACCACCTGAATGAAAGTTTAGGTCTTGAGGTTTCCCGGACTATTTAAAGGAAGAGAACACGGGCTATTAGTCAGTGTGAATGCTGGCTTGCTTCTGATCTGCTTTGACCCTACGGCTGAAGATCTTTAGTATCCTAACTTTAAACATGGGTAGGGATATACCAGACTTCTCTCTTTTAGTAGGCTCGGGACTTCGACTTGGGTTCCCCTTGCCCTGGGATTCTGCTTTTCAGTTGCTCTTTCTGGATCAACAAATGCCCTCACAGCAAAGTTTTAAGTTGTTTTTTTTTTTTTTTTTTTTTTTCCTATGTGATCTGGCTTTTTCACTTGTTCTCAGCAGGAGGGTTTGTTCAGATTATCTTACCATTACTGGAAGCAGAAGATACCAATTGAAAAAATGTTTTATGTCCCAAATTTCAGTATTTATCACATCAGTAAGAGTAATAATAACAATAACAATAACAGTGATAATAATAATAATATCAACCCATTCTTTTCTTATAAATATTAAGCAAGATGAAGATGGTAAAAATATGTTGTCATTTTTTTCACTCTACTGGCATTTAAGCTCTTTTAGAAACAGACTCTAAATTGAAATCACTATAAATTCTCTAACAAAACCCACAAATAATATGCTCAAGCTCTCCTTTTCTGTTTACTTTAAGGATTTGTTCTGTTTTAGAATTCGCAAATAGTGAGAAATGTTTTCTTAACAAAAGAACTCAATTTTATTGCCATAAATAAATGAACAAAGTAGAAAGGATTTCTAAGTGATAACTGAAATATACACTTCCTACAAGAAGGGAGTAATTTTTCATTCTGTTTATGAGAGTGGCTTAAACTGCATGATTTAATTTTACCTTTCTTAAAAATAAAAACAAGTCCAGTGGAATCCCAAAGTAGCAGAAATATCCAAAGTTAAAAATCTTTAAATTACTCCAAAAACTAGTGGGTCCATGAAAATAAGTTGAACTCAAAAAACTCTGAAAATGGTTCAGTTTATTCCCAAAACCTTCCTGGGAAAGAAGTGAGAAGTGGATCTGTTTAATTTCAAGTCTAAAAACATACCCCATTTTATTGAGCTTATTACACCATTAGGTTGCAGATTAGGGAGCCAAAACAACAAAATTACAAATCATGCTTTGCATCTAAACCAAAGCAGATGAAATTTCTTAAAATTTATCAGTTATTCCATAAAGAATGCTACTCTGAGACCCTCTAAGACTTTCTTCATACCAGAATATTACAGTGATTTCGTGTCTAAGCAACTGTGACTTCTAAGAAATATATAACATGGTCCCAAGCCCAGCCACTTTCAATTTTATCAAAGCCCTTATTTTTATATGCCTTGAATGCATTTAGGTTGCTGACTTTGGATTCATTCTGATTGTTAATGACACTTTTTTTAGTCTGTTGCTAAAATGTGGTATCATCATTTCTTGTGAACAGAGACCAAGAGACATCATACAAAACTCTCTTTCTAAACCTAGATCAGCTCTAAGAGAATCTTAATTCACCTACACTATCAAAAACAGAACAACAAAACCAAAGTTCTCTATCACTTTGAAGTGGAGAATTATGTTAAAGATAATTTTATTGACAGGATAAAGTGTTTCATCTGTATTCCCAACTCTCTTTACCACTTTCCAAACCTGTTCACAGAACCTCAGCCAGGCATTTTCCACCCCTCTCCTGCAGCAAATCCCAAGCTCTTGACAGCGTTACAGGAGAGACCATGTCTAGCAAGCTTGTATTGCAATGTGAAGGTTTCACATGTAAGCTTTAGGTAAATATATATACAGCAAATAACAGTGGACACTCAAGCAGGCTTGCCTAATGATACTAATCTTTTTGTAGTACTTTTTCTTTTGAAAAGTAAGGCAAAACGCTCATTATGTACAGGCTAGGAAAGGGAGAGGGACACAAAATCAATCAGATATCCCCCCCCGCCCATGTAATCTTTGGTGGTGGTCCTTTGGCCAGTCTAGGAAATCTTCAAAGCAGTAGTTTTGGTCATCTTCTGATTTTCCCTTGGGAGTCTTCCCAGTCAGTGCTGCTTCTACTTCCTACGTTCCCTAACCAGGTATCTGGTATTATTTCCAATGTTACATTTCACTTTACAGAAAGCACTTTCTGCTTCCTCTTAACTGAAAGACTCTTTCTGACTTATAATGTAAATACAAGGAATCCTCACTTTGCACAGTTCTAATATGTATGAATTTCAGTTATCACTGTGTTAAATGTGACTAATTGTATCAAGCCGAAACTTTGCTATTTGTTCTTCAGTCTAAAGATCACCACATAAAAGACGTGCGTCATGATCAGTGACCACCACGGCACCCCCTTTAGAGTCTGCCAGTGACTGGTCCCTGCATCTGTTATCAGGTCATGCACAGACAGCAAAGTGTGTGGTTGTGTGGCCTCCTTGTCTCCCCGGGATAAACCCACATGACATTGTGGGTTTATGAAGAATCAAAAGAGAGACTAAGCCAACAAAGATGAATGTATAACTAATAAAAAAAATGCAGAGACATTGGGAGTGAAACTCAAATTGTAAGTAAGTGGAGTTATAGAAGAAACAGTTGATTGTGGGAAATGTAGGCACTGCCCTACTGGAGAGACTCTAGACATGCAGTCAGATGAGCTTCAGAAAGATGAACTTAACACACAAAAATTAGGAAAGTTGCTCTGATGGAAAGGATAAAGATGTTCTGGCGAATTGACACCACCACCACCAATAACAGAAATTTGCATTTATAGAACTCTCAGATTTTTCATGACATTGAAGATTCAAAAGATAGAATGTTGAAGGTTAATACAAACTTAGGAAGGAATATGGCAACCAGCCAAGGCACAGCAAAGATCCTGGCTCCATGGAGTAGGTTAAGTGGCAAGAAGAGGAAGACAGACACTGTTCAGAGCCCTCTTAATAAGCTTTTTACCAAAAAATCAAATTCTTTAATTTCAATGTTTCTAATGTTTTATTTATTTTTATTATTATGTTCACTTAACATATAGTACATCATTAGTTTTTGTTCAACAATTCATTAGTTGCGTGTAACACCCAGTTTTCTATGGCCCAATCTTGTCTAATATGTTCAATTACAGTGTACTAAATAGATACTAGTTTTGTTTTGTTTTGTTTTTCATTTTCTTGTATATTTATAACCAATAGAAATGGAGTTCTTAATATTTGGGTAAGTGAACATCTTATCCCTTCTATGATGGAAAAGTCAGTTGCATGTTAAAAGCACATGGTTAAGCAATGCTTGGGTGGCTCAGTTGTTTAAGCATCTGACTCTTGATATCAATTCAGTTCATGATCTCAGGGACTTGAAATCAGTCCTGAGTCAGGCTCTGTACTCAGCAGGGAGCCGCTTGAGTACTTCTCAGAGAGAGAGCCCACTCTCTCTCTGCCTTTACCCCAACTCACAAGCTCTCTCTCTCTCTGTTTTTTTCTCTATCAAATAAATAAATAAATCTTAAAAAAAAAACAAAAAAGCCCATGGTTAGTACCATTAAGTAATAGTTTAGGTCACCCTAAAGCAAAGACAACAAAAATTACACCTTCAGGATTGTGCCACCTGAACTAGACTGCAAAAACAACCATCATACTATTTTAATTCAGTTAAGCTGAACGATCTACACTCTTACTGATTTCTTTTCTAACCCTCCAGCTTCATCTCTCTTTCCTTCTCTCTTTTCACTCAGGCTCACTGGTCTTTCTTTAAAGGAATTAATAGTTGGGGCACCTGCATGGCTCAACCAGTTGAGTGCCTGACTTGTGACTTTGGCTCAGGTCATGATCTCGGCGTTGTGGGCTTGGGCCCCAGATGGGGCTCTGCACTCATCAGGGAGTCTGCTTGAGATTCTCTTTCCCTCTCTCTCTCTGTCCCTCTCCCCACCAGTACTCTCAATTTCTCTCAAATAAATAAATAAATCTTTAAAAAAAACTAATAGCAGATGTATGAAAGTATAAGGAGTGTTATAATGAACTCCATGTATACTCACTGCCCAAGTTGAAACAAAAAGCAGAATTACAATATAGTTGAAAGCCCTTAACTTTCCCCTCCGAGACTGCATCTCCTTCTATCATTCCTGGCACACAAACCAAAACCATGATCTCATACTCTATGTTCATTGTTTCCATTAATTTTGTTATTCTTATTCTTTAGCAGTCAACCATTTCCTTGATTCTTGAAACTTTTCTGCTTCCCACCACTTTAATACAAATTTCTTTAACAAAGGTTCTTTTCTTTGCTTAGGTGTTCCCTACCCCAGTCACCACCTGCCTTTTATTTAGGTCTCAACTACTCATCACTTTCTCTGGGAAGCATCCTTTATCGTCTCACTAGGCCAGGTCCTGCATTGCAAGTTCTCAAGGCACTCCACATCTCCCCTCTATGCTGGTATCTCAAGTGTGATTTCACTTTTATTTGTGTGGTTTTTCTATTAATATATGTCTCCACTATGATCCTGATGGCAAGAATCATGTCTGTGTTCACCCAGAACTCTATCCCTGGCACTGAGTTCAGTGGCCAGTACATAGAAGACACTCAATCCTGATTAAATAAATGTGGGTAAGACATTCCTTAATGTTAGTCATTTTGGGAATCTCTTATAAGTATTTGAAAGATCAAATCCCTCTGGCCACAAATTGCAGACCCTCACCCCTCCAAAAAAGTTTTGTAAAACCATATACCAGTAATGACCAATGGAAACCCTGCACACAGATCTCCAAGGTAATGGAATTTATTCCACAGCACTAAAGAAAACTGGCAAAATTCAAGCAGTTTCTAAAGCTAATTTTCTTTCTTCTGAAGCCAAATTTATAGATTAAGAAGTTTGTTTCTGTAAAAAGATGGCACAGGCACCCCCGCATGACCCAGGGTGATGATGATTTCAGCAGAACTTAAAAGAAATGGAAGGGGTGCCTGGTAGAGAAAAGGAAAGTGACCTAGTACACTCATCAGAGGCCTGCAGGATTAGGAAATCTTTTAGGGGGTAGCAAAAATGAGGCCATGTAAAGGATTCTCGCTCAACAGCATGCATTTTTAATGAGACTGCTTTGTTCTTTCTAGACCTTCTCACCCAAGGACCTCAACTCCAGTCTTCTCACAACTTTCTCTCCCTGCCCCTGTCACGTCTACATACATTTGCTCATTAATCAGCACTAACCCTTCTGAAAGAAGCAGCTCCAAAATGTTGTTATCCCAGTTCATGTTAATTACTGGGATAGTCCCACAGAATCCTGAGGGAAGTCAGAGTTCTCTGTCCATGAAAGTGCCTCTGCAGAGGCTAATATTAGGATTTTAAAATACCTCCTTTTGAGATCCATCATTCTTGGCCTGAACAAATCCTGTAAAGAATGTTTCCATGTAGAAGGCAATGCATTTCTTATACAAAATTCTCTTGGGTTCCATTGGCTTAGATTTGGGGCCTTGCAGTTGTAGAGAGAAAAGTTTCTGTAGCATTAAAGTAGGTGTTCTAAATTTCAGGTTTATGAATTAACTGGAATGGGGGGATGGAGGAGGGGGAAGCAGACCTCCATGAAACAGTAGGTGTATTTTTAAGTACACTAGTAGCGTAGTGGCTAGTATATTTTTTTCTATAGCAAGAATGATGGCTTTTATTAGACCCTTAAAGAAGTTCATAGCTTCAAAAAGAACCTTATGATTGGGCTGATGACTTAACTGCTAAGCTAATCCCTAAACTTGATTGGCCAAATTGCCTTAGATATTGCCACATGCTGACAGTGAAACAGCTGTCTCATGACAGAGGGATTATTATATTCTCCATCGTTGCTGTAACAGGTTTCCCGAGATGGCCATAGATGTTTTACACTAAGGAATACAGCATATTATTTACAGAAATGCCAAAGAAAACTGGACCTTAGAATCAATGCAGACAGTGACATTAATTGGACAAGAAGTCTCTGAGATACATTTTGCCAAAGTGGTGCCCTTCCCAGGATGCCCTCTCCATTAGAAGGCAAGGAAATCAGGGCAAATTGGAACCAGTGGGGGTTTGGACCCTGCTCCCACAAGCTCAGGAGGGTCATGAGTCACAAACCTCTTCTCAGCAACGGGCTTCAAGACATCACCTTGGCAACTGACACCGCCCATGGTGGGAGTATCTACACTGTGGAAAACAACAAACATTACGAATCAGGGCCTTTGTTCTCAGAGATCATCATTAAACATCTACGGACACACCACTGACTGTTCCCATTTGTGAAGGTGGGCGGTGACTGGTTGTCTTGGGGCCACACCTGTGCACTCCATGGAGGTCTTGGGAGACCTTGAGTATAGAAAATATAAGGTTCCTTTCCATAAATAATTATAAAACAAAAGCTGTACTAAGTGATTTTAAAAATACATATATACCAAATTTAAAGGCTTTTTAAACATTTGAATGCAAAATTATGAATATGTTTATGAAAATGGAAGTCTGCACCATTATCTAGTATCCCTATGTTGATGGTTCTCTAAGCTCATGCTTCATCTGTGTGTTAAATATCCAGCACAGCTGTGAACGCAGATGGAATTTTATTTTGCTTTCTCAAACAAGAAGCATATTCTTTACTGCGCCAATGACCACAGGCCTGCATTTTTCAAGGTTTCCTAAACAAGGTGGTGTTTTTTGTGTGTTTTTGGTTTTGGTTTTGGTTTTTTGCTACTGTCAGAAGCTCCTGACTGGTTCGGTTGCCAAACAGTAACAAAATGGCTTGGCTAATATTACCTGGATGGGTCTAAATGAGGCACCTTGGCTGAATTCCTGGAGTCAGTCTCCCAAGTCTGGAGGCAGCTATGTGCTAATGTCTCCTCCTGCGATTACAGCTGCCCTAGAAAATGCAGGGAAAAAACCCAGGGAGAATAAACCAGATTTCACTCTGCTCTGACTTCACCAGTTCACCCAGTGCGCTGAGCCACCAGGGCAGCCCAGAGGCTAGCAGATGTCTGGAGGACTGAAATATATGAATCTCCAAATTCACATGGGTTACACTGGTAAACACATCTCAGATTTGTAATCAAATATCTCCTCAATTATTGGCTATGTTAGTTTGTGTTTGTTAGGAAGCAGATACCAGGACAGGATTAGAAGTCCAAGAAATTTATTGGGGGAGGCATCCAGGGAAGTAGGCACCATCTTCAGCCCACACTGCAGGTCTGGCAAATGTGGGAGGAGAAAGAGAAGGGACGAGAGTTGGGCAAAGGAAAATTTGGACTATAGCACATTCCCATGTCAGATTCAGCCCCACTGATGGTGAGGCCTCCATCCATAAGAATCACCTACACGAGTCCTATGTCTCACCAGAATGGACCTGCCTTAAGGCCATTGTCCTGTTCAATCTTGCTGAGAGCAGCCCTCAGTGAGCATGGCTTCAAATGAACATGATCTCAAGAGAGCATGATGGTAGATTTGGAAGTCATTGGCTGTGCTGCTAGCCACTTATGTTCCTGCAGCAGGTCTCAGTGGTGCGTTGTTATGGTCACCGCAGGGGTCATTCCCATCCTTGTATGGATGGCTTGTCCATGAATTAGCTTATTTTTTTTTTTAATAGAAGGATCTGTGATAGAGATGAGGCTCCTGTGTATAGAAGTATGAGAAATATGAGGTCATTCAGTCATCACGAATATCATCCTAGACCTGCCACTCACCCAAGGAAAGGTTTGCACCTCAGACTAGAAATAAGAACTGGCTAGAGGTTCTTCCAAGACTATCTCTTTGTCGACTTTGGCTTGGGCTCATAATTTACAAATATCTAAGACACAATCTACAAGGACAGGAAACTGAGGACATTTGAGGAGATGTGAAGCCCAGAGTTTGGACAAAATGTGGATCCATCCTTGGGATTAAGGGTGTATACCTCTCTTCTCACATTGGAGGAGAATGGGTAGGAATGTTGATGGCTTTGTCCATCAGAAACCAGTGCTCAATATTTTACATATCCCTTATCTAACTCCCTCTTGACCCTCTATAACATTAAGAAAGCCTTCTAGAAAAGTCTAGTTCTTAAAATTCAAGAATTCAGAAAAGTGATCTTCATTTACTCCTGGGACAGAGTTTTAGAAAAAAAAAACCAATGCAATGATGGCCAAAGTAATTAAAGATAGAAAACCCATGGGATAGATGAAATTTAAGAATAGAGGTAGATTCACTTGGCCCAAATAACTTGTTTTACTTTGGCAGTCTCCTATGAAGACTAAAACTTTGGAGAGTCTGCATTTTGTTTTAATAAGGGAGTTCAATTCCCTTAGACAGATTATAAAAACATATGCATAATAGTGAACCAAAGGCTCATTACACAACACTCCACACAGTGTTCCACAGCCACCATCATAGATTTAGGAACTTAACAAACCACTAACTCTTCCAAGCAACCTTGTGGCGGCTTTCTCTGACATTTCCAGCAGCTCAGTCCCATTGTCCCTCAAAGGCAGCAACTACAGTGGGCACTTCAGAAATTGAATGACCCCAGTCATTTCTTAGGCACATATGTCATCCTACCTTGCTTTCCAGCAGGAATTGAAAAAGATATTCTCTCAGTTCTATTCACAGAAGAATCAGAAGTTCAGAAAAAGCAGTCTCTCTCTCTCTCTCTCTCTCTCTCTCATGAGTCCACTAGAAAATAAATGTTGAATAAATGAACAAAAGGATGATGCAATTAGGAGGCGAAAATTTGGACTAATTTCAACCTTATCTTCTAAGATCCTTTATACCCAGTCAAACAAGAACTGAATTTATACCTGGGCAATGGACAGTAGAACTGAGATATTCCCAGATTTCTTCCCAAGCCTGTTTCAGGTAGTGGGAGATGTAAGATGAGCACTTAATTTCTTTCATGCATTTGGGACTCTGATCCTTCAAACAGATGAATAATAATTCCTTAAGTTTGCTTAGTGTTTCATAGTTTTGAAAGCAACTTTGTATGTTATCTTATCTAAGAATCACAACAGACTTATTTGTAAAACAGGAATTACTCACATCTCCATTATATCCAAAGAGGATACTGAGGCTTAAAGAAGTGAATTAACTTATTCAAAGTTGAGCAGGCAGAGAGTATTATAGCAGGAATAATGGTAAAGCAACAACAACAATCACTCAATGAGTGCTTATTTTGTACTAAATACTGAGTACTTTATATAGATTACCTCTAACTATTAAAAGAATCCTGTAAGGAAGGTATTCATGCATTCATTTTACATCCTTCAGAGGAAGCAGCAAAGTGCTTTTCATATCTAGAGCCTCAAGGAACATTAGCAGATTGACTTATTGGAAAAAGATAATATATAATATGTTGGCTGAATCCAAATCCATTAAACTTTTAGGAAGTGATTCAGAATTTCACAGAACTGCACTTGAGCAGCAAACAGAAAAGGGAAAGAATATTAACCTAATTCAGGAACAGTAGTTTTCTAGCTATCTGAGCTATTGTACTCAATTATAAATTTTTGGCCTTTATTTTTATTTTTGATTAAATACCTCTTTATCAAAGTTGGACTAATCTTTAGGTGGAGTTGGATATGCCATAGTTTTCTCCAGGATCCCCAGAACCTTAAAAATCCTTCCCAACCAATCATCTTTAATTGATATTCCACAAGTTAACCTAGCCACCATGTTTATAGTCTGAGAACAATCTAATTAAAATAGAAGAGAATTTACAAGTGGTTCTCTTTTGACTTGCCATCTATCGTTTACATCTTAGTGTGAATAAATATTTTGACCACAGGTTTTGATTAGACAGGCATGCAGAAAAATAAAGTAACATGAGATGGGATGGAAGAAAGAGGAGGACGTAGATGCAGAAAGGAGGCAGGCTCATAGGAAATGTACTGCACACTTTTGACAGAGCCTATTGTATTTACTAGGAGTAAATCAGTGTACAGTCACACACAATCATTTCACTCATTATTCCCCATCTGATTCATCGATTTCTCATACCTCTTCCACAAGCGTCCCCTCACTTTGCACACTCACACTCACATACACAGTTAAAAGAAAAGACATTCTCCCAACTTACCCCCAGGATATGATTCAGACACAAGGGAAAGTCTGTTCCTAGCATGGGCCCTTCTACAGTCTAATAAAATAAAAATAGCAAGTATGATAACAGCAATGAAGAAAAGCAATAACATCCCAGGGGGGGAAAATAAGAAAGAAAAATATACTGACTACAAAAATGTTTTATTGCTAATATGGTTTACTAAAGTCTCTGCTGTCATTCCTTTCCTTGGAAGGCTTAAATAGTATAGTCAACTAAACACTTGGGCGGTCTAAAGACAGATATAATTATTGGGAGAAGTGTCAGGGTCATAGATCGCTGGAGGCACTGTTATGTCTCCAAAACCAGAATGGTTGTAAGTTGTAGAGAAAATAAGCCAGGCATGTGAGTCTATTTGTATTCATGGACTGACGGTGTGGCTCTGTGCTTTAGGACACGACCCCCAGGAGTCCTTTTCTATTCTTCCTCAAATTTCATTCTTCAAAACGCAGCTCACTTTCACGCTTTCCAGATGCAACCCTGGGTCTCTCAAACCTCATACCCTTCTTTCTCAGAAATCTTAGGGCTCATTTGACTGTAATACAGCAGTGGCAATAAGACCGAGCTACTGTTCAGTGAGCACTTGTTGATGTGGTTTTGTTTTCCAGAGACCAGTAAACAAGGCTGTATAGGCTAGCTACATTCTGGCAATCTCTTGGCCCTATCACCACCGGACCTGATCCAGGTGTTCGGAGCAGCCTCCTCTGAAGCCTTACATCTGGCAGAACGGAGTGTGACCCATTGGTTCAACACACGAAGAAACTTCAAGAAGGGCACCTGGGTAGCTCCGCCAGTTCAGCATCTGCCTTGGGCTGAAGTCATGATCCCATGAGCAGGGGGAGGGGCAAAGGGAGAGGGAGAAGCAGACTCCCCACTGAGCCAAGATCCTGATGTGGGGCTTGATCCCAGGACGCTGAGATCGTGACCCGAGCTGAAGGCAAAGGCTTAACCAACTGAGCTACTCAGGCGCACCTGGATTATCTTCTTAATTAGGCTTCATTATAGCATTTAGGATCATCATTTCTGTCAGTAGGGAAGTGGAACATCCTAAGAGGGGATATTCTGGGACTTTATCCCCTTCAAAGTGAGACAGCTCTAAAAAGCAGCAAAAGCCCCTTGCATCTATGAATAGCTACAACACAAGCTTTTCACACCAAATTTGGAATTCCCAAAGCCTGAGGGCTATGAAATGAGGTAACAAAGCCTTCTAGGCCTAATATTTAACAATTTGTCACCTTGTTTTTCATGAAAAAGGGGAAAAAACCTGGTCACAGAATAATCACACCTGTAGATTTCCAACATTCAGGAGCCTCTCAGGAGGTGAGAGGCACAACTCTGACCTCCCCCTGCCTCCACTGGCAACGACCTCCCACCTGTGGCTCTTGAGGGCCCCCAAACTGAACGTGAGTGTCACTGCTTTCAAATGTTCTTTTCCAATTTGTTCTAAATCTTCCACATGATGGGAAACCTGATCACTTGCCAGAGGCAGGGCCTGGCCACCTCTATCTTCAGTAGTCAACGGGACAAGACTAACGCCAGAGTCTCCACATTCTGGCGTCCAGTTGCTTCTATCCTGCAAGCAACATACTTTTTAAGGATTCTTAAATCCTTAAAAAGTATGGATTTAGCATACACACACACTGAAGAAAAGAATCCTTTTGGATTTTTTGCTTCAAGCCGGTGACATCTTTGATGGTGCTGGGTAATTGGAAAAGGGATTTAAATAGGTCTGGAGGCTTTCCAGCACTGCAGAATTTGCAAACACTGTATGGAATCCATAAGCAAACAGAATTTACAAAGAAACTCTCCCCTCTGGAATTATTCAAGGATCCAATTTGAAGAGATTTTAGTTTATTCTGAGGTAATGCCAGGAGGCCATGAAAATAAGAACAAAGCAGCATAGGGCCGGGGTGGAGAGAAAGTCACTTTCTGATAGAGAAAAAAGCTGAAACAACAAAAAAAGACTAGGGCAACCTTCCATGTGCAGTGGTGAGCACGCGCAGGGTGAGGAGCCCTCTGGAGAAGCAGTTTAAAGGTAGAGCTCTAGGGAGGCAGAGGTGTGTGTGTCTTGGCCCTTCTAGGCACCTCTTTCCAGGACTTCTGGAATCATCTGTAAAGAGCTGCCTCCAGGAGAGCAGGAAGTCTGAGTGGTGGGGCTGCCTCTAAGTCATTTCTAATAAAGAAAGAGAGAGAGTGTGTGTGTGCGTGTGTGTGTGTGTGTGTGTGTGCATGCATGTGCATGTGTGTGTGCACTCGTGTGCATACATTACACAGATTCTCATTTACTTTGTTAGGCAGGGCAAAAATTCTGGCTTGAATACAACCGCTCATTTTCCTGCGTAGTAGCTATCACTAGCTACAGACTCCAGCACACCTGAATGCACACACGTGTAGAGGCCCTGGCCTCCCATTGCAAAGACAATATTCATTCTCAACCCCTTTCATTCACGGCCACTTAAAGTGTTCAGAAATGCCTAGAGGAGCTCCTCCCCATCACCTCTACCTGCCACAGGACACTGCACTTTACTTGGAACTTTTTATGAAGACTCAGGGGTATTTTTTTAATAAAGTATTTTTGTTTAGAATAGTGTTAGATTTTAAAAAAAAATTTGTAAAGATAGGACGAAGAGTTCCCATATCTCTTCCCAGGGTTTTCCCTATTATTAACATCTTACATTAATATGATATATTTGCCACAATTACTGAACCAATACAGATAGAATGTTATCAATTAACATCCATATTTTATTCATATTTGCTCAGTTTTTACCCAATATTTTGTCAGGGGACCATCTAGGATATCACCTGGCATTCAGTCATCATGTCTCTTTTGAATTCTCTTGGCTGTGGCTGTTTCTCAGATTGTCCTTGCTTTTAATGATGTTGACAGTTTTGAGAAGTACTGCTCGGTTTTTTTAATATATTGTCCCTCAATTGAGGTTCATCTGATATTTATCTCATGATTAGAGAGCAGTTACAGGTTTGGGGAGGAAGATCACAGAGGCTGTTGCCTTTGTAAACACATCTTACCAAGGGGACACACTATAAATAGGACTTACCACTGTTGCTGTTGACCTTGTTAACCAAGCTGGAGTAGTGTCTGTCAGGTTTCTCCTCAGTAAAGTGACTCTGTTTCTCCTACCCATACTGTTCTCTTTGGAAGGAAGTGGCTGTGGGCAGCCCATACCCAAAGAATGGGGAGTTCTGCTCCACCTCCTTGAGAGCAGGAAATCTGCTTAAATTACCTGGAATTATTCTGCATGGGAGATATGTCTAGTCTCCTCCATTCATTTAGTTATTCAATCATTTATTTATACCAGTATGAACTCATGGATATTTTTAATACTTCTGGTTATAATCCAATATTATTTCATTTTATTGTTAAAATAATTTGAGCTTTGACCATTGGGAGTGCTTTCCTTTGGCCCCTGTTTCCTTTGATATGCTTCCCTGTAATAAAATGGCTTCAAGAAACAAAACAAAACATCCTTACTTTCTGAAAAATCGGATGCCTTAAATTCATCTTGTATATTTCCTGCCCCAATCTTAGAATCAACTATTTCTCTCAGGAGCCCTCATTTCTTTTATTGGAGAATGGTATTAGAAATCAAGATTGGGGGCGGGGGGTGCCTGGGTGGCTCATTTGGTTAAGTGGACAACTCTTGATTTCAGCTCAGGTCATGATCACTGGGGTGTCTGCTTGAGGTTCTCTTCCTCTTCCTCTGCCCATCTCACAGCTGTGCTCTCTCTCTCTCCCCCATTCTGCCTAAAATAAATAAATAAATTTTTAAAAAAATTTTATTTATTTATTTGAGAGAGAGACAGTGAGAGAGAGCATGAGAAAGGAGATCAGAGGGAGAAGCAGACTCCCCACAGAGCAGGGAGCCTGACACGGGACTCCATCCCAGGACCCTGGGATCATGACCTGAGCCGAAGGCAGTCACCCAACCAACTGAGCCACCCAGGCGCCCATTAAATAAATATTTTTTTAAAAAGAAATCAGGATCAGGACACTTGTGTATGTTCATTGCTATCTGGATGTCATCTTTTCAATTTCTCTCAGTTGATAGAGCAATAGATGTGTGCATACTAATTTTTGTATATATGCATATCTGTAAATATATCTTTATGTTACAATCTATACCTATATTAAGCTTAAGAGGAGTACCTGATGTCCCCTCTGAAGGATTTTAAAGTGTGGAACTGTATTGCTTAACAAATTTATTTCTAGGGACCTCCAGCAACCTACTGGATGAAAGAAGATGGATCACAGGCTTCTGCACAAAGGAGGTTTAGACCTAATTAAGATGCTGGCAGAGAGCACCTTGAGGTCTGAAATATCCAACAAACACAGTATTAAGTGATTAAAAAACAAAAAAGGAGTTCATTGTTAAAATTTACTTTCACTAAATTTTTACCACTTCAGAAATTTTCTTCAAAAATTTTTATTTAGCTTTTTTTTAAAAAAAGACAATTTTTAAAACAATTTTAGATTCTTCATGAAGATGAAAAGCTTCTGCACAGCAAAGGAAACAGTCAACAAAACAAAGAGGCAACCCACCAAATGGGAGAAGATATTTGCAAATGACACTACAGACAAAGGGCTGATATCCAAGATCTATAAAGAACTTTTAAAACTCAACACCCAAAAACAGATAATCAAGTAAAAAAATGGGCAGAAGACATGAAAAGATACTTTTCCAATGAAGACATACAAATGGTTAGCAGACACATGAAAAAAATGTTCATCATCATTAGCCATCAGGGAAATTCAAATCAAAGCCACATTGAGATACCACCTTACACCAGTTAGAATGGCAAAAATTAACAAGGAACAAAACAACAAATGTTGGAGAGGCTGTGAAGAAATTGGAACCCTCTTACACTATTGGTGGGATTGCAAGCTGGTGCAGCTACTTTGGAAAACAGTGTGGAAGTTCCTCAAAAAATTAAAAATAGAGCTACCCTATAACCCAGCAATTGCACTGCCATGTTTTTACCCCAAAGATACAGATGTTCTGAAAAGAAGGGCCATACATACCCCAATGTTCATTGCAGCAATGGACACAGTTGCCAAACTATGGAAAGAACCAAGATACCCTTCAACAGACTAATGGATAAAGAAGATATCATCCATATATACAATGGAATATTACCCAGCCATCAGAAAGGATGAATACTGAACTTTTGTATCAACATAGATGGGACTGGAGGAGATTATGCTGAATGAAATAAGAAAAAGTCAATTATCCTATGGTTTCACTTATTTGTGGAACATAAGGAATAGCATGGAGGAGATTAGGAGAAGAAAGGGAAAAATGAAGGGGGGGAAATTAGAGGGGGAGATAAACCATGAAAGACTATGAGCTCCAAAAGACAAACTGAGGACTTTGTGGGGAGATGAAATGTGTTGACCCAGTGATGGGTATTAAGAAGGGTACGTATTGCATGGAGCACTGGGTGTTATACATAAACACTGAATCTTGGAACACTACATCAAAAACTAATGACATACTGTATGGTGACTAGCATAACATAGTAATAAAAAAATTAAATAGATAGGGGTGCCTGGGTGTCACAGGTGGTTAAGTGTCCAACTCTTGGTTTCAGCTCAGGTCATGATCTCATGGGTCATGAGACTGAGCTGCTCATCTGCTTGAGATTCTCTTTCCCTCTCCCTCTGTGCCTCCTGCTCATGCTATCTCTCTCTAAAATAATTAAATAAATCCTTAAAAAAATTGAACAGAAAGTACAGAGATTTCCCATATGCCTCTTTTCTACCTCCAACCTGCACACATACAACCTCCCCACTATCAATTCTGCACGATGGCGGTACATTTGTTACAATGAATGAAGGTCTATGGATATACCATTATCACCCAAAATACACAGTTCACCTTAGGAGTCACTCTTGATGTTGTATATTCTATGCGTTTCAACAAATGTATAATGACATGTATCATTGGTCACTTAACCATTGTAGTATCATACAAAATAGTTTCACTACCCCCCAAATCCTCTATGCTTGCCTATTGATCCCTCACTCCTCCCAATGCCTGGAAATCACTTATCTTTTTTACTGTCTCCATAGTTTTGTCTTTTCCAGAATATAGTTGGAATCATACAATCGCACAATATGTATGTAGTCTTTTCAGACTGGCTTCTTTCACTTAGTAATATACTTTCAGGCTTCCTCCACATCTTTTCATGGCTTGATAGCTCAGTTCTTTGTTGCTGAATAATATTCCATTGTCTGCCTGTGCCACAGTTTACTTATCGAGTCACCTTCTGAAGGACATTTTGGTTACTTGCAGGTTTTGGCAAGAATAAATTAAACTGCCATACACATCTGTTTGTAGGTTTTTGTGCAGCATAAATTTTCTGTTCCTTGGGATAAAAAAAAACCCAAAACACCCAAGGAGCGTGATAGCAAATTGTATGGTAAGAGTACATTTAGTTTTGTCAGAAATTTCCAAACTGTCTTCCAAAGTGGCTATACCATTTTTCATTCCCATCAGCAATGGAAGGGCTTTGCTGTTTCTCCATACCCTTACCAGAATTTAGTATTGTGAATGTTTTGGAATTTGACTAGTCTAATAAGTTTGTAGTAGTATCTCATTGTTTTAATTGGCAATTCCCTAATAACATGATATTGAAGATCTTTTCATATGATTATCTGCCATCTGCATATCTCTTTTGGTGAGATGCTTATTCAAGTTTTTTTGCCCTTTTTCTAGTCATATTGTTTACTTTGTTATTGTAGTTTTTTTTTAGAATTTTTTTAAATTTCTTTTCAGTGTAACGGAATTCATTGTTTTTGCACCACACCCAGTGCTCCTTGTATAAATCTTATACAAAGTTTGTCAGAGTTATACCTAAGTATTTTACTTTTTTGAAGCTAGTATAAATAAAATTTATTTTTAAATTCAAATTCTCCTTGTTCATTGCTAGTATATAGAAAAGCAGTTAATTTTCATATATTAACTTTAACCTGTAACCTTGCCATAATCATTTATCAGTCCAGGATTCTTGTTAATCATTTCAGATTTTCTACACAGATAATCTTATCATCAGTGAGCAAAGTCAGTTTTAGGTATTTCTTCTCAACATTAATACTATTCATTTTCATTTCTTATCTAGTTGCTCTAGCCCTGAATTCTAGTACTATGCTGGAAAGGAGTAGAGAGAAGAGATGTCCTTATCTTTGTTCTGATTCTAATGGAAAAGTTGAGCTTCTTACCATTAAGTATGATGTTAGTAGAAGGTTATTTTATAGACATTCCTTATTGAGTTAAGGAAATTTCCCTCTCTTTCTAGTTTGCTGACAGTTTTTATCATAAATCAGTGTTGGATTTTGACAAATGCCTTTTCTGCATCTGTGGATATAATTATGTGACTTTTCTTCTTTAGTTTGTTGATGTAATGGGATTATATTAAATGACTTTCAAATGTTGAACTGTCTTGCATACCTAGGATAAACCCCACTTGATTGTGATATATAGCTCTTTTTTATATATTATTAGATTCTGTTTGCTAATATTTTATAGAAGATTTTTACAACCATATTCATAAAAGACATTGGTTTTCATTTTCTTTCTTGTAATATCGTTGTCTGGTTTTGGTATTAGGACAATGCTGGCCTCATAGAATGAGTTAGAAAGTATTTCCTCTGCTTCTATATTCTGGAATAGATTGTAGACAATTGGTATAATTTCTTCCTAGACGTTTTGTAGAATTCACTAGTGAACCCATTTGGTCCTAGTGCTTTCTGTTTTGGGAGATTTTTGATTATTCATTCATTTTTTATTTTTTATTAACATGTAATGTATTATTTGCCCCAGGGGTACAGGTGTGTGAATCATCAGGTTTACACATTGCACAGCACTCACCATAGTGCATACCCTCCTCAATGTCCATAACCCCACCACCCTCTCCCTACCCACCTCCACCCCCCAACAACCCTCAGTTTGTTTCCTGAGATTAAGGGTCTCATGGTTTTTCTCCCTCCGGAGGACATCTTATTTCATTTTTTCCCTCCTTACTCCCCATGATCCCCCAACCTGGCTCTCAAATTCCTCATTTTTAAAATTAAACTATAGACTCTGAGAAACAGTCTGAGGGTTTCAGAGGGGAGGGGGTTGGGGGGATGGGTTAGCCCAGAGACAGGTATTAAGGAGGGTACATATTGCATGGAGCAATGGATGTTATACACAAACAATGAATCATGAACACTGCATCAGAAACTAATGATGTACTATATAGTGACTAACATAACATAATAAAAATAAATAAATAAATAACTTAGATATGTTCCTGTTGAGGTCCACCACTTTTCAAGTTGCCTTTGATTCTCATTCTACCTAGTTTTTAAGACCTCTACCTTAGTTGCTATTGTTGCTTGTTTAAACTACAGAGCTTTTCCAACTTCCACACTGGGAGTCAATAAGCCAAATTGCTAGTTTCAGGTCCAGCTTTCATGATCTAGTAATTAAGCAGAAATTACCCCTCTGAAAGAGAGCTGCCCTGCTAATTTTAGCAAAGAAATATCTGTGGGTTCTGTGCTGAACTTAAAAAAAGTGAGGAATTTGGAGTCAAACTCATTTAGGTTTTAAATCTGGCTCCCCCACATAAACACCTTGTGACCTTACTTACCAACTGTGATCTTAGAAATCTACATTTTACTCCTATGAGGTGAATCTCATAGGATTCTCCGAGTTTTAAATGGGATAATAGCAATAGGCCCCTTTTCTCCTATACAAATAACTTCTCCATTAGGGCATGGAGTTTTATAGCAACTATTTACACCAAAATATTAAAACAATGGGATGGGGTGGGAGACCTAGGAACCAAAGTAAAGTCTTGCGAATTGACTTTTAAGGACAGTATTTTTGGTTACAAATATTTTGCCTTCTCAAACAGCAAGGGGGAAGAGCTACATAATTGTGAGTAGTAATGACTGAGTGGCATAATACTGGAAGGCAGGTTTTATTTTGTCTTTTAGATAGTGAATAGAAAGATATTTCAAGTCAAACTGCTTTTCAAAATAGCCAAACCTTTTGTTTGATAAGCATTTAAAACACAATTATAAACAGAAGAGTAAAGTTCAGTTTTAAAACAGTAAATAGAATGCCATCATTGTCAGTAATAGGATGGCTTATGTGAAAGGTAGGTATTGAGGTTGCTGAGAAAGAGCCAAGAATGTTACTAATTACCTCAGAAACGTTATACATATTTTAGAATATGTACTGGTGCAGAAATTTGAAACATGACTCAGAGAAAATTAAGATGCCTCCCTTGACAGGTTAGGGAAAAACAAGGAGTTCCCTCTTCTAGAAAATGAAAAGGGCCTTTCATTAAGCCACATTTTTTCCATTCAGTTTTTCATGAGGTGTCAAAATTTAGAGAAATAAGGATTTTGGTTATTTTATATAGAAATACAAAAAAGGATGCATCTTTGACCGGCACAGGGACTAGGAAGATACATAATATTAAAAAACCAGTTACACCATACCCTACCTCTAGTTGAATTAACAATGCATGTGACTTTTAAGCCATGAAGACAGGGGATTTGGACCAGGCATTTGGTTTAATGTTCTGATGTAATTTTCAGGGATAATATGTACAAAGAGAATGACCAAATGTCAAAAGTTGCAAGCATGAACAAACTATATTTTCCTCCTAAGACTAAAGAGTTCCTTTTTACAATGCATTTCAACATAGTAGTGGCTAGTGTTATAGGGAAAGAAAAGGATGCAGTTTTAAAGACTAGAAAGAAAGAGATAAAGCTCTCATTATTTATAGATAATATTTTCAACTATATAGAAAAACAAATAGAGTCAACAACGGTCTAATAGAAAAATAATTAGAAGTAATAAGAGAGTTTAGTAACGTATCTCTATAGAAGCTCAATCTAGAAAATTCAATATTTCTCCATTTCAGTAGAGATTGACTCAAAATAAAATGTAAAATGATATTTTTCAAAATAACAAAAGAAAATGATTTATGAATTAAATCCAAATATATATATATTTCTGTGTAGAATTTAAAGCTTTAATAAAGAACATTAAAAATTATTTGAATAGGGATGCCTGGGTGGCTCAGTTGGTTGAGCGGCTGCCTTAGGCTCAGGTCATGATCCCAGTGTCCTGTGATCAAGTCCCACATCGGGCTCCTTGCTTGGCAGGGAGCTTGCTTCTCCCTCTGCCTCTGCCTGTGCTCACTCACTCTCTCTCCCTCTCTCTCTCTGACAAATAAATAAATAAAATCTTTAAAAAAAATTATTTGAATAAATGAATTCTATGTTCTGAAATCATCTGTCTCAATATCATGAAAGTATATTTTCTTACATTATTCTAAAATTCAATGAAACTCAGTTAAAATACTAGTTGGATTTTAAAAGAAATTCATTAAACTTAATATGGAATTTATATAGCAGTAAACAGCTTTTTTAAAAAAGCAAAGAGGGGGCACCTGGGTGGCTGAGTCATTAAGCATCTGCCTTCACCTCAGGTCATGATCCTAGGGTCCTGGGATCAAGCCCCACATTGGGCTCCCTTCTTCTTCCTCTCCTGCTCCCGCTACTTATGTTCCCTCTCTCACTGTGTCTCTCTCCCTGTCAAATAAATAAATAAAATTTTAAAAAGGTAAATAAATAAAAATAAATAGAAAGCAAAGAGAAGGGACATTTGCTTCATCAGATTTAAGATATACTGTTAGGTATGGCATGAAATTACCTTTTTTTTTTTTTAAAGATTTTATTTATTTATTTGACAGAGATCACAAGCAGGCAGGCAGGCAGGCAGAGAGAGGAGGAAGCAGGCTTCGGGCCAAGCAGAGAGCCCAATGCGGGGCTCAATCCAAGGACCCTGGGATCATGACCTGAGCCGAAGGCAGAGGCTTTAACCCACTGAGCCACCCAGGTGCCCCAAAATTACCATTTTTATATGTTAGAAATGATTGGATATTAGCAATATCCAATATCAGCAATATCCAATATTAGCAATAAAATGTCATTACAATTTTTAAAAAACCTGTGTCATCAGTGAAACAAATGAACAGATAAATAGAGAAATGCAATAGAGCAGAGCAGAGTACAAAAAGAGAACTATGTGTATATGGTAACAAAATATTTGATGAAGATACCATTATGAATTAATGGAGAAAAACAATTTGATTAGTAGATCATGGAGAGAAAATTAAGTGGAGAAGATATATGGAAAAAATATGTCTCCCATTATATGAAGAAAAATAAAACAAATCTCTTCCTAACAATACTGCATATAAATGTGGATGCAAGGTGGATTGAAAAACAGGAAAGGTAAAATTTTTGAGTTCATAGAATAAAATTTAGAAGAAACATTTTTGTGAACTATGGACAGAGAAAGGCTAATTAAAATAAAATAATGTATAATAGATTTAAAAATTTTTGATTTGGTTATATTAAATTTAAAACTTTAGCATAAAACACTTTGGATAAACTTCAGAAACACATGACATATTACAAGAATATGTAATGTCTAAAAAAAGATATTAATATCCAGAACATCAGAACTTATCCTGCCAATGTCAAAAACAAAACAAAGCAAAACAAAACAAAAAACCTGCAGCAACTCAAAATTAAAATGAGCAAAAGATATGAACAGGGAATTTTCAATATAAAAAAATTCACAGTTAATAATCATAGGAAGAAATGCTCAGCATAATTAGATAACAGAAAAAAACACAAACTAAATTCTTACATGTAAGACCACGTAAGATAGAAAGATGCTACTGCTAAGATTTGGTAAAATATTGTAGAGATGGAGAATCCTCATATGTTTTTGGCAGGAGTATAAACCAGTGTAGCCATTCCAGAGAGAAATCTGATTTTACTTTGATGACTTAGCCAAATTAAGAGTATACATATTCTAGAACACTGAGATCTAGTGATTCCATTCCTGGGCATATATGCCAAGACAAGTTTCACACAGATTCAAAAGAGGACATGAGCGAAGATGTTACCACAGCTTTATGTATGACAGTGAGGAGGTGGATGTAATGTAGGTGTCCACCCTGTGAGAGAATATGGATAAAATAATGTGCAGTCACATTCCTGGAGTATAATGTGGCAGTTGGAAGAAACATGTCTGGCTCTGAAAAAAATGATGCCACATCTATTAGGGTGGCTACTATTAAAAAAAAAAATAACAAGTGTTGGTGAGGATGTGGAGAAATTGGAATCCTTCTGCACTCTTGGTGGGAAGGTAAAATTATGCAGCTGCTGTGGAAAAATCATATACTAGCTCCTCAAAAAATTAAACGTAGAGTTACCAGATGACCCAGCAATTCCACTTCTAGTATATACCTGAAAGAATTGAAAGCTGGGGTTCAACTGGGTATTTGTGCACCCATGTTCACTACAGCATTATTCACAATAGCCAAAAGGTGGAAGCAACCCAAATGTCCATCAACTGATGCATGGATAAACAAAGTGTGATATATCACATGAATGAATGTGAAGAATATTATACTAAATGAAATAGGCCACTTAAAAAAGGACATATTCTGTTATGACTTTTGTTAGCTGAGGTACCTAGGATGGTAGTGATAGTCCACACTCACAACAATATGAATATACTTAATGCCATTGAGTTGTACACCTAAACATAGTTAAGATGTTAAATTTTGTGTTATTTATATTTTACCACAGTTTTTCAAAAAACATGATGGTGAAAAAGTAAGAAATGAGATTTTACATAGATAGACACACCATTTACACTGATTTCAAATACTCTCATACAATAGCTTCATGCACAATTCTTAGGTAAGAGAGAGGATGCATGAAAGCAGCACCATTCTTCATTCCTCAGCCCCACCACGGCCTTGGGAATGGCTGCCTGTGTTCCCAGGGGAGTGTCCTGAGGAACTTGGCAGAGATGTTTGCCTTGGTTTCAGTCCTCTTAACTGCAGTGGCAATGCTCAGTTACCTCTACCAGATTTGAAGATCCAGTGCCCTTTAATTTTCTTTGTCTTTTTGGAACCAAATATTTAAAGAAATTTTCACTGGGCCACTAGATGACAACAGATATAATGGAACAGAAATATCAGGGACCACACACAATAAAGAATATACGTTTTGCAAAAGATGGATTAGGAAGTCACAAACAGACTGCTCTGGCTCTCAAAAGACAGAAATCAATATGCCTCAGGATGTCAGAAAATCAAATTTCCGGTTACCATATTATAAAACTCAGAA